>NC_065595.1:2290000-3490000 GCF_024542745.1 Macaca thibetana thibetana
GGTGTGGGTAGAGAAATTACAATATGTCTTTTTCAATGAGTTGTTGAACTATCCCTCTGCACACAATCTTCGAAATAGCCCTGGATGACATATTAATAGCTTGGCTCATTTTAAATGCTGTTAAATAATGTCAAGAGATGAGGGGGGAAAGGTGGATTAATGAGTATGATATCGTCCTCATTATTATGTTTTTCAGTCCAAGCAGGGCAGGTATAGAGGATGTGGAATGTCCCCTCCTGCTCCATCCCGTGCTAAAAGTGTCCTAGTACCCAGCTTTCTGTAACCCCAAAATCGGAGATGTTACCTGCCAAGCTAATTGAGTAAGCGTCCAAGAGAACTTTAGTCTAAAAACCCCACGGGGTCCTGGTAGAGAATGAAATAGTTCCCAAACGTTTCCTAGGTATAAATGAGATAACTCCATGCTAGTGCAAAACCACGGAAAAAGTCGGGACAATAGAATTGTAATATTCGTAGGTACTTGCTTGACTAAGTGCATAAACTTGAAAGAAAAGTCAAGCAGGATATACCACCTTTCAATCATTTAACTCACAGACAATAATGACAGTTATAAACTACCATTGAAGGCAAGTAGGTAGAGTCTAAGTTAAATGGAAAACTACATGTGTTTCTAATATTTGCCAGGGTTGTGTACTTTTTAATTAATACTTGAATTAAAAATATTTGTTGTAGTAGGGGCCAGGCAGGGTGGCTCACGCCTGTAATCCCAGCACTTTGGGAGACTGAGGCGGGCGGATCACAAGGTCAGGAGATCGAGACCATCCTGGCTAACACGGTGAAACCCCCCTCTCTACTAAAAATACAAAAAAAATTAGCCGGGCGTGATGGCACGTGCCTGTAGTCCCAGCTTCTCAGGAGGCTGAAGCTTGAACCCGGAAGGTGGAAGTTGCAGTGAGCCGAGATCGCGCCACTGCACTCCAGCCTGGGCGGCAGAGCGAGACTCTGTCTCACAAACAAACAAACAAACAAAAATATTTTTTGTTGTATTCATAAACCTATTACCCATAGTTCATATCGCAAGATGAATTTTCAGAATTTAATTATTATTTTAAAACTCTCATGCAAATTAGCAGATAGGGAATCTCAAAGTCAGATAGAAAAACCTGAAAGCCTTATCTTAAGACCTTATCTGAAAACCTTAAACTATATTAACAGTAATTATTTTTATTAAACCTACCACCCTGTTACATGAGGGAACTGAAAAAATGATAAATTCCATTGATGAATGATTTGTATTAATTAGAAGAAAATTGGCAACGGAGCGAATTCTAGAACTCCTATTCAAGGACAGCATCCCTTTGCTGTGCATGAATTCTAAAGGCTAAAACTCCTCCCAATAAAATTACTACAGTGTAAGTTCCATGAAAGCAGGAACCTCACAGCCTTCTTCAAGATGATACCTTTACGAGCTGGGCATGATGGTGTGCACCTGTAGTCCCAACTACTCCAGAGGCAGAAACAGGAGGATCGCTTGAGCCCAGGAGTTTGAGACTGGCCTGAGCAACAGAGCAAGACCCGGTCTCTAAAGAAACAAACACAAAAAAGGATGACACCCTTGGTGATCAGAGACTTGCCTGATAAGAGTAGTGCTTAATAAATATTTTATTGAATGGGTGAATTTAGGAATTCTGCATGCCTAATTTTCATTTTATTTAGTATCATGTAAATCATGAATGAACGCTATATTTTATTTGCGTTACAAATGGCATAACCCAGTTCACGTAGGAATTGAGTGGTGTATAAAAATGAACAGAAACCAGTCAGCACAGCCTTTACTCTTCTTCTTCCCAATCCACTGAGCACAGGAGCGGGACTGCTCCTGTTTCCTCACATTCTCCCTTGTCTTTAGGACAGGCCAAACTGTTGCATCTGAAGAACTCTTTGTTGTTTCCAAAAGTAAAGGACATAAAATATTTACATTTGCAACAAGTAGCAAACTACTAGGATCATAACTATAAGAAGAGTCCAGACAGAGAGACCACATGGAATTATGCATACAGTTATCATGGGCTGAAATGGTCTTATGAGATGGAAAACTTTCTCTCTAGAATTTGTAAATCATGGAAATGGTTTCAGGGGTAGGTCCATAAAAATATGGAGTTGATTAGATTGCACAAACTAACTAGTAACATTAAATATCCCTAAATTATTGATTGGTCCAAATTGTAGTTATACTTTAACTCTTTTAGAATTCAGTTATTCATCATGTAAAATTTTGGGACCATAATATACATTTTTTCTCTCTATAAATAGATCCATATAGGTATACTGACAGTTAAAAACAAGTAATGATTAGTGCTATTGACAGGTGGAAAAAAAACAAAGTTTGTATATGTATGAATTTTTTTCTCTTTTTTCCAGTTATTTCTGAAGTAAATTTTGTGTTTAAAAAATAATATATATTTTTTCTATCATTTAAATATGAAAATTACTTATATTTCTAATACTTGGTATTCCAACCATGAAAACAGGGCTTAGGAACATAAAGTGTATTCACCAATGACTCTAAAATCAGAGTGGACAGGGCTCTGTAGGGAAGGTTCGTCTCTGCTTCCTGTGGCATTAGCTGGGGTTACTCAACTCAAGCTGGAGGATCCACCCCTAAGATACACGGTGGTGCTGCCCATCAGTTCCTTCCCACATGAGCTTCTCCTCAGGGAAGCTTGAGCTTCCTTCCAGCATGGTGGTTAGGTGTTCATAGCAAGTGTCCCAAGAGAATCGAGCTGAAGCCGCATCGTCTCTTGGTACTCTGAGAAAAAATGATATTTGAAAATTTGATTTGCTATGCCTACAAAGCGTGACTCTATCCACGTATATGGACATTGAAAGCCTTGTTTTACCAAGTTAGAGCTTTGTAAGGAAATGTTACTTCAAGCATAATTTTTAAAAATATTGAGTTCTATTGGTATCTCTAGATTTTATTCATTCCTGTTACCATTTGTAAGGCCTTTGGAATGCTGTTTCCACATGCCTGTGTGCTCTGTTCACCTCAGCCTTCCCCAAAGGGGCTGGTGAATCTCTTCTGATAGATTTTTATTTTGGTTCAAATAAAAATTCCAACTTGGAAACTGCACAAAATAAATCTCATCCACATTAACACAAATATCGTCTAAAAATGAACAAATTTGCCATATGTTAAAGCAATTTTTAGTATTACACATGATGTTTTTATACTTTGCTTTCTTACATTGTTAATTTTTATATTTTCACACCAATAGTGTTTTGGAGCTTTGGAACAAACATTGAATTCGGAATCATCAGAGCTGTTTCTGGCTCCAGACCCATTTCTAATGAGTCAAGCCTGAGCTAAGTCACAATCCCATTTAGAATCTTTATCTATCTTCATCTGTAAAATCAGAAGTTGACTTACGTGACCTCAAATAGCTTCTCCAGGCTTGAATGTTCAGATAAAATGGGGAGATGACATGTCCCACCCTGCTTCCAACCATTGGCACATCAAGAGCAGATGCATGTTTATAAGTCACTACAGCATCAATATCCTCAACCTTACAATAACAACCTTTTGATTTGTGTATGCTGCATTGCTTACACTAGCTTATTTGGCTGACTTTATTTGGAATTTGTTGACATTTACCATTTACAGTGTCAACAAATTTGCATGAGAACCTGTCACACATTGCCTAGCTGAAAGGAAGTACATACTGTGTTGATTACAGCTCATTCCAAGATTGAATATATATATTATTGCATATTATCCCCAATTCATGTGCAAAATGATAATGTCCTCTGTATTTTTTTCCATCAAAATCTTTTTGTAAGAGTCTGTCTATAATCAAGCCCCAAAAAAGTATTCTGTGTGGAAATAGCTCCAAGAAATTTGTGTCTCAATGACACCTGCTGGAAGTTTAGTGGGGAAAAACATCATGTGTGTGAATGAGGAGGAAGAGCACAGTAAAGCTTGTGTGAAATTAGAGTCTCAGTAAAAACAAATACATGTTAAAACCAAGAGGTGGAATACATATCAAAGAGTTTCCATACTTCTGTGTAATACTATGACAAACCAGAGTCAAAGCGCTATAAAAGTAAGTCTTTTAAGGTAAAAAGCCAACAGCAAACAAAATGAAAGTGGCAGGCATTTCATCTCACTCTAAAAATTGGAATTGTAACACATTTGATGTTTTTAAAGATTTGATGATGAAAATGTTGCATAATGATAATTTTAATGTGAACGATAAAGTTCACGTACAAATAATAAGACAAATTCCCATTAGATATCATACCCATGAGTATGGTTCAGGATAGATTCTGAATTCTGGATTGCACAACAGAAGCCTTCTGAACTTGTATTGTCTCAATTTCATCCTAGGGAGGTCAGATTAGGTTGTGAGAGGAAAAAGGAAATATATTTTCCATTGCCAGCAGGGTCCTGAGTACAATGAACTCGAAAACAAACCGGGAAAGGTCAAGCCTGTCATTCACTAAATGTCCAAAAGGGGAATTTTGATTTTTCTTAAATAAAAGGTAATTTGATCCATCATGGCTGAATGTTACATTAGAAGATGCCCCACTTTGCCCTGATATAAACACAATAGTGCTTCGAGGAACAATGTCCAAGAAAACCCTGGGGTCTTGGTGAATATATTGATTTCATCTGAGTTAATAAACGCGTAACAATGAAGCCCGCTAATCAGGGACCATTGGCAGAAATACCACCCTGCCCTCCTGAGAAATATCAATGACCCTATTTTTACTTCTGTGCAATTTCTTTATTCATATTCACAACCCCCCAACATGGTTTCAACAAAGGAACTTTTCAAGTTCTTTAGGAACTGTCAGTCAAGGATCTGGTTTAGTCAGAAACAAGGGAAGACTGTTGACTCATTTATGAAGGCAAAAATAGAAGTTACACAGATTCGGGAGATCAGAGTGGACTCATTAAAAACAAACAAAACCAAAACAAAATTTAAAAAAAACCAAAATCCTCTGCTGTTTGACCACATTTCAATTCTGTTTTCAGAGCTGAATTTTTAGGCTGCCTTTTCCTTCTTTGTTGCTAATTTGTGCAGTAGAATCCAACTGTCTAGTTAGCAATCAAAGTGTCCTGCTCCACCCCACAAATATCTGACCAATATATGCCTCCATCTCCATGTAAACGAGAAAATGATCCAATGCAGACAACCAGCACGTCAAATCACTTTTAAACCAATGGCAGGTGAGTGGGCAACATTTCTCTGAACTGGAAGCCGGGAACTCTGGTTCAAATTCCACCTGTAGGCTGCTTGGCCTCAAGGACTTACTAATAATTCAGGCATTCACTTCCTTGCCTGTTGGGGGTGAGTGGTCATCTGAGGCACACTCACCCCTTAATTTTTGCAAACTGATTAACTGAATTGAATATTCTAATTCAAAGAACCACTCAATATAGTCTATGTAGAAAGAGGCTTGAAGTTCTAAATTTTCTGCAAACTAAAGTAGAATTTTGACAGCAGCTCTAGCTTTTTTATAATTATATTCTAGTTTTCTTCCAAGCAAGTGGCCGTAAGATCTGTGCTCTATCATTGATATTGCATTGATTCATGCCTTGTGGAAAGAGGGGATTATCAGATAAAAAATAAGACCAATCGTATTTTTTATAAAACCCACAGACAATAATAGCTTGATTTTCTGAGATATGTATATATTCTTAAATGGTATTATCATTTTTATCGTAGTTTTTTAAATTATGGTAAAAAAAATGAGATCTTATGGTCCATAAAAATAAAATTTCATTATTGTGTTAATTGATGAAATGTCTCTGATGCTTCAAGCACCTCAGTCTGGACATTTTTTATGTTCTACATATTTTTTTTTCCTTCTAGATCCTGGGAGTTACCAAACTGATGCCACAGATTTTTTTTCACAAAGTCTTTATTGTCTCCCTGAATTGCCCTTATTTTTGAAAGCATTTTAGGGAATTGGGTATTGTAGACTTGACTCAGCGGATTCCCTCGTCTTGTGTAACCCTTGGTTTTGTCCAGCACATGAGTCCTGTCCTCCCATTTCTCCTGTCATTTCCTGTGGTTTCAGTGGGCTTTGCTCTTGTTATTATTCATACCTAGGATGTCCCAACTAGCTGTGCAGTAAGTACATGGTGGCTGCTTTTGTTTTTTTCTGTATGCAAAACTTGACTTTAGAGGCTTCAAACACATAGATACCCTACAGCGTATGAGAGAAAACAGCAAATAAACACAGTCTTCAGAAGGTGGTGGTGGTGGTGGTGGTGGTTTTGTAAATTACTGAAAAGGCTCAGGTTGTAGGAATCATCCTCATTTTCCACGCCCATGGCATGAAAATCCCCCATGATGATGTATTTGTCTCATGTTCTCATTGCCTTAGGTTTTTGGTGGCTGTAGTTGGGGATAAGGTGCCCCAGTGTCTCTTGTTAAACTGGCCTTGCGGAACTCTGTACTTCAGGGTGAGGGCTGACTGCAAGGACACTCACCATGTAGGAGTTAGAACGTGATGAAATCAGACACGAATTAAATATTTGTAGTGGACTAGAACCAAAAGTAGTGTGCTGTTGGGCAATTATCCTAAACTCTCTAAGCCTCAGTTTAATTGTCACTAAATAGGGATAAGGTGCCTACTCCACTGTGTCACAGAAGAACACGCAGAGCTGCACTGCACGCTTTCCACAGCACACTCAGAACAACTCGTGCTACCACCGGGGGCGAAATTATCTTGAAGGTGGCACCTTACACAGTAAGGTTAGGGAAAATCAGAGGCAACATTAAAAAAAAAGCCTCTGGTATTGTTCATGCTTTCTAAATAAACCCACAATTTAAATATGGAGGCCACCTCATTCCCTACCACCAAATGCCCATGGTAAGAAGGGGAAGGTGGAAAAACAGAAATAAACTCTTGTTTCTTCTGATGTCACACTCTCAAAATCCCAGCTGAAAGTACAACTTAATGGGAAAAAAATGGGTGGCTCAACACATAGTCTAAGCTCAAAGCTCTGTTACAGAGAATGGCCTTTTACTCATTTATCCAGTTTCATTCATTAATTTGTCAGTCAATATTAAATGGCTAGAGATTTCTAAGTTGAATAAAAAGGGAAAACATGCATTCATTTTTCTTCTCTGAGCAATAAAAGTAAAGCAGAAAAGAGGTAATAGGTCACACATGTGCAATTTGGGGGAGCAAATGCTTTAGAGAATTAGAAAGAATAAATAAATAATTTCCAATTTGAAAGGAATGGTAGCTGCAAGCATTTAACATGTGTTAACTAAAATCTCTTTTCTCTTTCTAGGCAGTGCACTTAAGGGATATTTTGGTTTGATGCAGTTTTTCCCCCCTTTTTATTTTCTTCTCTTTTCAGGATATCGCTGAAGGGATCACAGCAGGAAATTACTTGTGCTTGTCAGTTGATTGTGCAGTGAAGAGACCGGTGGGGCTAAGAGCTGAAGATCTCTATCCACCGACCAGGGAGATTGAAAGGCAGTGCGATGGAACGGCACGGCCGCTCCCTGACCTCGACCTTGACCTTGACCTTGAGCCCCCAGCCTCCCAGCGAGCGAGAGAAAGCCCACAATGCAGTGGCCTGATCTGGCCGGCCTTGGCCATCACCCTCCACCCTTCTAAATAGGAAGGTGGTGCTGCCTGTGGATGAATCAGCATTTTGAAAGACTGGTCTTGCCCACCTGCTTGAATTCTGTTTGGCTTTTTGCGTAGATAATGCTCTTCTCTCTAGGGACCTAGAAAGTCTTGTCTCGGAATAAAATAAAAGGTCAAGCAGCCTACACTGTTTCTACCAAGTAAAACCACAAAAGTGAAAAGCTGATAGGTCTGTGGGCCCCACGTTGGGGTGTTTGCTTGGTCTCTGCTGCTCTGGCACAGCCCTGGCAGTGGCGTTTCTTGGCTTCAATTAATGAAAGAGTAACGGATGCCCAGGCACACATTTTCAGGTGCCATAGGACCAAAATTTAGCATGGCATGTCACCAGTGAGGCTTCCCTGTTAGAGTACAGGAGATGTATTATTTTTTTCCTAGCCAGAATTCAGAATTACATGTATGCAAACATCAGACACAGTATGTGGCACTTTCATGCCTATCATCCACATGAGAACAGTATGTACTTAGGTCACTCCAAGGCAATAACCCATTATTAAACAGCCTCAATCTCATGCTAAAATATCAAATATCCATGTGTGATATCTGGACAGTTAATGAGTTAATCTCTGAACATAAGTCCTTTTCTGAAGGGGCTGTCTTTTGAGAAGAGGCTCAGGAAAAGGTGGTACTGTGGTTGTGGGTGGGGGGTCACTGAAGCTGCCGCAGACAGGAACACTTCCTACAAAGATTACTCCCATTGCCACAGTGCCACAGTTTGCTGAAAGCCTTTGCGGACACAGAGCGTCCATCTCTCTACATCTGCCTGGAGCACGAAATCTCTCACCAACAGGTACTTGACTGCAACAGGAAGCATCGGCACAACCCTCCCTGGCCTGGTCTTGGGGCCCAGCTGCAGAGATGGAGTGCGTCAGTCTGTTACTGCGTTGCTGTAAAGAAGTGCTTGAGGCTGGATAATTTATAGAGAGAAGAGGTGTCATTGGCTCAGGGTTTTGCAGGCTGTGCAGGAAGCATGGTGCTGGCATCTGCTTGGCTTCTGGGGAGGCCTCGGGAAGCTTCCAGTCACAGTGGAAGGTGACAGGGAGCCAGCAAGTCACATGGTGAGAGTCGACTAAGAGAGAAAGTTGGGGGGGTCAAGTTTTTTTTCTTTGCAACCTCCACCTCCCAGGCTCAGGCAATCCTCCTGCCTCAGAATCCCAAGTAGCTGGGATCACAGTCACATACCACCATGCCTGGTATTTTTGGGTAGAGTCAGGGTCTCACTATGTTGCCCAGGCTGTTGTTGAACTCCTGAGCTCAGGTGATCTGCCTGCCTCAGTCCCCCAAGGTGTTAGGGTTACAGCTGTGAGCCCTCCTACCTGGCCCAGATTTTTCAACAGCAAGGTTCTGTGTGAACTAACTGAACAAGAGCTCATTCATCACCAAGGAAAGGGCGTTAAGCCTTTCATGGGGGATCCTCCAGCAACCCCATGACCCAATACCTCCCACCTGGCCCCACCTCCAAAACTGAGGATCATGTTTCAACATGAGATTCGAAGGACACCTCCAAACCATAGCAGGGTGCACGCACACAGGGCATGCTGTGTGCCAGGGAGCGTGTAGAAACACCATCTAGTTGTATACTTTTTAAAGAGAATGGGGGCCCATTTAGGTAACTCAAAGAAAAAAAACTAGTTTTATTTATAGAATTCTCATAGAACTAAGAAAAGTGGAAATCTCAGCAAGGAGCTCTGAGGTCCCTGGAGCTCAGCAACAGGACCCTCCCAGTGTGTGGACCCCAGGATGTGGCACTGGGAGGACTCTGGGGCCAGGTGTTTGATGCCCACCAGGCCACCTCTGCTGCAGCTGAGCTTCCCCCACTCCCACCACACCCCCCACACTCTGCATAGCCCACTGTATTCCCCCCACTCCCTCTCCCCCACACTCTGCATAGCCTGCTGTATTCCCCCCACTCCCTCCCGCCCCCCACACTCTGCATAGCCTGCTGTATTCCCCCCACTCCCTCTCCCCCACACTCTGCATAGCCCACTGTATTCCCCCCACTCCCTCTCCCCCACAATCTGCGTAGCCTGCTGTATTCCCCCCACTCCCTCCCGCCCCCACACTCTGCATAGCCCACTGTATTCCCCCCACTCCCTCTCCCCCACACTCTGCGTAGCCTGCTGTATTCCCCCCACTCCCTCCTGCCCCCCACACTCTGCATAGCCTGCTGTATTCCCCCCACTCCCTCTCCCCCACACTCTGCATAGCCTGCTGTATTCCCCCACTCTTTCCCACCCCCCACACTCAGCACAGCCTGCTGTATTCCCCCACTCCCTCCCCACACCCCCCAGCTCTCCCTGCACAGCCTGTTGTGTTTCCCCCACTCCCTCCCTATGCCCCCCTGACACTCTGCACAACCTGCTATATTTCCCCCACTCCCTCCCCATGCCCCCCCCACGCTGTGCATAGCCTGCTGTATTCCCCCCACTCCCTCCCCATGCCCTCCCCAAGCTCTCCCTGCACAGCTTGTTGTTTCCCCCACTCCCTCCCCACGCCCCCCCAACACTCTGCACAGCCCACTGTATTCCCCCCACTCCCTCCCCACGCCCCCCACACTCTGCACAGCCCACTGTATTCCCTCACTCCCTCCCCACACCCCCCCCACTCTGCACAGCCTGCTATATTCCCCCTACTCCCTCTCCCCGACACACTCTGCACAGCCCACTGTATTCCCCCCACTCCCCTCCCCACCCACCCCCAGCTCTCCCTGCACAGCCTGTTGTGTTCCCCCCCACTCCCTCCCTGTGACCCCTCTGGCTCTCCCTGCACAGCCCACCTTGTTTCCTACGTGTTTAGTGTTTGCCTTCTCATACACACTCAGTCTCGTGGCCTTTCAGTTCCGCATCTGACATCTTTCTTTTTTTCTGCATCTCCTATTCAAACCTCACAGAAAATGACAGTGTGGTTTGCAGTCCCAGCGGCCCTGTCTGGGCCATGCCTGCCTTCTGGGCCACCTGTTGCCTACCTTCCCACTGGGCCTGCTCGGAAGCCTGTGATGGCCAACCTGGGAGGCCAGGTCCAGTGACACCAGCTAGCTCCCGGGGCTGCCCTCTCAGTGGGGCCTTGACGGGGGCCTGAAGGACTCAGCCTCCGTGTGGTTGCGCTGCGGACAGAAAACATGTCCGATCTGTTGGGAAAGGAAAGTCTGTCTGAAAAGGCTGTTACAAGAATGAGAACAGCACAGTTCCCGAGACTGAGTCCCCACCTCCTGTCTATGACCATATAACCCTTTCCAGTCTCCCTGTCCAGCAGCTCCACGCAGCTCACATTCCTGCTTGTCATTCTGATGACTCACGTGATAGTACCCTAAACTCCTTTGCCTATTTGTCCTTGACGTACATTTTCTTGCGGAAAATGCTGAACCCTAGGTGAACGGAACAGTGCACCTTCTCCACGCCTGCACCTGAGTTGCTCCAAGATGTCAGCAATTCATTGATACTGCTATAAATGTGTGATCTTATGATCAGCTGACTTATATAACTTGCCCTCTACAGAACTTAAAAACCTCTCAATTTTCAGCAAACATTGATTGTCTCTACTTCTTCCTCAACTTCAGAAAATGACTTGAGTTGTAATTTACAGAGAAGATGCAGCCATGAGATATGAACTACTGCACACTCCAGCCGCCATCTGAATGCTCCCTTTCTCTCCCCTCTACATAAGAAGAAGAGGGAGGCTCCACTTAATCCAAGACCAGTTGGCCAGGCGCAGTGGCTCATGCCTGTAATCCCAGCCCTTTCAGTTGGCCAGGCACAGTGGTTCACGCCTGTAATCCCAGCCCTTTGGGAGGCCAAGGTGAGCAGATCACTTGAGGCTAGGAGTTGGAGACCAGCCTGGCCAACATGGTGAAATGCCATCTCTACTAAAAATACAAAAATTAGCCAGGTGTGGTGGTGGGCGCCTGTAATCCCCGTTACTTGGGAGGCCAAGACAGGAGAATCACTTGAACCTGGGAGGTGGATGTTGCAGTGAACCGAGACTGCACCACTGCACTCCAGCCTGGGCAACAAAGTGAGACTCCCTCTCGATAAATAAATAAATAAATAAATAAATAAATAAATAAATAAAAGATCAGTGCTGTGAAATCCATCCCCAAAGACTCAGGAACCTTGTGGCGTTCACTATGGTCTCTGTGTCTTTGAACCTGTGAACCATAAATTCTCATCAATGCTTTTAAAAAATCTCCTATATTCTAAAAGGAACTTCCCCAAAAAGCATATTTCTTTCTAGACCACATTCAATTTCTCACTTCAATCCACAATAAACTCAAAAGTGGTTTAATCCTCATCACCTACATTCATTCCCATGATCTTCACTGCCTGACCTGCCAGAGCCCAGCCTTCCCCAGGCACAGGACACGTGTCCCCTCATGTTGTCCTTAATGTTCATGTGACATTCACCCCCTGGTCCATCAGAGTCCAGCCTTTACCAAGCACAGCACACAGGTCCCCTCATGGTCCCCATAACATTTGTGTGGACTGTAATTCCAGTGGACAGTACTCACTCCTCACCACCTCTGACTTCTCAGCAGCATTCAACACAGTTGATTGTTCCTTTGTTCTAAGTGATCATCTTATCTTAAATCACCTGACATCATACCCTCCTTCTCTAGCTACTTCCTGCAGTTACTTCTGCTGGCTTGGTCACCAAAGGTGGGTCGCTGCAGCTTGGTGCTCCTGGGCCACTTCCATCCTTCCTCTGCATCCACTCCTCAGATGCAATCATTCATCCCACAGTTCCAATTAGTACTTTCAGGCTTAGGCCATCAAAATTTGTATCACCACCCAAGTCTGTCTGATGATCTCTGGACTTGCATACTTAACTATCTAGCTAGCATCTCTATTTGTATTTCTCACTGGATTTCTAGAAGTTAAAATATATGACATTTTTGCCAGAAATATGGTTGACTGTAGAGAGACCCTCACCTTGCCAGCACTATAGTGAGTTATATATCTAGAAATGCCTAAACATTATGTGTGAAATTAAAAAGAGTATGTCAATGGCTAGAATGTGAAATCCTTACGGGCGAGAAACAATAGAAATGCAAATAGAAGGAGAAAGCCCAGAAGCTGGCCCTTGCTGGGGCCTCTAACCATGCTTAGTGGTATTAATTTTGTGCCTTCGTAAGATGTAAGAGTGAGGAGCAATATGCTGCTTTCCCAAGCAGGAGTAGAGGTCAGATTTCACACTCTTCTAAAAAACCAGGGCCCCTGAAACCCAAAACCCTCAGTGAATGCAGAAAAGAAAAACTGTCCTGAAGAAGAGGGAAATAGGCAGGGCGCGGTGGCTCACGCCTGTAATCCCAGCACTTTGGGAGGCCAAGGTGGGCGGATCATGAGGTCAGGAGATCGAGACCATCCTGGGTAACACGGTGAAACCCCGTTTCTACTAAAAATACAAAAAACTAGCCGGGCGTGGTGGTGGCGCCTGTGGTCCCAGCTACTCGGGAGGCTGAGGCAGGAGAATGGCGGGAACCCGGGGGGCGGAGCTTGCAGGGAGCCGAGATGGCGCTGCTCACTCCAGCCTGGGCGACAGAGCGAGACTCCGTCTCAAAAAAAAAAAAAAGAAGAGGGAAATATATTTTCCTGTTTTAGTCCATCTCTAGGTGTGGGAATAGAATGAAAAAAAAAGTAAAGAGGAAAAAGGGGAAGGAGGGAAGGAAGAAAGAAGGAAAGAAGAAAGGATGGAAGGAAAAAGGAAGGGAAGGAAGGAAAGTGGAAGGGAAGGAAGGAAAAAGAAAGGGAAGGAATAAAGGAAAGATGGAAGAAAAGAAAGAAAAAGAAAGAAGGAAGAAACGGAAGATGGAGGGAAGAAAGGAAAGAAAAATAGAAGGAAGAGAAAAAGAAGGAAGGAATGAAGGAAAGAAGGAAGAAAAGAAAGAACGATTGAGAGAAAGAATGAAATATGTAGCGAGGGAAAGAAAAGAAGGAAAGGAAAAAAGAAAGGAAAGAAAGAAGAAAAAGAAAAAGGGAGAGAAGGAAGGAGGAAAGAAGAATGGAAAGAAAGAAAGGAGAAGGCTGTGTCTACCTGCAAGCCATATACCATGATAGTTTAGAATTCTCCTAAATCTTCTGGAGGAACACACATTAAACAGATCCCACAGGTAATGTCACAGTGATGAAAAGCTCATAATAACACACACACACACACACACAAACACACACACACACCCCAAAAGTAATTATGCCTCAGAGTGTTAAGACAAGCAGAAAAATAATAGCAAAACCAGATACTCAATTAATGGAGGTACCAACCATAAAATATATTTGTTTGTTTTCAAAAACATCTCTGAAAAAGAGAGAGAACATAGAAAGTATGATTTTTGAAGACTATCAAAATAAGCCAAGCAAATTGGTAAAAATGGAATAGGTAAAGAGGTACTTAGCCATTTCTAGAATTAAAGACACCAAGCCTTAAAACCCAACAGATCTCAAACAGAAAAAAATGAATAACAACCCACAATGAGATAAACCTTAGTAAAGCTACAAGTGCAAAAGGCAAAGGAAAGATATAAAAAGGAGCGAATGCCACTGGAAGCTGACTTCTCGTTAGCAGCACTGGAAGCGGAAGACAGTGAAATAATGGAGAGAAAAATGGCCATTGAACTACCGCAGAATAACCAGAAAGCCGGCCCTTCAAGGGTGACTTCCACCACTCCCTGGAGAACACTGTTAGGAAGGAGGGGGAAGCTGAGAATCTACTCAGGAGACCACCATAACAATTCAAGCAAAATGATGATTTTGGGCTTGGAGCTAGGGTTATAACTAAATGAAAATAGACTATACATTCCACAACGTCCAAATTAGTACAGGAGAAAGGAAATTAAACAAAAACCACACACAGCTAGTTCAAATAAAACAAAACTAGAAGTGGAAAAAACTTTTAAAAAGGAAGAGAAATGGAAAGTAGCAATTAGGATGGTGGCCCCTAAGGGATCACCACTCCCTTTCCAAGACTCTGCTGATGAATTCGCTCCAGAGAGCTTCTTTGACCAACACTTTGTCTTCATGGCAGTTATTTATTTGCATGGAAATTTTTTAATCTGTCTGGTCCTACTGAACTTTTCAAAAGTGCTTTAGCTACTCTAGTTTCTCTGTCTTTCCATACAAATTTTCTTCAAAAACATTATTTATATCTATGAACATTTTTAAAATTTTGATAGGAATTTTGTTGAATTTCTGTATCAATTTGGAAAGAATTGACCTTTCCTATTTTGAATTTTCTAATCCATGAACACAGAATGTTCTTCCATTTATTTATTTCCTTTAATTTTCAGCATACAAATTATACGTACATTTTATTGGACTTATACTTGTGATACTATGGTATAATTTTAAAAAATACATATTTGGTTCTTTCCCTGGTACCTGGTACACAGCTCCTAAAACTCTTATAATTTCCTCAGTGATAAAAGCCTCTTTTGTTAAAGTACTTGTTCTTTATACTCAGTTCTCTATACATAGCTCTTAAAATTTTGGAATCTCTAGAGTAATAACAGAAAGTTTTTTTGGATGCTAATTAGAGTACTGGTGCCTGGGAGCCCCTAGAGAGCTTCAAGATGGGGGCAGGTCACCAAAAAGGCCAAGTTGTGATTAGAGGGTTGAGACTTTAGCTTCAACATTGAAACTCTGCAGAAAGGAGACTGAGTTAATTGCCAGTAACCAATGATTTAATTAATCATGCCTATGTAATAGAACCTCTATTAAAAAACTAAACAAGAGGTTTCAAAGGACTTCCAGAGTGGTGACCACATCAAGTTGCCAGGAGGGTGGCATGTCCAGAGAGGGCATGGAAGCTTCTTAGCCCTCCCCACACCTTGCTCTATGCATCTCTTCCATTTGACTGTTTGTGAGTTTATTCTTTATAATAAATCTGTAATCACATACACACTGTTTTCTTGAGACCTGTGAGCCTTCCTAGCAAAATTATAAAACCCAGGGGAAAGGTTGTGGGAACCTTTCATTTACAGATGTTTAGTCAGAAGTATGGGAGGACTGGGACTTACAGTGGGGTAAGTCTTGTAGGGCTGAACCTTTAATCATGGGACCTGATGCAAACTACAGGGAGGCAGAGTCAGAACTGAACTGAATTATAAACCACTGTCATGGAATGCATGCCCGTGTTGCCCAAAATCCATATGTTCAAGTCCCAACCCCCAAAAGGGGGCCTTAGGAGATAGGGCCTTTTGGAAGTGATTAGGTCATGAGGGTAGCGCCCTGGTGATGATATTAGTGTCCTTACAAGAAGAGGACCAGAGCTAGCTTTTTCTCTTTCAACCATGTGAGAATACAACAAGAGGTCAGCAGTTTGCAATCTTAAAGAGAGCCCTCAAGAGAACCCAACTATGTTGGCACCCTGATTTCAGCCTTCCAGATTGCAGAACTGTGAGAAATAAGTCTCTGTTGTCTATAAGCCACCCATCTATACTTTCTTATAGCAACATTAACTGACTAAGACAAATTTGGCTAGCATTAGAGAATTGGTTGATGGGGCAGGCAGTGGGGTGAGGAAAGAAAACCCAAACATTTTGTGTTTTTTTGCAAGTGAAAAACATCATTGCCACATATTTCTCTCTTTTTTGACTGATTGTAAATGTTATTTTATTTTTAACTTTATGTCCTCATGCTCACTGCTAAATATAGAAATGCAAATAATTTTTGTATGTTTATCTTGTGTCTTGCAACCTTACAAAACTCCTTTATTGGTTCTAAGAGATTTTCTTTTAGTGTAGATCTTTGGAAGTTTTCAAAGTAGATAATCATGACAACTGCAAAAAGGGTTTATTTTTGTTGTCCTATTGCAATGGATAGAACTGCTGGTACTATGTTGAATAGCAGTGGTTACAGTGTACATCCTTGTCCTTTACCTAACAGTAAGCGAGAGCATTGAAACTTCTGATTAAGTAGAATGTTAGCTATAGGCTTTTTGTAAACATTGTTTGTCACTTTTCCCTCTATTCCTTCCTTCTGAGAGTTTTTATTACAAATGGATGTTGATATTTTTCAAATGTTTTCTGTGCATCAATTGATATGATCATGAGATTTTACTTTGAAACTCAAGAATAACACATGCTTAGAAAGAGAAAAGTGCAAGAATAACCTACTTTTTCTTTAAAAATATTGGTAAATACTATTTTATAAACTTTTTAAAATCATGCAATATATCAGGAACATTTTCACAGATCAATCAACATATTTCTATAAAATGATTTTTAATGACCACATAAGAGTTCATAATTAATATAGTAAACCAATCCCACTTAGATACTTAGACAAGTCATAGTTTTTATATTTTTCTCAATATTGCTGTGATTCAATATATATGTGTATATTTTAAAGACCACTGATTATGTCTCTAAGATAAATTTCTACAGGTGGGATTTTTTATTTAAAAATCCATATTTTTCAGACTTATGGTATGCATCAGCATAATTGCAAAGCTTTAGTTAACAGATAACTGTATGGACCACTCAGTGCACTATTTTATTGCATAGAATATCACATTACTTCATGCTTGCTGGTCACTGAAATACAATAGTTTACCATACCATCTTTGTGTGTCTATGTAGAGAATTATGTAATCCCACACATCTTTTTGTTTACATCTGTTTTTGTATTTTCCCTACTAGATAATGAAGTCAGTGGAACAGAGATTTTGTTATGTTAATCTTTGTATACTTAGTAGCTAATTCAGTGCTTGAAACAAATTTTAAGAGGAAATTTGTTACATAAGTATTTTTTAAACTAACATATTTGAATAATTACAAAACAAATAAATATTCATAATAGACAATGGAGGCAGTTAAAAGTTAACATTTAAATCACCTGAAACTCACAACGTTGAAATAAACACTAAAAACTGTATGGTGTAATTTTATCTCATTGTTTTTGATATCTATACTAATAACTTTATTATTAGAGATCAGTGAAAAAAGGTTAGAGATCAATGAAAAAAGAGAGAGAAGAGATGCCATGTATCCAGTTATACTTTGAGAATGTGCTTGTCAGAGACCAAATTCCAAAGTCCCCAGGCCAGGATCCCTTCTTATCTAAATAGTGTGGCAAACACATTGGGAAATAATTTTTTTTTATAATCTCCTTTCCAGAAGTAATTTTTTTCGTAGCAGTTTTTATCAACCAACACATTTTCATTTCAGAGTGAGTACAGTGAGTGTAATAAAATTTTCAGACTTTCAGACTCCACATACACAAATGCATGCCCGCACACACTCTCAATGTGGTAATAATATCCCAAGAATAGACATCTTCACCTTCCTGAAACTTGCATATTATAGAATTCCCTGCTCCTCGTTTGCAACTTATTGGTTAGGGTTCACAATTTCTACACGATTTCTAAACATATTTTGTTGTTTTATTTTTAAAGGGCATTACCTTTAAATTTTAGAGACAAAGGATTCAATGGCATAACTTTACATTTAGCATTGTAGCCAATATAAACTGGCTGACATTGTAAGTAAGTTGAAAGATTTCATTTTCCTCATCTGTAAACCAAAGGAATTGTAAATTCCTCTTCTACATTTCTAAGAGCTTGAAAGTTCTACTATAGCCAATTTTAAATTTGAGCATATAAAAAGCTTAGAATTAATAAGCAATTAACTTAGTAACTTTTGTCTTGGAAAGTATGTAGGCTATACGTATGATTTATTTCAAATCGAAGCATAATTGCACTTGGAGAACTTGTATGCTATGGAGACAAAACTATAAATACATACCTATATTTATTTAAAAACTGTTTAATATTTATAAAATATAAAATATGGTTTTATTTGTGAACAACAGTACATTGTTCTAAGTTAAAAAATTACCCACAAGGGCAAGTGTTTCTATTTGGTTTACTGGATGCTCTAAATCAAGTACCTCAATAATATCTGGCATTTAAAGACATTCAGTGAGTATTAGTTTCATAAATGAGTCAATGGGTTTTGAAATTGTCAAAGAAAGTTTTATGAAATATGTTAGACTTAATTTGGTTTGTAAGGATGAGTAGAATTAAAATACATATAGGAGATCAAGAGGCATATTCTAGTAAAGAGGGACATAGTAAAAAATATTGAGTGAAAATGATTACAGCATATTTAAGATGGATCAGTAAATATAACAGAACATACATACTAAAGAATAGCAACTTATAGAACAAGTATGAAAGGCTTCACATGTCTTTCACAAAAACTAGTAGGAAAGCAGACAGAGATCCTCATTTAAGGAGCAAAAGTATACTTTTTAAAGCCCATGAACTATCTTGCAACAATATGCAAAATGAAACTAGAAGGTAAATTTAAATAGTTCCTTAAGAAGGCTGTTCCGAAATTCAAGAGTTGAGGGGTGAAGTTCTGGGTTAGGACCAGAAATGAGAGGAAAAAGCATATAAAGTTTGATAAAAAATAATTTGCACTTTGGAGTTTCCCACAGATAAATAATCAACTTTAAGGAAAATATAATGGCAAAATGAACAAAACAGAATAAAAAAGCTATAAACATTCCAAATTCTGCTTGTGGAACTTTTCAGAATGAGTTAAATCTATAGAACTCATTCTGAATGTTTACAGCCAATTGTTTGAATTGGCCTTTGTTCACAAGCAGATGTCATTGTTGGCTGGTCGTCACAGTCACCATGCATCCCAGGAAGAAGGTCAACAAAGGCACAGCATGGCCCACTGGGCTGCATGGTGCCTGTCCAGAGAGACACTTCCTGGTCCACTTCTGCACTGTCCACGTGATAAACAGCCCCATACACTTCCAGCTCCTTGGACCTGACATTTATTCATTCTCAAGAGAAAACACTTGGTCTTTTCCATTAGGACACATTTCAAATACCAGTAGAGAAATGTCCAAGATCCATTTGTGTCCACTCCCTGGATTACCTGTGTGAAAAGGAGAATTCCTTTTTACGTTTTGGGACAGATTTACTCTTTCAATTAGCCTTTCAGGAGTAGCGTTTAATTCTATAAAGTTGAAGTAATGGAGAAAAGAGAAATCCAACGATAGTGGGAAAAAGATGGAACAAGAGAATTTGCCTCACCCCACTACCCTCATCAACAACTTGGGAAGAATTAGACAAAATGAGGCTCTTCCTGGGTCTGGAATGATGGAGAGAATCAGGCCTACATCCTCAACACAACTATTAAAACACCTGCTCCCGCTTCCTGATCAACTCCTGATCTCTCTTATCTTGTTCTACATGAACTTCTCTCCATGCTACTTCTCACTTTCTGACACAGTTTACGTACCTTACATAATATGTTTATTAATTGTAGCTGCCCTTCTACTCCTGAAATGTGAGCAGGGCAGGTGGAAGTCTGTGTGGCGTACCCTGTAAGGTGTCCTCAGACTCCATAACATGTTTATTAATTGTAGCTGCCCTTCTACTCCTGAAATGTGAGCACGGCAGCTGGAAGTCTGTGTGGCGTACCCTGTAAGGTGTCCTCAGATTCCAGAATTGTATTGCACATGGCAGGTGTTCAGTTATTACTGAATTAATAAGGAAGCCTGTATTATTGCAATACTTGCTATTTTTCCTACTTTTCTAATGACAGTCTCCCAATTCCTCAAGAGGAAAAATGAACCCCTGTGGATGCCCAAAGGAGAAGTGCCTTGGATGGAGCCACAGGCCATGCTGAGGGCAGAACAGCCCATCTCTGCACAGGAAGTGGATTTCCATCAGCAGCTGGCCAGGTTCCAAGAAAAGCAACTCTTGCTCAGCTTAAGGCACAAGAGAACTATGATTCATGCGTATTTACAGAAACAGCGGTAAAGGAAGACAGGAGTTTACAGCAGGTGTCAAGCACACACGTGGCTGTCATCCCTAGCTGCTACTGTGTTTTCACTGACAGAAACAGGAGCTCAGAAAGAAAGACTGGGTCATGTGTACTTAGTTGTGTTCCCCCCACCCCCTTTCTCTGTGTGTGTGAGTGTGTACCTTTAATTTACTTCCCATCTACCCCAAAGTGAGAATGAGTGACGGGCAGGCTGGAAGAAGGTGGAGCCAGACTATAATCAGAGCCCAGATTTTCTGTTTACTTTTTTGTTTAAATAGATGAGCAAAAAGACTTTGGGTTTTAATGAAAAGCACAGGAAGTGGTAGCGAAGGAATAAAGTTCTTTCTGGATGACATTTGGGAGCCTCCTTTCTTCCCATCCAGTTGCAAATGTGAGCAAATGGGCCCCTCGGTGGTCTGTATCTCCACCGGGGGCCTTCTGGGCTCCATTGTTGGTCACACACCAACGCCAGTGGAAAGACACAAAGGGCGAGGCCCTCCAACAGCTTTAAACATTTAGAATCAATATAACACTTTCAAATACTAAATCTTTTAATTAAATTATAAATAGCAAACTTGACATTGTTAGTGTCCATGTGTTAATCTGAAGATAGAGATTTTACAATTTGTGTGTAAGAAACAAATACATCAACCACCATTAGCAGAAGTTCAGTACCACCTCTAGCGGCTGGTGTTTTTAACCTTCAATGTTGATGTTCCCTTCTAACTATCACAGGGGGACTAAGTGAGCTCACTAAACCGCATCTCAGTGCACAGGAACTGAGACCACAGAGACACACCAGGAGCAGCTCCATCCTTTAGCTGACCTTGAGCTATTAGGAGCTTCATCAGGGGACACTATTCCTTTCGATGAGGCAGGAATCTTGGATCAGGGTTCTTAGCAGTGACTATGGAAGCACTGTCCTGGTCAACAACACACAAGGAGATGAGGGGGACAAGGGGGCTGCAGGAATGGGTGTGGGGATGTCAGCATCTCATGACCTCACATTTCACCCCAAAAGCTTCCTTGGTTAGGCAGGTCTTAGACAAAGTGGAGATAAGGCATGGGCAGTGTAAACATATGAGAATAATTATTTAATTTGTATAAATCAAAACAAATTTGACTCTGAGCCACTACTCAGCAAGATCAAGGAGTAGCCTGGCCATTGACTGCAGGTCCAACCTCAGGGGCCTCATGTATTTCAGGGAACTGCAAAGGGGCCATAGTTTACATAGGATGGAGCCACGGGTACTCATTTATGTTCTCTGTGATATTAGAGATCGAAATCTCTGGTAACGGTGCCAACTTTCTCTTTGCAAAATTCAGCCCAAGCACCTTCTCTCAGAGTACCAACGTGGTAAGACTGCAGGCTCACAAAGGAGGAAATAGCTACCTGCCTACTCTTAGGGTATGGAAGACCCAGTTCTACAACAATTCCCTTGACAGCCTACTTTTTTGAACCAAAATGTGAAGGGCAAGGATGACTTCAGGATAGGCCATCCCTACCTAACTGGACCCCCACATTGCGGCAAAGCATTCCCCAGTGGAAAGAAACCCAGGACTCAATAAAACAGGGGTGTCATGATATTTCCATGAGGAAGGATAAGACCATTGCTATTGCATTGTTTTGTTAATGGGTTTAAATTATGAAACCACATAATTTCTTAATAAGTGTCTTATGGACACATATATTCAAGCTATTTTTCTATTTCAGTTATTTTGAAATGTCAAATCAGGTCCTATCAAAAGCTAAGTTGTATGTCAAATCACTCCGATATGTTACAGAGTGCAGAAATATGCCTGAATTTCAGGCTCTAAGTTGATGGAGAGAACCCCATCCTTTGCGCGGACACCACCTCTAAAAGATTATGACTGGATCATTCTGGGAGGGAGTGGAGATTAGCAGCTCTCAAACAACCTACTGGGGAACTCTAACTCACAGCCTGTCCTGGGAGTCACTGAGTAGGAAGATTCCCTGAGACGCAAGAGCATGACAGCGGCTCTTCTCTTAGCTCCCCGGATTCACGTCTTTGACTTTTAACCAAAATAATCATGGGCACACACTTTATGAAGTCCCACTATGGCATGCACAGTTACAACATTAATTTAATAGGGAATGATTTGCAAAGCTGTAAAATGATTTACCTTGTTTGATATGGTAAAAAGAAATTTCTACCACAGTTTCTTTAATGATAGCCACCTGGGTAATTAGCACCTGCTCTTAGCAGAGGTGAGAACATGGGCATGCTGGGAGGGGCGGTGGCTCAAAGCCAGGGAAGTGGAGTGAAAACCAAAGGAACCAGGGCAGACACATGGAGGGGATGTGGGCTGAGTGTCACCTAATCAGGGCAAGACAGATCCAGCCCAACTCTGAGCCAACTTTCCAGTTCCCTGAAATAAACAGCAGAGAAAATATCTAGCATATACCAAAACCCTAGATGGGAAAGAACAAAATAAACAGCCTGGTTTCTCAAGGAGCAAAATGTTAGCTGGGGAGCAGGCGAGAGTTGCACTAAGATAAAGTACAGCACGTTGCTGACATTACCAAAGTTTTAGAGGAGTAGTCAGGATTGTTTCCAAATCCTCAAGGTTCTTTAGGCTGGAGTGATTTTCATGATACCTTGTTGGATATTTTCGGTTCTGAGTGTAATGAGACTGCATCTGCTATTAACAAGAAGTTCACCCTGAAAAGCTGGACATAGGAAAGACAGGTAGGAATTGATGGGTATAAAAGACAAAATGTGATTCAACTGTATATATTTTTAACTGATCACCACACAGCCTTCCAGGAACCCGGTGAGGTCAAAGACTGTTAATCGCCATTAGTTCCCTTCTTCTACCTCACTGTCTTTCCGCAACACCACCAGTCTGGCAGATGCCTACTTATGCTTACGTTCTACTGCGTATTCATTATTATGTCTTCAGTGTTTTCTTTGCAAGTTGAAAAGCAAAGACCCACATTTGTTTTTTGACTTTGTACATAGTGTTTTTCATGCTACCAGGTTGTTTGCCATCAATCAATCTCATCAAAGGTAAAGGAATCAGGAAATAGTTAAAACTGAAAAGTAACCAATCAAGACTTCCACTTCATGAAAACTAGAAAAGAGATATATTTTCTTTTTCCCCTGACAACTTAACACCATGAACATTGTATGCAAACCAAACACAGGATTCCAAGGTTGGAGGGAGGAAGGTAGATGGGCAGGGTGTATCAATCCATTTTCACACTGCTGATAAAGACATACCTGAAACTGGGCAATTTACAAAAGAAAAAGGTTTAATGAACTTACAGTTCCACATGGCTAGGGAGACCTCAGAATCATGGCAGAAGGAAAGGAGGAGCAAAGTCACATCTTATGTGTATGGCAGCAGGCAAAGAGAGAACTTGTGCAGGGAAATGTCTGTTTTTAAAGCCATTAAATCTATTGAGACTTATTCACTATCACAAGAACAGCATGGGAAAGACCTGTCCCCATGATTGAATTATCTCCCACCAGGTATCTCCCATAACACGCAGCAATTATCGAGCTACCATATGAGATTTGGGTGGGGACACAGCCAAACCATATCACAGGGTCACAGAACCTTGCGCAGGAGCAGCACAGCAGTGAGTTGACTGGGCCTCTTTTTTGCCACATGTTTACCAGATGAGTTTCTAGAGAAGTAATCGCCTGGATGCACTAAAAAAATACAGATACACACACACACACATATGCATATGTACACATACACACACATGCACATGCACACAGGCATACACATGCACACATACACACACATGCACACACATACACACATATACACACATGAATACACACATACAAATGCACACATACACACACATACATGCACACATACACACAGGCATGCACATGCACACACACATGCATATACACACATACACACATGCACATGCACACAGACACGCATACACATACCCACATACACATGTAGACACATATACACACTTGAATACACACACATGCACACACATATACACATACACACATGCACGCACACACAGACACATGAACATGCACACACTCATGCATAAAAACATTCGTGCACATACACATATGTATGCACACAAACACACATGCACACATGCATGGACATGCATACACAAACACATACACACATACACATGCACATACACACATAAACACACACACATATACACACAGCCACATACACACGTACATACACACACACACGTATACACACACAAGTCCTAACAAAAGTGTGTTTTCTCTAGACAAAGGACCAGGGAAAAGCCAACCTAGCAAGACAGGAAATGTTTAGAAAATAACAGTCCCACTCCAGCCAAACACCATGAAAATACTCAATTCTGACCTCTACTTCTGCCAGCAATGGCCCAGGGAAAGCCAAGATGTCCATCTTCACCAGGTCATAAAAAGGAAACTCAATTCCTTTGCCTGGCAGTGTTGGAGAAAGCCAAAAGCAGAGCAGCGTCTCACATCCTTGCCAGGTGAAGGGGGGCGGGTCAGACAGACCAGGGGAGCCCAGAACCTTCACTCCTAGATGGCGGTGACACGCCAGGGGTCCTGTCAGAAGAAGCCTAGTGGGAAATCAGAAATTTTACAGTCACCCAGTGGCAACGAAGATCCCCACCAAGCAGGTGCCACTGGCAGCTGTGTGGAAAACAGCAGCAAGGCACTCCTGCCTCCTCCAGGTGTCAATGAGGCAGAAAAGGAAACTGTGCTTCCATTCCCACCTGGAAGAAGATCCAGAGTCTCATAACATAATATGCAGGGGTCCAGGATTTAATCAGAACCCATTCGTCATGCCAAGAGGCAGGAAGATTTAAAACCGAATGAAAATGCCATCAGTAGATGCCAATACAAAGAATACCAAGATGTTAGAATTATCTGACACAGATTTTAAAGCAGTCATCATAAAAATGCTGCAATGGGCAATTATGCACATACTTGAGACAAATGAAAAAAAGAAAACCTCAGCCCAGAAGTGAATGATATAAAAAGAACCAAATAGAAATTTTAAAACTAAAAACTATAAAAGTCTAATTAAAGAAATGAAAGTCAATGGATTTTCTAAAGAGCAGAGCAGAGGAAACAAAGCAAACAAACAGTGAACTGAAGAGAAAACAATAAAAAGTATTCAAACTGAACAACAGAGAGAAAAGTAGGTTGAAAACAAACAAACAAAAGGATCTGAAGACATATGGTGTTATCACAAACAAAAAAAATCTAAAATTCATGTCATCAGAATCCCAGAAAGAGAAAAAAGAAGGTAGGATTGAACAACACTTGAAGTAAAAGTATCTCAAAATTTAACAAATTTGGTAAAAGGCATAGAACAACAAATTTAAGAAACTGGGCAAAACCCTAGCAGCTTAACAAACCAAACAAACAAACAAATCTATGCCAAGACACATCTTAGTAAACCATCTGAAAATTCAGTACAAAGAAAAAAAACTCAAAGGTGCAGGAAGAAAGAGCACTAACACCTCACCCAGAGGGAAAACATTCATGTGACAGTGGATTTCTCATAAGAAACCAGCAAGCCATCATTTTCAAATGCTGCAAGAAAAGAATTATCAACATCGAATTCTATATCCAGTGAAAGTATGTTCCAGTATTGAGGAGAATCAAGACATTCTCAGCTGAAGGAAAACTGAGAGATGGATGGTTAGTATCCCTACCCTACAAAAAATAGCTAAAGATAGTTCTCTAAACAAAAACAAAGAGGATAAAAGAAGGAATTTTGGAACACCAGAAATAAAAAACAAAGAAAATAGTAAAAATATGGATAAATGATAAATATTCATTTTCCTCTTGAGATTTTTTAATTATGTCTGGCAGTTGAGGCAAAAACTTTAATACCATATCAAATGGTTCTTACGTTACATCAAAGAAATATTCAAGAAAAATATATTAAAAGGAGGAAAAGAAAGGGACATAGGGATGAAGATTTCTCCAATTTACTTATACAGATGAAACATAAAAATGAGTAGACAGAAAACTAAAGTCAACAAATTATAAAGTTGAAATCATACAGAGTATGAGCACAGAAGGTATGTTCATGACACAGTAAAATCAAACTGATAATAGATAACAGTAAAATCTTCAAACATTTGGAAATTAAACAGCATCTTTCTAAATAACCCATGGGTCAAAAAGTGAGTTTCAAGGAAAATAAAAAATATATTGAACTTAATGAAAGTGAAACAAAAGTCAAAATTTGTGGGACAAAGCTAAAACATTGCTGAGAGAGAAATTTACAGAATTGAATGCTTACATTAAAGACAGAGAGAAAAAATCAAATAGCCTAAATTTCCACTTCAAGAGCCTAGAAAATGAAGAGTAAAACAAGTGCAAATTAGAAGAAAAGGAGTAATAAAGACAAGGGCAGAAATCAATGAAATCAAAAACACAGAAACAATAGAGAAAATCACTGGTTATTTGAGAAAAAGTCAAAGAATTGGCACTCTTCTTGATAATATTAACACAGAAACAAAGAAAGAAGACACAAATTACCAACATCAAGGAGGAAATAAGAGACATCACTATAGATCACACAGACATTAAAAAGATAATAACTGACTCCAAAGAGCAACTCTACACACAAACATTCACCCACTTAGGTGACATGAATAAGTTCCTTAAAAAGAACCCAAGTACCTCAACTCACCCAATATGAAATTATTTGAATAGTCCTATAATTATTAGGAAAAATAACTTTAAAAACACTCGGAAGAGAACTCTCCAGACTAATATGGTTTCACAGAAGAATTTAATTTCAATTCTATGTAATTTCATCCAAGAAATAGAGGAGACAGGAGCACTCTTATTTCATTTTATGAAGCTACTATTATCCTGATACCAAAATAGACAGACAATACAGAAAAGGAAAATAAAACTAGAGATTAATAATCAATAATGCTTGTGAATATAGATGCAGAAATCCTTAACAAAAGATTACCAATTAGAATTCCACAATACATAAAAAATCATATACCATGATTCCATGAGGTTTATTCAAGGGGTGCAAGGCAAGTTCAGTCTTGAAAAATCAATCAGTATAATCTAACTTATTAATAGGCTAAAGAAAACCACATGATCATATCAATTAATGAACAAAAAGCATGTAGCAAAATTGAACATCTATTCATGATATAACTCTCAGAAAAAAGATGGACGTGATAAAGAGTATTTCCAAAACACTTGCACCTAACATTATACTTAATGACAAAACATCTAATACCTTCCCTCTAAAATAGGGAACAAAGCAAGGATGTTTACTTCTATCACTTTTGTTCAACATGATGCTGGAAGTTCTATCCAGTACAATAAGTCAATAAAAGGAAATAACAGTCATCCTGATCAGAAAGGAAGAAAACTGTTCCAATTTGCACATCACATGGTTACGTACCTCAAATTATTAAGAATGATACATACAATTTTTCAGAACTAATACATAGGTTGAGCGAGTTCACAGGATGCAAGATAAACATGCAAAATACATTTTCTGTATAATATCTATGAATATATGGATACCAAAATTTAAAATATAAGGCCATTTACAATCACTCAAAAAATAATTGGATATAAATCTAACAAAACATATACAATATCTGTATGCTGAAAAATGCAAAAATGTTCATGAAAGAAATCAAAGAAGATACGTAATTTAGTGACATATTCTGCTTGTAGATTGGAAAGCAAACAATCCAATTACAATCTGGGCAAAAATCAGGAAGAGACATTTCATCAAGGAAAATATACAGATGGCAAATAAGTACATGAAAAGGCATTCAATATCTTTAGTTAATAGGAGAATGCCTGTTAAAGTCACGGTGTACCACTGCATATTTTTTCAGAATGGCTGAAATAAGTAGACAACACCAAATGCTGATGAAGATGTGGAGAAACCGGATCACTCAGACATCACAGGTGAGAATATGAAATTGCACCGATATTAGGGAGAAAAAAATGGGAGTTAAAAGAAGAAAACTAAACATGCAACTATCAACTGATCCAACAATTATATTCCTGAGCACATATCCCAGAGAATTAAAGATCTATGTTCACACAAAATCTTAGACACAAATGTATATAGCAGCTTTTCTAGTAACAGCTAAAAATTCGAAACAGCTGAAGTAGCTATAATAAGTGAATGGTTAGAGAAACTGGTGCATCCACACTATGAAAAAAGACTCAGCTGTGATTTAACTGTGTTTCTGATTTCCTATATTTTCTGTATATTTTTCAGACAAGACTTTTTTCAAGCTTTATATTCATCGTTACACTGGGACAAATTTACATCGGGTATATCCCAGTATTTACCACGTGAAGCTCCATTTCGATACACTGGGAAGATTCAGAACCACATGTATGACAGACTAAATTGTTCAAACCTGTGTGTTCTCTTCAGTGCTCTGGTCTAGGAGTAGTTTTCTTGCATAATCTTACAGCTGGTACACTTCACTTGTCTAGTTTCACCCACATTAATTAATAGACAGAGGACATAAACAGAGTTTCAATTAGGCTGGAGTGCCTGAGCAATTCAGTGGCAGCACCTCTTCAATGATCTAGGGTCAATGGACAAATACTGACTTACAAGTGCAAGGAAAATTTTGAGATTTTTTTCCGTTTTTTAGATGTGCTAGTCTTCAGAGTTTTGAAGCGGGAACATTGTACTGTGTGAAGTTCAAGTTTTTAAAAACCTTGGTTATCCCAAAGCTACAGCTTCAAAATAAAAAGTATAAAATCTGGAACACTGATGTTCATTAAATGAAAAAGGACATTATTTACATAATTTTAAAGCCAGTTTAAATTGGGTGTAAAAAATTATCTTCAGATTTTAAGATAAAAGGTGAATATTGGTTTGACAAACTTGAGAATACAGAAATTTTCACAAATATTAGATGGCCCACACATATTATGTACTTGAAATTTGCTAAAAGAATAGATCTTACATGTTCTCAGAATAAAAAGGAATGGAAACTATGAAGTGATATGTGAAGAAATGGATATGCCAATTAGCTTGACTGCAGTCATTTGTTCACTATGTCTATGTACATCAAAACCTCATGCTGTATGAAATAAATATATACAATTTCAATAAAAATTAAATAGTGCTCCTCTTCAGTTCAAAAAATACTTGGAAGAAATAATTCTTAGAGGAACTTTGATCCACATGTTTATCACTTAATTTCTGCTCCTTATTTTTATTTACATGTAATTCAAGTTTATTTTTTTCTTGTTACCTTCTAGCTGCACATTCATATGCTTGGAATAGCACACGAAATCATGAGCCATGTGAATATGTAATATGTCTTACAGTAGTATTATAACATTAAAAATTAAATGTGTTCATTTATATGTGGATCTACAATAAGTCACCTAGTCTTGTTTATAATTTTAATTAACAGCATGTAATATTCATGAAGTTTTCCATATTCTTAAGCCTGGATAACCAGTATTTAATTTTGAAGTCTATCTTAACTTCTAATCAAAGTCACTTGAGGGTTTATGACCTTGAGTTTTCTTTTTCCTCTTGTTGTCTCTCTCTCAGGTGATTGGGGTCCAGATGTCTGTGTTCCTTCCTAATCTCAAGAATTACTTTTGTTAAAAAAATAAAATCACTGTGTTTGAATGAGTTCTGATAGATTCCAGGCTAAAATTGACTATACCCCCAGACAAGAAGGCCATCAGAGGGACCCTTAACCCTTTTTGTCATGTGTCACTTGACCTCGGGAAAAGAGAATGAAGAAGCTTTGACCCTGGGGCAGTGGGCATGATTTATCCGCCATAAATCAAGTGCTCACAAGTCCGCAGGTCTTGGGGTAAGTTGTATGATAATCAAAGTAAAGTAAAACTAATGCGATTAAACTTCATTTGTGGTGAAAAACTTTCTCAGGAACATGCAACAGTAGTTGTTGTGGTAGTCAGAATACTTTAATAAATGTTCAATGATCTTGCCATCTAAATGTTGTTTATGGGCATCATTGCCAGTTAGACTCACAGCACAAGTATTGACTGCATTTTAGTAATCAAGAATTCTGCCACTGATATAGTTTTATTTATTTGTACACGTTGACTTTTAGCATCCAGCTGAGATTATTTCATAGTGGTTTCAGTTTTATTACCTCATATGATTAATCTGTTGCCTTTAGAATGCTAAAAAGCAGATATTTTAACTCTCATGATGTGGTAAAATTACAACCCTTTCTACCAGGGAGAATAGCATCGATTATGTAAAAGTGAAACATGATGGGTTTGTGTGGAACATTTGGCTTCCCCAAACACTTATATCTCTCCTTTGAGGTTATGTGTTGAATTTTAGTTTCTTATTTCCAGGCACCTTGAATGTGGATTGCAGGGCAGACCTGAGCTTGTGTCCTTGCTTCGGGCTCACCATCCTTTGACTCTACAGTGGAGGAATGGAGAATATAAGCATTTTGAACTCATTGTCTCTCTTCTTAAAGTTGAGGACCATTTGCAAGGTGATAAATGGCTCATTTCTAATACAAAAATATCTCCAAGGGGAAGGAGAAGCATACTAGACTTAAAAGTAGAAAGTCTAAGGTTTGATGACACAGACTCACTTTTCCCTGCACCTCCCTCTAAATATGACTAAATACTCTTGGAACAAATAACTTGACAGAAAACCACAAAAGGCCCCTAAAAGGTGGTGGGAAAATAGACCAACTGAAGACCTTAAGACTAGAGGAAGGCAGAAGAAAATGGGCTTCACATTTAAAAGGCTCTCAAAATATAATTAAATTGTCATTGAAATTATGTTACAAAAGTAAGCCAGGATGCATATCCTATACATAAATAGGGTACATGCAAAAATAGAAGATTTAAATAGAACCAAGGGTTTCCTGAGATAGTATCTAAGTATTAAGGTTTTTGAAAAATCACTCATGATATAAGTAAACAGCAAAAATATAACCTGAATGAGAAAAGAAAATCAACTGACCTCTCTTCCTCCAACACTGAGATATATTAAATATTGGAACTGTTGTAACAAGGATTTAAAAATATATTATAATAAATTTTCTCAAAACAAATTAAATGATAGAAAAATATCTACAAATACATACCATTTTGTACATTTTTAAAAGACCTGAATGGAAATTATAGAACTGAAAAATATAAAATTCAAAATAAAAAATTCATTGGATTATCTAAAAAGTACAGTGGCTATAACAAAGGATAAAATCAGTGAACATGAAGACAGATTATGAAAGTTTGCACAATGGAGAAAAATTAATCTGAAAAAAGAGAGAGAACAGAGTGTCAAGGACTTTTGGGGCAATAGCAGAGGCTCTAGTGTTTGTATCTTCAAAATCCCAGGAGAGAAGAAATTGTAAAACTGCAGATGTGTTTGAAGAAATAATTATATAAATTTGGTAAATCCTATATAATAAATATGTAATGGCTGAAAACTTCTCCAATTTGGCAAAAATCATAACTCTACAGATTGAAGAAACGTAACAAATTTCAAAGAGTATGAATCTAAAGAAATCCCAAACAAAATGCATTATAATTAAAGTTCTAAAATCTAAATATTATTTATATATTTAAATTTATATATATTATAAATTTATATATTTATATATATAATTAAAATATATTTAGATATATATATGATATATATATATATATATATATCTTTAAAAAATAGCCATAGAGAAATGACATTATTTGTAAAGGAAGGCCATCTTAATAAACATGAGTTTCTCGTCAGAAACCATGGAAGCCAGAAGCATCACAACATTTTACTGGTACTGAAAGAAAATAATTTTTTTTGAGACGAAGTTTTACCCTTGTTGCCCAAGCTGGAGTGCAGTGGCGTGATCTCAGCTCACTGCAACCTCCGCCTCCCAGGTACAAATGATTCTCCGGCCTCAGCCTCCCAAGCATCTGGGATTACAGGTGCACACAACCACGCCCAGCTAATTTTTCGTGTGTGTTTTTAGTAGAAACGGGGTTTCGCCACGTTAACCAGGCTGGTCTCGAACTCCCAACCTCAAGTGATCCACCCGTCTTGGCCTCCCAAAGTGCTGGGATTTCAGGCATGAACCACCATGTCTGGCCAAGAAAAGAATTTTATAGCTAACAAAACTATCCTTCAGGAATGAAGCAAAAGGTAAGATATTGCCAGTTGAAGGCAAATTAAGCTAACTTGTCACTAGAAAACTTACACTTAATAGCTAAAGGTAAACAAATATATAGAAAGTCAATAATAACAGACTAACGCCATAAATGTCATAAAGGAACAAAAATGACAATGAAATGTAGAAAAATGGGAATTAACATAATAAACAATGTTTCACTTCATGAATTTCTTAATCATATTTCACTGTTAAAGCACAAATTGTAACACCATTAGCTATGGTGCTCAATGTACACAGAGGAAACTTTTAAGAAAGTTAAGTTTAAAAAGTAGGCAGGGTAAGGGATTGAATTAGAAGTAAGTTTTCAGTACTTCAGTTGAAAAGGGAAAACACTGATGCTAATAGGCTGAGATAAGATACATATATATTGTAATATCTAGAGCAACAACAAATAAAACTGTTTATGGTAATATAGTCATGCTAGACCAGGTGCAGTGGTGCACGCCTGTAATCCCAGAACTTTGGGAGGCCAAGGCAGACAGATCACTTGAGGTCAGGAGTTCAAGACCAGCCTGGCCAGCATGGTGAAACCGTGTCTCTACTAAAAACACACACACACACAAATAGCTGGGCAGGGTGGTGCATGCCTGTAATTCCAGCTACTCAGGAGGCTGAGGCAGGAGAATAGCTTGAACCTAGGAGGCAGAGGTTGCAGTGAGCCAAGATCACGCCACTGCACTCCAGCCTAAGTGACAGAGCAAGATTCCCTCTAAAAAAAAAAAAAAGAAACAAAAACACAGAATTCTAAAGAAAATGTTCAAGTATCCCACAGGAAATAAAAGAGACAAAGAAACAGAGGAACAGGAAACTAAGAGCACCCACAGAAAACAAACATGAAAATGGCAAATTGATGACTTGACAATTACTTTGCTACTTTGCAACAGTTCCTTTAAGAGTAAATGACCTAAATATGCTTCAAAAGGCAGATTGGCTGAGTAGAAAAAACATGAAACAATGATATGCTATCTATAGAAACTCACTTTAAACATGTAAAATAATGCAAAAAGTTACATCACAAAAAACTTTAAAGGTGTGATTATATTAATATCAGATAAAAATAGACACTAGAGCAAAGAAAATTACTAGTATCAAAGAAAGGCAGCTGTTACATAATGATAAAAGGAACATGGCAATCCTAAATTTGTATGCACCAAAAAACATAGCTTTCATATACATGAAGAAAAAAACTGATAGAAATGAAAGAGAAATAAATCCACTTTTATAGTTGGGAGCGTCAACATCCTACTTTCATTAATTGAGAGAAATGTAGTACTTGACCAAAAATCAGCAAGATAAGGAAAAACAATGCCATCCATCACAAGGAACTGTTTGACATTTACAGAAAACTCTGCCACAAAATGAGAATACACATTCTTTTTAACCACCCATGGAACATTTCCCAGGATAGACCATATCCTCAAACATAAAACAAATGTTAATGAATTTTAAAAATTGAAATCATCCAGAATAGTCCTCTATCAACAGTGAAAGCAAACTGCTGATGAATAACTAAAAGTCAACAGAAACATCTTCAAATACAAAGAAACTAAACAACACACTTCTAAATAATCCATGGGCCAAAGAAGGAAACTCAAAGAAATTTAAAAAATACATCAAACTATTTTTGCAGAGTTATGAAAACAAAACCTCTACATATCAAGTGCATATAATGCAGCTGTGACAGTGCTGAGAAAGGAACCTATAGTACTAAATGCTGACGTTAGAAAAGAGATTTTACATGAACAATCCAAGTTCCTTCTCGAGCAACTGGAAAAAGAGAATGAAATGAATCCAAACAGGGAGAAGGAAGGTATTAATGAAGAGGAGAAATTAATGAAACTGAAGAGAGAACATCATTGAAACAAAAAGCGGTTTCTTCGGGAAAACAATCAATGCAATCAATTAAACTCTGGCAATACTGACAAAGAGAGAAAAGACACAAATTACCAATATCAGGAATGGAACAAAGAATACCACAATTTTGTAGCCATTAAAAGAATGATTAGGGATTTGTATTAACCTGATCCTCTAAAGTTCAAAAACTTAGGAGGAAATGAACAATACTTTACAAACGAGAAACTACCAAAACTCACTCAAAGAGAAACAGATACAGGAATAGTTCTGTAACCATGAAGTAAATTGATTTGTAACTAAAGACCTCCTGAAAAGAAATATTCATGTCCATATGGTTTTACTGGAGATTTTTACCAAACATATAAATGTGAGTTAATATCTAGATAGATAGATAGATAATACAAAAAAAAAACCCATAGACAAATGTGTCTCATGAACCTAGATACAAAACTCCTCAATAAAATATTAGCAGATTAAATCCAGCCATGTACAAGTATGGTATAATTTATCACATATAAATGGGACTCATCCTAAGCATTCAAGGTTAGTTCAATACGTGAAAATCAACACAATCTGTCAGAAGCCTAAAGAAGAAAAAATAGTATAGCAAGTGATGCAGAAAAAGAATGTATTTGACAAAATTCAACACTTATTCATGATTAGAAACAAAATTCAGCACACTGGAAATAGAAGGGAACTTTTGCAGCCCAATAGAGAAGATCTACAGAAAACCTTCAGCGAACATCATATTTACAGATGGAAGACCGAATGCTTTCCCTCTAAAATCAGGAACAGGCCAATGACATAAATTCTCACCACTGCTACTCAACAGAGTACTGGAGGCTTTAGTCAGCATGATATGCCTAGATAAATAAATGGCCTACAGATTGGAAAGAAAGAAATACAACTCAATTTGCATAAGATATAATTGCCTATGTACAAAAATTTCAAGAAATTTACAATTAACCTTCTAGAACTAACAGTGAGCTGAGTGAGGTTAGAAGATACAAGTTCAACACAAAAGTACCAATTGCATTTCTATATACTAGCAACGAACATGTGGACACCAAAACTGAAAGCATGATTCTCTCTAAAAGCACTCCAAAGAACATTAAGTACTTAAGTATAAATCTATAAAACCACGGACAGCATCTTTGCCCTAAAAATTACAAAAATAATGCTGATAAAAATATTAATAAGAGAAGACCTTAATAAATGGCAAGAAATACTGTGTTCCTAGATTGGCAGTTTCCACACAGTAGACATGTCAATTCTCCCCAAATTAATCTATAAGTGTAATGCAACTCCTATTAAAATCCAAGCAATGTAACTTTTAGATATATGCAAGTTTATTCAAACATTTATATAGAAAGAAAAAGGCCCTAGAATAGTCCAAAGCATTTTGCAAAGGCAGAATGAAGTGAGAGGCGTCAGTCTTCTGATGGTAGGGTGTACTATCTAGCTGCATTAATCAAGACTGTGTGGCCAAAGGATGAACACACAGATCAAGGAAACAGACAGAGAACCCAGAAATAGACCCATGCAAATATGCCCAACAGATTTTTGATAAATATAAATAAGCAATTCAAAGGAGGAGAAATAGCTTTTAAATAAGTTGTGTTGGGGCAATTGGACATCTGTAGGCAAAAACATGAACTTTGATTTAAACCTCATACCCGATACAATAGTAACTTGAAACGGACCAGGGAATCAACAGAAGATATTTAATATTTATTATCTCCCTGCTTCCCAGAATCACCTCAACAGTGCAAAGAAATGATGCTAACCCCAGCATGTACATATGTTTCCTTTATAGGTGAACATTGATATTTCTGGAATACACTAAAATTTCCCTTTACAAATAATTCCTCTTTTGTCTGTAGCGTTCCTCTTCGGCTCTCTCCCCTCTGCACCTTGCTGACCCCCACTGATGTGAGGCAGAAAAGCCATCGCCACCCACACCAGGGTGGGATGAGACTAACACTCCAGCATCCTTCTCCCTTGGGAACATGTTGGGACCATCCCCACTCAGGTGAGATGGTTTCTTCTTCACAGGTATGGCTCTTCCTCTATGCTGATTTCTTCCAAGCTAGGCACCTAACCTTTTATCTCTTTTCCTTCAGCACCTAGCAGGGTACCTGGCACACAGTGTTTAATCGCTTTGGCTGCGTTGATTTCCACAATCAATTTGAAAAGATTTCAAATGAACTCTCTGTGGTTTGCTTTGATTTGAACGATTTGATTTTGAGGTGAATTACGATAAAGTTGGAGAACAAGACTGAGTGGAAAGAGTGAAATTCCCTGGATCTAGCAATTTACAGTCAGCAGTTGTTCAGCAGCAGACTTTTGAGTCAGTGAGACCTGAGTTTCGACCTTATCTCCAACACCTAGTAACGGTGTGACTTTGCAAAATGGCTAATGTTTGCTTAGTAATTTTGCTAGGTAATTTTAATCTTCAAAATATGGGTAATAACAATAAATACCTGTATCAGTCCATTTTCATGCTGCTGATAAAGATATTCCCAAGACTGGGCAACTTACAAAAAAAAGAGCTTTCTTGGCTGATAAAGATATTCCCGAGACTGGGCAACTTACGAAAGAAAGAGCTTTCTTGGACTTACAGTTCCACGTGGCTGGGGAGGTCTCACAATCATGGTGAAAAGCAAGAGGAGCCAGTCACGTCTTACATGGATGACAGCAGGTGAAGAAAGGAGAGCTTGTGCAGGGAAACTCCTATTTTTAAACCCATCAGATCTTGTGAGACTTATTCACTGTCATGAGATCAGCATGGGAAAGACCTGCTCCATGATTTAATTACCTCCCACCAGGCTCCTCCCACAACACATGGGAATTGTGGGAGTTACAATTCAAGATGAGATTTGGGTGGGGACACAGCCAAACCATATCACTACCTCATAGTGCAAAATTAAAAGGACTCAATAATATCATCCATTAATTTGATTATAAATATCATCGTATTATTCCAACATTTGAAAGACTAAACCTCTCAAGTGCTGTGACAATGTAAAATGATGTATTTGGGTCTATGGTGTCTATTTTTATATTTGTACATGTGGTAATCTTTGAGCATGGGGCTAGTGTTTGCCCAGACATTCCCAGATATAATTTGTAGACATGTGTCCCATTACTGGGTATATATCCAAAGGATTATAAATCATTCTATAAAGACACATGAACATGTATGTTTATTGCAGCACTATTTACAATAGCAAAGACTTGGAACCAACCCAAATGCTCATCAGTGATAGACTGTACTAAAAAAATGTGGCACATATACACCATGGAATACTATGCAGCCATGAAAAAGGATGAGTTCATGTCCTTTGTAGGGACATGAATGAAGCTGGAAGTCATCATTCTCAGCAAACTAACACAGGAACAGAAAACCAAACACCACATGTTCTCACTCATAAGTGGGAGTTGAACAATGAGAACACATGGACACAGGGAGGGGAACATCACACACAGGGCCCTGTTGCAGGTTGTGGGGGAAGGGGAGGGAGAGCATCAGGACAAATACCTAATGCATATGGTGTTTAAAACCTACGTGATGGGTTGATAGGTGCAGCAAACCACCGTGGCACATGTGTACCTTTGTAACAAACCCGCACATTCTGCGCATGTATCCACACAGAACTTAAATTAAAATTTAAAAAAAAAACAAAATCCATTTATTTCCATAAGTGATGATTTGTTGATTATTTAGCACAGATATCTCTGAGAAAAGCTGTATGAAAATTAAGGTTCTTTCTTCATTGACTCAGGTAGTCTATCATTGAGTTCATTGCTGCATGTTAGATTGCCTTGTAACTGATTAGGATACTGGCTCTTAGTGTATGGTTAACACAAAGTATTTACTACCACCGAAATAAGAATCACACTTATTAACATTGTGAGACTAACCACTCCATTAACTACTGCTTCTCCTTAACTTTCTATGATGACAGAAACTCATTTGAAGCTTTGGATTCAGAAACCCAAGTTTGGTAAAATCTCCTTTCTATATTCATTTCACTAAACGATAGCTACAAAACTTTCCTCTCTTTTCTCCACTGTCATAGTGAACCCACTTATCAGAACTAATAGGCTGTCTTCAATCTAGAATACTTATATGATTAATCATGTCTCACTTATGCACTATTAAGTTAGACTCAAGAAGGGAGAAGAGGTCCCAAGATGAGATGAGTTCTTCCTGATGAGCAAAAGGTTAGAAACTATAACGGTCTCCATGTACAGACTTCAAAAAATGCCTTAGGCCTTGAGTGCAAGGTTTTCCTGTAGGACAAAGGATCTTTCCCATTCGCCTAGAACAAGCAACTTTCTATGCATTTTGTTTGTAAATTTGTCTCTTAGGTTGACTTTTCAGGGGGTAAAAGGATACGTTTATTGACATTACTGCTTATCTTAATGAAATGTGTATAATGATAATGACATATCATAAATTGTTGATACTTAAGGTGCTCCATACACACTCAATTTAAATTAAAGCTATTTTATCCCATTCCATGCACAGCAGAATTTCATACTATCTGAAGGCAAAAAATGCTTATTTGAGCCTAAAGCCCAATATAAATAAATCAAGGGCCCTGTTTACCCCCTTTTTAACCCACTATGATACAAATTTTACAGAACAAGACATTTCCCATATCTCAAGGCAGCTATGGGATACCCTTCAGGCTTTTTTCTTTCTTCTTTATACCTACCAACATTACATGACTGCATTTGGATTATTTAGGTAAAAATTATTCCTCTTATTTTCATTAATTCTTAATTTTTTACCAATAATACAAAATATTTTTGGTGCATGTCGGGAGGTGCATAGAGGGAGACAACATTAGTTTGCTCCCTGCTCCGAAGTCCTATTTATTGGAGAGAAGGTGTTTCTTTGTTCTTCTCCCAACATTCTGTTATGATGAGCGAGACACCGCTGGTTGCACAACCTCTACAGCATGGAAGAGGATAAGAAAATGACATCATTTGGGGGAAGCCAAAGTCACAGACACAAAAAGCTTCCAGCTGTGTTTCAGTGAATGAGGAGGCAGAATGGCACCCTCCTCCTGCGGTATGCCTCCGTGTTTTGTCACAGAGTTACTTGTGGCGAACTCCAATGTCTGACAGTGTGCCTTGGAAAAAGAGAATAGTGAGGCCACTGAATGTGGCGGAAGCTTCTCCCTCATGGTTGACTTAAAGTAATATTCCTATGAGAAGGTTATGCAAATCTTTTTGATCAAAAGTATTTAAATCCCTTTGATGGATTCAGGGAGGATTCTAAGTATTTGAAGAGAACATTTTGACATTGAATGGATGTATCACTTATTTCTGTTATGCCACGAGAGGGTGAATTACACTGCATAGTAAGATGAGAAAATTCCACAGATGACCATGAAAGGAAGCACATAAGACATCTCCAGGTAGGCAGGGAACTTGCAGCTGGCCAGGTCTGAGTTTGCACAAGAAAAGAACTTCTCCAACATAAGGAAGATCCAGAATGCGGACATCTCAAAGGAAATTTCTTTTTCTTTTTCTTTTTCTTTTTTTTTTTTTTTGTGATGGAGTCTCACTCTGTCATCCAGGCTGGAGTGCAGTGGTGCAATCTCAGCTCACCACAACCTCCACCTCCTGGGTTCAAGCGATTCTCCTGCCTCAGCCTCCCAAGTAACTGGGATTACAGGTGCCCGCCAACACGCCCAGCTAATTTTTGTATTTTTAGTAGAGACGAGGTTTCACCTTGTTGACCAGGCTGGTCTCAAACTCCTGGCCTCAGGTAATCTACCTGCCTTGGCCTCCCAAAGTGCTGGGATTACAGGCATGAGCCACTATGCCCCGTTTCATCTTATTATTACTTTATTTAACCTATATCTCTTTTCCTTTTATTTGCAAAGATCAGTATGAAGCTGTAACATGTTTTTGTTTTGCAGCAGGGTTCTCTGTGTCCTATTTATGAAATATTGGTGCCATTTCCTGATACCTTTCTCCCTCTGAGCACCTACATTGGACCCAGTGACAGCATATCAACCTTAACTATGACCTCTCAGACTTTCCTCTTCACCTGATCAGGTTTGTCAACGGTCTTCTTAACATACACAAGTCAAAGAAGAGTGCGTAACTTCCTGGAAAGTCTGGGTATTTTCCTCTAGCTTTGTGTATCTTTCTCTGCCAAACATCTGCCTATCCCGAAACTCAGACATGTTTCCTTCTTCTACTCCAGCTCAAGCAGAAAAACACTTTAAGAGCCCTAGTTCATCACTTTCCAAATTCTAGGACCTCCACAAAACATGTTTCATTTACAAAATAGGTAGATCCATGGTCTCATAAGACCCCTTACTCCTTGGTCATTCATAATATTCATTGGGCTCTGAAAAGCCAACAGTTAAAAATGAAAAACGATTTAGCATTATCTCAACCAATATTCACAAAACTTATTTGCGCACATAATATTCTTTTCACATATAGTAAGAATTACTGTTCCATCCCAATTCCATGACTCTGCAAAAAGTCATGGTTTGTGCTTGATGCAACTCTGCCTGCAGCCTTCTGCTCCCACAGCTGCACAAATGGAACTCTCTCTGGGGGACCTTCAAAGAATATTTTCTAATGACTAGAAGCAGTTCCTCCCCTTGAAGGGTTGACTCTTTCTTATCTGTTTTATCCCAAATGCACCACCTCTTAGAGAGGCCTTCCCTGTTCCCTCTATTGTAATCACTCCCTTGAGTCCAAAGGCTGTGAGAAGCAGAATTCCCTCCTCTCCCGGGCAGGTCAGTTTCTTTCTTAACGCCTTCAACTGACTGAGCGAGGCCCTCTCACATTATGGAGCATGATCTGTTTTACTCAAAGTCTACTGATTTTAAATGCCAATCACATCTAACAAATGGCTTAACAGCAACATCTAGAATGGTGTTTGAACAAAGGTGGAGCACTAGGATCTAGCCAAGTTGACGCAAAATTCACCATGACAGTATCTGAAGGTTTGATACCGCGTATTCCGCTGTTTCTAGATTTAGGCAAAAACCTGCAAGGCCAGCCCAGATTTCACAGAGTGGAAATAGACTTGGACTTTTTCATGAAATAAAACACAAAATCGTATCACATAAGGTGTAGATAAAGAGAGGAATAAAGATTCAAGGCCACTAATAAATCAACACAGACTTCCACACCGTCAAAGCCCCAATATCCACATATACACTCATGTCTGTGCGTAATGCCTGCCATAGCCCAGGGGGTGAACACCCCTCCAGGACCTCTCCCCTCCCGCCCACTGGGTGCACCTTCATCCCTGGGAGCATTACAGGGTATCAGAGGCAAAAATACAACAGGGACACCTTGGCAGAACTAATGTTCCAAATTGGTTGTTCAAAACCTGTCAGCAATAAAGAATTTCACAAGCGGGTTTCTAAATCTAAGTGAGAATGTGTTTGTTTCTACCTAAATATACGTTTTCCATAGATATTTATTATGATATGTCAAACACACAGTGACAATTTTGTGATTAATAAAATATATATTAATTTGTAAAAGTATTAACAGTTTTGCTGGAGTTCTTCATAATTTTCACACATTTTTTCAACCAGTAGATATAAATACAACTACTTGTAAAATATTTTGTTTTACAGTAGTCCTTACATAAAAGCAGCTGGGTAAGACAGTACTGGGTGCTAGAAAGTGTAATTCCATTTCTTGAAATAATATTAAATAATTTACAAAGGGAAGAGGAAAATAAAAGCGGTATAAATTTCAGCTCTGCTCTGTGTGACTTTAATAGTTTGGAGCAGGATATTTTTTCTGATCCTCATTTTCCTCATAGGTGAAATCACAATTAAAATACATATTGTGAATATTTTGAGCAATAATTGATCATAGATGCCAATAAACATTTCCCATTTTTAGTATTTTATGTACAGTGTAACATTGCTCTTCTACACAAAATCAAGACAGAATCCTGTCAGTCACTCATGCACTCACTGGAACCAAACAAGTTGTCAGGATCTTAGGGGAGTTTTTTCTTCTAACTCAAACCCTTAGAAGAATTTGCACATTGGAGATTCTTCACCTGCCGCATCTCAGGTGTCAAGACCCCAGGGTTGTCCTTTGAGTAGGGAGGTAAAAAGGTTGCACACTCCCTCCCTCTGCAGTCCCTCAGCTGTGCCTGCGGGAAGGTTCTGACCCCCGTATTCAGAATTGTCCTCTTGCCGTTGCCGGAGCTGCCATTCTCCTTCAATATCACTTGCCTGCACAGAACGTCTGAGTGGGATTGGACTACTCTGAGCCTAACATTTCCACTTGCCAAGACATTCAAATGTATTACCAGTCAGTTCATTCCACAATCTTATCCTGCAGCTGTCAGTGACTCATCCCATGCAAGAACCACCTGCTACCATATATCCAGACACCTTGTGTCCTGCTTGTACTTTTTGCTGACTTAGAAATGGTCCTGCCCCATCTTCAGAGAGGGCAACACCACCTGCAACAGGTGCTCCATGGAACTGCCCAGCTCCACAACCCACCTCAGAGGTCTGCAGGCCAGGCTCACACATCACTTTAGCTTGCGAGTTGCAGAAGCCAGAGGCAGACCAAAATCCCCGCGGCTACTTCTTGTTTCAGGGGTGCAATCCTGGGACACCTGAGTGAGAGGAGAGGGTTGTGAGGCAAGGGAGGAGGAGCGTAATATGAGTGTGCATCCCCCATGCTGGCCTCTGCTGGGTCCAGTTACAGAGTGTTCAGTCTCACTGGACCTAGTCCTGGTGAGGCTGATAAAAGTGCCTCCTCAGAGCAATCTGTCCACAGTAAGAAGAGAAAGGAATTTAACCATCAGCTCCCATCAAAGGTCTTTTGCCTGTAACATTGACTCCCTCACACTTCTGACTGTGTGTGCATTGGTGTCCTAGGTGGCTTGTCTTGCCTGTGTCACTGTGAACCCCCACAGCAGGAGGTAAGAGGCTGATCCTGCTATCTGTATGCATGGGAAGCAATCAGAGGCTGCTCCACATCTCAGGCTGGCACAGGTGAGGCCGTGGGGCCAGGGCAGGTAGCGAGGACCTGAAGTTGCCCAGGTGAGGTGTTGGTGGAGCTGTTGGCAGGTGCGGCTCTCTCATCTCCCACAGCATAAAGCAGGGCTGGCCCTGGGCAGGTGCGGACCTTGTCTTCCTTAGTCAACTAATAAATGGGGAATTGCATGAACGATGGAATGAACTGATGAACTCTTAGTTTTAAGATAATTCATCCCTCTTTTGTTTTACTCTCATAGACAATCACTGAATGCAGTCGCAAAACTTCATTAGGGTTGTCAGAAACAGTGAACGATGCTGGGAGGGCCAGGGAAATGCTTCCTGCCAATCCACTTTTCTCATCAATAGAGTGTGTGTGTTGTTTGTTTGTTGGGCACAGGGGAGAAAGGCCACCCTTTGTATTGCAGTGGCTGCTAATCTAATTTTCCAGGCCAAAGGATAGTCCCTGTGATCTAATTCTCAATCTACTACAGGATTGAGATGAAGACCAAATCATCTTAGAGGATCTAATAATCTTGTTTCAATCGATCAGTTTCCTAGGCAGTATCCTTCGGTTGAGACTTTTCAGATAAGTGAAGAAAATTAGGTTAAAAGCAAAATGCTTCTTTCTAAAATGTGTCTTGCGCGTTGCCCATTCAGCCCAGGGGCAGCTGGGTGGCCTGTCCTCAGGGCGTTTGGGGCCCACGGAGAGACATTTACTGTACTCGGGCAAAGCCGCTGCTCTGCGGCTCAGTGAATAAAACGCTGCGGTTTCTCCCATTGACTGCCTGAAATAAAATAATCTATGATGCATGAACAAGTCTAAATGAAATAATAATATCCTTAGCAGTGAAAAACGGATTGGTAATACAGTAATTGAGCAGATTTATTGCCATCTCCTTGAGCTAGCCTGCTGAAACAGCCGGCTATTTTATTTAATCTCATATCAGAGGAATTACTGGCTGGTAATCCATTGTTAAACATCATTTAGAATGATGGATGAAAATGTCAGCTTTTCCAACATAATCAATTCATATCTCATTAGCACATATTATTTATGATTCTCATAATGGGACCTGCAGGGGTCTCCAGGGGGAGATGGAGACCTCAGCTGTTGTCGAAATGAGATGAGATATACTGTAGCTTATGAGTTAATAACTGCATATAAAAAATACTTCTCCCGTATTGATTGTTCTCACCATTTTACGAATGAATTGAAGGACTGGGCCTCCCCATCTTGCTGTGTATTGGCTGTGTCTGGCAGCACTTTCTCGTGTGACTTTTAAGGTTAATCATTAGGCTGAAAATATTTTAAAAACGTATAATAAGGATTCTATTTCAGAAGAACGTTCCCATCCTAGGAAAGCGAGCCGTTGGATGCCAGGTGCCCAGGAACACTTGGCCGCCATGTGGCTGCCCGATGAGGAGTGGGGAGACTCCTTTTCCTCTCGCTACCTATGAAGATAAATCGACATATTTCTTTAGCTCCAGCCCAGTTGCTTTCTAAGGATACTCTCTACCGTATGCTGCCTCCAAGACCAATGAAAAGCAAACCTTGATTCATGGCCTCCACACTGCTGATGGCGTATCGGTAATCATGGTTACAGTGTCAACCGATGCCTCAATTAAACTACATTTGAGAATCATTTTATGCCTCAGCTCATAAACATCAATAAAGGAAAATGAGTAATAAATGACTGTCTAGAGTACAAAGGACCAGCTCATATTTCAGATGAAAATGAAGACAAAATGTAGCTTTTATTTGCCTGTGGAATTCCCATTAACTGCATCACTGACAAGAGAGAGCTGGATCAATAGCTGGCCGGCCACAGAAAACCGTTTCTGGCTGTTCAGCAGCCAATGCAAAAGGAAAACTGTCATATTGTGATCTTTATCAGGCAATCTTCATTACACCAGACCAATGATATACGCGTATGCTGGTCAGCTAGGGGCACTTCTAATTCTTGGTTCTATTTGTGGTTTGAGTGTACAGCGATCACAAATTATTTGTTTACGGCGATGAAAAATCTTCAATGTTCATCCCTTTTATTCTTTTTATAGGTAATCTATATCTGGAAACTTTCTCTCAAGACTACTTTATTCACTCAGGATTTTAAAGAAAGTATTATATCAAATCTTAACTTCCTCCCCACTCTGAGTAAAGAAGCACCTGTCAAGGCTGGTGCGGGGCTTGACGGAGCAATTTGTAAGCTCCTTCTCCAAGTTCTCGAAGGAAATTTTGCCTTCTTTGTGAGTTGCTGTTCTCCCTTTAATTGAACAGAAAATGCTGCTAGCTGTGAGGAACAGAAATGAATGCTTCATGCGACACGGAAATACAGCAAAACTCGTTTGTGTTTTGTGTACCTGCCAAAATAGAGAAGAAAAAAGAAGATGCATTCTATTAAGTGGGAGACTGGGTCAGCCATTTCAGGAAGACCCTTTTTACATAAATTCCATGTTAATGAAGGAGTTCCATGATGTTTATCAAAATCTCTGTTCCGTTAAATCGCATCACAGGAAGTCCTTCACAGAAAGATGAATAAAAGAGGCAGAAAGGTAGTGGGGGGAGAGGCAAGACATTCCATAGGAAAGACAAACTGGAAGTTGGGAATAGCATTAGTAATAGTTACAAGCATAGCAATTCTAACATTTCCTGTTATTCACTGAAAACCGTGACCCTGACGGATCTCAACGTACTTTACCAATGTTATCGCATCCTTCAGAATTTTTGCAAAGGAAATTACACTGGACGATCGCCCATTTAGATTCTTGTTGGCTTAAATTTCAGGAATTGAACCAGGTGGAGGGTCAGGCCTGTAGACTCACCTGAAGAATGTTTGGATGTCTGATTCGTGACTCCTTCTTGAGTTTTCAGCGTTAACATGTACTTTTTGTCCACATATCTTCTCTCTTCTTTTTACTCTCAATGGTCAAAATTCTTCTTACTGAACTAATATGAATTTGACACTGCTATGAAATTTCTCCTGTCATGCAAAATGTATCCACTTCTGTTGAAAGTGAAACTCTCTTAGGAATGTACAGAAGTTATTAGCTAAAAATATAATTTACATACAAAATATGGTGGAGGGTCTTACAACTCGCATATTTGCCAGAATATTTGCCAACAAAGAATCTACCAAGGGATCCTAAAGATCTTTTACCCTTTTTGTGCCCAGTAGTTATGGCTACCAGCCCTTTTTATTTTTTAGTCAATGATATAAAAATAATGGTAGATGTCGTACCTGAAAAAGTGTCACCTCCTGTGCATTCTCAGGGAAGTGTGATTCAAAAGGACCATTTAGTCAAGTTTTAAAAGTAGTATGTGGAACCTCAAAAGCCCCACCAAATTGACTTTGATGGCCTTTCTTGGCATTTTTTTTCCAGGAACAGTGACTACTAAATAAAGGGAAAGCCGTTTCCTGTAGTCAGACTCCCACGGCCCACCTACAGTGTTAATTATTTCAGAAGTTCAAGGGCATTAGATTCAGAACCTAAAATAGTAGGCAGGTGCTGGATTTTAAAGGTTCTCTTGCTCTCTGCCATCCATGCATCCATTCTGTAGTCCTAAGTCTGTAAATTTAACCATCACCATGAGGTTCAAATGGGATCTTTGAGAATTACATGGTCTATTTTCACCAGCATTGTTTTTAGGCAAGCGACTGCTAAATTAGTTGAATATTCAACGCACAGAACATTTGATTGTCAAAAGAAGTCAATGAAGCAAATGGAAAAAGTAACTTAGAACATTTCGTGCATTGCTGGTGGGAATGTAAAATGGTGCAGCTACTTTGAAAATGGTTTGCATCTCTCTAAATATTAAACACTGTGTTCCCATGTCCCCAGCAATTGTACTTCTAGGCATGCACCTGAGAGAAATGAAAGCATACATCCACACAAAAGCTTGTGCGTGAAGATTTACAGCAGCATTATTGACAACAGCCCAAAGTGCAAACCATCCAAATGTCCATGACCCGATGAATGTAAACACAGGCTGGTGTATCACACTGTGTAATACCATCCACAGTGAAAGGGGATGAATGGCCGATGTGTGCTGCAATATGGATGATCCTTGAAAACATTACGTGGAATGAAAGAAACTATACTCAAAAGCACATGTTGTATGATTCCATTTATATGAAATGTCCAGAATACAGAAGCCATAACAAGAAAAAAGTAGATGAGTGATGACAAAGGGCAATGGGAAGGAGGAGACAGAGAGGGATGGCTAAGAAATGGCTAATGTCGGCAGGGTGTGGTGGCTCACGCCTGTAATCCCAGCACTTTGGGAGGCCGAGGCTGGCAGATCTCCTGAGGTCAGGAGTTCAAGACCAGCCTGGCCAATATGGGGAAACCCCATCTCTACTAAAAAACATACAGAAAATTATCTGGGCATGGTGGCGGACACCTGTAATCCCAGCTACTCAGGAGCCTGAGGCAGGAGAATCATTTGAACCCCAGAGGCACAGGTTGCAGAGAACCAAGATCATGCCATTGCACTCCAGCCTGGGCAACAAGAGCGAAACTCCATCTCAAAAAAAAAGAGAAAGAAATGGTTAATGTCGTTTTTTTAAGATGATATGTTCTGAAATCAGCAGTAATAGTTGCAAATTACTATAGGTGTGAATATACTAAATAGTTGTGAATATACTAAAGACCACTGAACAGCACACTTCAAAAGGGTGGGAGTTACAGGATATTAACTACATCTCAATGAAGCTGTAAACAAAAGCAACCAAGGACAAAATACACCATTTTAATGACACAATTAGGTGAAATATCAACAAATACAGACGCCATTCAGTGCTACTGGTGGTGTTTATCAGTTATTTTTCTAACATAGCCCAAATATTACAGAAAAAATGTCTCTGGAGCTCCCCAAGTTCAGGTTTCACAGATATATAATCAGTCAGCTGGTCCATCTGTCAGCCAACAGGTAATATCTATTGAGCTCCCACTGGGTGCGGACAATTCAGATGGGAAATTAATGACAGCACGTAATAGTGACTCATTACGATTAATCTAAGTAGTTATTATCATATGGAAAGCAGGTAGACAAAACCCACCTCACTTTCAACCTCTTGCATTGTGGGTAATAATACCATTTCATGGAAAGCCAGAGCAACTCTTCCTCAGGGAAAGCGGGCACACTCTGTCGGAAGGAAGGAAGCAGAGGTTCAGCCCGCAGGAGCATGAATGGAGCCCACATTCAGCAGAGATGGTGAAAATCTGCTGCTGAGTTGAATTAACGTTCGTTCATATTATTTCAGCAAATAAGCACCTAACGAACATCTGCTCTGTGCAAAGCGCTGTGCTGAACATTATGAGAAATAAGTGTATTTAGACTGAGCCTTGTAGGAGTCTGTGATTTGTCTGGAGACGGTCCGTAGCGTGTTGTGAGTACACAGAATTTGGAATCTGAGTTCTGGATTCAGACTCTATCCATGTGCTTTACTGCTTGTTACAGTAAGATTTAGTCACTAAACTTCTCTGAGCCCCAAATTTCGCGTATTTTACCAAGTGCATCTAATGTTATCTATCCTGCTTATCCCATAGAATCAGTCTAACGGCCAAATAAGATAATGCATAAGCATTAATTTTATGGGAGAAACAAAATATCAGTCAGAGGCATTTTCTTTGGATTTTAGTGCTAAAATGGCTTTCAGGACAGTGATAAAGAGGTGATTTGTAACATGAAGAATGGGTAAGATTTTTCGAGCTAAAGAGGAATAAAGAAAATATCTTCTGTATGAGAGAAAGAAGGGGACATCATGAGCTAAAGTAAAAAAGAAAGAGGGTAATAAGATATTCTCACTATTAGAGAGCTTTTGCTTCAAAACAAACGAATTTCAGTAGCATGCGTTTATTTTACACTCACACATCAGACGGTTAAGTGGGGTGGTCGGGCTTCGCAAGTCCCATCCTGGGGCCAGTGACAGGGGGGCAACAGCTACACAAGTATTTTCTGTTCATGGCAAAGGCAGAATTTCAAGAAGTCAAGCCCCACCATGGAAACACATTTTAAGCCTCTGCTTGCACCATATCTCCTAGTATCTCAATAAACAAATCAAATCACATGACCAAGCCTAAAATCCATTCTGTATCTATGACACCCACACCATCATGTAGACTCATGACACTCTTAGGGATGAGTGAAGAATCAGAGGCAGGCATTCCACCTACACAACCAGCTGGGCTGGAGGTGAGCATGGGGAGCAGCAAGCACACTGCAGGTCAGAAAGCAAACACTGAGGAAGTGTGAGTGTCTAAATCATTAATACAAATACGATTTGGCGAACATTAAGAGTCAAGGACTATTTTAAAATAGGAATTGGCTTTAGGGAAATGGGCTACTGAAAGCAGGTATTTAGAAAGATGCTCTCGAGCTCACTGGAGCCTGTCTTCAGCTCACTGAGATCTCCGGCTCTTGTTCTCCCCAGGCATCGTACCTCTTTTCCCTGCATAACCTGGGCCACAGGTTGGTTATCCTCATCACACTCAACTGCACCCCAAACCCACCTGCCTCTATCAGTTCCTCATCTCCACACAGAGAAACTCCAACACGAGATTAACGTAATAGTCACTCACCTTTACAAAGGGTATTGTGTCCATTCCCTGTTTCTGCTGTAAAAAAAAAATCACTGCAAATTTATCAACTCAACACAACACAGATGTTTTACCTTGCAGTGCTGTGGGTCAGAGGTCAGGTCAGAGGTCCTGCATGGAGTGGCTGGATTCTGTCCTCAGGGTTTCGAAGCTAAAGTGGCAGTGTTGGCCAGCTTGAACTCTAATCTGAAGTTTTGGTGGAGAATCCACTGCTGGGTTTATTCCAAACTCATTGGGCTTGTTTATTCCAAATTTATGGAATTTGCTTCCATGCAGTTGTGGGACTGTGGTCAGCGTGGTTCCTCTTGAGCTTCCAGATCCCACCTTCATTCCCTGGCTCACGGTCAGGCCCTTTTCACCTTTTAGCCAGTGTCCCATGCACTGCACACCACAAATCTGACTTCTTCTGCTGCATCTCTCTTTGTTTTCTGTCCACCTTTTTGAGGCTGTGTGGTTACACTGGGCCCACCCTGATAACCAAGGGTAATCCTTATTTTAAGGTCAACTGACAAGCAACCTTAATTACTTCTGCAAAGTCTCCTTTTCCATGGAAGGAGATATATTCCAAGGTGCAGCATGGCAGCACAACAGGGGTTGTGGGGGCGTCTTCCTGGGGCATGTGTTTCCTCCCACCTCCGCAGTCTGCTCTGGTGCCGAATGGGACTGGAGAACGCCCTGAGCCACACAGATTCTCTGCCCTGGGCAAAGCCCACTGTGAATGAACTCACCCACGCCAGTGAGCTCTCCATTCCATCCTTAATTCTTTCCATGTCCTTGCTTGGTTAGCTCACCCATCGCTCTCAAGCTAAATCCAAAGTCCCAAAGTCCCAAGTCCCAAGACCCTCTGTCCTCCATCAGCCCTGCACAGGACCTCATCACTCTTTTTTTTGGGGGGGGGGGCGGTGGGGGCACGGAGTCTAGCTCTTTCGCCCAGGCTGCTGGAGTGCAGTGGCACAATCTCAGCTCACTGCAACCTCTGCCTCCCAGGTTTACACAATCCTCCTGCCTCAGCCTCCTGAGTAACTGGGATTACAGGCACACACCACCATGCCTGGCTAATTTTTGTATATTTAGTAGAGACAGTGTTTCACCATGTTGGTCAGGCTGGTTTCAAACTCCTGACCTCGTGATCCACCCGCCTCGGCCTCCCAAAGTGCTGGGATTACAGGCATGAGCCACCGCACCTGGCCTCATCACTCATTCATAAAATCAGTTTGTCTTTTATGTAATTGAGGAAGGTGCAGCCAGCAGGCAGCTGTGCACTGACACTCCTGCCCACCTCACAGTCACAGCTGCCCCTGTGTCCAGTGGGCCCACCCCTTCCTCCAGCTCCATCAGGGAAGTGTACTGCCTGCATTGCAGGGGCCTGGGCTCTTCCCCCTGGCCCTTGCAAGTCCAGCCCCTTAGCTCTGAAGCTGACTTAGCAATTACCAGCACTGCATTCCCTGCTGACTCCCTGATTTTAGCCTGTTTGTTGAGTTCTCTCTCACCTGCCTCCAAAGAAAATCCCCCCTGGACTGCACATGCCACCCTAGCTCTATCCATCTGTCTCTCCTCCCTTTCCCAATGGGAATTCTCCAAGGCTGAGCTTCCGCTGACTGTGGACTGCTCATTTTCTTCTCAAGCTTCATTGGTCATCTTTCCTTGCACCTCCACTGCCTGGACTTTGGGCAAGCATGGGCCACTGGCCTTCCTCCCCTCATCTTCTTTGTCCCTTGACCTCCTCCTATGGAATCATCTCCTGAGGGGATCTATTCACTTACCCACTTTGCTGGGGTCTGTCTTCCTCCATTTGGTGATTACTCACAAACAGGACCTACACCCCTCCTCCAAGCTTCAGGCTCCTCCACCATTCACCATCCATCACTGTCACCTCCATCTTCACAACTTCAAACTTGACACCTTCAGACTGGGACACACGTTCTCTCGTTGATGAGCTCTTGACACCTTCAGACCTGGATGGGTGTCCTCCCATTGATGAGCTCTTGACACCTTCAGACCTGGATCTCTGTCCTCCCACTGATGAGCTCTTGACGTCCTCAGACCCGGATGTGCGTCCTTCCATGGATGGGCACTTCCTCTCTGGGCATTTGCCTTGGCCTCTACGCCTGTCCTGGCTTCTCAACTTGCCTTTGGCTGCATATACTCAATGCCCTTCCATTTTTCCTTTTGAGATTTTTAACCAGTCTGTCTTTCTTTTCCTCTTCGGAAGACATCATCCCGGTTGAAGCCATTGCCAACTTGGAGATTCCTAAAACAAGCCTCCAAATGGCCAGGGGGACTTCAGTCTCTGCTGCTCAGATATGTTTTCTTCACAGCCACAGGAAAGCCCACCTGAGTGAAAATCCATCATCGCGTTCTCCAGCAGCGTGTGTCATTGCTTGACACCTCATACTTTTGTCAGGTCTATGCATTTGATTTGTACCATAGGTATAGCAGTCACTTCTCTGTCTCTATGATCCTCCCCCATTTTTCATGGGGTGCATTTTCACAGGGTGCAATCCATCTCCGTTTTTCATGGGGTGCATTCATCATTTCCCTTTTGGATATAGTCCAATGGGCACTGCCTTCCTGCGGCCGGCTGGCTGGGAGAGCTGCCATCCCTTGGATTCTTACAGAGTGCAATGTATCCTTGCATTTGGCATGTTTTATGTTGTCATCTGCTCACTCCTCTAATTGAAGGTGAATTATTTGAAAATAGGGCTTTTATCATTCAGTGAGGTCATTAGTGAGCTAAGCGAAATGAACTAAGATGCAGAGCAAAGGAACAAGGATCTGAGACAGTGGTGAAATGATGCTGGTGGCATGCAGCGTCCGGCACGTGACGAAAACTGTAGCCACACCGGGAGGAAGACAGCCAGCACTCCATGTGGAGCCCTGCGTGAGCCCAGACAGGTGGCAACGTGCTGGGACCCCTGCACAGGGCTGGTCGTAGCCAGCACAGAACCAGTGCTGGCCTCTTTCCTCCCTTCCTTTTCTATCGTTCACAAACTACCAACAACCGTGTTTCCTTGGGGAGGAGAACTATGTACCTCTTTCTGAAACAGGAGTCACAAAGGTACAGATGTTGGCCTTTTCCTGCTAGTTTTGGAGATAAAATTGTGGCTACCTGATATTGAGAAAAAAAGATCTAAGTTGACCAAGATTTAAACTCGAAGCAAGCAAAACATTCTAACTCCAAAATGAAGATTGAAATACTTTTATAAAAATATATTGTAAAATGATATTGGCTCTTATATGCTAATAAAGCAATACATTTGCATACATCTGAATTTAGTAACAGTTTCAGAAAAACCTATTAAGTATTCTGCCACAAATTTACCCTACTTACTAAAACCAGAATATATTATTTCATATATCATGTATATATGTTACATATGTATATAGTTAAACTGCATGTTAGATTAAATCTGAATGAGGACAGAGTATTTTATCTAATTTGAGATTGTCAAAATACTAGGAAATGACAAGATACAGGGAGGAGATACAAGGGTCCAGAACAATCATTTAACAAAGGTACCATCAAGAAGAATTTTAAATGAATACAAATTCAAATTTTAGCTAAGAACAAAATGAATTTAGTTTCTGGGTCTTGCATCATTATTTAGTACATTCGTTACTATCTATGCCGATCACCCTTAAGTTTTTCTACCCTGAATGACCCAGTGAAGAGTTTGGGTCATCATGTTCTTTAGTTCACATTCCTTCACAGAAGTAAGAAAGCCCTCGTTCTCTAAGGGGGAGTTTTGTGTAGGTGCAGCTCTGAGGAAAAGCCTGGCCGACTGACTGACGCGCCGTCTGGTGGCCGCCCTGCAGAGCTCGGGGGCAGTGTCTTCCTGGCGGGTGCAGAACAGGAAGACGGCTTCGCCTTGCTGATCTGGGTGCCATAAACCCAACAACTCCCCATGCACAAGGGAAGTAAATGGGTATGTGTTATTTTAATTCTGAAGGGTACTTAGAATAGGTAGTGATATTCTTCCTTTTTGCTTAAGGAGACCCCAGGTTCCTAATTCTTAGTCTTATTTCCTGAACAGATTTCCAATAGGGAACACCAAAATGGATGGCATGGGGGCTGTTCCCTGATGGTGACCACAGACAGTCATCAACACAATGGAAACAGTTACATGAAGTCTCCAGGGCTCATTCAAAGGGAAGAATACCGTGTTTAAGAAGCTAATCACAAGAATTGCAAGCAAAGCTTGTCCAAGGTTTTCCACTAATTCAAATATGGAAGAAGATTACATCTTACAGGAACGTTTGGATTTAAATGCCCAGTGCAGATACACAAACGACCAATGCCTGTGCAGCACCCAGTGTTTCCAAGGGTGGGGAGACCCACATCCAATCAAAGAGGTTCAGGCTAGCCCTAAAGATTGTAACAGCCCAACCACACCATGTCCACAGGGCTGAAAGATTAAGACAGTATTCTTATCTCTTCCCAGTGAGAGACTAATTGTCTATTTCTTTGTCTTTTAAGAACACAGCATAGTTTTCACAGCCATAACTAAAAAGTAACCTTATTAATTATCTGTAGATATACATGATATACATGTTTCTATCTTTCAAAATCACAAATACATTTATAAAGATCTTCTTTACATAAAAAGTTAAGGCATATCCTGATTTAGGGAACAAAATACGTACTCAACATGCATAGTTATTGAATGAATGATTGTTAAGAATAAGGATATGGCTACTTCTGAAGAAAATACACTAAAATTTTTTATATTCTCAGATTCAAATAAATATGGAGCCCCAAAACGATAGCAGTGGCATCTCATTCTGTGTATGGTTACTCTGTGCCAGTTACCTCAACAGAGCCACCCCAAGCATTTTGGGGGATTATGCCCTCTTGGAGAACACACTGAGCTAATAGATCAAGTCACGTATGGAGTGTTAATTTGGGAGGTGGTGTTGGGCACCAGGTAGTCCTGAGCAGTGCTCACGTAGAACATTTCTGTCCTTGCAGGAAATTCCTGAGCGTGCTGATTTAGCCCTCCACTGTGGTGAACACAAGACAGGCACAACGCACTTTAATGCTGATTCCCAAGGAAAGGTCAACAATGACATGATGCAGGACTTTTTTCCTTTTCTTTTTTTTGAGGTGGGGTATCGCCCTGTTGCCCAGGCTGGAGAGCAATGGCAGATCTAGGCTCACTACAGCCTTGACTTTCCTGGGCTCAGATGATCCTCTTGCCTCCGCCTCTCAAGTAACTGGAACTACAAATGTGCACCGCCATGCCTGGCTAACTTTTGCAATTTTTGTAGATACAGGGTTAAGTTATGTTGCCCAGGCTGGTCTCAAATTCCTGGGTTCAACTCATATGCCTGCTTCGGCCTCCCAAAGTGCTGGCATTACAAACATAAGCCATGACACCTGGCTGGATGACGAACATTTTTGCCATGAAAATCCAGAAGTTACCTTAATCTAACAAGTGGGACTGGTTGATTTTGTGTGTGTGTGTGTATACATATATATGTGTATATACACACATATATACACACACACATATACACACACATATATATACACACATATATACACACACATATATATACACACACATATACACACACATATATACACACACATATACACACATATATACACGCACATATATACACACATATACACACATATATACACACATATATACACATATATACACACATATATACACACACATATACACACACATATACACATATATACACACACATACACACATACACATATATATACACACATATATAAACACACATATACACACATATATACACACACATATACACACATATATACACACACATACACACATATATACACACATATACACACATATATACACACATATACACACATATATATACACACATATACACACATATATATACACACATATACACACACACATATACACACATATATATACACACATATATACACACACACACATATATATACACACATATATACACACATATATATACACACACATACACACATATATATACACACATATATATACACACACATATACACACATATATACACACATATATACACACATATATACACACACATATACATACATATATATATAAAATATTCTATAATCCCCTAGCAATCACCACCATCCAAAATCTAGCCTTAATCCCAAACACAGTGACCCAATGTGTTAAGGATAGATCCTCTGCTCTCTTCCACATAGAAGAAGAGCTGACCCAACTCAGGATGTCACAGGCAAAAAATAAATAAACTAAAGCCACTGGTAATAGAAGAACACACCAAACAGACAGAAGACAAAATTAAATGTGGTGCTTGTGGTATTCAATGTCGTATTTCACTCTTGCCTCCTTCCCAGCTCTTCAGCATAGCAGCCTAACGATACTCGGGGTGAGCCTGGAGTGAAGAGCTGGAAACGCCACCTACTGTGACAAGTGCCACTGGGCTTCTACCTGCCGGTGCCATGCTGGACAACAGGGACACAGGACCTACTGCCCCTGCCCATCCTGGCCTGGTCTGGCTACACAATCCCATCACAGAAAGCCTTCTGGACCTGCCCAACCTTCAGTTCTCAGAAACCACCAACCTGTCCTTGACTCTAGGCAGCTGCTCACGCTATTTCTGTGGCTTTTTCTCCCACTCCATGCATGCTTATATCCTATTGATTCTTCCAGTCCCAGCTTAAATGTCACTCTCATAGAAACCTTTCCTGCCTCTCTGCGCTAATACCCCTCATTTCCCACAGTCTGCACTTCTCTAATGAGGAGGGGGGTTGCATGCTCGGCGTCTGTTGTCCTGTGAAGGCCATGAGCTGCAGAGGCCATGAGCCTGGGTGCACATCTTCGTCCCGGGTGCAGGGCATGTAGTAAGGGCATGTTCAGTGTTTGTTACCAGAACACATAAATGCTGTTATGAGTAAAAGATTGGAGGTGAAAAATGATAAGCATTTGCATTTAGTTTAGCACTGGTGACGGGTTGATTGCATCTCTGCTCCAAATCCACTTTCATTGTCCTCTGGGTGTGAATGGAACTGGGCCCCTTAACTGATCTTTCTTTGCCAGTCATGCAGTGTCAAGCTTTGTCAGAAGAGGGTGCAGAAACGACACCGCAGGAAGAAGGTTTTCCTTCCTGCTTCCCCGTCCTCCCCTCCATGGCTCCTCCCTCACAGGCAGGGTCACCAGCATGCGGCCATGGGCAGCCCCTTGGGGTGGCTTTGCAGCAGGGGACCCCTCCAGAGACACCTTCCCTGAGCTGTCCCCTGCCGCAGAGCGCCAAGAGTGCCAGGTGGTGGATTTCCAGCTTGCTGTAGAGGACATAGGTCTCCAGCACGTCCTGCAGGGCAGGTGTCCCTCAGTGTCTGCAGGGTAAGTTTCTGGCAAGCTCCTCCAGCACAGAGACTTCCCAGCCATTCAGCCAGACTCACTATCCCTCCCCACAGTGCCCAATCCTGCTCTAGGGAGCCACTCTCCCATGTCCACCTCAGTCCTAGGGGCCGTGGCTGCTCCCCGCATCTGCTATGGCCACACCCCTTCGAGCTATCTTTCTTTCCATTCTCTTGCTCCTCCCTTTCTTTATGGTAAATTTCTCCATCAAATTACCACATGAGTCATCTCCTGATTGGACTCAGACACTGCTTCTGAGTAAGATGCTTATATATGATTGTAGCTGGGATAAAAAGTTGTGTGCAAAACCATAAGAAATGCAGTGTGCATGCTGCCACCTTAAAGGTGTGGTTAACATGCCCGAAGCCATGAGGTATGTCCGTGCTGGGACTTCAGTTCTAGTGATGCCAGTTTTGGAAACGAATGTGCAGCAGCCTGCTGCAAGCCCCCGCAAGGGTAATGCTGCTTTCACGTCCACGCAGACACACCTAGGGAAGGCGGGGTTAGTCAGCTGCAAACCTCACTCGAGGTGTTTGAGTCTGGACACCAGGTATATGGAAATTCTTTTTCTCTTGAAAGTATCTTGAATTCTAAATTTCTAAGTATGAAAATACATACTCTTATTTTCGTTTTTTTTTTCTTTTCTTCTTTTTTGAGACGGAGTCTCACTCTGTCGCCCAGCCTGGAGTGCAGTGGTGCGATCTCGGCCCACTGCAACCTCCCCTTCCCGGGTTCACACCATTCTCCTGCCTCAGCCTCCCGAGTAGCTGGAACTACAAGCACCCGCCACCACACCCGGCTAATTTTTTTTTTGTATTTTTAGTAGAGACGGGGTTTCGCTGTGTTAGCCAGGATGGTCTCGATCTCCTGACCTTGTGATCCACCCACCTCGGCCTCCCGAAGTGCTAGGATTACAGGCGTGAACCACCGCGCCCAGCCACTTATTTTCATTTTCAATCTACATTAATCAAATCACTGCTGGCTTTCAAACTCAATGCACTTTAGTGAATGTGAAATTTGTTTTTTTGTGTATTCAATTTTTTACAGAGGGAGTGACGAGGAACTTTTCAAAAAGTTATGAAAGAAATAAACTTAAGCATATTTGCATGGACCATTAAGAAGCTGTGGCTACAGGGACTCAGTTGTTACCATCTTTCTAGATAGCCGACTGACATATACAGCTAAAGAGACAATACTGCATTCAATCATGATGAATCGAATATTGACATGTGCCTTCTGCAAGGCTCAAATTTTCCTATTATTCATTGAATACTTGCAATTGGAAGCCCTAGGCTGCATAGAAAACCTGGTGTATTTCTAAAGTTGTAGAGTCTCTGATAGTTTTAGACATATTACATTTAAAAAAAAAAAAAAACTGAGCTGTGTAGAATGGACACTTAAGCACCAGAATGGATCTGAGCTTGTGGAGTGAACCACACAGATCATCAGAGAAATGACCCCAATACACCTAGTCTCCTTAGAGGTGTTGGACAGGTACCTGTGGTGATATCAAGGTACCAAATTGCCTTTCCTGAAAAATGGGAATTGAGGGCAAATGTGAAAAAAAAGCTATAATAATTCTAATGCTCATTATATTATTGAACCATGTGACTAGGCAATAAGTGAAATTCTGAGAAAACTGGAATTTGAGGCTAGCAAATGGCCAGGTGTGGTATTATTTTTCTAAAAGTCTTAGCTTGTAATGCAAATGCATGCACTTACACACACACACACTGAGGAAATACTGTTGCATATTGGAGTTCCTTGCCCATCATAAAAAGCTTGTGACATCCCATCAATATCTAATTGTATTAGTTATTCTACAGGGGTTCCAGGAAAACTGATGGAGAGGACTCTCAGTATTGATCAACGTCCTGAAATCCCATGCCCATTGTTTACTGAACTGGTCAATTATCATTGAATTTTTCATTTTGAGTTGAAACGGAAAATTAACAAAAATTAAGCAATTTTGTAAAATGTGTTATAATGAATGGAAAAGAACTGAGGTTTTAGTGTCACAAACATACTACATACTCATAGCTTTTTGTCTAGACATATTATAAAATAAATAAATGTCATTATTAACATTTCGACTAGCCAAAATCATCTCCCACTGCCCTTTTCTATCAAATGAAATAGAACATAAACAATATTAATTTACCTGTTATCTTAGAGTTACACTCTTCTCTCTCAAAGTCAGAATATTGAAAGTTACCATTAAATATTAAGATCACAACTATTATCTCATTGGTTTAATAATAAGCAAGATTTTAAAACATCTATTGACAAAAATTACATGTTAACTGTTTGAAGTTTTTAAAGAACTAACCATTTTTAATTAAATTAATTTGCTGGTCTTAAAGTAGGAAAATAGAGAATCCATCGGGTGGATTATTTTTTAGATAGGTAACAACATAAAGTTAAATCTCCTGTATGATATAAGCTAACAGTGGAACTGTAGCAGATTTTAAAATATGCATAACCCAGAAACTCCAAAATGTCATGGAGAAGAATTACAGGAAATCCAGAAATAGCAGTTTCTACCTATGTCTCATGACTGAGCTTGACACACGTTTTAGGTCTTGGAAGCAACAAATGCAAGTTTGTCAGGCCTACAGAATGCCTGTTGCGGTCTCCACGCCAGCTGAGAGCACTGTGACAAATACAGATGAGAGGAATATTAAATATATTTCACACACAATCTAGGGGTTTCCTTAGTTGTTCACACACGGACAATTGTCAGTTCTAGACACTGAATTTGCATTATGATTGATCCCTTTATGGATTTATGGAACAGAAAGTAACATTGAGGGAAGCAAAAGTAAGCATGCCCAGGGTTTTTCAGTGGCAGTAAAATGTGCATTTGAGATCTAATATTTGAGAAAAATCAGGCCTGTATGATCAGCAATTAACAAGGCAGGTTAAAGAGGCGAGTAGCAGATGGAGGTCAGACTGTAAAATGACCCCACCATCATGACCACATCACCAGACAATGCCACCATGACCACGCCATCAGGATTATGCCACCAAAACCATTCCAACATGGCCACTCCATCACGGCCATGCCACCACAGCGATGCCACCAGGACCATGACACCAGGACCACAGTGCCATGACCACATCCTCATGACCACATCATCATAACTAGAGATAGAGAGGTGATTGCTCAGCCCATCAGGGAGCACAAATATCAAGTAGAGTTGGTTCTTTGATTTTGCTCCACATTATTTATAGAATGCAAGATGTCAAGAGCATGATTTACAGATAAAATCTCCTTTAGAACCTTTTTATTTCCTATGTAAATTTACCAAAATCACAGGAAAATGTGTTTGTCTTAATCTTAGAAACCTTTTACTTTATCATTGCATCATACCTTTTATCAAAAGTAACCTTTAAAAAAACCATTGCCTACTGTGACCAAAAAGAGTCAACAAAAAGAACAATCTTAATCGCTTTAAAGGAGTCCGATAGAGTTGTAATTTGCCTTATAAACCACGTCACTGTGCCAGAGATTTACAGCAACATGTGATCTTTAAATAGACTGTATATCACCTTCCTGATGGTCATGCAATTAAGGATCTGGACATGAGGAACAAGACACCGCCAAAAAATAGTTCTCGAAAGGGAATTTGTAATGTCAGGGAAGATAAAAATAATTTAGAATTCAGGGCAACATGATTTTAATGCTAAATACTTTGTGAAGATTAAGCCCCAAATGTCCTGTCTAATGCATAGAACCTTCACTCTGGTCAACATGGGGAGAATGAAAGGAGATTAAAAAAGAAAACATAAGAAAAAGAATTTAACTAGGCAAAGAGAAAGCATATTGTAGATTTAATGAAATAAGATTGTTCAAATTATTTTATAAATAAGTAGTTTTAACAGCAAAATGTGAAATGCCTATATAAAACAAAAGAATGCAATCAAGGTACTCCTTGCAACCTCTACTCAACCGAATATTTTGGTAATTTGAGGCACTAGATTCATTGACTGAAATTTTCAAATTTTATCCAGATACTGTATCAAATACGTAGAAAAGCTAAGACTGCACCAACATGTCATGACAGGCCTCACCTTCTCCCACTGAGCTTATCCGGGACCTCTTCATGAAAATTGAGCTCAGAGTGTTTAACAAAGATTTGAAAACCAAGATAGGTGTATGGATCTTGTAATTGTACCTTTTCTGGGGCTATTTGTAGTCCAGCTGCTGCTAACTCTTGTTTGAGTTGAGCAAAGCACTGTAAGACTTGTTCGCCAATTTCTCCTGCTATTAAAATATCATCCATATAATGTATAATATACATTTGTGCCCACGTTTTTCTGACTGGCTCTATAGCAGCAGCTACATATTTTTGACACAAGGTAGGACTATTAGCCATACCCTGAGGTAAGACTTTCCATTGATAGCGTTTCATTGGTTGTTTAAAATTTGTAGATGGAAGACTAAAGGCAAATCTTTTTTGGTCAGCAGGATGAAGGGGAATTGTAAAAAAGCAATCTTTAAGGTCAATAATGATTTTAAAATATTTTTGAGGAATCGCAACCGGTGAAGGTAATCCTGGTTGTAAGGCACCCATAAGGATCATAGTGATATTTACTGCTCTTAAATCTTGTAAGCGCAAAGCATGCCTACAAGACCAAAAACCTCATCACCTGGGTACATGGTAGATAAGTAAATAATGGTCTGCACCCCAGACGCAGCAAATCAGAAACTTGGAGGGCAGAGCTCTGCAAGCTGTGATTGAACAAGCCTCCCAAGTGAGTTTCATGCACACTGAAGGCCGAAACTCAATGAGAACCATTGTTTTAACCAATTAAAATACAATCTTCAGGTGGTTCATATACACTGCCAAAATTGAGAAAGCTTGAGAATCACTGAATAGTAATAATTATTTTCAGATGATACTTGACAAATTTACAAAAACTGCAAACATGCAAGACCCGCCCAGCCATCCGCACATCCACTGGGATCCACTCCCACGATCACCCTCGAGGGAAATGAGACCCTCCTCCGCATCCCCCGGAGGCTTTGCAAGGTTAGAACAGGAGCTCACTTTAAAATATGCTCTGTCTGAGCGACCGCAGCCATGACTCGCGGATCGACCTCCTTCCTATCTATTAAATCTCTAATGAGGTTCCAATAAGAGAAAACGGTCACAGGAATTTTTTCTGGCCCAAAAGTATTATAATAGTCCTGAAGACAATCCCCTACTCTACGCCATATTTTGATATCAATAGTTCCTTCCTGTGGGAACCAAGGGCAAGTATCTTTTACAAAATCAAAAAATTTAAACAAGTCATTACCTTTAACCTTTACTCCTCGTATCTTTAAAGCCTCTTTTAATTGTCCTACATATATTTGATGTTGACTTAATTCTTGTCCCATTTCGGACGCGTCACTTACCTTCGATTCAGACGCGGCAGGTTCCCGCGGTGATCAGTTTAATTCCTTTTGTCTTTGTTAGCGGTCGACCATCCTTTGGCGTCCTCTTCCTCACGGAGTCCCTCGTTTCCAGGTCGCTGTTCGGGCGCCACGTATCCCGGCCCGCGGGATAGTCGAAGCAGGCCCTGGAGGAGGGGGTGGGAATTTGGGGAACAAGAGATACGAGAAATGGAGACAAGACAGTGCTCAGATCAAGTCTCGTTTAATGGCGGTAATGCAGTGCCTTATATACACTTGGAGGGGAAGGGGTTGGGCCAAGGCGAAAATGATCTCATAGTGGAGGCGTGGCCAGATAGGTATTGGTTTCTCTGGTCGAACGTCATGTTGCACCTGCGCTGTCAGGTAGTAATTTTCACGGGCGCGGGAAAAATGGGTGAAGAAGAAGCAGGAAGAGCGCCATCTTTTATGAGGTATTAATACAGGGAAAAAGGTAAATCTAGGGAGGAGGTAGAAGGTGGAAATGAATAGAGCTCAGGCGTTTTTAATCGTCAGTTATTATTCGCTATGGCCGGGGCGTACAGCTCCGGACAACAAAGAAAACAAATTGCCCAGACCTACTTCTATTCCCAATATACGACCAATATGAAAGGATTCTTACATCTATTAAATACAGTACTTATAAAAATAGACTGTAAACATTATTTGTGAAATTATTGGAATATTATTTGTTTTTGTTCTGCTTCATGAGTTCAGGCTCAGTGTTTGTTTATTGCTTTATCCCTAGCTTCTAATACCAAGACCAGAAAAGGGTAGACATGGAAAGGAGGCTTGTTGAATAAATGAGTAAATAATCTCCACACTCTTTCTTCAAATATTTCAAATCTCACGTTGCCGTATTCCCCTTCCTTAATATATTATTATGATATATAATACACTCTGAGTTGTATATATAAAAAATGTGTTACGTATTGTTCATACATAAATGAATATGTGTGTGTGTGTATATGGATTTGTATGGATATATCTGTGTGCCTGTATACATGTATATATACTATATATACTATACGTACAATCTGTTATATATAGTTAAGTACATGTTGATAGGCTCACATGTATCTATGCATGTATATGTGTATATATAGTGTATTATACATACAAGTTATTATTCTCAGTACATAACCCAATTTTTATTTTTAGTTTTTACTTTGCTCACAGGCTGAAGAAGGTGCTTTGCCCACCGCAGGTAGGAGCAGTTATGAGGCAGAATCTGAAGAAGAGCCCAAGGGATGTGCGTCCCTTGCTTTCACTTTTCTATCCGTATCTATTACTCCTTTGCTGTACACCAGGCGCTGTGTTAGGCTCCAGGGATTAAAGCAACAGTAATAAAACCCATACATACTTCTGCATTGGCTGTGATTCTTCCACACGTTTAACCATTAACTTCTCTTTTGGCTAAAAAAGCTGTATTTTTATACAGATCAACCACATAACAATTCACTTCGTTACTATTAAAATTATTTTGTTTAGTTGGAGGCTTTTTGTTTATTCATTAACCTCCAGTAAGTAAATCTAGGATCTAGAATTTTTAGGAGCCAAAGCGTATTCCGTCTTGGCTGTAATTGCATCTGGTAAAAATATGGTGGTGCTATGTATCTCTGAAAGAAGTAGTGATCCAGGAATAAATGTCCTTTTCAGATGCGATCATCCAGTGGGACAGAATGAAAATACAACGATATTTCAGAGGTCAAAACACTGGAAGGTTTGGGGGCTCTCTTGACTTCCTTTATAATGTTCTTTACTGTCGTTCAGTCTGTTCCAAGTAAGGTGTGGTTTCAGATATTTTGCTTTAAAATTGTTTGCTTCTCCATTCCCCTTGTATCAAGGAACTGATGGCACTGATAGATATGTAGGAGTTAGAAGGAAGGAGGCCAGGGGAGCAAGAGGGCTGCTGCCGTGAGCATCATGGCGACCACCTTTCCCAGTGTGAGTCCCGTGAGAAAACGGACGTGTGCTGGGATGCTCTGCCTTTTATGAGACACGCCACCTGGGCAACTTACCTATCTTACGTCAATATCATCTGACTGATCAGTTTGCTTTAGGTGAAAAATAATTTCTACTTGGATTTAATTAATAACAGTTCAAAACTTTGAAATTTAAATATTTGAATAAATAAAAATTTAAAATACAATTAAAACGCGAAAGTAATGTGCACAGTTAAAATATATCGCAATAACATATTTAGGTGACTTTTAATAGTAGCTATCTTGCCCTCAATTGGGTGTAAAGAACACATATTATGCATTAAAGAAAAATTTTAGATATATATTTTTCCACTTATTTTATTTAGGTAGAGAGCATATTTTAACCAAAAACATGTCTCTTTTTCAAGTGACTTTTACTTGTAGCACATACATCTTTGAATTTTTATGAACATAAGTTTTAAAAAATTCTTTCATATAGAACTCCTTCCTAAAGAATATGTATTATTTTTGTCAAACACTAAAATTAGGTTGAGGATTTCAAAAACACAACTTTGATATGATTGAAAACAAATGTTGGTTATATCAGTTCAGTCACTGACTAAGTGATAATGATAGAACAAATGCTGGATTTTTATCCTGGTGGAGCACTTATTGGATATTTGAAATATGAAAATTAAGATATGAGTATAAATAGAAGAATTTCATAAAATCGTGATTTTTATTGAATAGTATAACTTACCTGCTGCCCCCTTAGGTTAATAGAAATTAAACCCCTACATTAAGTCCTGTTTTGATGATTAAATAAGTGTTATAAAATATGTCATAGATGTAACTGTGGGATTTTCTGGGAGCCATCGTGTATGTACAATGTCGCTTCCTGAGAAAACCACAGGGACTTTAATTTCTGCCGTCTCCAAAGGAAGGTGCAGTTCCAGCGGTCTACACTGGTGCAATGCTGCCACCAGATGGTGGAGATCACTACACAGGGCCGGTTAACGTGTTTTCAGAAAGACTCAGTGCATCTCTGACATAAAAGGGATATTTTAAATCCAAAGATCCTACCATGTACACCCACTCCCATTTGCGTGTTCACACTCCTTGCCTTCAACAAAGAAAATACTCAGAGCAGTGAAGATATTACTAGTGTTCCCTGTGTGTAACAGCCTAGGAGAAGGGCAGCATGTTAGTGGTTTAAGGTATTTACTCTGTGTGTGTGGATAATGTTAACAATTTATTGAATGAAAACAGTAGAAGCTTAAAATTGTGAACACGTCAGCTGCTGCTAAACTGGCACTAAAATGGGTTTCTAGGAAAATTCAACATTCAGAGCTCGACTGCGACTGCTGCCGGCCCGAACTTAGTGTAGACGCTGAGAGTGACGACAGCAACAGCAACGATGTCCTTAATGAGGACAGAAATAAATTCTGATTTGTAACATAGAATATACCTAGGAAATCATTGTAGACATTTTCTTCTTCATCCACTGTCAAGTTAGTTAAAAAGTGCTTTAGGCTTGAAGAACGTTGAAGCATAGTACTGGAATTCCTTCAGTAGGACTGAAAGCTTTTGTGTTTCAAAGCAGATTACATTGTTCAAGCCGGTAGACGAAATGACTCCAATTACTCTGTCCTCATTCACTAAAGATTTTTAAATAATATTTAAAAAGATGTCCAGTCATTTATGTTAGTGCAACGATAACCTAACCCTCTTTTAAAAAACCAGTAATAAAACAAATCTTGAGAGACTGTCTTCCTTCGAGTTTGCAAAATTTATTTCAGTGTAGAACTATCAAATTTTCAGTTAAGAAGCTCATTCATTAACCCTTTAATATGACCGACGTGCCTTTTATTACTTAGTGACAAAGTTCAAAAACGTATCAATTACCGTGAACTCAGACTTGGGAGATCTTTTAGAAAATAGAACAAACACAAATGGTGTTAGGGTAGAAAGTATATCTTTCAATGGTCAGAGCCTTACAAATAGGTTAAATATTACTAGAAAAACAGGAATGTGGGTATACATATATAAAAATATATTTTATTGATATATAATTATTTAAATATATAATTTTACATTTAGCCTATCTTTCTCCTCTTAAACATTTTGAATTTTCTAGTCAAAAATGGAATATTCAAGACATTAAAATTGGTGACAAAGTATTTACAAATATTTTATTATAATTATATGTTTCTATAGATATGTAGTAGCTTCAATACTACCTTAAAATGTATTTAAATAAATATATTTGGCTACATAGTTGCACAATCATATGTGTTGTATTTTTTCTTATGTAAGAATTATTAAATCATTTTAGTGAATGATGCGTCTTTAAACCTTTCCGCTTAGATGTCAGAGATTGTCATTGTTGTATTGGAGTGCAGCGGCACTGAATAACAAAGTGTACTCTCTCAAAGGAAGGTTACGTTGTCAGTTAGGATGAGCAAGAGAAGAAGTATTTTCTGCAACAAAAAGGGACTATAAATCAAATTATTCTTAGCCTGTGATTAGTTCTGTCCTTCATTCTGAATTTCTTTTCTTGTGTGGATTTGAGTCAACCCATAATGTTATTTTAATTTAGTTTTTTGTATGTAATACATGCTCCTGTCAGGTAAATGAACTTGTCATGATTGAATTCAATAGATTATAATGACCTTTTATCTGTATTGCGGAGCCTTAGCTCATAGTAGGCAGGACTGGCTTAAGCGGCTCCAGATCAGGAATGAGTTCTAATTGAAAGTCTTCATCAATCTTTAATGACAGCATTATTATCATTGTTGAATGTGTTCTCCCATTTGCTTTTCCCCTTTTAGAGCAATTTTTAGCAGCTTCACTGGTGCTGGTGAGGGGGACGGTTCAGGAAATGGCAATACCTGAGTTTCCTATTGTCAAACAGCCGTGACAGAACCCAGGCGGCCGCTCTTAACCCATTCCTTCTGGCGGTGCTCACCTCGGACCTTGTTCTCTGGGGACAGATCCAGCGCAAGTGCTTAGGAAAAGCCTCTGAGGAGTGCTGCTTGGGGGAAGTGGTGTGATATTGTGGCAGAGCTCACAACAGAGCAAAACGGGCCAGTGAAGTGACTATTTACGAAATGTTGATCAAAAACAGCACAGATTGAAAATGCATCCTCCTGTGACAGTGTTCGACTCAGAACGGGCATTTGGTCAGTTTGATCTTTAATTCTAATTTTTAATAAAACAATCAGACGTTAGAAAGTAATTAACGTTAATAAACGTGCAGGTGTTTATATAGTCATACATGAGTGTATTTGAGTCATATAGGCACACATACATACACATATGTATTTGCATACTTATGACTGACTGGACTGATATTTTTAGCTAGGTAATGTTTGTTTGATTTTAAGTGAAGACTAAAGAAAAGTCTCTTACTAAATTTTGCTAGAAGTGTGTCACAGATCCCAAACACTTTTCTAGTACACACCTATCATTCGTTGCGTACATTAAGACATATTCCAGTAATGATGGTGAAGTGGCCATTTCCTTTGTATTTACAAATTGAAACACTTTTTAAAATCTTTAGTTTGCACTTCACTATTTCCAACATTTGGCCACAATAAATATTTCCAAAAGCCCTACTATTGTGTGCACCATTGTGAATAATTTATGCAACAAGGAGGCAGGGATTTTAATTGATAGCGATTAGTGAACTTTCTAAATCTGTAAAACTTCAACAGGCTTAAGCTTCCAATAAATGCCAGTGTCTATTTTTATGCTCCAGCCTCTATGTAACAGAAAGCCAAGTGCATCAGCCTGCAGCTGCTGGTGCTGCAAATGCCAAAAAGGGGCTTTTGTTCCACCCACCGTGCCGTGGGAGGGCCATTCTGCACAAGCATTGGGAAACTGCTGTTTGCATTTCCTTTTTGCTATTCTTACGATAGGGTGGAGAAGTTGTTGTTGGGCTTTTGTTTTTTGTTTACAGAATGATATTCTGGTGACTCTCAGGTTCCCATCACCAAGGTTGATACCTAGAAGGAGTGGAGGGAAGTCAGGCCCTCATGGAGGGCACGACATTAGTCGATGGAGTGCACTCGCTTAAACAGCAAGCTTGAAATGTAATAAGGAACGGCAGATTATCAAAGACCATCTCCGTGTAGTGCGCTAGACTCTGCGAAAACTGAGCACTGCAGAGAGGGAATGTGGTGAGCTGAACTGCTTCTCAAAGAGCTTCCTTTGACAATCGTCGACTCCTTCTCTATTTTTACGTTTTATTTTATATTTAAAAGTGTGCATGCTCTTGAGTTTCAAATTCTGTTAGTGGAAATTAGCAATAAATTTTTACAGAACAGACATGCTTTGATATGATAAAGTTATTAGGAAAAATTATTAGGAAAGTCTCAAAATTTGACTTGGGTTAAAGAATAAACCTACATTTATAGGAAGTCAAGTTTTGAGGAAGTCATTTCTTATACTTTAACCCATGATTAAATTTTGAGACTTTTTAATACTTTTTGAAAGTATAAAACAGGAACATAGCCCTGTTCTCAAAATTTAAGGAAGTCGTTTTTTATACTTTAACCCATGTTTTCAAACTTTAATTATAAATATAAAAAATAAATAATCCCTAGTGAGATTGCTAATAAGAAGAGGAAGTTTACCCATTTTGATTTTAAACATGTTCAGAGAATAATGCAATCAGGGATCATGGATTTCCCATTATTATTGTTACTCATTTGAATAAAAATATTCATACATTTGAAAAACCACAATGCAAGTTAGTCAAGAAGAAGGCTGTCTTGAAGACCATGTATTGGTGTATAAGTTTTCTATACATTTGGTGCTATTTTTCTTTTCAAAAGATAAACAGAGCTGCTTCTCTGTTTCTCAGAGCACTCAACATTTTTGTTTCTGCTCTTCCAACATGATTATTGTTTGAGACAATTTAAAGGTGTAAACTATACCGTCTCTGTACAGACTGCAAATGTGAGAAAGAGTAAAGAAAAAGAGTGAGACACACACTTTGACGAGTTTTAAACTGTGACTCTTCTGAGGTTGAATATCATTATGCAAATGAGTTAGTTGTGAAAATTCAGTGTCATTATGTAAATGATTAGATGCTTGTGTAAATTCAGTGTTGTTATGTAAACGAGTTAGGTGTTTGTGTAAATTCAAATGTCATTATGTAAATGAGTTAAGCGTGTAAGTTCAGTGTTGTTATGTAAATGAGTTAGGCATTTGTGTAAATTTGATGTCATTATGTAAATGAGTTAGCTGTGTAAATTCAGTGTTATTATGTAAATGAGTTAGCTGTGTAAATTCGGTGTCTTTATGTAAATGAGTTAGGTGTTTGTGTAAATTCAGTGCTGATTATTTCCACTGCCCTCTTTCAGTCCCTTGGGATTACTCAGAGCTTCCCCAAGAGTCCAGGTTCTTTCTCCAGTCTCTCCCCACGCATCCGTCCCTGCCGGTGTAGGAGACCCGATGGGCACCCTGTCCCCTGCACTCTATTGCGTGGGGCTAAGGAGAAGCAGGCTACAGCAGGTGCAAGATAAAAGCTTGGCCACTGAGGGCTCACAGTCCAGGGCAGCTCCCTGCCATCACTCCACCAGCTGCCCCAACGAGGGCAGCACCCAGGGATGGGAGCTACAACCACCTCCTCCTCACTGCTCTCTCTTCCCAGTCACTTTTGGGAAGGCCTGACTCCTAGCATGCTGCCTTAATTTTCACTTCACACTCACATCCACACTTAAGATCTGATGACAGTCAATGTTAATTCCAGCACTGGTTCTCGGCTTGCCCCAGTTCATACTTCAGAGGGCATTTATCTGTGGCTGGCTGGGTTCACCCTTCCTCAGCTTCAGACGGGCAGACTTCCCCACAGAAAAGCCCTTAAAACCTGCAGTCTGGCCGATCCACCTGCTTGGTCCTAAATTGGGCTCATAAGTCCATCTACAATCTTAAACTCAAGAGTTCCTGTCTTTGATCACAGCCTCCTTAATTGACTCATCTTATGAATTGACTGTTTTCACTGTGATCTCAAATCATTTAATCCGGCTCACTTCACCCAACCTATTAGCCTGTTTGTAGTTACATTTGACTTTCAGAGATAAAGGATATGTAAGTGCTTTATACACTTTAAAATATTCACTAAAACTAGCTGATTCTTCATCAATCAGATGTTGTAATGAACTACTTAAATAATATCCCAGATAAGGCCCTGGGTTCTTGGGCCCACTTGATTGTTGTCCTGGTGTTGAATCAATGCCCCAACAACTAACATCCTAACGACCTGGATACACTCAGCATCTCTTCTCTGTTCTTGATCTGGACCACACTGCACAAAACAACCTGCTGATGAGTTCACTATGCACAGTGGTTTTTTGATTCAACTCTTTAAAAATTATCTTATTCCAAGAAACATTCCCAGCTTCCAGCACTAAGCTCTGGCACGCATGTAGTTGGTCTTCATGGAACGTCTGTTAGTAAGAATGCTTTTCCTCCAAGCCCTCATGTCAGCCCATGTGCGCTCACTCTTGGTGAAGGTTCATATCTACCCTGCAGAGATGAATGAGGGTGTCCACACTAACCAGTCAGCCATGATCACCCCACTCTCCATGTGAAGGCAAGTCTATGCATCACTTAGACTATTTTATTCTTTACTCAGCCTGGGTGAAATAGTATTTATTTCAAAGGGCAACATACAGGACCTCCTCAGCATGCTCTCTCTCTCAAGCAGTCTGTGTGATGTTGAGCAGCTCTGCCTCCCGTTCTCTCTCTTCATCTTTCCCCACTTTGTGTTTGTGTCCAAAGTTCTATGTCTTCCAGACTAAGGGGAAAAGCACAGGAAACACATTTTTTGGTTCCTGTTGATCGTTGCTGCTGGTGGCCAATATCTGCCTCTCTTTTGACAAACAGTTGTATTTAACAAAAGGGTCATGTCCATTGTTTCCATCTACTGTACAACAGCCAACAACTGTCCTTCATTTCCTTTCATCTGGCTCTTCTATTAAAATTTCCTCCGGGAGGCCATTAGAAAACACAATGCCAGGTTGTTACTATCATCCTCAATCCCTGCAAGGACTCTGTAGCCCTTGGCTTTTCAAGGCTGTTTCCTGTTGCAGGCATCTCCACGCAGAGCAAGCTCATTCCTGGAGTCGAGGGCTCTTACTGTTCCCTTGCATCCTCTTCCTCCAAAGGATGTTCCTCAAAGTTCGTTGACTTGCACACTTTTCTCTTTTCAGGAGATAAATTATTTATCCTGAAGATTTAAGGTATCATCTCAATGCAAACGAGTAGCAAGTCAAGGTTCTCACTCTAACAACTTTTCAGATCTCAAGGTGAGACGCTTCAGTCCACAGTAGGACACTGCCTCTTACACACAGCCTCAGTGATCAGAAGTGAACCCTCTCTTGCCAGAACTTCCAGCTCCCTTTTCCAATGTCATTTCAGAAAAGCTTTCAACTTCCCACAAGTCACATGGGCTGAAAGACTTCATCCGCTCTGACTCCTTTCTTTCCCATGGTCTTCTCCTCCACCTATCACCGAGATGACTGTTTCTTCATGTTTTCTGCCTGCCTTTTCATTTCTACAGGGTCTGTGATCTACCGTATTTCTTCTTTTATAAATCCCTAACTGTGCTATTGGAATAGCATCTTACCTGTTACCCTAGCACATCCTAAAGAGCACTGGAAATTAATCTCCTTTACATTCATGGCCATGCAAGCAACCTGGCTCAAAAACTTGTGAAGTTCTAAGTTTTTATGGGAAAAAATTTATAAGTCTCTGAGCTCCGGACAGAAGGTCCTCTACAGAGTGTTCACCCTTATCTCTCAATATTACTTCCTCTCAAATCCATTTACTTTTCTCCCAGAATAGACATAGCTCAGGGGAGTCTCTTTCTTTTGTTCCAGATGCCCTTCTACCTGCTCAGAAGTCCTGAATGTCCTTTTATTCCTGAGATGGAGTCTCACTCTGTCACCAGGCCGGAGTGCAGTGGCGCAATCTCGGCTCACTGAAATCTCCACCTCCTGGGTTCACATCATTCTCCTGCCTCAATCTCCCAAACAGCTGGGACTACAGGCATGTGCCACCATGCCCAGCTAATTTTTGTAGTTTTAGTAGAGGCGGGGATTTACAATGTCGGCCAGGATGGTCTCACTCTCCTGACGTCGTGATCCGCCTGCCTCAGCCTCTCAAAGTGCTAAGATGACAGGCGTGAGCCACCGCGCCTGGCCCTGAATGTCTTTTTACCAAAATGGTACCCTCCACGGGCATCAGTATTCTCTGTGAAACGTGCCCTGGACATTTAACTAACAGCAATTTCTCTTGATGATCTATGAATTACCTAAATCACTCTTTTACCATCCAGTTGTTTATTGTTAGCTTTTTGGCTACTTAGCTGTTCTATTTTTAGTTTAAAAATATAGTATGATTCGATCCAGGTGGATTTGGGTTTGAATTATGACTTTGACTTTTTTTATGTTTATGAAGCTGAGTAACTGATTTGAACCCACGTGGTCCCCTTTCCAAACCTATAGTGGCGGAGATCATTACTTCACAGCACTGTGGAAGGATGAGCCAATGATCTATCAATGTCACATGCAAAGACTTTGATTACATGGTATGTGCTTATTAAAGTTGAGTTTCTTTCTCTTCTTTAAGGACTGATGCCCAGAAATGGCTTCCTTTTCTCTGTATCCATATCACCTAGACCTAGCACCATGCCTGCTTGTTAATAAATGTGTAGCATAGATAATTATGAGTAGAATCCAAAGGAATTACGTTTTTGCAGGTGTGTTGGTCTAGATGCCTTTGTCCAAATGAGGCACTTAAGAACTCTATTGGAGGAAACAACACACACACACACACACACACACACACACACACACACATACACACACATACACACACATACACACACATACACACACATACACACACACATACACACACATACACACACACATACACACACACACACAAGTTTAATGCATTAATGATGAACAGAATATTATCTAATATCACCAGATTTATTTTATTCAAGTTGATCTTTAGAACATCGTGAGATTTATAGAGAGATGCTAATATTTATTATTTAAAAGTTATAACATGTTTTTTGAAAAGGCAAAATAAAATATCTTTTAAAAAATGGAGAGTTTAATCTTAAGGTAAACTTCTATTCAGGATTTTTAAAAGTTATGCCTTATTTGGTAATGGCATAACTTGAGTCCATTTTCTTAAAGATGTTTAATACATGTATTCTTCCAAATTAATATATCTCTGTAAAGAGCTATTAATTATATGCACAAATTTGATGCCTTTAATTTGGGTACTATTTTTCAGCTTTCATTATTGAAGCTTCAAAGTCCATTTAAGTTTCTCATAACCCCATCCGATTATCTTAAATAGCGGTTCTTAGATCATATGCTTGCCAATGAAGAGAAAAGTCATCAAATCTACATTTTATTGAGTTGATAATTTTACATATACATTATCTTTTAGTATAACCAACTCCCAAACTGTGTGCATGACTCGTTTCGCTGTAACGTAACTGTGTCTTGACACAATAGTGCCCAGGCCTCCAGCAGGAACTCGTGTCCGCACCTGCCCCGGAGGGCATGGACCATATCCTCATCATCAGTCAGGTTAACCTTTGTACGTTCGTTGAGACACTGTGAATACGACCTGCTTTTGTAGATTCATACAATTTTATCAGATCAATAGAGTCATGAAAAACTAGAGTTGGAACAGAGCTTTTAAATAACTTTGTCCAATTCCCTCACTCTACTGATGAGAAGCCTGAAATCTAGGGAAGGTTAAACATCTTGCCTAACAGAAACTCTATTTTCATGAATACATTCTATCTTTCTCCTCTAGTTACTTGAGAGCAGGAGCTGTGGAAGATTATCCCCACAGGACCTCATGAAAATCTGAGCAATTTGATGGAAACATTTTCAAGTCAGCATTAAAGCATTTAAAAGAACACATCAGGTTACTGTACACACCTTGGCCATGATGTACCAATTTGAGAAAAGAATATTTATCTGGCTTGTGTTATTAGTCAAAGTATCTGTACATAATGAACATACAGTGGATTTTAACCAAAGGTCTAAATTCTGTTTCTTTTACCCCTAAGAAGTCCGTAGATCATTTTCATGATTTGTATGGATCCCTGAAATTGTATTTGAATTTCCCGTGTGTGTGTGTGTGTATGTGTGTGTGTGTGTGTGTGTATTTTGCAAAAAGGGTCTGTTGTTGACAGGGTGTGTGGGCCAGTAATAATCCAGCAAGGTCTGATGATGAATGCCCTTCTAGGGAGGCGAAGGCGCTTTCACACCAGCAGAATTGCTTCTTCTCTAGGCCCTGCTACAGCAGGGCTTGCTGGTCCCACTCACTACGGCCACAGCAAAGCTCAGAGGACTGTTTGGGGTTGTCGAGGCTGGGATGGTGCTAAGAACAATCTCAATCAAAAGATAAGGGAAGTGTGGTGAATTCCAGAGGAAGAAATCTGATAAAATTAAAGTGTAATAGACACTTCAAACTGTGTGATCTGACCTAATAAGTTATTAATAGGGAACCATTACTCCTCATACATTTTTTATTAGGAAGGCATTGCCTTTTTGTCAAGATTAGTGGATTATAAAATATTTGTGCTACACAATATAAATGACCCTACCTATTAATAAGTCTCTAGAAAGATATGCTTAAATTGAATTACATTAGGAAGACAAGTGACAACAGAAAATTAGGCATAATTAATGGGAACACATAAATAAACCAGATATGGAGGGAAAAGGACATTCTTCCCATTGATCATTTTGAGAATTAATTGCCGATATATCCTAATGACATAGCTACTATTACTGTTTGCGTAAGGGCTGTTTCATAGAAGATGAAATTCATGTGACTATGAATATGTATTATAATTTATAGCTGGGAGATAACTAGGTTGATCACATGTCTCTAATTAGTGGACATAATTTTGAAGAGCTAAAAGCTACCACTTAAAACACAATATTGCAATGAGGGCTCATTAAAATTTGTTTCACTGGAGCAGAATTGGTCGTTTCCCTGTGAATCGAACGGTAGCTGTTCCCAGTAAGCTTGAAGGAAGATGACACAGGGTCCCTGCTGAATGTGGTGCTGTGGGCAGTGTCACTTTATTATTTTCCATGAGCCAGAGCCAGCAATCCACTTAGTGCTGGGATACCTCAGAGATACAGGAAATTATTTTTCACGTCTCATTCACATAATGGGGGGTGTGAATTGAGTTACACAGTGGACAAGCTTCCTGCATCATCTCCATTTGCAAACATGTATAAGGTTTCCACTGATACCGCAGCCCCTCCAAGTAAACACTGCCCCAACAGTTTCAGGAAGCTTTGTACATGAAGGATTCACTATCTGTCACCATTTTAGATTTGAATCTTTGCTGCTGTAACATGCTGATTTTATAATTACATATGTTATTTTTTGTCTGCTTCAAGTAGCCAGCATCATACACTCTATTTTTCCTTTTGCTCACAGTAAGCAAGTCTAATTAAAAAATGCTCAACATTCAATTTAAAATAATTGCCAATGCAAAAAAAAAAAAAAAAGCTAATCAACCTCTTATTTTCTAATCCACATTATTAATCCAGAAAAAATGCATTAAAGCAATGTTCCGGGCCAGGCAGAGCACAACATGGGCAATGGGGTGGTGGAGCCCTGACTCCCACCTGGGCTGCCTCCCGGGGAGGCGCTGTCTTGCAGGGGCAGGCCTGTGGCTTGCAAATGTGTCACATGCAGAGGGTTTTTCACACGGATACCTTTAATTGTGTGTTTGTGTGGAGCTTCCTGCCTTTTGTTCTTTGCGGTTTAGGAGGAGGTGTGTTTTAATAACAGTTCGAGAATGGTTGACTCAATAGGAGAGCATTCCTTCAGCATGCTAGCACCATTATCACTAAACTAGGAGAGCAGGTGCTTGCTGCCGGGAAATGCATTCTCTTCACCTGCTTGCTTGCTCCCTCCCTCAGAGCACTGTCCTGTGACTCTATGGATGGGCAAAGTCACTCCGAAATAAAGAAGCGGGGAGCCTTTTCTGAAGTTGGGGGACAGAATAGCCCACGTGCGATGAAGGTTTGTGATAAAGACGGTTACCGATGCTTCAGGGACAGCCAACACTTTGTATTCTAGTGTGATTTGCTTGCTCTTCTTGACCATAGTAGCATTACCTTTTTAATTTATGTGTGTATATATGTTTGTATTATTTATTTATTTTAACCTTTAGATGATTATATTTTTATTCAATGGTCCTGGAAAACGTGCCAACGTTGAATTTACCAATAGGAAAACCAAAATGCAAATACTTTCATGCACAGACGTGGGCTCTCCTGGAAGATGCTTGGAAATGGAAGAAGGAGTTGTTTCCTGACCAGAATTACAGCCCCAAATTTTCTATCAGGGAGGTGGCCCCAGAAAATGTTCTCCTCTCTGACCTCATTCCCATTATATGTGACGTGAGGAGCGTGGTGCAACAATCGTAGTCTGTCCTAGAACTGGGCTTATTTAACTTTAATTATTGCCATAAGTGTTCTTGGAGGAGTGAACAAGGGGAACGCGGACACGCATTGCCACGAGTAGCCCAGGCAGGGAGGTCAGAATATATGCACGTGTACAGTTGTGTGCTGGGAAGAGGGAGCAAATGTTCCAGTCAGCCACAAACACTCAGGTGTGCCTGGGAGCCTGTGCCTCCCACACTCTGAGGGGCATCCTGGTATGGCAAGACCAGTCTACTGGGAGCTGTATGTGCCAACACAGGCCATGTCTGCTGCTCTTTCCTTTTCCCTTAGCTAACTCTGCACTCGTCCTCCTGCAGCTGGCCATGCGCTGTGTGCACCTGTGCTCACCCATGTGCCAGCTCCTGTGCAGGCCAGGCAGGCATCCCACACCCCTCCGGTGGCCTGCCGAGCTGGGCTTCATAACCTCACTAAACACAAGGCAGAGGCTCCTCTTCCTCTGTGAGGGCAATGTCTTGAGAGCAAAGGAGATGCATTCACACCCGGCGACTAGAACATCACAAGCTGCACTGACCCATTGGAATCCACTCTTGGGCACAGCTGTGACCAATGTTTCTGTGATTCTGTGCCAGTGTTAGCTTTATGCTTGAGGGAGTTTAATTACAATTTGGAAAAATCACGAAAATTTGAAGTCGTTGACATTGTAGATCATCATCGTCGTCATCATCAATAAGTAAGTTTCTGAGTCTATCTCAGGCTTGCGGTGAGTCCAGTTTCAGGCTTGCGGTGAGTCCAGTTTCATGCTTCCTTGGGGCAGTGGGAGAAGGGAGGTCATTGCCGCTGGGTAGAACAGGCTGGCACCTGCAGCTCCAATAAGGTCAGGAAAGACGTGGAATGCCATCCACAGGATCAGGTTCAGACGGGTGGCCATGAGGTTAGGGTTAGAGTTAGGGTGGCCACAAGGCCAACTGATCTGTGGAACTGGGAAACCTTGAAAGGCCCTGAAAGTTCCATCTATGAAAGGTAGCTACGATTTCCTTTAATATCCTAAACACATGATCTACTTATTAACAGAAAGCTGTGTTCTGTCATTTAGAAGCCATGCTCAAATCACAATTGAACAAGCCCCCAACATTTTCTAAATTACGTCCATATCGTTCTTATGTATTTCTTTCTACTTTCTTAGGTGTTTTGGGAGGCAAATTCATTGATATCAAGCATCAGCGCTGTTTATCCTTTGGTTGTTCTATCGGCTTCTATCTGCTGTGTTTATCACTCTGTCGCAGCAGCTGCTTGTTTCTCTATTTATTCTTGTACTTACATCTTTTAAATAAAATGTCCAGTCTGTCCCCTCAAAAATATAGAATTTTATTAATGCAACCTCACTAATTTTACAGAGAAACCCATCTCTACAAGTTGTAAGATGTGCATCCATCTTTTTAGTAGTTGCAAAACCAAAGACTTCACTGTCTCACTTTTCTCTTTTATAGAAGGAGTGGATTAGATTAGCCGCTTCTCCACAATTCTATATGGCACGACTTTTAATACATACTAGTTGTTAGTTGCGTAGGTGTTTATTCTATCCTTCCTGAACCCTTGCATGTCAGAGGCTGTGAGTGATTCCCTACTCTGGATAAGAACACTCTCAGCTGATAGTAATTAAAAAATTGAGCATGTGCTGGAGAAAATACCGAAACAATGAATAACGGAACATTCCTCAGCACTGGGAATTTCTTAGTAGAATATCTCCTCCTTTGTACTCAACATTTGAGTCTGAATACAAAGGGGAAAAAGAGACTTTCTTTTTTTTTTTTTTTTTTTTGAGACGGAGTCTCGCTGTGTCGCCCAGGCTGGAGTGCAGTGGCCGGATCTCAGCTCACTGCAAGCTCTGCCTCCCGGGTTTTTACGCCATTCTCCTGCCTCAGCCTCCCGAGTAGCCGGGACTACAGGCGCCCGCCACCTCGCCCGGCTAGTTTTTTGTATTTTTTTTTAGTAGAGACGGGGTTTCACCGTGTTAGCCAGGATGGTCTCGATCTCCTGACCTCGTGATCCGCCCGTCTCGGCCTCCCAAAGTGCTGGGATTACAGGCTTGAGCCACCGCGCCCGGCCGAGACTTTCTTAACATAGCAGGAACACAATGTCATTTTCAAAATAACTTTGCTCAAAATAATCACAGAGCAAAAATAAACTAATTACAGAAAAATTAGTATCTAAACATTATTATCCCTCAATCAAAGTCAAGATGACCCTCCCCGACCATAGGTGCCCATCAAGCAGGGCAGCATTTTCCAGGACACGAAGCCTAGTTATTCAAACATGGCTGTATTTTGCTCACAAAGAAACCCTGAAACTCGCTGGCTTCCTTTCTCCCAGATTCTTGGTTGCTTCCCCTCCTCCAGACAACATTCGTGCTCCCTGGCAGTTTACATATTTGTCCACATTGACCTCTCCAAAGATTCATATCTAGTTTGTTGAGCATTTTTATGCGTGCATTGCATAGATAGTATGGAGGATCCAGACCAAACATTGAATTGCAGATTTTTTTTTAACATCTTCCATGTGCAAGATGCTGAATTCACCTTCTCTGGTTCCTGAGGCCTCTTTAAGCCCATGGTGCACTTGTGTGTAGGGATGAGCATCTCACAGCCCAGTTCTTCCTACTCTGTTGTGGGTTGCTGGACCAGGAGTGGGTCTGTGTGTATGCCCTGGGGCGGCTGCCGCAAACGACCGCAGATTAGTGACTTAAGACCACAGAAATATATTCACTCACAGCTCAGGAGGCCAGATATCTGAAATCAAGGCCTCAGAAGGGCTGGCTCCTTCTGGAGCCTCCTTTAGCTCCGGTGTCTCCAGGCATTCCCCGGCTTGCAGGGGATGTAACGCAGACACATCCCTCCAATCTCTGCCCCCACCATCACACGGCCTTCTCCATGCGGCTGTGTCTCTTCTCCTGGTAGGACACCAGTCATCAGATTTAGGGCCTGCTCCAAACCAATATGTCCTAATCTTAACTTAAAAGAGATTGTTTCCAGATAAGGTCACCCTCAGGGGTTCTGGGTGTACATGGACTTAGTGGGGGGGCACTCTTCACCCATGCCAGGGCCTGGAAGCCTTCCTGAGTTCTCCCGGCCTCAGCTTTCCTTTCCTTGTCCTGTGTTCACCCTGAGACCTCGGTGTTCAGCTTGCGGGTGTTGATAAAGGGCCCTCTGCGTGTGTGTGAAGGTCCAGTTACAGTGGCCTCCAGCCAGGAGGATGACTTACGCTCTCAGAGCCAACGTCCCACATAGTTGACAACACTTTCAAAGAGCGACCTGATTTGAAATTCTCTAATAGGACCCATGTGAATTGTTACGTATTGCAGACAAAATATCCCAAAGGAGTCCCGTAAAATAACTGATAATGTAATGCATAACTGTAAACCATGTCTGCCTCCTTTACTGGGCCCTGCTGGCAAGTTCATAACCTCATCAGGAAGCTTCCTTGCCAAGTCCCAATTTTGAGAAAGGTATTTACGACACAGATTTCACTCACTACAAAGACATTCGAGGTTTTATTTTTTGCTTTTTTTAGGTTTAGAAAGTTCTGAATTTTACCCTGTATTTTCAAAAGGAAAAGATTGAGCATTTGAATGCAGTCAACGTTTTCTGTACCACATTTGCTTCTGCACTTTACATATCCCAAGTGTAAATCCATTTTAAAACACTGATAGGAAAAGAACTCATCTCCTGTCTGAAAACATTGGAAAGGTTCTAGGCTTGAGAGAGGGGACAGAGCTGGTAGGTAGTGAAGTCAGGTTTCAAGTCCTGTTTCCCCGGCTTCCAGGAAGAGCTCTTCTGGGACACCTGGGCTCTCGATAGGAGATGCACCACCCCCCCCTCCACCTCCCGCCCCCAGTCATGTTCCTCTCTCTGCCCCGCAGCATGGAGAGGGGGAAATTTTCTGGGTGCCTTCCTGCTATAAGAAATACTATCCATATTGTTAGGCAACTAAGGTCAACTTCAAATGGAAAAATCCAGAAGAACATGGTCCGTATTTTCACAGCGTTATCTCTGAGCGTAGAGACCATGCAGCATTTTTGTTTTCTTCTTTTGCCTTTATTCCATGGCCCAAATCCTTTATCATAGGTTAGTATAGCTTTGAATAGTATTTTTAAAGTTGACTTAAAAATGCAGTTTTCCTCTCTGGTTTTGCACACACCCGGCACACAGCTTTTGCTTGTCTGCTCTCACTTCCTTCCCTTCCACATCTGTGTAGAAGTTTGGTCCGCTTCTCACCGTTTCTGCAGATGCAATCACTGAAGAGGCTTTGGAAACAGGCTCCTCCCGCACACAATTCAGCCCTGTCTGCTGGGCGTGGAGCCGCAGATGCCAGCACCTGTCTGTTTGCATCATGGGCTGGGGTTCCAGCCCGGGTCCCTCACAGCTGGAGTCTTGGGGGTCATCGCACAGTGTGCTTCTTCCACAGGGCTCGGCAATTGTGGAAATACCAGTGATAAATATTAAATAATAGCTTTGTGCCAAACCACTGGGGAAACGAAACAAGCATTCAGCAGCTCTCCTAATTCCTTCTTTTGTTCCTGCTGTGGGGTGGTCTGGCAACGGCACACTGAGCAGCAGAACAGAGAGGCGGAGACAAAGGTTCGGGGCCTCTTTCCGAGTTGTTTGTGCACTGATTGCCAGGTACACCTGGCCGCTGTATTTAGATTTCTGCATTTTCTTTGTTTCTTTCCACGTACATATTTAGGTGATTCAAATGGGAGAACACCATTTTTAAAGCCTGCATCGACGCGCACATGTGACTCTTCCTGGAAAAATGGCAGTTTGTGATTTTTTTTTTCTTTTTATATGAACCAGTACTTAGAGATGAATTTATATCCAAAAATGTAACTTTTTTCTGTAAATGTAGCATCATCTAAAAAAAATCAAGCTAGTATTTTTTGGCCCTTATCCTATTCTAACTATTTTTTTAAAGAATAAAAAATTGCTTGTGGTGATGCCTAGCTTTTAAAATATCAATGTTCCCTCTTGGTAATGAGTAAGTGTAAATTTATCCTCAATATTTAAGCAGGTCCAGTTTGGAATCCTCCCCTCACTTGTCTTGGGCCCAGCGCCCTCTGGTGGCTTTCCCTGAAAGTGCGGCTCCAGGTGGCGGTCTCCCAGGGGCAGCTGGGACTGGGAAGCGCTGGACCCCCTCTCTGCACATCTAGAGATGTTGAATTCATCTTCTTTTTTCTGATATGTACCGAATGCTTTGGAGATGTGTATAAAGAATATTATCTTTCAGCTAAAAACTCTCAAGCATGTCTCCATTATGTATTGAAGTGTTATTTTTAGCAAAAGGATAATTCTTGTACGCTACATGAACTAAATTCAATCCATTGCACCATGCTGGGAAAAATATCAAAACTACACCCAAGGTGGCCTCTGAAAAACTGAATAAAAAATGTAAAAATAAGAGAAAAAGAACTATTGGCTAAGAGTGTAGAAGAAAACCAAAGTGTTCCAAAGTAACTCCCCTACAGGTTACAACCTTCCCACAGAAGCTCTGCTCCTTTCTCTAAGGGTCCCACTAGGTGTCCTACAAAGACAGTCACGTCAGCACGACAGACGAGGCTCTCCCGGGCCACCAGGCTTCTGACCACTTTCTTGCCAGGCAGATGGAGAAGGAGGCCAGATGGACGACTTCTAGAATTCAGCTCGAGTGACGAGAAGAAAGCACTGCAAGACATCAGGCCAAAGGGAATCACGCCTCTGATATACACCTGGGGACCTGGGGGAATTTCTTACACAAAACGTAAATCAGTAAATATTAGTTAACTACGTAAAACATTCAATCTTTTGAAATTTTGTTAAAGAAAACAAAATTTGGTAACTCATGTTTTTAATTTGGCCCCCAAAACCTATACGCTTGTCCAGGCACAGCTGGTAAGGGAACCCCTGCTGGGGGTGCTGTTTCCGTTCATGATGTGTTGGATTTTGCTGTGACCTCCGAGCAGAGCAATGCTCAGTAGCACTGCACATCGCCGGGCCGCAGCTAAAGCACTTGTTCATCGTGGGCTAACTGGACTTGATGTTCTCAGTCCCCTGTGTGGTAGTTACTAATATTACTGTTATCTGGAAAAAGGTTCAGTTTCTACACCTGGTCTGTCTCTAGAGGAGACACCTGAGTCTTTCGAATTATAAAAACAAGGTTGAGGTGCAGCAACAATAGGCTTTGGAGTCAGAGTAAGTTTCCTCAACGATTAAATTATACATTGCAAGCAGACCTAGCCGAGTCAAGGAAACACGGCACGTTCTTAGTAAGAGATACTGCTGATTTGCATGTCTCCACATCTGGTCCCAGATTCCAAGTTCTTTTCTCTCTAAGTCACTGACTGTGCCTCTGTGGCCTTCCTCTGGTATTCACCCTTCATCTTCCTGAGCTGGTGGAAGCTCCCCGCGTGTTCCCTGCTTATTTGTCTCTGTGCCTTCCACTCATGCGCACCCATCCCAGCAGTATCCTCCCTCTGCCTTGAACATGACATTACAGCTCACTCATCGTCCCTCCCCTTGGTGGCCTTTCACACCACTGGAGCTCTCCCACCTGACCTTACCTGACGTGGCACGTCCTGCCCCTTGGTGGCCGTCCACACCACTGGAGCCCTCTCACCTGACCTCACCTGATGTGGCACGTCCTGCCCCTTGGTGGTCTTCCACACCGTTGGAGCCCTTCCACCTGACCTCACCTGATGTGGCACATCCCACCCCTTGGTGGCCTTCCACACCATTGGAGCCCTTCCACCTGACCTCACCAGATGTGGCACATCCTGCCCCTTGGTGGCCGTCCACACCACTGGAGCCCTCCCACCTGACCTCACTTGACATGGCACATGGGGCTTCCTCACAGCTCCTTCACACTCTACTGGACTTTCTCATCTCTCGCTGCGTGTGAGCCTTTAAGGGCATTATTTGCGTTTGTGTTTGTTCGTATGTAGCTACCAACTAGACCAATGCCTTCCCTTGGCAGGGAGCACACTTAAAAGTGGGTCAAGTGTATGGACAAATAGACAAAGCAATGTCATGCTCCTGACAGTTAAGAAAACATCGATGCAAAGCAAAATAACCACCCTCAAGATGTGGACTGCTCAGTGAGATGTGTGCCTGGAAGGAAAAGCACCGAGTTCTATGCGCTGCTGGCAGGAAGTGATCCTGGAGAAGCGCACCTTGGGGAGTCTGCTGAGATCTGCAGGATGAGGCTGTGGGGAAGAAGGAAAGAGAGAGAGCAGCGTGGTCCAGGGTCTGTGCCACGAAGACATGGCACGCAGAAGGAATGTGTGGAAGGCTGGGTTGGAGGAGGCAAGACGCACAGAGACGCCCTCAGGACCGTGGACAGGACCTGGGCATTCACACTGAGGGCAGCCAGCACTTTTCAGTGGGGACAGCAGAAAGCAGGCGGCATGGTGAGTGGAGGTACTTCTGAAGAATGTTGCTTTGGGCTCCTGGATGAAGAGCCAATGGTGGTGGGCTCCGGGTGGATGAGGAGGTTCAGCCAGCTGGCTGGGGTCTGGTAGGTGCACACGGCTCCTTGGTGAACAGCTTGGAGTGCTGAGTTCTGGGTAGATGAGGACGTTCAGCCAGCTGGCTGGGGTCCAGCAGGTGCCCATGGCTCCTGGATGAACAACTGGGAGTGGTGAGCTCTGGGTGGGGAAGGACGTTCAGCCAGCTGGCTGGGGTCCAGCAGGTGCACACGGCTCCTGGATGAACAGCTGGGAGTGGTGAGCTCTAGGTAGGGAAGGATGTTCAGCCAGCTGGCTGGGGTCTGGCAGGTGCACAGGTGGGAAGAGGTAATGAAGAACTGCTAGGGTTCTGACAAAGACAACAGGTTTGAGGGCAGTGACAGAGAAAACACCTGAATTGACCCAGATGTTAGGGCCCTGTGTCCATACATGCCTGCTTTGGATTTTCTTCGAGATGTCCATGTGAAGAATGGATTTAGAGAGTCAAAGCTCACCGGAAAGCTTTGGACTGAAAACAGGAATTTAGGAAAGCAAGTCAAGTAGGTCAGTATGAAGACTCGCTGGGCAGTGCTGGGGCCACAGCTCGGATGGGCTGAAAGAGTGGCTACGGTGGGATAGATGTGGCCATGAAGCACAAGGACTCTGAAAACAATTCGGTGCTATTGGGTAAAAATGAAGATCTACCACCTCGCAATTTCTCCCCTAAGTGTATCTTGGAGAAATGGTTTTGTGTGTGAACCGATATACATGTGTGTGTAGTTCCATCAGTATATATGGATGTTTTAGTGTTTGTGTTTGGATAGGGACTTCAGGTTCTTTTAATTTTTGGCTTTTATACATAATTCTGTTATGAATATAGATGTATATATAATTATGTATATATAATTGTAAGACACAAACATTCAAACAATTTAATTGCATGTTTATCATAGAACAGATATCTAATTTCTGGCATAATTCAATTGAATACTCTAGAGAAACACAGAGTAAATAATATCAACCTATTCATAACAAAATACATTAACCTTAAAAACATTGTATTTGCAAAGTAAGGAAGGCACACAATATACACAGAGTGTAATTTCTATTCATGTTAAGAAACAGGCAAAATGAAATGATCGATATTTTGGATATGGAATGGCATTGTAATTAAAAGCTAGGAAATGATGATCAGGAGGGGCAGAACAGCGGCTTCCATGAGAGGAATGATGGGCTGTGTCAGGAACCAGAAGCCAGGGGGATTCGGGTCTTGCTTTTTTATACAAGCTGAGGACCTCAGTCTTTTAATTGGTAAGATTAGACTTCTCACATTTGATGAGATTAATGATACTGTTTGATTAAAATCCAACATCTTTCTATCGGTTTTTTGTTTATTTCATCTTTCATTTGTTTATTTTTTCCTCTTTTCTTCCTTCTTTTGGTCTAACTGATCGTTTGCTATGGTTCCATTTTATGTCCACCATTGACGTATTCATGCCCTTAAAAAAACAATTAAAGATGGCCTAGCATTTACAATAGACATCTTTAATTTCTCAGAGCTGGCCTTCAAGTAATGCTGCACTGCTCACAACAGTAACACGGCCTGGTCTTCTCCAGATTTGGTCCTTTGTAGTTGCAGGGACTCTGCATTTCAAAACTCTCTCCTTTCATTACAAGTGCGTTCCCACAGTAGCTTTACTTGACATGAGCAATCATTGTTTTCCATGGACTCTGGACACTTTCTTCTCTCCATCATCTTCAAAACATTGATGAGAAGTATTTCTTCTCTGAACACCCCCTTCTGTTCTTGTTGCTCTCTTTCCCAATATGGCCACTACAGCTGTTCTGCAAAGTAACACAGAGCTTCAGGCCACAGACTTCTCCCGCCACTAAGACCTCCTTTGCCTCCCATTCTTTCCCAGCCACCAGCCCTTCTTTGACCTTCCAGCCACTGAACAGAAGAGCTCTTCCCCTTCCTCCTCCACTTTCTCCTCCCCATCCTCTTCCCCACCCTCCTCTGCCTACTCCATTCATCTTCCCCTCACTCCAACTTCCCCTTCCACACTCACCAGCAACCTGTGATCTTCCAGAAGACAGGGACTTAGGTTCCTTTGTGTTCTATCTTCCTGCCACACCTGAATATTACTTAGGAAGAAGATATTGAACAACTATTTCATGAGTACAAGGATGACCTTCACTATGTTTAAGGTAACACAACACAAGAACAGTCCACTTTGTGTCATGTACTCTGTGTGTGTTTGTGTATACTTTGTATATGACTTTGTCTTGTCTTACAGGTAAAAGTACAACTTCAAGTACCACTAAACAGCACAGTTTTAAGGTTCTATGGACCCTAGATGTAACACTGCAAATTAAAATTTCTAATGAGCAAGTTTATTTCTTGCTCATTAGAGACTCCATCTGTATGTGAGCCTTGGGATAAAATATCTCAATTTCTAGTCACATCTAATTTCTACTTCTATGATATTAATATTATATGGTACACTTAGTTAAAAAAAACCTACTATCCTTGTTATTGTACCAAAATTTGTTTATGCAAATTTAAGAGAAAAATATGATTTCTTAGATATGTTTGTCTTGCCAAAATACTCCAAACTTTCAACTTCACCTTTCACCTTAAATCCAGAAGCAACATTACAATTCACTAATTCTGTCCTTTCATAGTAAAATCATACGTGCTCATTTAGACCTAAATGACATTTTGCTGAATATTCCTTTGCTCTTCAGAATTTTTAATCTTGTGTGGGATAGTTTTTGTAATATGGTTATTGAAGGATTCTGTTTTCTTCCAAAGGCAAGTCAGAGGACAATATTTCCAACCACTCATCCGCTGAGAGGTGGTTCCTAAATGCTTCTCCCATCACTTCCTGTTCCATGTGGCCCATAGGGCCTTGATGGTAACAGTCCAGGTCGTAGAATGGTGTCACACTGAAGAAATGCTTTGTCGTGCCTGCCAACAATGGATCTTTCCCAATAAAGTTGGAGAGACTAGTACCCAAGTTGCCTAAGGGTGTGAGTGTGTTTAAAAACAGGTCCCTGGAAGGTTCAGACTTGTAACTATCAGACTGCTCTGAGGAAATATGTTTACTTTTGAGAAATCATTGTTTCTCACCTGTAATATCTCAGGGTTTGAGTCAAGAAAGAACATAACTTCTATGATCTTAATCATCTTTTTCCTGAGATGTATATATCAGTGGAATTCTTGCACTTGAAGATTTCAGTCTGATGAGCAGGTGCGACCCGATAGCAGTGAGCCTCTATGTTTGCGTCAATATCATCTTTCCTCCAGGATACAGGATCAGTTCTTGCATTACAAGCAAAGAAAAAAATAGCTCTCCAAATAGAATAGCTCGTCTTGATGTGGGCAATTTAAAGTGACTTAACTCTTTGACAGTTAAGCATCAGCTTTGAAATGTTTCTCTCTCAGGACTCGCCCTCCTGCCAAATGCTTCATTTACGGTCAATTTGGTAATTGGGGGCGAGTTCATCTGTTCCTTTAATAGCACTTGCTGAAATTCCGGAGCCACTCGTGGAATAAAACTGTTGTGCACAACCTCGTGATTTTCAACATTTATTACACCCATTGTGTAACATCTCTTCAATCGTCGCCATTTTTATAAGTTTCTACTGATTCTTTCTCCTGTCAGCTCTTTGGAAGTGATTCTGTATTTTTACCGTCATCATAATTGTGTTGCTTTATCAGTTAACATAATCATGCCTCTCAAGTCTTTACAATGAGTCAATTTGACTAATTTTATTTTAGAACGACCCTGTGAGGTAGCAGTGTGCCCTCATTCATGCATTTAATACTTTGCAAAATTATGCCAGAGTTTATGTGACTCATCATACTACGAAGTAAGTAGACTGAAGATCCCCAAATTAGAACCCACAGCACTAATTTTCATACAATTGTTACATTGTTTACTCAACGAAATGCCTCCTCTATCACCCCCCCCACACACACACACACACACGAGAGAGAGAGAGAGAGAGAGAGAGAGAGAGAGAGAGAGAGCGCATCATCTGTGTCAGTGCCAGTATCATGTCTGATATCGGGGTCTTGATGAGTGAAAGAGAAGGAAGGCAACACCTGATTTTCTACCACGTGGCAAACTCAAAGACCTGTATATATGCAAAATATTCACATCACAACATAATAAGAAAGTATATTCTGATTCCAGCCCTTTGCTTTGACAGGGCCATAGCTAAACCATCACAGCTCAATATGGGAAGTTGTTTTAAACACTAAAGAAGAAAATTCCAGAATATATTTTAATAAACCACTCGGATGTCTAGCTCTCAGTGTCTTCTACATATTCCAACCTAAGACTTTTGCATTGTTATTTAAGTATATTCATTGTGTTCTCTTCCTAAGTAATAATTTAAAGGTTTTTTTTTTTTTTAAATTAAGCACTTTAAGCCACCCAACCCTCCTTTCAATGCCAGTAAAACGACTTACTCCGTACATTTCACTCGGTCCTGTTTATTTACATACCTGTTTCACAGATGCTTGGATGAAAGACACGGCTTCTGGCCAGTGTTCAGTATGCTTCTGTGAACTGTTCTAGAATTTGTTGGGTGTCTCTCGTGGAAGTCCCATTGAGAGCCTTCTGGATTTCCACGGAAAGGGCTTCACTGTACTTGCAAGCAGAGTGGCACTTTGGTCTAATATCAGTACTAACTGGGAGACTCTGTGTTTAACTGAGGTAGATAATTTGGATTTTACAAGTTGATATGGGCATCATATGTATCTTTATGAGGCCAATGAGGCAGGCAAGGGGATTTGGAAAGAACCTTTTTATGTTTTTCAAATTTTCATTGGTATAAATGATGATTTCAACTAAATATAAGTTATTATCATTATTTGAGTTTTCATTTGTTTGGTTTAGGTTCATGTTACTCAGTGGTTTCCCCCAAACAACACTGAGATCAGCTTCAGAATTTGGGTCACTTTAAAGATTCTGCAACTTTGTTCTCTAGTTTTCTCTAAAACTACTCTTGTCTACTTTACAAAGATGAAATCGTATTATTTTCCACTTAAAAGTTACTTGAGTCATATTTCCTTGGAGATAAAGCATTCTCACACTCACACTATCCTTTTAATAATTTTGATGAAAACAATCCAGGCCATGTTTACAGAAGATATAACCAGGAACGTAGCACACAACAGAAGACTCCTATGATATTCTAAACATTCGTGTCTAAGGTTTAAGGGGTTCATCTGATAGCTTGATGAATTGGAAGACATGCAAAGTCCTATGATAGCTTTACCAGTCACTTCTCAAGTGATTTGAAGAAGGCCCAATATCAGCTATATAATGATGATGAAATTTTAGTACCAAAAAAGAACATCCTTCATTCAAGGATACAGGATACTACCGCAAACTATTTTCTTTGACATTTTCCATCAGTAAAACCATTGTGTTAATACTTTTACTGCCCAAAATGGAAGCCATTAGTGACAGGGCTTTTTAGTTGTCTTAAGAATAGGTGGAATTCTTTTTTTGTAATATTTTTTTCAGCTCATGGAAGGAAAACAATTTTCCTTTTATAACAATCCAATATTCATAAGTTCAAATCAAAAATACTATTTTAAATAAAACATTACCTGAATATGAACAAATAGATTCTTTTACCAGCTAAGTAAAAATTATTTTAAATAACATATCTTCTAGGTCTGAGAAAAATAGAAACTTTAATGTGATCTGAATGGCTTCTTGTTTGATTAGTTTGGCAGGATCTGATGAGTGCCTGGTCTCATCAATCATGTTAAATCTATGTCAAGATCTACAGGTCAGATTCAGGAACTACTATAAGAACACAGTGGCCAGACAGCTGTCATATAAAGGATTTCATTTAGATGATTCATGTCCTAAATTTGTTATGCTGAAATTGTGACATTACAAAAATTAGTTGATAACATCATCCTTATAACAAAGACAGGCTTTCATCTTTCATCACGAGGGATTCCTAGTATTACAGGTACTTTTCCATGTAACTCTATGAGCAAGTGCATGAAATAATATTTTTCTATATTTAAATGCACATTATTAGATAATACTAATATTAAAGGTTTGGTATTTTGATTTGGTTTTTGTTCATTGATTGGGGAGGGATTTGACAATTTTCATTTAATAAAATGCAAATTTTAATCTTTTCACCAGTCTCCATGGGTTATTTGTTTTCAAGTTAAATGAAACTTCTCCTTGGAAATTTCTATAACTGTCTCCACTGACCTTCTCTGGGTTTTCAATCTTAGCTGTGTTTCGGAGACATGGTCCTATTAATTTGTACTTTATACAAGTGTTAGATTATTCTGTCCTTAATTATACTCTGTCAGTTTCCTGGCTCTGCGATCTGTAATTATGGAGGTCTTCCCTTATGGCTGGGTACCATGTTGGTATCTTTCCATTCTTGAGAAATCATTTCTATTCTTGGAAATGCAGATCTTCTTCCTTCAATTTCTGTTCCTTAGGACACTTGGATGACTCCTTCCCACACTAAAGGGTAATTTGATACCCTTAACCTACACCGAAATATGTGCTTTAAAGCTTTTCAGTCTTTAGGTTAACCCACAATATCATGATTAACAGGAAAGAAATCACCTTGTAAGTTACTTGTTCACATGTTTTATGCAATTATCAAGTAATCAACAACACAATGAAAGTAATTGCCTTTAAAAAAATGTTCTTCTGATTGTACTTTATCTTATCTCATTTTATTAAGAATTAGGAGCTTATTATGTTTCCCAGAAAATGAAATATAATGAAGAAGTTCTTGATCCAAATAAGATACTGTGTTTTTTCTCTTTCAGTTTAAGCTATATTTTTAAAAATTGGCTTATATGTAGAAACAGAAAAAAAATTATAATTTGCTTCTTAACCCTTCCCAAGATGTTGCTATCTACAAATAATTTTTCTTCATTCAGTGGTAAGTGATACTCAAATAAACTAATTTGCAAAATTCGCTGCTCAAAATGGAAGCCATTTGTGAATGACTGTTTTAGTTGTTTTGAGGTTAGGTGTAAATTTTTTTTGTTGTTAATTTTTTTTTCAGCTGATGGATTGAAAATAATGTCTTTTTATAACAATATAATATTAGTAAGTCCAAATCAAACATTATCTTTTAAATAAAACATTACCTAAACATGGAAAAAAGATTTTTTCACCAGCTAAATAATACTTTATTTTCATTTTTATGGAGTTGAGGATGGTTTCACAATTATTCTCACTTCCATCTAGCTTCAAGAAACAAAAGATTTTAACATTTCTTAAATTTTCACTAAGTATTCCATAGTTAATTAATTTTATAAATACTTTAAGAAGATATATTTAACTACTTCACATAATGTAGATATATATTATTATTATTGGGACAGGGTCTTTCTCTGCTGCTGAGGCTGGAGTGCAGTGGTGTGGTCACTGCTTAGTGCAGCCTCAGCCTCCCCAACTCAAGCGATCCTCCCGCCTCAGCCTCCTAAGTAGCTGAGACCACAGATGCATAACCACGCCCAGCTATTTTTTTAAGTTTTTTGTAGAGAGTAGGTCTCCCTATGTTGCCTAGACTGGTCTCGAACTCCTGGGCACAAGTAATCTTCCCACTTCACTCTCCACTTTTATATTATTAAATGTTGAAATTCTAAAAACATTTCCTCACATAAAGAGGAATGTGTAATCATTTCACATAATGAATGATTCAGGACACAGTTTTTTTCCCACTTTTTATTTACTTTTTATTTTCCCTCTTCACAATAATATTTCCTGAGGAAACAGTGTCATTGCTTAAGTAAATTATGAAAATGTACAATAGTTATATGAAGCATTCATACTCTTTTTTCTGATACTGAAAAAGTTTGAGACTGATCTTAATTTCTGTCCACTTTTCAAAGATGAAATCATATTATTTTCCACTTGAAAATCAATATTTATATTTAAAATCCACTTGGATTTTGATCAGTTAATTAAATGGAGAATAGTTGAAGGAAGAAATAATGAATTTACTAAATATGCTGCAATAAATATACATTTTCTCCAACATTTCAAATTCATTCCTTTTTTCCAAATTGTATTAATTTCAAAGTGTTTCATTGGCTCTATTGTGATGAAAATATATAAACAAAGCAGAGAAAAATTTAAAGTATTCTGAGCACAGTTGTACACATTCTTAGTGATTCCAGTGGCTAAAAATCTTTCACAATATTGTAATTTTTGTCCTATACATCAATTGTCATGACACTGATGAAATGACATTAATCTCCTTCTATATAAAATTGTTTTCTAGAATATTCAGATGCTTCCTAAGCACTAATGTTACCTCGATTCTATGTTATTAATTATACATGCTCTTCAAGGAATATGCAAGTATATGCCTTCTTTTTTTTGCTTTAAAAGCGATTCTCCAGGAGGTCAAAAATGGGTGTTATGCTTCACACTAAAAAAAATATCTTGAATTAATACTTATTTTCCAAGGAGCTCCCTCTGTGAAACACAACTTCTCATTTATACTCTCAGCAGGACCGGGGAAGCTTTACAAGTGAGAACTTAGAGGTTAAGTAGCTTGGCCACTTTTCCAGATCAGCCATAGACCAAGCCTTCCCATTGGCATATTTCGGCTGAAGTTGTTTTGTGTGAGAATTCAGGGAAAGAAAGCATTTGTACACACAGACACATACTAGAGGAGGGCCTGCCCCGTTTCCGTGTGTATTACATAGGACACAGACCTGTACTAGGATGTGATGAATTGTAGAACACATTGCCATATCAAAACCTAACACAATTCATTTGGAACCTCATTTCAAAGTTGTCCTCAGTTTCACAAATCTGATACTCATATATATCATATAATCCTGTTAGTATTTAAAACTGCATATGATATGACATTTTAACACGGAAGAAAGTGCCTTGTTTTCAGGAATTCTAAAGTGTTTAGAGGCAGAATGAATAAAAATGCTTAAATCAGTTAATTGTCATGTGTTTATTAATGTTGAAAAGACACCAAATAACAGTGCTAGTGTTGCTTCACAGTCAGCTATTTTTAAAACTATCTTATAAATTAGACCTCCTAAATCAGACGGTATTTTTCCTCACACATTTTGTTATTAAAGACAATTGGTTTAATTCACCATTTGTCTTCATCCCCAGGTAAATCTTCATCATCACCAGGAGACACCGGCAGAGGCTCTGTGCGTTGGTCCGGAACACACCGTCATCTGGGAGGTCGTGGGTTATTGTTTTGCTATGAAGGATGCCATCTAGACGAGTTACAAAGTTTCTGTAAATTCTAAAATTGTGTGCAGTCATACATGACTGAATTCTACAATTCATATATGACCACATAAAATTTTAGAATTTGCAGAAACTTTGTAACTCATCTAGATGGCATCCTTCATAGCAGAAAAGAGAGAGAGTTTAGAACAATGACACAGGACCTTCCAGATGACTCGAGGCTGGGGAGACCCAGGGTGAGAGAAGAGAGAAGCAACTCACGTTGCCTTTGAGAAGACAAAAGAGGAAGCAGAAGAAAAGAAAAGGAAAGAGAAATGGACACAGAAAGGGCTCAGGAAGGTGGAGAGAAGGCCCATCAAAGGAGGAATGGCAGCCTGCCTTCCAAGACAAGGGGTCCAGCAGTCCTTCCTCGTTAGGAAACCAAGATAATTTCCTGTACCTGCGAATGCACAACTTTGTTTTCTCCTGTGTAAAAACATCAACTAGATTGAGTGGATACCCAACAAACTCTCACAGGAATAGATGGAAAATAAGTGAGGGACCATCACAGTGATGCAAGCAAACTGCTTATAATGCTTCTCACAACTATGGTATTCACTTAACCAACAAAAATGGAGAGAGACCTACTGTGATCTCAGCACTCAGCACTGGAGATCAAGGGATCACGGAGACAGGCATGAGAGTGGCCCTGATGGAGCCCATGTTCTGGGAGTGGACAAAAGTTACACAATCAATTACTTCAGTAGAAGCCTGACGACTGAGACAGAGTGCATAGGAGTGACAATGTCACTGGCCCACATGTCAACAATGCTGTCTGCAATTCTTGCGTTTCCTGGAACTTAAGTAACAGTTGAGTGTAAGGGAGCACATCACGTTACTAACAGGTGTCCCTGGATTATAAGACAAGCCCCGATTCCACCCTAACTGTATTTCAGAATTGAAGGATCTTCATTTTGTTGCCCACTCTAGTAGAACGGATGACAGTTTTGAAGACATTGACAGCACTTCTTTCAAGTCTTTATTCTTTGAGGATGACTTTTTAAAATGGAAGTAAATGTTTTAAAATTGATTCATACAATCGGTAAAACTGTTTTGTCATGTGCGACTCTAAGCCTTCTGGTTTTGTGTTTTTCATATCGTTTTCTCATTTCCTCAAAACAACACTAAATTGAATGTGTTGAGTTTTATGGCTGCTCTTAAACCCACCAAGAACCACTCTCAATAAACCCTTCTCCTTAAAGAAGAATTTTTCTCCCTCCTAAATGATTGTCTGGCATCCTGACCTTGACCTTGACACAGACCTCAGCCTTTAAGGACACCTGTGGTCTGTGGTTGTGCTAACCACAGAACCCAATCTCTTTCACGGTTTTGAGCCAGCGTGTTTCTCCAGAGCTAATGGCATGCTTGCAATCATAAAAGATATGCATTACACAAGCTCTCTATTTTGCATTTTTGTTGTTGTGACTAAGAAACAGTAAGTAGACCAAATTGAACTCCATTAAAAGGGGACTCATCATGGAACGCAGAGGCCTCGCTATTGCATATTTGTGATATATGGGAAGTTTCATCTTAAAACATGGTGAAAACGTCATTAAGAAATAACTCAACAAAAAGGCTGTTGCTTTGAGATGATTTGATCCCTTGACTGTTTTCTAATCATTTGAAGTTGACTGCTTGAAATAAAGACTCTTTATATTTTTACAACAGAGGAGTGTAGAAACACCAGTGACTTTTGAAACGGTGTTAGGAGATGACGTTCTAGCACTTCTTAAAGAAATGCTGGCAGGGCGATGCACATGGGCACAGTGAGGGTACTGGCACAGAGAAAGCCCTCCCGACTCTGAGCACAAAGCCTCCTCTCAGTCAGCAGGTGAAGAATCTTTATGGACATGTTAACTGGTTTCACTTATATTTTCCTATATATGGAAGCCTGAGCAAGGCGCATTATTTTAAAATCTACCTAAATAAGTCTAAGTGAGCTCTTCCAATAAATAAATAAACAATTACATGATTTCCATCCATAGGAATTCTAATTAGAAAAGTTTGCCTAGGCCGGGTGCGGTGGCTCAAGCCTGTAATCCCAGCACTTTGGGAGGCCGAGACGGGCGAATCACGAGGTCAGGAGATCAAGACCATCCTGGCTAACACGGTGAAACCCCGTCTCTACTAAAAAATACAAAAAACTAGCCGGGCGCGGTGGCGTGCGCCTGTAGTCCCAGCTACTCGGGAGGCTGAGGCGGGAGAATGGCGTGAACCCGGGAGGCGGAGCTTGCAGTGAGCTGAGATCCGGCCATTGCACTCCAGCCTGGGCGGCAGAGTGAGACTCCGTCTCAAAAAAAAAAAAAAAAAAAAAAAAAAAAAAAAAAAAAAAAAAAAAAAAAGTTTGCCTCTTATTTTCCTTTCCAGCACACTCTCATCATTATGATCTCCTCATCCCCTTGTGATGTATTGTCCCTTTGGAACAGGAAACAGCATCGTCAGACTTGGCTGCTGTCGTTTCCTGTGTCTTTGTTGCCAGGTGTCTTGTTAAAAATAAAACCAAATATAAAGCAGGTGCTCAGTAAATGTGTGAATAACTGAATTAATAAATGAACCTATGAGGGTAAATTGCCATAAATAGGTCATATAAATTTTAAACCATATGAGCAAAACCAAATCAAACAGATATCCCCGTCATCTATCCATCCATGAGACTACTTTCCACTTAGTTAAGTTTATTCTCAAGAAAGAAAAATCTCTAAGGAAAGATATTCTTCAGCATCAAGTTATGAGTTAATTGTACTAACTGCTATTTCCTTAATGCAGTCATATTTTGAAAGGCAAAGCTTTGCTGACAATTCTTTAATTTGAAACCTTGTACTCTGTTTTCATCAGAAGAAAATGATATTTTAAACTAGGAGCTTTTAGAATTAAAAAATATATATCTTTCAAAACATAGTATCTTCCACATAAACAGTGAATTCTATCCCTCCCCTAACAAAAAAAACTTATGGTTTGATATTAATCATGAGAACAAAACACTTTAGTAGCTGTGGAAAACAATAAAAGATAATTTTACCAGGTGAAAAGAGATTAATGCAAAGAAGTGTAGGAAGGAGATCCACACAAAATATAGAAAACAAGCTTGAAAATGGCTCTCCTTTAAAGACCTATTCCTAAATAATTCATGATGAACTAATTAATAGTGAATTTTGTGTCTCTTATAATTACTAACATTGGTTAAACTGAGCCCTAATAAATATCACATTAGGTATTGAAAAGTTCATTTTAGTCAGTATCACTAATCCTGCCCTCAAACATCCCTGGATAAATTATTTCTTTAAGGCTGAAAGATTCTTGCTCTTTTTTCTCTTTTTAAAAGAGGGAATTGATGGATTCTTAGGGACAATAATTTTTACATGTTTATATAAATAATATTGAAAATTATTCTCAATATTTGAGGTTACACAGTTTAGTCAAAATGAATCAAATTATACTGATAATAAACTTTTAATGGCACTTTAAATTTGAAAGAAAATTTGTACTTTATCATATCATAACATCATTGTTAAAAAAAAAAAAAAAAGCAACTGACTAGGAAACATCTTTCCTTTGAGCTGAAGTTGATATTACCTTAGAGGTAACATTATCATTTCCATGATCTATTTGCTGCCTACTTTTGGCAGAAGCTTTATTTTTTATGCCAGAAATAGAATTTTCTAAGTTGCACATAGAAAAGCAAATTCTGATAGCACGTGGTTAAGAGCTGCACGTATATGGCACTCTTCTGCCTGTTCCAAACTCCAATCGCAGAATTAGATTCAGTACTTTTGCAGGATGAAGTTCATGAACAATGGGTATGGTTAAAATAAATCATGAACTAAATTATTCTTTAAAAATAAATGTTAGAGTTGCATAAAGTACTAAAAATACATTTACTGTTTTTTGATGATTTCTCTACAAGTCACTTTCTAAAAATATTTCAGATCCATGATAGATGTAATGTGGTTAATGGTCTGATGGGTAATAACAACAGTAACTTTACCTTTATAATACTTTAAATAAATGTTTTAGGTGAGTGTATTTAAAAAATCATCTATATAATCCCAAGAGAAGGATATTGGTAAAATATTTGAAGGCTCTCCAAATGCTTCCAAACTTGTTCGTGGGCATTTTCTTTATCCATTATGTAAATATTTCAACTTATCAATAATTAAAATAGCAACACATTAATAATTAGGATCTCCATTACAAACCTGACCTTTAATTGAATTCTATAGGAATAGACTGAAAAATGAGCCTCTTGATTTATGCTAAGAATAAATGTTAAAAACCATTTTCCTAGTCAACCTAATTTTCTTGTTCTGGCTAAATAATGAACATTGAAGGGAGATTCTTCTCTAGGCATATTCCACTCCCCTCTTATACACGCCCCATTATGCTCTGCTTTGACAAATGGGCTAACAACAGTTCAAAATTGGGGGCACATTCCTTGTGTGTTCTCCAGTCTCCCTTCTCTAGAGGCAGTCTGGGAAGTTAAACGTTTCCAAAGGTTTGAAAAACAAAACTGGAGGCAGGTTATGTCCATGTGGAACTATCAGTGCAGCCATTTTAACCGAATTCAGTCAATTCAGACATATGCCTGGGGAATCCAATCAATCAGTTTGACTGCGTTTTTTTCTCATTTAATTAGTCATTGAAGTACAGTGATTGACTCCACGCCTTGCACAGACATCGCTGTTATTACACACACAAATTCATGGCGGCAGCCCCTGCTCCGTGGGGTGGAAACAGGGTCCAGCAGTGCTGGTGCTTCCAGCCTGCGGACCTCACAGGTAGGAAGATGTGGATGGGGGGCTGTGTCCCGAGGGCCAGCATGGCACATGGAGGCCTGGAGTTTCTTCGTCCCCAACACTGAGAAGGCTCTTGGGACGCATGAGTTCCCGCCCTCTCCAGCCCTTGTCTCCAAGCTCCACACAGGAAGTTCTCCTGCAGGGACTTCCTGACAGAGCCGCAGGTGAGAATGAAGAGTTTCTAAAAATGAGGGGAAGGTGATGTCCTTATCGATGACAAAAACAAAGTGCATTTCTCCAACAGCAGCTACAACCACCGGAGGACGGACAGAGGAGTGAAAAGCGCAGGTGTGAGGAAGCAGGAGGGAGTTACACGGCTGCCTCCTGCGATCACTCCTGACGAATCTCCACTTACCACCCGCAGGTTCGTTTGGCGGACACTTCCGCAGCGCCTGCCGCGGCTTCTAGTGCTTCCGGTTCTTTCCCTGTGAATCGCCGGAAAGTGACTGATGACGCAGGAGTTAGTGCTCAGCATCTGGGTTTTCATAACACACAAAATATTATGAAATTGCTTTCATAAGTAATATTTAGAAATATTGCTTTCTGAAAGACATCCGAAAAGGCCTGAGATTATATTAACATGCTCCGATTTATGAAGTTAAGGAGTTGAGAAAAAGGTTAAAGACATACAATCTGATTAAAGACAACCTGATTAAAAAATAGGTAAAAGGCCTGAAGAGATATTGCTCCAAAAAATACATAGACATGGCCAACAGATCCATGAGGAAATGCTCAATCTTATTAATCATGAGGGAAATGCAAATTAAAGCCACAAGGAGAAATCACCTCACACCTGTTAGAATGACCATTATCCAAAAGACACAACTTAACAAGCGCTGATGAAGATGTAGAAAAAGGGAACCCTTGCACACTGTTGGTGGCAATGTAAATTAGTACAGCCATTTTGGAAAACACTATGAAGATTCCTCAAAAAAACTAAAAATAGGACTACCATACAATCCAGCAGTCTCACTGCTGGGTATATATATTCAGAGGAATTGGAATTGGTATGTTGAAGAGATATTGGCACTCCCTTGTTTATTTCAGCACTATTCACCATAGCCAAGGCGAAAAATCAGCCTAAGTGTCCATGAACAAATGAATGGATTTTAAAAAGTGGTATATATACAACATGGAACACTATTCAGCCTTAATAAAGGAAATACTGCATTTGTGACAACATGAGTGAACACAGAGGGCGTTATGATAATTGAAATAAGCCAGGCATTCCTCTAACCGATCTTCTATGTTGTATTTCAAATATTTGACATGGGTGCACCTTTGCAATGTATTTATAGATAATTTTTAATTTTCTGTCCCAGATTATATATTTTCATGTAGATAGAATTTTAGCATTCCATTTTAATTCTTCCATTGTTGCTTCATTGCAATGTGGTTACGGATCATGTACACTTTTGGACTTTATTGATATTATCTTTGATATCTATTACATGACCATTTTTTCAATAATGTTGTTTGAAAAAATATTAATTTAATTTGAGGAACATAATGTCCTGTTTAGAGCTTTTGTATCTGTTAGTCATTGCATAATTCAAATCTGTGCTGCTTTTACAAAATATTTTTTCAAGAAGACTTACTAATGTTTTAAAAAGTACTCTAAAATATCCCATTTTGTTGTAGATGCCACTATTCCCATAGTATGCTGAAGCTGTGTTGAGCAGCACATGAAGGTTCACCTTGCTGCTATATTATCTTAGTAGTTTTTAACATTTAACATGCTTTGTCTTGAATTACATCTCTGTATTATTTCTATAGCTCTTTATGTTGTAATTTTCATTTCCTTTTTCAACACTTTGTTTTTAACTGCATTGCCATTTGTATCTGGGTGTACCTCTTGGCCTGCTCAATTTAATCTTTTGTGTGTGTGTGTGTGTGTGTGTGTGTGTGTATCTGCACCTAGAATCAGTCACTGTCTTCTTTCTAAACAAGGCAAATATTTTACAGATTTTTGGAGTTGCTATCTATAAATAAATGCTTTTCTAACTCCTAGGATCATGCCTGTGATCCATGTTTAACTCTCTGGAAGCTTTTAGCATTTTAGCATTATTGCCAGTGTTTAAACTGTCATAGAGAAGAGCCCTGGGTGAGTTTCTCTCATTTGCTGCACTGAGGCTATGGTGAAGTCTTGGTTTGGGAGACCCATCTTTTTTGTTTTGGGATGTCTTCTCCCACCTTGTATTTGATGGAACTCTCTTGTGTTTTCTCCATGCTCTTTTGCTCTAACTCCTACTAAAAGGACAATGGACCTCAAAGACTGAAAATTGCTTATCTCCCTTGGTCAATCTCTTTGTGTTATTGTGCTTCTTTTAGGGAGATTTATTTGATTTTATCTTCCAAGTCTTTGAATAAGTATTTCAAGAATCATCTATCATATATTTATTATAAAGTTTTTTCTTGCTTTCAAGTTGTTTCTTGGTTTATAACATCCTATTATTTTATTGATGACAATTTTATCTTTGAGAATATTAGTGATTGGATTTTAATTTGAAGTCTTCTTTTGCTCCTAAATTATCTATTCCAAATACTGATTTCTTTATTTTTCACGCTTCAGGCTATCCAGTGATTGGTTCTTATAGGAATATCATACACATTACTGGTGAAATATCTGTGTGGATATGTGGGCTTCACTATACAGTGAAAATATGGCCTGATGAAGCTGTGTGATGGGAACTCAGAAATATTCCTATGTATCCAGCAGGGGAATTTGTCTTCCCCACAAAAAAGGGCCTCTGGGTGTCCTGCCAGCCTGAGCTTGGAAGCGGGTCTGTGCAGGGCAGTGGGAGGCATCGGCCTCACAGGGCTCTTTCTTTTTTTTTTTTTTTTTTTTTTGAGACCGAGTCTCGCTCTGTCGCCCAGGCTGGAGTGCAGTGGCGCGATCTCGGCTCACTGCAAGCTCCGCCTCCCGGGTTCACGCCATTCTCCTGCAAACCTGCTATGTGCGGGCAGGTGCCTGCTGTACACTATGCAGTACTTAGTGTTTACAAAGTCAGAGTCCCTTAGCAGATATCAGCAGGGTACACTCCCTTCCATCGTCATTTCTGCCTTTTAGGAACACATCCACATTGCCCCTTTCCAATGACACTTTTTATTGAGCTTCACAACTCTTATGAATTTATCTCACCTTATGGTTGTTTTGTCAGAAGGAACATCAGGTGGATGACCTTATTCCGCTAGACTGTCACAAGCATGGGTATTTTTGTACCTTAACATGACTGATAGAGACAGAGAGTGAGAGAGAGAGGGATATACAGATAGAGAGATAAATAGAGAGAGATAAAGATAAATATATACAGCTAGAGATATAAAGAGGTATAGATAGAAAGACAGATAAAGATAAATAGAGATATAGAAAGGTAGAGATAGACACACAGATCTAGAGAGATAGAGATATAGATAGGTATAGATAAATATTTATATAGAGAGAATTGACAAAGATAAATATAGACAGATACATAGATACAGATAGATGGACAGATGGATAGATAGGTGGATAGGTAGGTAGGTAGGTAATAGATAGATAGATAGATAGATAGATAGATAGATACATAGATACATAGATACATAGATGACAGATAATGTTATAGTTTGGATGCTTGTCCCTCCAAATCCCATGTTGAAATGTGATCTAATAATTGAAAGTGAGACCTAATGGGAGATGTTTGGGTTATGAAGCTATATTTCTCATTAATAAGTTAATGCCCTGGGAAGGGGTGGTAAGTGAATTCTCACTCCATCAGTTCCCACAAGACAGCTCTTTTAAATAAAAGCCTGGCACCTCCCCACCTGCTCCCTCTCTCACATCTCCATATGATCACATGGATGGAGATACACATGCATGTGATTCATAGATACAGATCTATCACAGAGAGAGATCCATGTGACATACAGATCTATACCTACATATCTTATGGATCTGCACAGCTGGCTTCCCTTTGCCTCCCACCAGGAGTGGGAGCAGGCTGAGACCTCTCTGGAAGCTGAGAAGATGCTGGCACCATGCTTCTTGTACAGCCTGCAGAACCATAGGCCAAATAAACTTCTTTTCTTTATAAATTACTTAACCTCAGGTATTCCTTTATAGAAACACTACATGGATTAAGACAGAAAGATAGGTAGACAGATAAATTATAGATAGATAGATAGATAGATAGATAGATAGATAATACATAGATAATAGATAGATAGATAGATGATAGGTAGATGATAGATGATAGATAGGTAGATAGATAGATAGATAGATAGATAGATAGATAGATAGATAGACAGATAGATAGATAGATAACATGAATTATGTGAACCTGACCCAATTGTAAAAGGAAAATCCACCCTGAACAGACTAATAAAAGAAATACCCCCACTCCTCTAAAAAATCTGGAAGAGTGAGTTATACTGGATTTTCTCAGTACCAACTGTCTAGGCTTTGAAACGGATATTTCAGTACTGGGGAGTATTGAGATATATTCAATATTTTGATTGTAGTTTTAATAAATGGCCTCAATAGTCAGAATATAAAGAAGAAAGCTAAAACTATAGAGAGAAAAATCAATTGAGTTCCTGAAGTAGAGTGAGGGTGATTATTCTTAGACAAAGGAATTGGAGGACAGATTGTCAACTGTAATTGATGAACATACTGGTAAATTTAAGGAACAAGAGTTTAAAAATAAACAGATTCTGGATTGCATCAAGTGCTTTATTTTAACCTATGCTTATTGAATTCTATAACGCTTTTTGATTGAGCACAGATAGCTCACCAGTGTAACATGCACCTGGGACATAATTACAGCAAGGCTATTTCTCCATTAGCGGAGACCCCACAGCACCTCACCTTCTGTACTGAACCTTTACTTCTCCTCACTTAGCCCCAGGTGGGACCCACATTGCTTTCTAGAACATGTCAAGTACAATGTCACACTGAAGACCACTCTGAAGGGTTTCCCCTTGTCTCTGAGCCTGGGCAGTTTCTTCAGCATCCCAGGAAAGGAGAGTGAAAAGGGAGACTTCCTTTTCCTTGGGGTATGAAAATGACAAGACAGCAAACACATGTTGGATATGGCTTTGGATCCCTTGAGAGTCTGTGTGTGTGCATGTGTGTGTGTGCGCATGCATGCTCGTGTGTGTGCATGTGTAGGGTTGTTCAATAGTTAAGGGCAACAAGCATGGTAAAGAAATCCCAACATTTTGTGATCTTAGCAAGTGAATCTAATTATCTTTCTTTGTCTCAGACACCTCATCTTTAAAACAGGAATACAGCACCACTTAATTCACAGGTTTGGTGAGTACTAAATGAATTAGTACTTGAAAAGCATATGGAAAAGTGCCTGGACATGGGAAATGCTCAACATGTGTTATAATAGCTTTGGTTATAATTGAGTGTTGAGAGAAATTGAACGTGAATATGTTTAGCTCAAATAAACTACCATGGTACAATAGACTTATAAATAATATTTATATATGAAATATGTGTGTGTGTGTTTGTGTGTATTTAGGCATACGCATCCCAGTGAGCTGAGTACCATTATTGTCCCCGTTTTAATCATAGAGTTACTGACAGCTCATAAATGGCAGCTGGAACAAAAGTTCATGCAGTTGAACTTGAGAGTCTGTGTTCTCTACTATCTTCTTTAAATAAGAAAACGAAGTAATGATAACAGTGCATTTGTTAATCAATAAGTTAAAGACAATGTTTCTAATTGTCTTTAACATGCCTTAATAATTATTATTTTATTTCATAAGGCTAAGAAAATTATACAGATGATTTCAATTCATTTGGGATGAAGATCGACTAAGATTATAAGACCCAAAATTCAGTTATCTGAATTATGGGTTGTTGTGGCCCCTTTCTTTTTCCTACTACTAGAGGACTACAAAAAGTTTATCTCAAAATAAAACTATCAAATAAAAATAAAAAACACGAATTTCATTACTCAATATAAGCACCAACAAAGTCAGAAGCGATAATACCAGCAATTCAGTTCATTCCTAAAGAACTAAGTGTCCTGGGAATCTAACCATGTCAATGCAGTATTTTCTATATTAACTGAAGAAAAATGGGTGCCATTTAATGCTTTTTTAAGATTAGAAAGCAAAAAAAAAGCCATAAGGAGCCAAAGCAGGACTGTCAGGTAGACGCCTATTGATTTCCCATCAAAACTCTCACAAAATTGCCCTTTTTGATGAGAGGAATGAGCAGGAGCATTGTTGTGGTGGAGAAGGACTCTCTGGTGAAGCTTGCCTGGGTGTTTTTCTCCTAACACTTTGGCCAGCTTTCTCAAAACATTCTCATAATATGCAGATGCTATTGTTATTTTACTCTCTGGAAAGACAACAAACAAAATGCCTTGAGCATCCCAAAAAACTGTTGCCATGACCTTTGCTCTTGACTAGTTCAATGTGCTTTGACTGAACCATTTCCCCCTCTTGGTAGCCATTCCTTTGCTTGTGTTTTGTATTCAGGATTGTACTGGTAAAGCTACACTTCATATCTGGTTACAGTTCTTCAAATAAATGCTTTAGGAACTTAATCCCACTTGTTTAAAATTTCCATGGAAAGCTCTGCTCTTGTCTGCAGCTCGTTTGGACACAATGGTTTTGCACCCATTCCATGATCAGTTTGGTCAACTTTAATTTTTCAGTAAGAATTGTGTAAGCTGAATGAACTGAGATGTCTATGGTGTTGGCTCATGTTTCTGCTCTTAATCATCAGTGCCCTTCAATTAGGACACCAACAAGAAGTTTTTTCTTGCAAATTAATGTGGATGGTCTGCTGCTGTAGCCATCATTTTCAACATTATCTTGTCCCTTTATATAATACATTATCCATTTGTAAACTGCTGATTTATCTGGGGCATTGTCATTGCAAACTTCTTGTAAAGCAACCAATGATGTTATCATTGCTTCACTATAAATCTGATATGCGTTCATGCTTCAATTTTAGCAGAATTCTTTTTGCCCTGTTAGGTGCTCTTTTCAAAATGATGTCTTATGCTTTTGAGTGATTCAAACTAGATTTTGTTCAGACATCTTGTAACAGCTTAGTACAAGTTTACTTTGACGCAAAAAACTTTTGAAATCTAGGCATGGTTTTTAAATGAAACATTTTCTATGAACTTTTTTGAAAACCCCTTATATTTACCATTAAGCCATTTGTATTAGTCTATTTCCTCACCACTGATAAAGATATATCTGAGACTGGACAATTTACAAAATAAAAACTTTAATGGACTTAAAGTTCCATATGGCTTGGAGGCCTCACAATCATGGCAGAAGGCAAGGGGGAGCAAGTCACATCTTACGTGAATAACAGCAGGCAAAGAGGGAGCTTGTGCAGGGAACCTCCCATTTTTAAAACCTTGAGATCTTGTATGACTTACTCACTATCATGAAAACAGCATGGGAAACACCCACCGCCAAGAGTCAATTTCCTCCCACCGAGTCTCTCCCACAGCACATGGGAATTCAAGATGAGATTTGGGTGGGGACACAGCCAACTATATCAACATTTCATTTGACAGAGGAAAGATAACGTGAAAGAATACAGGGAAACCTTCAGATTTTATGCTGTGTTGGTGATAGTTCATCTCATAAGGACATTTTGTTTCTTTATCCAGTGGCCATTATTTGAATACTTACTGTGTCTCTGACATTTTTACTAAATATCCAGGCTGAAAAAAAAGTTGTCAGTTCTGATGTTTCTCCTTATCACATGTATGCTCATTTCTTTGTAAACTTCATTTTTAATTTGTTTTAAATTTACTTTTGAAAAATACATTACTTTCTTATTGTAGTTTAAGAACATTTGAGAAAACATTTCCAAAAATGATGTATAGTAGTAGGCTTCTTGCAAGAGAACTGAAGCTTTCATTTGAAGTGTATAGCTCTCTGTTCCTTTACTGATTAAAACAGGAGTTCGGTTTTGAGAATAGCAGCCACATTTAAGATAGAGACTATGGTTTCTTCTCATTGTATTGTCAGTACTTGGCCAATGAGTGGCAGGTGGTTGGCGGTGGCTCGGTGTGTATTTATTGAGTTGATCCACAGATTATTCGCGGAGCATTGACTAAGTGTGCGCTGGGCTTCCATCTCAATCTGGGCACGTTTTTTGGTTGGTGCCAATTCTTCTGCTCCCAGGTAACCCTGTGATTTCACATTTGCCTCCTCTGTGCATGTACATCCTAAAGTCATTACCAGACTTCCCTCTCCAAGCAAAGACAACTAGCAGACTACCTCAAGGTGTGCCCTCACCTGATACAGAAACTGGGACATCCACCCAAGACTTGCCAAGTCAGATCTGTCTTTTTCTGTTCATTACATTTCGTTCATGTTTCACTCCTCTGAGCCACTGTTTCTTACAGATTCTACTTTTGTGTTTTGATAGTTTTCCAGTCTCATTTAAAAGATATAATGTATTCTCATATTAGAGTATTTATTATGAGCTATTGTTGGAAATAAGAATGAGAAAATAACCAATTCATTTTAATCTACATTTACATTTCAGTATCCTGTAACATAGGAAAAATTTGATATTAAAGTGTCATAGTTTATTGTTTTATTTGTATAGATTTAGGGGTATAAGTTCAGTTATGTTATATGGATATATTGCATAGAGGTGAAGTCTGGGCTTTTTGTGTAACCATCACTGGAATAGTGAACATTGTACCCAATAGGTAGTATTTCATCCCTTCCCCCACTTCCACCCTCCCATTTATCAGAGATGCCAATGTCTGTTATTCCACTCCCGATATCAGTGTATGCCTGTGGTTAAGCTTCCACTTAGAAGTGAGAACATGGGGTTTTTTTAACTTTTTTTTTCTGAAGCATTTCACTTAGGATGGTGACCCCCAGTTCCATCCATATTGCTGCAAAAGACATGATTTCATTCTTTTTAATAGCTGAGTAGTAGTTATAATTTCTTTTTAAATGTAAACATTTTAAAACTTTCAAGTGTTAAAAAATATATTATAAAAATTATAATGTGTAAACAACTCCCCTATTTTATCCTTTGATAGAAATAAACATTGAGAAATAAAGTCAGACATAAACCAACATGAGAACACCACAGATGTTAGAACCATGTCCCCATCTCTTGAGGTTAATAAAGAACAGAACATGTTTTGAGGATGCCTTTAGCACCAGGCCAACAAATGGGGACTTTTACGTATATTAACATCTCATGTAACCTCCCCTCAGACCCCAAATATGTAATATTTAATCTCAAAATAAACTGAAGCAGCCATTAATGAAGTTTGAAAATTTTTTTCTTTTAAGTCATCTTTCCCACAATTATGATAGCTGTTCTTTCTTTGTTTCTGTTTTAGAATTAAAATTACATATTGTCCGCCAGACATGGTGGCTAACACCTGTAACCCCAGCATTTTGGGAGGCAAAGGCGGGCGAATCATTTGAGGCCAGGGTTTTGAGACCAGCCTGACCAACATGGTGAAACCCCGTCTCTCCTAAAAATTCAAAAAAATTAGCCAGGCATGGTGGCGGGCGCTGAGGCTAGAGAATCTCTTGAACCCGGGAGGCGGAGGTTGCAGTGAGCCGAGATTGCACCATTGCCCTCCAGCCTGGGCAACAGGGTGAGACTCCACCAAAAAAAAAAATAATAATAATAATAATAAAACAAAATAAAAATTACGGATTGTCTAACTGGGGACCTTGGCATCTGGAAATTGGTAAATGCCTGGTCTTTTCCTTTCCATCAGTTGATTTTTTCAGAAAGTGAAAAAATGCTGAAAATTTCCTGGGGAATATATCGTGTTTAAGTAGTTACCAGCCTTCAGTAACTTTGAGTAACGGTATTTGCCACGGAGAAGGATTCCATATGCAAAGAGAGGACCCTATGATCCCATCGCGGTAAGACCAAAGGGAGCATCCCAGAAACAAGGCGCCAATCAGCAGAAGGTGATTAAGAACCGAGGACAAGCTGCGCTTCGGGAGTTCGAGGCCAGCGGATCACGAGGTCAGGAGATCGAGACCATCCTGGCTAACACAGTGAAACCCCGTCTCTAGTAAAAATACAAAAAACTAGCAGGGCGAGGTGGCGGCGCCTGTAGTCCCAGCTACTCCGGAGGCTGAGGCAGGAGAATGGCGGGAACCGGGGGGGCGGAGCTTGCAGTGAACCAAGATGGCGCCGCTCACTGCAGCCTGGGCCACAGAGCGAGACTCTGAAAAAAAAGCTGGGGGGGGGTGAGGGGGGAGAGAGAGAGAGAGAGAGAGAGAAAGAAAAGAAGGAAAGAAGGAAGGAAAGAAGGAAAGAAGGAAAGAAAGAGAAAGAAAGAAAGAAAGAAAGAGAGAGAGAGAGAGAGAGACAGAAGAAAGAAAGAAAGAAAGAAAGAAAGAAAGAAAGAAAGAAAGAAAGAAAAGAAAGAAAGAAAGAAAGAAAGAAGGAAGGAAGGAAGGAAGGAAGGAAGGAAGGAAGGAAGGAAGGAAGGAAGGAGAAGGAGGAAAAAAAAAAGAAAGAAAGGAAGGAAGGAAGAAAGAGAGAAAGAGAGAGAGGGAGAGGGAGAGGGAGGGAGGGAAAGAAAGAAAGAGAAAGAAAGAGGGAAGGAGGGAAGGAAGGAAGGAAGGGAAAGAGAGAGAGAAAGAGGGAGAGGGAGACGGAAAGGGAAAGGGAAAGGGAGAAGGAAAGGAGGAAAGGAGGAAAGGAGGAAAGGAGGAAAGGAGGAAAGGACAAGCCTTAGACACACTCGCAGACTGGGGGCAGGCTCCCTACCACCTACCGCGTGCGGCAAGTGCGCCTCGGGTTAGTCGATGCGATCAGTAAGAATTGCTATGGAGAGAATGATAAATATTTCCTGTGTGGAGCTGAGCAAATATGAAGTCGTGATTTAGTTGTTTTATCTATTCTTCTTCCTTTGTTTTTCAATCCTAAATACAGATAGTTCTAGCTATAGCCGGGGATCATTCTAGAAAGAAATAAGAATTTAAATTGCTCATTTAAATGCCTGAACATTCTTTCTATCTTCTCTGAGGAAATGCATACTAAAAAAAGAAAAAAAAAAACTTAAATGACACGTAGCACTGCTATTTATTATTGATGAAAACAGCAGTGACTGAGCCCAAGGGTGTGTTTGTGGCAGGAGGTGGGGTATGGGCAGTGAAAGATTTGCTATTTTTCTGGATCAGGTCAAACAAAACTAGCTTTTCTTTCATTTTTTGTGTTAACATTATAAGGATTATTTAATTTCAAGAAATATTATTCTCTGAGTATAACCCTTTGCAAAGTGCAAAACCCTGTTCTTTTGCCAGTGCTATGCACGGTGTACAGTGTCTGTTAAACTGTAACTTAGAGAAACAAATTTAGTCATTCTTCACTTTGATCCATCAGTTTCACTAAGCCTTGTAGCAGAGAGAATACAAAATAATATTTTAAGGAAATTTGATTCTTGAGGCTGTTGTGCTTCCTTATACATAAATTACCCTTAAACCACAGTGGTTATTGAAATAAAAATTCCATTTCTCTTACTTTGACAATTCCTTTGGGGGGGGCAGGGAAGTTTCCTTCTCCAGTTCGAATGAGCAAAATTGGCTGTGACATCGAAGTGATTATTACAGTCACACTTTTTATTTTTAATATTTCCCTTTTGACAGATTTATTTCTTTTCAAATCAGAAATATTTCTTCTGAGGAAAAAATATATAGCCCCCTTGTGTTTTCTGATACTGACAATTACCAGATGCCAAGCTGTGAACATAAGGAAATTGAAGACCCTTGTGAGCGACCTCACAGACCACAAAGGTGGAGGAGGGTGATGTGGCGGCTTAGGCAATTTCATCGAGGCTGCTTGGCTTGTGAAAAATGAGAAATAGGTTTTCTATTACTAAATATAATGAATTTCCTTTCTGTCCTGTCACAAATTGTCAAACTTCATTCAGTGGAAGAAAGATCTGGACCAAACATTTATGGAGGGATCTTGTGAATATCCATGTTGTACAGTGGATAAAAGCTATATGATTTTAGATCACTATTTTATTGTGGCCTAAAATTTTACACTAATGCAGTTAGTGGGTGAGGTCATGCTGGGCACACTTTGACCTATGAAGAAAATGCTGTTAAATGGCATGCACTGAAGTTGTATGCATATATATTTTGTTGCATATATTAAATATCACATCCAACGGCTGCAGGAAGAGGTTAATCATTTTCTAGACAAGCAAAGGGGCCTTATTGAGGATTTGTCACGCCTGTCATGAAGCAACACCAGCAATTTTGTGGGTAATTACATAAGACTCGGTGATCTATAATACAGTAAGAAAGAAAGAAATGACAACGTGGGGTACCTGCTCACAGCTGCTATGCAGCATTTTGCTGGAAGGTCAATAGTGTCCAGGAAGTGAAAAATCTTTGTATCATCTTTGTTTTCCATGTGTTCTAATAAAAAGGATTGCTCATGCACTTAATAAAGTATGCCTTGGTGTTTACTTTTGCTCCCTTCCCACCGCCAGAAGTAGTATATTTTCCTGTACAGGTTCCACTTCCCATGTGCTCACTTCTTAAGAGGGAAACAGTGGGATTGCAACTAGATGACCCGGTTCCTGCCCCTGGTAAGTCTGTGTGACACCTAGCAAGTCACCTGGATTCCAAGCTCCAGCTTCAACTTTTGAAACATGGGGAAGGATGGTAACTTCTTCTCACTTAAAAGAAGATGAAATGTTTGTGGAAGCTCCCATAAGCCTCCTGGCACATAAGATACACCAAAGACGTGTGGGATATGCAAGCATCTAAACTGAAATCAGAAGGAACAGGCTAAAGAGGCTTCACGGGAACCAGCAACCCTCACAAAACAGGAACCCAGAAGACTACTGCTATTCTTGAACAAATAATAATTCACAAAATATGTTTGTTGTTATGGCAGCCCCTAGAGACTTAGAGGAACTTGATCGTGTCTCTCCCCACTGCTCGCTGTGCAATGGATACAGCAGGTGGCTTGGGTAGGTGAGTGATAGCCTTCCATAAAGGCAGACGGCAAAAGTTTAGAGACAACATCACATTTGTTCCACATGCAAAGGCTCTGAAAGAGAAGAAGATGAGAGAGAGAGAGACAGACAGAGAGAGAGAGAAATTAGTCATGAAAACCGAAGTGTTTGCCTACCACCATAAAAGCAAATGAAGGAAAAGGGAGGGAGAGATGCTATAAGAAACCTACGTGGGAATGGAAGAACATTTCTATTTCTGTGTTTGTTTATATACACAGTTGAAAACTTGCATTTCTTTGTTTATATTTTCAGCATTTTACTGGCTAGATCACGGAAATTCAGAGGAGCTGAAGTGAAAGGCACACAGGTGACCCACGTGAAAAACATAATGGGATGCATTTGTCTAATGCCTTTACCAGTAGTATACAATGTTATCTCTAATTTTTTAAAAGATATACATATATATATACACACACACACACGCGCACACACACACATACACATACCTGTGTGTGTGCACAAAATGAGAAATATATTCCAAATTTCGTACTAACATGTAAACCAAACCTATCATCCCTCTTGGTAAGCCTCCAGTTAATTCTAGAGGCCGAGATGTCCACTCATCAGCTCCAGGAACTACATCTATATCTGGATCTTCTAGAATCTAGAGTCTTCTAGAGTCCCTACAATAGGAGTAGACTACCTAGGTTTTAAAAAAAATACCAATTTATTGTACTTTATTACAGCTCTTTTCCATTGGAAACTACATTTTCCTCTTTAAATCACAGCCTCGTTTCCAGCCCTGAAACTCATGCCTCATCATCCTAACTCCCATCCCTGGCCTGCTTACCCCACCTCTACAATTGTCCACTTTTCAACCCCCGATATTCTTCTTTCCTGACCCTTGAGAACTTCTTGCATGAGCCACATTCTCATTTTTCTGGGCAGGGCTCTACACAGTCTTTATCCTTTCATTCAATAAGCTTTTATTAAGCAACTATTACATGGCAGCTGCTGTCATCATAGTTTAGATAGTGATAAATCTTAAGAAGAAAAAAAAAATCATGGAAGAGGAATAAAGTTAAATCACTGGCCTATGGTGTGTTTTAGATAGTGATAAGTGTTAGAAAGAAAAAAAAATAAATCAGGAAAGGGAGGCAGAAAATGCTGGAGGTGGTGGTAACAGAACCAAAATTGTTGTGGGTTTCTCAGAGACCCTGTAAGCAGGAGGAACATAACTTAAAACCTCAAGGGCACAAGTCACAAGGTTATCAAAGGACAAGCACTCCAGGAGGAGGGGCCAGGACCCACAGAGACCCCAAAGAAAATCCAGGAGGCCTTGGTGCCCAGGAAGGGAGGGGTCAGAGGACCCCAGGAGTGAGCCCAGGGAGAAAACAACCACGCCATTTCACACGCTGTTTGGAACATGCTTGCATGAGTTTACTTACCTCACATTTTGCTTTTCTCTTCAAAAAGGATGTCTTTCTAGTTGCAAAGTAGAGAAGAAACTTAGTTAAGAGAAAGGTGGAGTCCTGGATAAGTGAGGAAACAGTAAGGGAAGACTTATTGGAATGTGCTGGATTTTCTCGGGATGTTCAGTAACATTGTGAGCTGTGAAACCTGAGAGTTTGCTGATGGGTTCTCCAATGGCATGTTAGAAAATTGTTAGCAACTGTGGAACTTGGGGGAGACATCATAAAACCAAATTATGCCACACCCATAAAGGTTCAAGACTGGAAAAGAAGTGGACTCTGTCCTGATGCTGTTACCCACTTACCCTCAGGGGATCACTGGGAGGGCACTTGGCCTTGGTATCCAGTGGAGAATTGGTCTACACCCACCGAGAAGTGTCAGCCGCGAGCCAGACCCTGAGCCAGACCCTGTCGCCAGCAAACTGAACACCCCAAGGCTCTTCCCCATCTCTCCTCTGTCTTCCCACTATGACACTGGAAGGAAGCTGCTTACCCCTGGACTCCAAGCCCTGCGTCCCAGCCCCTTTCATCTTCTTAATGACCTCATTCCTGCCACACCATTCGTGATGTCCACTCTGTGAGACCTTCTCCAAGAGCAGATGACACACTTTACTATTTCCCTTCTTTGAGAGTCAACACACACTTAGCCTGTCCCTGCGGTCCCTCAGGCTACTGGCTTCCCCTTTTCCAGATTTGATGCATAATGCTTTCAACTGTGACTTCACCTTCACCCTGACCTATTCAGGGATCTTTCCCCCTAATGCCGCTTGTAAGCAAGAAAGATCGAGGTTGTCTGGAATCAAAGCTCACGTCCCCACACCACCCACCCCGGGCATTCTGTACCAATGGCGCACCTGTGACTCCTCACGGCGAGGCCACACAACTCTTGAGGGCGTCTGCCTCAGCATCCCCGGCAGGTGCTACCTCAGGGCCTCTGACAATTCACTGGCACTGGTGACCTCAATTACCCGTGTCCCAGCCACAGAGTCCAGGAAGCTAGCATGGTGCCAGTGGGTCCATGTGAGTTTCTCTGGGTTGCTGCAACAAATTACTACACTCTGGATAACAAAGAAATGACAGAAATGTATTTTCTTAGTTCTGGAGGCTGGAAATCTAAAATCAAGGTGTTGGCAGAGTTGGTTCTTCTGAGAGTCCCATCCCATAGACTTGTTTCCTCAGGCAGAACACAGCCAGGGAGCCCTCTCAGAGGGCAGCCTATTCGGGGATGCCTCTTCCCCGCTGTGGGCCCAAGACTCCCCTCCGCCACCCGAGACACTGGAATGGCAGCGGGTCTGTTACAGGGGTGGTCTCAGCCCATGCCCCCACCTTAGAGAGACACCCAGGGGCCCTGCCTGGGGAACAACCTTTTACTCCTTCAGGGAGCACCAGCAGATTGATCGTAGAACTCAACAGGAGAGTGAACATTCGAAAATTTTAGAATAATCTACAGGGAATCTCTTTGCCGCTCTGCATTTCTCAGACATAAGAGGTCAAAAATATTTTCAAAAAATTGTATTTCATCAGCCTAGCGTGGTGCCTCAATGCCTGTAATCCCAGAACTTTGGGAGGCTGAAGCTGGTGGATCACCTGACATCAGGGAATGGAGACCAGCCTAGCCAACATGGTGAAACCCGGTCTCTACTAAAAATGCTAGCTGGGCGTGGTGGCAGGTGCCTGTAATCCCAGCTACTCGGGAGGCTGAGGCAGGAGAATCGCTTGAACCCCAGAGGCGGAGACTGCAGTGAACTGAGATAGCACCATTGCAATACAACCTGGGCAACAAGAGTGAAATTCCTGTGTCAAAAAAAAAAAATTATATTTCATAAAAAGTGAAACATTTTGCTCATCAAAATCTTCGTTAGGAAATAAGAAGGTAAGCTACAGATAGGGAGAAAAGATTCACAATATGTATGTTTGACAGAGAAAGTGGTGACAGAATATGTAGGAATGCCTACATCGTCACAAAGTGAAGGCAACCCAGTAGGTTTGATGAGCACAGGCCTCATGGGACATGTCCCAAAAGCAGACACAATGATAGTAAAATAAAACAGGGAAAAGTGCTCAATATTATTAGTCATTTGGAAAATTAAAGCTGCAGTATGCTCCAGAATTGCTAAGATTGAGATTACCATAAATCTGAACATTAGCTCAGGATTTAGAGCAACCAAACTCTCACACATGATTGGCAGGAATGAAAGTGGCATGGCCATCTTGAAAAACAGCTTGACACTTTCTTTTGATGTTAACATTTCTCTACTCTTTGATCCAGCTATTTTATTCCGAGGTATTAATCCCCCAAAATCTATATATCCACAAATAGACATAAAATAATGCTACTGACAGCTTTCATCATATGAAAAACAAGCACCAGAATAATAAGAGTATTAAATTATAAAGACACAAGGAAGACTGAAAAGTGATTCTAGATTAAAGGACAGTGGAGAGACAGAAGGAGCAAATTTGTATATGAATTGATTACTTGATGATGGCATTGAAGCCGTGCTAAATGTTTCTGATTTAGTTAACTGTTTTGTGGTTATGTAAGAGAAAAATCTCCCTCCTTAGGAAATACACTTTGAAGGATAAAGGGGCACAATGTCTCCAACTTGTTCAATAGCTAGTTATGTAAATTTCGACTAGTTGAGGGGGGGTACTGTGTAAAGAGTATATAGGAGTAGCTGGTCCTATTGTAACTTTATTATAAGCTTGACATTATTTTTTTTTAAATGCAAATGAAAACAAGACCATTGTCTATGGGAAATGGTTATCCATTTCAGTCCAAAAGCCAGTCTAGCCTGTGCCCAGCTCCCGCCCTCTAATTCTATAATTCTACATAAATAAAGCCATCCCTTTTCAAAGAATAAAAATAGACCAATATTTCTTAGACTCTTATACTTGAATGTTTAGAAGGAACTTAGACACTTTCAAAGTTTGTTAAAATACCTCCTAGCACCTGTTGAAACATTTTGAAAACCCACCTCATCTTTACGAAGCTTTAAGACTTAGAAAGTTCTTCTCATATGGAGATGAAGTATTAATTATACTACTCAGTTTCAGAAGCAATAAGTTACATCTGAATATGAAATAAGAATTACCAAGAGATTAATTGGTAAAACGGCACACATTTAAGATGGCTTTAAATGCTATGATTTTAAGTATTTTCTCTTATCCACAGAGCCCTCTAGTGGAGTAAAGGTCATTAAATACACATCTTTAGAAAAAAAATAACCAAGCTTTAGAAATTGTTATTTTAGTTCCAACGAATATAAAATGTGAGCTTGGGAGGCATTTCTGGGAGAAGCAAATACTCCATGTTTAATTTCTTTACTAATCAAAAATATATTTTCTTAGCAAAAAAAAAAATGCTACTTTGGGTAAAAGACATGTAAATAGATTTTTTTTTAATAGAAATTACTGCTATACTAACTTATAATGACAATTTTTTTAACTATTTTACATCATCAGGGTTTTTTCTATCAATCTCTAAATTGTTTTGCTGATAAGTTCTGTTGTTTTGTTTTGTTTTATTTAAAAGTAAAAGATATTAATGACATTGAGGACATGTCAAAACACTCTGCCTGTATCACTTGCTAATGAATATTTTTAACCTTTAAAATTATTTGACAAATATTTAAATTTTCTGCTAGAGTTATTTCTCCTAGGTTTTTCCTGTACTCATTTATTTTAAGCCTATTATTGTGGAAAATTTCTAACACAGACAAAAGTAGACTCAACTTTCATATACCTATTATCAAGCTAAAACAACTATCCACTCATAGCCTAACCTGTTTAATCTATGCCTTCATTCATTCCACCCTTTCATGTTTATTTGTCCTGCTAGAATTTATCATAAACTAATTAATAAGAAAAATTTCCTTTCCACCCTTTCCTATTCTTTACCGTCAAAAAGACATGAAAACACTGACATTAAACTCAAACATGGTCTCTTCAGTAGTGTCCTTTAGCCAGTTACTCACTATACTTCACAAACTGCTTTCTCTATCCCTTGTAGTAATATCTCATTAAAAAAAAAGAACAAGTGACTTTTATCAAGTACTCACTATTGTTAAAACTCGTGGTGTTCCAGCTGGTGAGCACCAAGGGTGGAACACCAAGAAGCCTTGTTTTTGAATTGTATCATTAGCAAGGACATGACACTTGAGGCCCTCTTGTTTAAAACAATACTGATACAATTTGGCTGTATCTCCACCCAAATCTCACCGTGATTTATAATAACCTTCACATGTGAAGGGCAGGGCCAGGTGGAGGTAATTGAATCATGGGGGCAGTTTCCCCATAAGTCTCACAAGATCTGACAATTTTACAAAAGAGCGTTCCCCTGCACAAGCTCTTTTTTGCCTGCCACCATGTAAGATGTGACTTTGCTCCTCCTTCGCCTTCCGCCATGATTGTGAGGCCTCCAGCCATGTGAAACTGTGAGTCAATTAAACCTCTTTCCTTTATCAATTACCCAGTCTTGGGTATGTGTTTATTAGCAGCGTGAAAACAGACTAACACAAATACACTTTGAGAAACTTGGCTGTTTGAAATCCTATGAAAACTATAAGATCAAAACAAACCAGCTTTAACCTGGAAAGTATAAAAATGCTGGGAATATTACAGAAGTCCTGCTTGAATCTAATCAAGATTGTTACCCATTTTTGATGGAGTTATTTAAAATCTTCCTTGCTTGCCCAGAATGGTATATAATACCATTTCAGATTGTTTTGAGAGATTTTGTTCCTGAACACAGGTCTCCGTTACCTGACAAGTTTAATGAAATTAGGTTTGTGTTTTAGAATCATACTATACCCTGAACCAAGCACTGTTCAGAGCATTTTATTAATACTTTGTTTTTAGTTGGTTGTGTTTCAGCATTATTGGGTATAACTGACAAATTAAAATTATACATATTTGAGGTATATATTGTGATTTTTTGATATAAGTATTCATTGGGAGATGATCACTATTATCAAGCTAGTTAACACAGCCATCATTTCACACATTTGACTTGTACATGTGTGTGTCAGGGGAGGTGGGGAGAATAGTTAAGATCCATTTTTAGCAGTTTGAGTACACAATGGAGTATTGTTAACTGTAATCACCCTGCCGTACATTATATCTCCAGAACTTACTCATCTTATAACTGAAACTTGGCATCCTTTGACCAGTGCCTCTCCCAGGACTCCCCAGCCCTAGCAACCACCACTCTACCCTGCTTCCGAGCTCAACGTTTTTAGATTCCACATCTGAATGAAATTATGTGATATGTGTCTTTCTGTGCTGGCTTATTTCACTTAGCATAACAACATTCGGATTGGTCCATGCTGCAACTAGCAGGATTTTGCTCCAGATTTTTTTTTTTTTATTTACTTGTGATGGTTAATTTTATGTATCAGCTTGACTGAGCTAAGGAATGTCATTGTTTCTGGGTGTGCCTGTGAGAATGTTTCTGAAAGCAATCAGCATTTGAATCAGTGGACTGAGTAATGAAGCACCCCTCTCACCAATGCAGGCAGGCATCCTCCAAACCACTGAGGGCCCAGGGGAACAAAATTGCTGAGAAGGGGTGAGTGTGCTCTCTTCCTTGAGGTGAGACATCCTTCTTCTTCTGCCCTCAGACACTGGAGCTCCTGGTTCCTGGGTTTCTAGATTATGGGGCTTCCCCTTTATCCCCCGCTTCTCAGACCTACAGCCTCAGATGGAGAATAACCCCAGCAGCTTCCCCAGTTCTTCAGACTATGTACTTAGACTGAATGCCAGCATCAGCTTTTCTGTTTCTCCAGTTCATGGACAGCAGGCTGTGGGACTCTGTGGCCTCCACACTTGCATGAGCCAATTCCCATAGTATATCTCCTCATGTACATACGTGTGTGCACACACACACACCCATAAAATCTCCTGTTGGTTCTGTCTCTGGAGATACCATTCATCTGTTAATAGATGCTTAGGTTATTTTTATATCTTGGCTATTGTGACTAATGCTGCAATTATATGAGTGCAGACATCTCTTCAACACACTGATCTCATTTCCTTTGGATCTTTACCCAGAGTGGGATTGCTGACTCATACAGTCGTTCTATTTTTAATTTTTTGAAAAACTCCTATATTGTTTTTCATAATGAGTGTATTAATTTACATTCCCACCAAAAGTTTAAAAGTGTTCCTTGTCTTCACATCCTCACCAATACTTGTTATCTTTTATCTTTTTGGTAATGGCTCTTTAACAAACAAGATAATATCTCATTGTGGTTTTGATTTGCATATCCCTGATAATTAGCCATGTTAAGCATTTTTTCATATGTCTATTGTTCATTTGTATGTCTTCTTTGAGAAATATCTATTGAGATTTTTTGCCCATTTTTAAAAATAGGGTTTTTGTTAAGTTGTTTGAGTTTTGTGTACATTTTAAATATTCGTATCATGTCAGATGTATGATTTGCAAATATTTTCTTCCATTCTACAGGTGTCTCTTCACTCTGTTGATTGTTTCCTTGTCTGTACAGAAGCATTTTAGTTTCATGCAATCCTGTTTCCCATTTTTTGCTTCTGTTGCATATTTTTGATGGCATATTCAATAAATATTGCCTACAACCAAAGTCAGTAAGTGTTTCCCCCATGTTTTTATCTAGTGGTTTATATTTTCAGGTCTTACATTTAAGTCTTTAATTCATTTTGAGTTAATTTGTGTATAGAGAGTAACATAAGGTTCAATTGCTCTATTATTTGTTGTCATTTCTTCAATTATTGAGGAGACTATTGTTTCCTCATTGTGTGTTCTTGGCATCTTTGTAAAAGATCAATTAATTGTAAATGTGTGGATTTATTTCTGGGTTCTTTATTTTTTCAATTGGTCTATATATTTGTTCGTATGCCAGTGCTATGCTATTTTGATCACTATGGCTTTGTAGTATATTCTGAAATCGGGACGTGTGATGTCACCATTTTGTTTTTGTTTTGCCCAAAATTTATTTGGCTCTTCTGGGTCTTTTGTGGTTCCATATGAATTCTAGGAAGTTTTTTCCTATTTCTGTAAAAAAAAAAAAAAAAAAAAAAAAAAAAAAAAAAAAAAAAAAAAAAAAGTCTTTAGAATCTTGTTAGAAATTTAATTGATCCTGTAGAGGGCTTTGGGAAGTAGGGACATTTTAACCATTTTAATTCTTCCAATCCATGAATGCAAATTATCTTTCTATTTATTTATGTCATTTTCAATTTCTTTCATCTAGTTTTCAGTGTGCAGATCTAGTTATCAGTTTTACAGTTTTCAGTGTGCAGATCTTTCACCTCCGGGGTTAAATTTATTACTAATTCTTTACATTATTGTACATGTGATAGCTTTCTTAATTTAGTTTTCAAAGAGTTTGTTGTTAGTGCATAAAAAATAACTGATTTTGTATGTTGGTTTCATGTTATCTCATTTTATTGAGATTGTTTCTGTAAATGCCTTTCCTCCTTACTATGTTGAAGGATGAAGGTGGTGCCCTGCATAACTTCACATACCCCAACTGACATCCAGTGAGTCCTGGGCATACAGGGAATTACAGACACAATTCGACCTTTGCTTCAGGTGAGCTGTGGAAAGCGATTCTCCGCCAGCATCTGTGGCTTTGCTCAAACAGAGCCCTTTCCTGTGCTGAACTCAACTAGTAAGGGACACTTCCTGAAAACCAAGCTCTAAAATTCCCCTTCCCTGATTCAGCGATGAGCACTGACTCCAGCAAAGGTACAGATATCAGCCGGAGCACAGGTGCAGGCCAACGGGCATGGGCTCCTGGGCAGCACTGAGATGCAGGGTATCCCAACCCCACCCACTGTCTATGGAGCAAGTTAGACAAAAGTGATGCTCTGAACGATGCCATGGGGAGAAAATGCATATTCAAAAAATACAAATTTATCATAAGTGCCCTGAAATACAGCAAGACTCCTAGCACAGGTGGAAGGGATGAAGAGGAGCATGAAGTCTGTAGCAGATTCAGGAATGTCCCCAAAGCCACTGTCATTACATTTTCACCATCCCATCATGGAGAAGGCCCTGCGGACCCGTGCGAGACCCACTACGTGAGCTTTATAGTGTCCTCTGAACTGTTGAACGTTTTCACTGCAGTGTGTGGATTCAGTCATTCTGCGCAAACTCTTTTCTTGTCTCCAATAGACTCCAAGTTAAAGAACCTTTCTAGGAGATACTATCATAGCAAAATCGACACCTTGATGGGTAAACATTAATACTAGAGTTAAGATTTTAGTGCTCATAGTAGGGAAGCATGATATGTTTAGGACCCTCACTTCATAATTTTGCATTAAAGAGGCTAATTTCTCTCTGAATGTGCTTCCTTTGCCTGAACAGAGGTATACACCTGATTAGCTTGTCCAAATATTACACACAGGATGGAAAGAGCTAGTTGTCCAGCCAAACACATCTTGTGCTATGGCTTCCCTGTATCTCTCAGCCTCTATTAGGGGCAGGTTTGTTCATATGGTGGACATCTCACCAGAGAGCTGCAGGTGAAAGTTCTGGGAGCTCCTCTTAGCCCTGGGCTGTGTAGCACTACTGTGACTCCTCAGAATTCTCTTCCTTCTTAGCATCTTCTGGGACCACATCTGTGTCCATCCAGCTTTAACTATGCCAATAGCAATAATGTTCCCAAGCTTTAATGGACATCAAAATCACCTGGAGTTAAAGGGATCTCCAGAGAAATGGAACCAGTAGCATCCATAGAGAAGGAGATTTTAGGAATCGACTCATGTGATCATGGAGGCTGAGACATGCCACCGTCTGCCATCAGTAAGCATTAGACCCAGGAAAGTCAATGTATCATTCACGTGAGTCCAAAGGAGTCCAGACAGGTGGTGTGGGGGGGGTGTGTATGTTATTGACTCTGAAGGCCTGAGAACCAAGAACTCAGTGTTTAAGGGCAGGAGAAGATGGTGGTCCCAGCTCAAGAAGGGAGAGGAAATTTGCCCTTCCTCTGCTTTTTGTTCTATCTGTGTCCTCAACAAACTGCATGCTGCCTCCCACATGGGTTAGGGTGAAGCTTCTTCACTCAGTGTACCAATTCAAATGCTAACTTAGTAGGAAACACCCTCACAGACACACCTAGAAATAATGTTCAACCGTCTACCCAAGTCAAGCTGACACATACAGTTAACTGTCACAACCTGCTATTAAATTTTTTTAAAGGCAATTGCAGGATCCCAGGTCCCAACTTCCTTGTTCAGTTTGGTCTGGTGTCAGGTGATAATCTGCAGCTCCTAAAAATTTCCAGGTGATGCTGACATTGTGATGCAGAAACCACTCCTCAAGAACCACCATCCTAGCCCCGCCTGGAACTTTGTGAAACGTGGGATCTCAGCTCCACTGGATCATCTTCTGCATTTTTTAATATCCTTGGGAGATCTTGATGCACATGTAGATGCTTCCAGAATAGGGTCTTTAAAGTGACCATTCCACCTCCCTAGATAAGACCCTGCAATGCCTCCTCACTCTCCAAACCCCTCACACAATCAAAATACCACAGCATTAAATGATGATACCTTTCATGATCTGGTCCCTGCCTGCTCCAAATTCTTCTTACATTTCCCTAAACAAATATAATTTCAGCACTGAAGATTACCTGTAGTCTGAGGAGCTCAGTCCTAGGGGAAAGAACTCGCACTGCTGAATTCTTTCCACCTATGGCGTCTTCTCTGTCCTCCTTCCCTTGGCCCTGTCTTAGGTCAAGGTGAGTTCCTGGTTCACTGCAACAAGAAGAGCACACCCGCAGGGGCACAGGGTGTCTCGGTAAGAGGGAGAAATAGGGATTATTAGAGGACTCGGGGTCCCGTTGGGGCATTTGGGGTAGGGTTCACGGAAGAATGAGTTTGTTCCAGACTAGGCACTGTCAACAGCTGGGGAAACGCTATGATTGTTCTCTCCGTGATTTCATCTATGGAGTAGAGAAAATGAACGGGCCAACGTGTTAAAGAAGCCACAGTGTGTAGACGAACCCGGGAAGGAGAGCATGGGGACGTCTGCACAGCCAGGCCAGTGTTCTCAAGCTCATCTTTCCTATGCTCATCACAGAGTGGCCCTGCTAGATGTGGTGTCTGTGAAACTCTTTTTTGCAACAGGAGAGTGCCTCGGCCCTCAGGGCCTGACCCACTCCCAGTAAACGGCAGTCAGGGCTGCCTTCTCTGCAATGCATCTTTTACACATGCAATTTCACCTCTTGGATGGCTTAATTGCCATCTGTGTGCTGAAGAGTTCTAAATTAAACCCAAGTTGTCTCTCCAGCAGCATTTTTAAACTGTACTTCCCTAACCGATATGCAGTTTTAAGTGTCAAAGTGACGGACCATCTCTGTGTTACTCCCAAGACTGTTTGACACACATTGAGTGTATTTAGTGGCAGTCCCTCGGGCGTCCACTCCACTGGACTTGTTCCTGGGCTTGAGCTACACACCTAGGACTCCGTGACATTATAAAATCTGGAACCACCAGGGTGCCTTTCCCTGGCCTCCATGCTTGCAACGTTTCTGCTTACATTTCCCACCTAGACTGTGCACCTGTCACATGGAGTTTGTTCAACATCTCCAGCCAGAGGCAGGTGCTTCTTTCTCACGTTCTTACAGTAGGTTCCAGAGTCCACATTTCTGCTCTGCCACAGTGTACGCATTAGAGCCATTGACCGAGAAACCTCTGCTCTGAGAATGGAGGCCTTGGAGGGCAGGAGATACCTCTTATTTCTCTGTGTTCTTGCAGTTAGAATATGGCCTGGGTCGTGGAAAGTGCTGAATAAATAGCACAAATGTTCTCTACAAACATTTTTTTTTTTTTTTTGCCCAGCATGTTCAGTTTGTCAAGTCAGTTGCCTTTTGTCTAAGTGAATCCCAGCTTTACCTTGGAAGCTTCCAGCAGCCTGAACTCTTGGTAGTGGTTTACAAGCCCCTCCATGCACCTGCCCCAACCTACCTCTCCCATTTTATTCCCAACAACCTCCCAGTTCACACCCAGTGTTTGAGCTAACCTGACCCTCTACTTATTTCCTAACTCCTCAAACTCCTGATTTTTCTTATGATATGTACCACTGGAATCCTCAACTTCCACTTGTGGTCTCCATCCACACAGCCACGTGTGCCAAAGCTGCAGACCATTGTCCTCACGAACCCTGGCCCATGCACTCCCTAGAGGTGACATCTGTGCTGTTGACTTAAGGCACCTTCTCAATGGCGCTGTCTTGGGGTTTACCTGGGTTTACCTTGATTCCCTCTGAGTCCTCTTTTCTAAGCAACAAAGAAATGGATTTTTGCCTCTGATGAGTATTTTTATGCTTTACAATATTTAACAATGGCTTTTAAAATATATTAGGCACTCAAAACACACAATACTTTTGTATTAAAGACATTTCATATTAAAAGTCCTTATATAAATTATTTCATGTCATTTTCTTGTGATATGTTCCACCCTGATTTATAACAGGATTTTGTAATGATCTTGAATTCATTGGAATATAGTGAAGTGCCTTTTCAATCAATAAATTGCAATTGTAATTAAGTTCAATCTTTACTATATGTGCATGTTAACAGTCTCAGAAAAATTAATTAAGACCATATTGTTTGAGACTGGGATTTGATTTTCCTGGACGCTACATAAAACCTAGAATTCACCTTTATGTGTCCCAGTCCAGCAGATGGCAGCCAATTCACACCATTTTGGAGTCAAGGCTCTTGATGTCTGAGCTGAGCTGCTTTTCAAGAAAGGTTCGATGTTGTCTACACTGCAGTGTAAAATATGAAATTGAATAACCATAATTTACAGACAAGCAGCAATCGAACTTCATGATTATTTGCTATTTGTTCAATTTCCATTGTCTAAGAATAAATTTAAAGGATTAAAACCTGCTTACATCCTTAGTTTACAATATTTACCATTAGTGTCTGCAGGAAATCGTATTGTCTCTCAAAATAAGCAATTTGACTTGTACACAGCAGTACATACCAAAGTCAGTTTTCAAATCCACTTTTTTTCTGCCAAGGGACATAGGGAGTGATCCCTTTGTGTGTTATATGAAACTTGGGGAAAGAATAACAGAAATACGGGCAGAGTAGATTCAAGGGATGTAGATAGGCAGCTGCTGTGTTTGGCTGTGTCCCCACCCAAATCTCATCTTAAATTATAATCCCCATAAACCCCACATATCATGGAAGCGATCCGGTAGGAGGTAATTGAATCATGGGGGCAGTTTCCCCCATGAAGTTCTCAAGACAGTAAGTAAATTCTCGTGAGATCTGATGGTTTTATAAGTGTTTGGCATTTCCCCTGCTGGCACTCATTCTCTCTCCTGCCACCCTGTGAAGCGGTGCCTTCTGCCATGATTGTAAGTTTCCTGAGAACTCCCAGCCATGCAGAAGTGAGAGTCTAATAAACCTCTTTTCTTTATAGATTGCCCAGTCTCGGGTCTTTTCTTACACAATGTGAGAACAGACAAATACAGCAGCCTTGCTCTGATCATTTATCTGGCTAATGATGTCTTCATACTCAAGTAATCTTCACCAAGTATGTAAGATATGAAAATAGAACAGTTACTAAATATGTTTAAAGTATTTAGTGAGAATGGCAATGTTAAATTCTGTAAGAACTTGCCCATTCCTGTAATGAAATCACAAAATCAGAGAGTGAAGTTCTAGTCCTTTATAACTGAAACTATATTTTCCCCAAAACCTGTGTTACTCAACTTTCAAGCATTAGGCAGAAATATCTGTATCTCAAATAATGTATTCCGGTCTTTTTCTTGCCTATTCATTTTTTAACAATGTCTTTTGATATTCCATATCATACAATTTCAAGTCTTCAGTTAAAAACACTAGTAGATTAATACATAAAAATTTAATAACTTTCCTGGAGCAAAACCAAACAAAGAATGAGGATGTACAACCATCATTTTCCTGGGTGACGTTACTGCCTATTCTCATCAAATTATTTTTTTGTGGAGATAAGTCAATTTCAACAAATGATCATTCAACCTAGTCTGGTCCTACTTGATGAGAAATGTCTGAAGCGGAAGGACTGAGCTGCAGCAGTCTTGCTCTACCTGTTATCAAGGCCTATCACAGAGCTGCAGGTATCCAGCCATTTTGGTTCTAACACTAGAATATAAAAAGTGAACAATAAAACAGCATAAAGAGGTAGTGATGTCACAATTCCTCAGGGAGAAAAATATCATTCAATGGCCAATTGAGAAAAACAAAACAGACAGTCTGACCAGCCTCCACTTCCTTGTGTTTTAGATGTAAGGCAAGCCATAATTTGGAAGGCTGCTGAGGAGAGTCCTCAGAGGAGAGCCTGGTTTTGACAAAGGTAAGGGGAATGGTTACTAAGTCCAAAAATAAATGTTTTAAAAAATAGCTGCCATTTATTGAATGCCTCTTATGGGCTAACCACCTCATGTGTGGCTGGCAGGGCTGTATTCTCATCCAGAGACTGACCAGTGAAGGACCCTCTCCCAAGCACCCTCAGGCTGTTGCCAGAAGCCATCTTTCCTTTTCTACAATGTGAAAGGTAGCACGTGTCTACGGCCAAGTGGTTTTACCTGCCTGCTTCCTCCCAATGGCCTTTGGGGAGTTTAGCAGCCTCCTTTTATTTTCTAGTCTCTTTGCCCCTTTTAGTCAAACTTGGCAGTGATTCTGAGAAAATAAATTTCTCCAAAGCTGTATGGATCTTCCATGGAATTTTCAGCGATTTATTCTATTAAACAAAAGTCATGTCTGCAGATTTTTGAGATAATCCATCCTGTATTTTGGCTTCTTGCTGAGATGGTTAAGGGACACTGCCCCTGTGTTTCCTTTGGTTCGGTTGAGATCTGTGAGGCATGACCTTCATTTCTCAAAAGGACCTTTTTCATGACTCAATATTCTCACCTTTGATCTTCCTGAGGTTTTCAGCAAAGGTTTTTAGTCACACTTTTGGCTGTAAAACTGTTTGCTGAAAGTTTTTCTAGAGCTCTGCTTTCCAGAGTAAATCACTTAATGTTCACATTATTTGCTAACTGAAGAGGTTGAAAATTGTCACAAATGTCATGTCCTGATTACTTTTAACAGTTTGTCTCTCGATATATTTCTCTCCTTTCATAATTTACTATGAGCAGTGAGAAGAAACCAAACAATAATATAAACACTTACATAGAAATCTCTTATCTATGTATACAAATTCACTTATATACCCTGCTCTCCACATGACTGCAGCAGACAATTTTGCTAAACTTTTGCTAATAATTAAGGAGAAATTGCTTCCTTCCACTCTAAATTATTTCATTCCTCACTGCCCTCTGAGCCCTCAGTGCAGTGTCCCTAAAGTCTATTTTTACCAGCAGTCTGTTCAAGGAAATTTGGGCTTTTCTATCATATCCTTCCATTTTTTCCAGCCTTTGTCCAGTTCTCAGTTGCAAAGTTGTTTCCACATTTTTAGGCATGTTTTACAGAGCACCCCACTCATGATACTGAAATCTGTATTAGTTTTGTTTTTATTGTTGTGGGATATTAATATAGGTATGACATCTTTTATTTAATTAGCATATCATGTAATTTCAACAATTCTCTGCTTTATGTCTTAGATATGTATCATTTAAATACTAAAAATGTATTTGTCATCTGTGTGGGTTATTGAATTAAGTCTTACAAAGTGGTTTGGTGGTCCATTATAATTTATTCTGTTCGTTAATTAACTTGAACTTGTCCTTATCTTCATATATTATGCTTTTTATTTGTTCCACTTTATTCCTTTTTTTATTCTCACTATTTGCATTTTTTGAATTTAATGAAATTTTTATTTACTTTAATTTTTTTTTACCCATTAGGTTGAAAAGTTGTATACTATACTTGTTTAATCTGAAAGGATACACTGTGTATTTTACCATATACATCTTAGATATTCTGTAATTATTTTCATCCTGAAAATAAAATCACCTAACAACCCCCTATGACACACATATCATTGTTATTTTAGTTCTTTCCTTTTAATTATGTAATATATTAGATATTATTAAATACAAATTTTTTTTAATTTACTTATTTGTTTATCAATTTATCAGCTCACGTTTGCATTTTACTTCTCATATATTTCTTCCACCAGCTATTTTTCCGAATTACTTTTCTTAGAAATTACTTCAAAAAAGACTTCTTTTAGTAAACTCAGTGTTTGTTAAACTGAAAATATTTTCTATGTACTTATCAGACTCTGGCTTCCACAATTCCTACCAATAACTTCACCATTTACTTCATCGTTCTTCTTCTGTGAGTGCCATGTCCTCTCTAGCTGTTTTGAAGTTCTGTCTTTGTCAATCGGTGCTGTGTAATTTTACTACAACATGTGAATTTGTTCTATCTGAGCTTGTGTGAACTGTACTCTGTATTTTAACAGCTCTGAACAATTCTTGGTCACCATCCACTTCAACATCGCTGCTTCTCCACTCTCTTTTCTTCTTTGGCATTAAACAAATTTCTCTGAGCCTTCTCAGTCTGTCTTCTTGCCACTTAGGCTCGCTCATAGCTCCTTTTGAGTCATATGTTTGTGCTGCTTTAGGTGAGTTATTTATTTCTTACCTTTATTTGTCCAGCTCTCTATTTTCTATTTTGTCTATTCTTTTCGTATCATCATGTTTCTAATTTCAAAAAATGTAATCATTATTTATAAACTTTTATTTCCTTTTTTCTGCTCTTACTGCTAATTTCTTACGTTTTTCATATTTTGCTCATTTGACAGATTCTATCTTCTATTTATTTATAAATTTTACATTATTATGTTTATTCTTTATTTGAAAATTTAATGCCTGAAATTTTTGAGGCTAAATTTGGGATTTGCTATTTTTCCTGTGTCTTCTGCCTGATGGTCAAATTCCTTGCATGTTTGATGATCTTTTATTGATTCTGTGCTGAGTAGGGGTATTTTTTTCTTCCAGAGTGGATTTCCATTTACTGAGGTCCTGGCCAATTTCATTCCCAGGTCGATTTTGGTCTTGTTGGTCTGAGCCTCATCTTAGCACCCCTCCCTTTGATTTCTCCTGGACTGAGTCTCCACGTTGCTGTATTTTTTTTTATCACCTTTTGCCAAACAAGATAAACCTGCCATTGCTTTGACAAGTTCAGACTCAAGGAACAAGCTTCTTATTCTGTTAGTGTAGGGGTGGGAGTGGCAAGGGCGACTTGGATTTCTCTATTACTTCTGTGGGTCTAGCACTGCAGTCACAGTGTTCCCTTTCTGAGAGCTGTCTTCGTACTGCCTAAAGGGAATGTGGCTCTTGGCTATTCTGGGCCTGTAGTTGTTCCATGTAAGTCTTAGAATGCTTCTGGGTTCAGTTTCCTTCTTTCTAAAGTTTATTCCTTAAAAATTTTTAATGGACCATCTGGGAGTGGTAAAATATCTTAATTTACACCTGAAAATTACATATTTTGATCTCACTTGTGAATAATATTTTATATAGAAAAAGAGTTTTCCTTTTTTATTCCACCAGCATTGGAATATAATTTATCTATTTTTATGGACTTGGTTGTGACATTTAAGAAGTTCAATTACTCTAATGTCATTCATTGGTAATAAATGTATTTTTTTTCACTGTGCATTGCCATAGTGTAGATTTGGTTTTAATCAAACCAGTTTATTTTCATTATGCTTTCTGGGTCGTTAATGTCATATCTTCCGTAAATTCTAGAAAATTCATAAGGAGTCTTTCTTATTTACACTATTCTTTCCTCCTGAGACGTATTACGTGTGTTTGGACCTTTTCCGTGTGGTCACTGTTTCTCTTACCCATCTTTCACATTTTCATCTCTTTATATTTATATACTATGTCCTCTATTGTTTTCTCAGTGTTCTCTTCAAACGCACTGTCACATCAGCCCGTTTCTAACTGCTGTTTAACCCATCGACTGAGTTTTTCATTTCAGTAATTATGGTTTTTTTATTTCTAGAAGGTACTGTTTTTAACAGACTGTGTGTGTAGTGTGTATGTAGGACGTGTGTTTGTAGTTTGTATGTGAGGCAGATGTGAGTGTATGTAGTGCAGTGTATGTACTGCATGTGTGTATAGTGTGTGGTGTGTTTGGTGTGTGTGTTTGTATGTGTATGGCATGTCAGTGTGTGTAGCATTTGGTGTGTACGTGTGTAGTATGTGTGGTATGTGTTTAGAGTCTATGTGTATAGCGTCTGTAGTGTGTATGGTATGTTTTTGTGGTGTGTGCATGTGTGTATAGTGTGTGGTGTGTGCTTGTGTGTGTAGTGTGTATGGTATGTTTGTTGTATGTGTAGTATGGGTTTGTATTGCAGGACCTATGTGGTGTGCCCATGTGTGTGATGTGTGCATGTGTGTATAGCATGTGCTGTGTGCATGTGTGTGTAGTGTGTATGTGAAGTGAGTGTAGTGTGTGTAGGCATGTACTGTGTATGGTATGTGTGGTGTGTGATATATGTGCATAGTGTGTGTGTATGTGTGTGTCTGTATAAGGTGTGTGGCACGTGTGTATGTGTGTGCCTCTGTGTGGGGGATGTGATGTGTGTGTGTAGTGTTTGTGTGTTCATGTCTGTGTGGTGTGTTTGTGGTGTGTATATGTGTGTGCCTGTACATGTGTGCCTTTGTTGTGTGTGCATGTGTGTGGTGTGTATGTGTGTGGCTTCACGAAGTGTGTGTGCCTGTGTGTGCCTGTGTGGTTGGTGTGTGGGTTGTGTATATGTGTACTTGTGTGTTCCTATGTTTTGTGTACATGTGGTTTGTATGTGTACATGCTTGTGTGGTGTGTATGTATGTGCATAGCTCTGTAAGTTTTGTATGTGTGTGCCTCTGCCTGTGTGGTGTGTGGTGTGTGTATGTACATACCTGTGTGCTGTATGTATGTGTGTACCTGTGTGGGTGTCTGTTTTGTGTGTGCATGTGGTGTGTATATGTGCATACCTGTGAGTGGGCATGTAAATATGTGCCTGCTTGGGGTATGCGTGTGTGTGGACATGTCTGTGTGGTATGTGTGTGCCTGTTTGTGTGTGCATGTGTGTGTTATGTGGCACACATGAGATAATTTTTCTCACACAAAGCCCTGTCTTACACACTCCTTGTCATGAGCAGATATCTCCTTTCTGTCCCACCTGTATCCAGGAGTCCTGGAAATGGCAGAAAGGCTCTCAGTTCTGGGTGAGCTCTGATGTCTACATTCACACAGTATCATGTCCTGAGTGTGTACACAGCATGAGCTATGAAATATCTGCCCTTATCCACCACTCCCGACACACCAGCCATGCTCCCTCCCACCTACCGCCACACCTGTGAACTTGCAATGCCATTCACTCATAAGCCTTGCTCATCTGCTTCTTAGTTCCTTCTGCTTTTGTGGCTTTTAGGGACGTCCATTTATTTCCCCGTGTAATTGAATTATGTCTTGAAACTGTACGTGAATTACTATTTCTTAATATTGATAATAGAAGGTAATAGATTGCAGTGGGTTTTAAACTTTGACCTTGCTTTGTAGTAAGAAATGCCTTTAAAAGTATAATTCAGGACACACATGTGCACACGCACGCACACAAACTATCCTATAGGTGATGCATTCTGACGTTTTATATTCTCACCTCTTTCATTTTTAATAATATGGGTGCCACCAATCAAACTGATTTTATGGCCCATTAACGGTTCTCAGTGCAGAAATTGAAAAACGCTGACCACTTTTTCTGTTTTGCTGACACTATTCATAAGCAATTAAAGGGTTTGTTTGTCCCAGAATGGAAGCTCTAAAATGCACGATGGAAAATGAGTGAGGAAGTACTGATCAATATGGGGATAGACATAGAGCAGCATTTAGAGAAAACCTTGCTGTGTGGGTCTTACTGAAGTTGACCAGCACAGGAAACAAAGAAGGTGAAATCCTCAGGTTTCAGGCCAGTGGAGCCTGAAGCTTAGATGGGACAGAGGCTGTGAGGCTTGCAGTTCATGTGTCCGATGATTGATCTGTAACCTTTACACAGGTTTAAATAACAAAATATAGAAAAAAGGGGAAGATTGAGCCTAGATCTCTCCAAATAGTCAAGATATGGCATCAGTTAATAGAGTTGACAAAAGACTCAACAGAATTTTGGGTGACTTTGAGGCTTCAGTCTTCTCTCACCACATCTGTAGATGATGTGTGTATAGTCCATTCTCACACTGCTATAGGAAACTACCTGAGACTGGATAATTTAGGAAGAAAAGAGATTTAATTGACTCGCAGTTCCACTGGCTATACAGAAAGCATGGCGGGGAGGCCTCAGGAAACTTACAAACATGGCAGAAGATGAAGAGGAAGCAGGCACATCTTACTATGGCAGAGCAGGAGAGAGAGAGAGCAAAGGGGCAGGTGCTATGCACTTTCAAACAACCAGATCTCTTGAGAACTCAATCACAAGACAGCACTAGGGGGATGGTGCTAAACCATTAGACATCACCCCCATGATCCGGTTGCCTCCTGCCAGGCTCCACCTCCAACAATGGTCATTACAATTCAACATGAGATTTGGGTAGGGACACAAAGCCAAACCATATCAATGTTTATTGCTTCCCCAGTGCTATCGACCTGGAACACATAGAAAATGATGATATTTGCATATTTCATATTATGGCACACATAGAAAATGGCAATATTTTCACAAGGCACTGGAAAAGCTAGATGAGATTGCTCAAGATGGGAGATCAGCCTAGGGTTCCTGGTAGACCCAGGCACCACTCAGCAACCCTAAGAGCTGAAAAGATATTTATCCATACATGCAAGACCATGGCATATTGGCCAGGAAGTTCTGATTTGATTCTACAATCCTACAAATCCTACAAGTGCCAGAATTCTGAGCCATTCCTACCCAGTATCTGGGGAATATGTTTTTCTTGTTCTGATGTTCATGACAATAATTATAGTTTATAATTGAGTGTTTATTATGTCTTAGGTCTAAGGGCTTTATTTGTATTCCTTCATTTAATGTTTACAAAAATCCTGTGAAGTAGGTACCCCTCTGTCCTTATTTTACAGATGAGGAGATGGAAGGACAAAGAGTTTAAGTAACTTGCCCAAAATCATCAGATGGTTAATGGTAACGATGGGATAAAGTCCAGGTCATTGGGAACGGAGGACGTAATGTGAATTACTAGGCTAGCTACCTCTGATGGTGCACACTTTCTGAATCAAACAGTCCACTCTGGAGACGTGCTCCTGTCCACACCAGAGTGTCGATGTGCTCTGCTAGAGGAGAGGTTTTCTTCAACAAACAACTGCCGGGACACACTTATCAGGAGCGGGAGCAACCAGCAGATTTCCCAGGCATGGATCCCTGGGCAACCTCCCAATTTTCCTCGTGGTGGGATAGGGAAGGCATTGATCTGGGTACACGTAGCTCATGATTGAGTCATGCTTCCTTAGGAGATTTCTTTTTTTGGAGGACCATGCTCTTGCCCACAGTGGCTTGATATGCTCTGACCCTGAAAGGACACAGGTTTTTGTGAGGTTGTATAGAACCAAGATGTCAACAGAGGACTGAAACCCAAAGGAGACCAGAGCACTTCCTGCGCCGTCCCACTGACAACCAGAGACGGGGTTTGGGGCTCGTTGGCTTCAGGTGAGGGTGCTTGCTATCCTGTAATCTGTTCTGGATTTGGCCTTGGAATTGGCATTTTTATAAAACCTCTAGGAGACTCTGATATACATGATTTGCAAAACTGCACAATTCGTAAAGCAACACTTCCCTAAGGTACAAAATCCTCGTTGGTTGTTAAATTACCCATGAGCTTTAAAAGACACAAGTACCTGGGATCCTCCCCATGGGCTGATGCAGTGGGTTTGGTTGGAGCCAGGTGGCCTTTTTCAGAAAGTTCCAAAAATCTTTCTCAAGAGGAACTCAATTTGGAAATGAAACCCTAAGACCTGAAATAAATTATATTGTGTGAAAAACTAATAGAAAAGAAAGAAATAGGCAATTAGAGAAATTCAGATTACGAATACAGTAGATCAGTTTCTACAATTCAGATGTCACCATGTAATGAAGAGATAGAGGAGGCAGAGATAAAACACAGCCCAGCCTCAGATCTGAGCTCCCATGGGTCTATGGGTATGGGGCTGAGGCATCTGTGAAATGGGCGATAGAAACAAGCTAAGGTCTTCTGATCAGTGATGAATTATGATAACTGCTGAGGCCATGGAAATGGACGTCAGCCAAGGAGTGGAGAATGAGTCTGGGGACAGGTGGGAATTTTCCTGCCAGCTACGTTGCATGACCCAACGTTTCTGTATATCCATTAAGTGACTTTGCCTCTCTAAAGCCACAATGGGGAAGAAGCAAGAGCCAATATATTGATAGCTGCACAATGTTCGCATATTCTACACCATGGTGTAATTATGCCTAGGAACAAAGGTAAACATTTTGGCTGCCTTCATAAAGAAACACTTTATTCAAATATGCAGGATTTTCAGGAGAGGAAACTTAGCTTTTTGATACCCTAGGCACAGAGATTAGAGCCTAGAGGTCAGAGAGGTCCAGTGTCTCTGGGAACGGCAGGTAAACATGGTATCAGTTGGTATCCATGCATATATGAAAGGCAGAAGGGAAGCAAAATGTTACATGGACATATTTCATCTTAATCCATCTTTTCACAAACATATTCAGCTTGGTAATTTTAGGAAGGAAGTGACAGAAGTCAGCAATCCTACCAAAGCGTAATGGTGGATGAGACTTCAGTTTTGGTTTATTTTTGTTTCTCTTTAGTATTTTATGCTGTTTAGTGTAATGGTGCCTTACAGCTATTAAACAGTCATTTGTGTCTCGATGTGAGGGAACATGGCATTATCATTTTACAGATGAGAAATCCATGATAGAAAAAAATGTGATTTGCCTAAGGTCACAAATCGAACCGGAACTAGAGTCTCAAAGAGCACATACACGCTTGTCAGAGAAGCGACGTCCGTATTGTGGAAAACAGAAGAATGCACATTAGAGTTCTTCGAATTGATTCAAGAATATATTCCAATTCTTATGCTTAGTCAAATCTGTAGCTTGGAGACATGAGCGGGGTGATTTGCAGGATTCTGTATTAAGAAAGTGATCAGCTTGAGTCTCGTTTTCCTCATGGTCTCTCATTCTTCTCATGTCAAGCTGACGACCCATTTTCGTGCTTTCATCTAATCATCCCGAAATGTTCTTCATTTAGGAAAGAATTTAAAGTTTTGATGAGAAAAAAATTACAATGTTTAATGGTTTAGAAATTTTCAGTTCCCCTTCAAAATGCAGCAAAATTCTGCAGTGCTGATACTTTAGAAATAGGGCAGGGGTTGAAACTCTTTGTCTCCATATCAATCAAGGTTCAGCGTTCAGGGTTAAAAGGAGAACAGATTCGTATCAACACAATAAAATCACTGCACAATTGAAACTCAATTCTTTAGTCTTCTAGCCCTCCAAGTTCATTCTACTGTGACACGTATGCATTCCACAAAAATAATATGTTATATAAATGTCAGCTCTACATGGTCAGTGTGCCAATGTATAACAAAGCTCCAATTTCTATTCTCTTTCATATCTTGCCTCTAGCAGAGAGAGTAATTAATACTGTAGGTGCCAAAAAGGATGTCATGGGTAGAAAGCATAAGCAATTCTCCAGTAAAAAACTGATTTTACTAAGTGTATTTTGGATGTTCCAAGTATGAGAACTCACTTATACTTGGATAATAACATCAAAACTCTGTCACCTCAATTTTTAAAATTATTTAAAAATAATTTTAATAAAATTAAAAAATGTGTATCACATACTTGTTTTCCAAAATATGATCCAAAATTGATGAAATGAACAAAAGTAGCCTATTTCTCTGCAATGTTCATGACTGTGAATTCAAGTGTTGCAAAGATTTCAAAGGATTTAGTGGTATGTTTGTTAGAAAAAAACTGTATGCAAACACAAATCAAAAATTTTTCTTTTCCAATTTGTTATAGACCAAGATTATTTCTCCTCTATTGCATCAAACGGTGTATTTTAAAAACATGTAAATGACTCGTATATTCATTCATCTAAAATCTCAAAATCTGAAGAAATAAATATTTGAATTTATCAGGAAGTGTGTGAACCCTGCTAAACCCAGAGGCCCAACCTATTATTGTCATTCATCTCTACAAGAGAATCATCTCCATAAAAATTTGGAACTTTTTCTTGCACTTTATATCCAAGCCATCAGGAAATCTTGTTGCCTCACCTTCAAACAATACTCAGAATATGACCACTTTTTAAAATTTCCACTGCTACAAAGTGCACATAGTTATGGTCATCTCTGCTGGGTTATTGTAACTATTCCTGATAATTTCTCTGCTTCAACTATGACTCTCCTGCTGTTCAATCTCAAAAAAAGAACCAGAAAGATTCCTTTAGATTGTAGGCCACAATAGGGAGATCCTCTACTCTCCATCTCAGAGAAACAACAAACTCTTTGTAGAACAGGCACCCGTCAGATCTGGTCCCACCTCTCCAATAGTCTTCCCTTGCTCCCTCTGTCTAGTCTGCTCCTGACAGAATGGATTCCTTCCCATTTCTCAAGCATACCAGCCACAGTCTGTCTTAGCACCTTCCTCTAATGAAATCCTCTTGCTGAAGCACTCATTTCTCAAACATTTGTTTGGCTAACTCCTCCTCTTAAGTTTTAGTTCAACTTTCATGTTCTGGGTGAAGATCTTGTCCCGTTGTATTCACTGATGTATCATAGACCCTAGAACAATACCTGGCATGTGTAGGTATTCAAGAAATACTTGTTTAATAGAAGAGCGGATTGTGAAAAAGAGCCTGGCACCTCCTCTCCACCCTTGCTTCCTCTCTGCCATGTGATCTCTGCACACACCAGCTCCTCTCCACCTGCCACCATAAGTGAAGCAGCCTAAGGCCCTCATCAGAAGAAGATGCCAGCACTGTGCTTTCTGTGCAGCCTGAAGAATCATGAGTCAAACACACAAACCTCTTTTCTCTATAAATTATCCAGCCTCAGGTATTCCTTTAAAGCAACACAAACAGACTAAGACAAAAGGATGTGAATTGGAAAACAAAAAACAAATATCACATCAGTAAATATTTAGGAAAAATCACCAATAAAAATGATCACAAGTAATTAGAAATGTGGCAAAGTAGAAACATAGCAAATTAACAGAAAAGCAGGCTTCTATTTGGAACATTGATGAAAAGAGTGTATTTCCAATACTGACTCAAATTAATAGCTAAATATAAGCTTAATGAATTTTGTGAACCTTATATGAAGAAAAATTTAACATATACTTAAACAAAAGAAATGTAAATAAATAGAAAGACAAACCATGTTTTTGGAAAGGAAGACTCGATATTATCAGGTTTCATTTAAATCAATTTAAAATTTATCTCGATCCCAATGATCATAACTGTTTTCCTCTGTTTTACAAATTGTTCTAAAATTCATTTGTAAAACTGAAGTAACTATGGTCAGAATAAAGTTGACAATTCTCCTAACTATTGATAATTTTAGAAAACTAACAGCTTGTTAGAAAAATGTACCAAAGGCCGGGCGCGGTGGCTCAAGCCTGTAATCCCAGCACTTTGGGAGGCCGAGACGGGCAGATCACGAGGTCAGGAGATCGAAACCATCCTGGCTAACACGGTGAAACCCCGTCTCTACTAAGAAATACAAAAAAACTAGCCGGGCGAGGTGGCGGCGCCTGTAGTCCCAGCTACTCGGGAGGCTGAGGCAGGAGAATGGCGGGAACCCGGGAGGCGGAGCTTGCAGTGAGCTGAGATTCGGCCACTGCACTCCAGCCTGGGCGACAGAGCGAGACTCCGTCTCAAAAAAAAAAAAAAAAAAAAAAAAAAAAAAAGAAAAATGTACCAAAGATATGAATGGGCAGTTCACAGAAAATAAATGGAAATATCCTTTAAGCCAATTGAAAGCTAAATTGTACAATGCATACAAATTACAAATTTCATTTATATACCATTATTAGTTTACTGTCAAGACCCCAAAACATTAGCAGAACATTCTGTTGGCCCGAGACCCTTTCATCTTTGACTTCAGAGAATGCTCAGTAGCATTCTCTATGGAGTTCAATTTGCCCACATAGAGAGGAAGTACAAGTATATTTAACCTTTCTCCTGACAAACTCACTTTCATAAATCTATCCAAAACTACAAGTATATTTAACCTTTCTCCTGACAAACTCACTTTCATTATCTATCGAAAAGTACAAGTATATTTAACCTTTCTCCTAACAAACTCACTTTCATGAATCTATCCAAAACTACAAGTATATTTAACCTTTCTCCTGACAAACTCACTTTCATAAATCTATCCAAAAGTTGCAATAGAAAAAATAGAAACCGACTTATGCAGAAAGCTACTAATTGCCAAGTTGTTTTATTGTAACAAAGTTTTGGAAACCCAAATGTTCAAAAACAGCAGTCAATGAAGTACTAGGCAGCTGCCAAAAGGAAGGGGGGAATCTCCCTAATTGGAAAGGACCTCCAGGGTATGTTGCTAAGTAAGAAAAGTAAGCAGCTGAAAGATCACATCTATCTCTATATGTCTACGTTTATCCACGTAAAAGTATTTACCTAGATAAATTTGTAAATGAAGAGACAAAGAAAAAATAAAAGGGAGACAGAGCGAATCCTAATTATCTGTCGAGTTACACGTATTTATTTTAATCTGAAAAAATAGCACTTGGAAGAATAACCAAAACTATACAAATGTTTACCTATAGAGAAAAAGAGGAAACAGTAGACAAGAATAAAAACATTTATATATTTTAGTATTTATAATAAAAAATCGTTCACATTTGTAAAAACTATAATAAAATCCAAATTCAACTGAGCAAGTTCTAGAGTTAAAATGAAACCTAGAAAACATGAACCAGTCTATCAAGTTGGTCACATAATCAACGACAACAGCCACACCAGATGAGGGATTTCCAGGGAGTTTAGAACACAGTATTTTGAGCGCACTCCCATAGTGGGATATATTCTAAAGTCAAATAGAGGTTCACATAAGCTTAAAATTCATGTAGCAGTTCTCTTTGTTTATAGTAATGTTGGTAATATATTTTAAAGCTATTTTATGTATTTTGAGGAATAAAATTAATATTGAATTACAATACACATTGTTGGGAATGAAGCCATGTTTAAGAACGTGCAGATATCAGCAAGGTAACTGGAGAGTTCCCATGTTAAAGCGGTAGCTCATTATGAACGGCAAGCATGACTTTGTGGACATTCGCAAAACTCTGGGCTTTGCTACTCTGCTTCATTTCATTTCACAAGGATCCAGGGATAATCACAAGTTGCCTTCTCTCTCTCTTAAATGCCAGAATTTTGGCCTAAATGTTTTAATAAGGATTTTTTTCATTCTTCTATCAGCACTCTTTTTTAAAGGCTAAAAACATTAAATAATGATATATATTGTGTTTTTGCTTTGGTGAAGACTGATTATTCACCACGCTGAATACCAGCACAGCGAAAAGGAGCTGCCATTGTCACTTAATTTTTACTGCAACTTCCCCCCTACCCATTAGCAAGCTCTCCTCTACACCTGGGAAACAATTCTAGGTTTTCTCCGAATAGATGACTTCCTTGTCTATTTGTCTCATTTTTATTTATTTTATTTTATTTTTGAGATGAAGTCTTGCTCTGTCACCCAGGCTGGAGTGCAGTGGCATGATCTTGATTCACTACAATCTCCACCTCCCGGGTTCAAGTGATTCTCCTGCCTCAGCCTCCAGAGTAGCTGGGATTACAGGCACCCACCAGCATGCCCAGTTAATTATGTTTTTAGTAGAGATGAGGTATTGCCATATTGGCCAGGCTGGTCTCGAACTCCTGACCTTTAGTGATCTGCCCACCTCAGCCTCCCAAAGTGCTGGGGTTACAGGTGTGAGCCACCATGCCTGGCCTGTTTGTCTCATTTTTAAAAGTCCATTTTATATGTGTATGTGTTTAAAAGCCTGTCCTCCTAACAAGACAGCTTCAAAAATACTTGTATTCTATAAAGCTCAGCAAGTTATATGAACACAAGTTCCCTAAAGTGCAATATTGTGCTATTGCATAATTACTCAGAGTGTGAGTTAATGAAACCCAGCCACAAGGTCATTATCCTAAATAGATACTGCTGTTATGATCAATAGTTATAGTTAAAACAAGAATTTATAGGTTAGAGTCTGTCTGAAACACTAAGGAAGGTCTTAAGTACATAATAAATGTTAAGTAGATTAAGTTAACATCACAGGACATGAAGAAACCAAATTACAAAATTTATAGATAAATTATCTTCATAAGACTTTCTTTGCAATCTGAATAAAAACCACCAAAGAAACGATTATGGTTTTAAGAAATAATCATTTTCCATAATGCTGTAAATTAAAATATTTGAAAGGCATATTGGATTATTTAAACCTGACAGTCCTGTTACATTTTATGCAGACTTGTAAGCTGTTCTGTGACTGTATTACATTTTTAGAAGAAGTTAAAAAATTATTTTCTCTGGCCCGTAAGCCAAAAATTAAATAGGAATAAACGTTCTCAAGAAAATTGAAGTGATTTTTTTTCAAAATTAAATATGGATTTTCAGTAGCAATGGGAAAATTACCAAGCCAGAAGCAAAGTCAGGTGTAGCAGTCTTCAGATTAAACAAAATCAGCTACAAATCTAAATTGATTGGAAGCTTGTTCAGGAAGTCTCCCAAATCAGCCACTTGGACACTTTATGCCTGGTGTAGGTAACAACACCTGAAGGCTAACGGTGAATGAGGAGACCTCAGCATGAGCTCTGGAAGGCCTGGACATGCATCTCTGGTAAACGTTTCAATTCCCTCTGGCAAAGTGAAGTTTATGAGCAAGTGGTAAATTGGTAAGTTGCTCTTCCTCCAGCTAGTTCGTTATTTTGATTATTTCCAAAGCCACTTTCAGTAAATCTGCTCTGCAGAGACCTCCGAATGAACATCCATTCTCTTCTAAGCAATCATAGAACAGATACAAACCTCCTCATATTTTCCCTTTACTTACCTTTTAGATGGCATTGAGCTGGTTGCTTTGGTAGACTTGTCACTCACTAAACAAAGGCTAAATTGATGTAATTTGATGCACGTGAAACTTTTATGTCTCTAATGCACCAGTGTCAAATACAATAGGTTGCAGATGTATTCACTAAATCAAAACAAAGCCTTTAATGGAGCAAAAGTGTTTGAGAAATATCGTACAAATTATGGATGCTATAAGGCTATTCGTGTTGATGTTTCATTAAATATTTTTAAATACATTTCTGTGCTAAGAGAAATGTTCTGTAACTCCTATTTATAAATAACATTTTAGACATAAATAAGTACATGTTTATTTCAGAAAATTCAGAAAACTAAGAAAATCATCAAGAAGAAAAATACAAAAATCCCACTACCAATTAACCGTTATTAACATTTTTCTGCATTTCTGTCTCATTTTTCAGTGCAAATAGGTACCTATATTAACAATACTATAATTCTCAGAGAAAGTGAATCATGTTTTTCATTTAGTGTATCATGAATATTTTATAGTTTCACTAGAAAGTGTTTTTAAATGACTAATAGCTCAGATTAAGATAAAGGACTTAATTGTGTTAGATATAGTGACATGGTGATTCAACTTTAAAAGTTCTTATTCATTAGAAATGTATATTGGAGAACTACTTAGGGCTGGTCGAGACAGTCCCTTAGATTTGCTTGGCAAAGCACAATAAACAAGTGTAAAGTAGATGAACATGATTGCCAAAATGTTTGTAATTGTTAAAACTGGAAGGTTAGTCTGAATTCCTTGCAGGTCTACATTTTTTACAGTTTTTATACGTAAGTAAAAATCCAACCTTATCCATAAGTATAATCAAATAAACTTATGCTTCAAAAATAATATTCTACATTTTCATTTTTATGCCTCCTTAATGAGGCACTAAACCCTTATATATTCCTTTTTTGGGGGGGCGGATGGAGTTTTGCTCTTGTCGCCCTGGCTGGAGTGCAGTGGCACAATCTTGGCTCACTGCACTGCAACCTCCACCTCCCGGGTTCAAGTGATTCTCCTGCCTCAGCCTCCCAAGTAGCTGGGATTACACTGCCCGCCACCATGCCTGGCTAATTGTGTATTTTTTAGTGGAGACGGGGTTTCGCCATGTTGGCCAGGCTGGTCTTGAACTCCTGACCTCAAGTGATCTGCCCACCTCAGCCTCCCAAAGTGCTGGGATTACAGGCATGAGCCACCTCACCCAGCCAGCCCTTACATATCCTAAAGTTAATTCCTGATTCTCTAATTAAATCCAATGAACTTGCATCAGTAGTGCACACTTGTAATGATTACAGAATTTAGCCAAGGTTAATCTGTAAGCTCTACATCATCCATTGCTGTTTATTCAGCTATTTAGTCCCATGAAACATTTTCTCATCTTGCCTACTCAATTTCCATCTCAGCCTTTTCCCAGCATGCACTTCTGCTCTTATTTCTTATAGGTCACGTCTACAATTAAATCCAATTAGAGAATCAGAAATTGCACGCCCAGCTCTCCTTCTGCAACCAGTCAGACAGCACTTATCTTTTAAAGGGCTCATGGGAGTAGGTCTAGCCCACACAGACACTCTCTGCATTGCATGCTCAGTGGTGCTTAAGATATAACCTGATCATAGGAGTAAAATCTGTTTGAATCCCATCCCCAGCCCCTGGAATTGATGGCATGTGTGTGTGTCACGGCACAGAAAACCTTGGGGGACATCTAAAGATCTAGCCCATGGCAAGCACGGAGAAAAAGAAGTTCTGATGGACAGCAGCTGAGCCAAAAGCTGGTATTCAGGGTTTTGCTTATTTTTTCTTACATCTTCATGAAGAGTTAATGAAAAGCTGTGTAGTGAGTATAAATGTAAACAGTGCAATAAATAAATGTTTTAACTTTTTATTTTGAGATCATTGAAGATTCACATGAAGTTGTAAGAAACGTTGCAGGGAGATCTCGTCCCACCGCAGGAGTAATGTCTTGACAAAGCCATAATGCAGTTTCGTGGCCAGGATGTTGGCATCGACCCGGTCCAGACAGGGAACATCTGCCACCAGAAGGGTCCCGCCTGCTGCCTTTCAGAGCCAAATCCTCTTCACTCCCACCCCAGTGGCTCCTTCACCCTTGGCAGCCACTGATCTGTTCTCCACATCTATAATCTTGTCATCTCAAAAATGTCACGAAAATGAATCATACAGAATGTTAACTTTTGCGATGGGCTTTCTTGGCTCACCATGATTCTCTGCAGATTCACTCAGATTCTTGAGTGTTGTCAATATTTTGCTCCTGTTTATTACTGAGTAGTATACAATAGATATTTATATTTATAACCCAAAAATGTTTCATCTCAATGCCACATAAGACCATGGAGACAGCAACATCCCACTATTTACCCGAAGTTGGCAGCAAAACCTACATCTCCTACACGCTTCTGACCAAGGTAATTTCTTTCTGCTCTCTAATCTCCTTTATCTGAGAGCCAGGTTTTTGGAGAATGAATGCCAACAGCCCTGCTATTTCTGTTTTGCAACCTGCCACCTCTTTGCCAGGGTCCATGAGCGCAATGCCAGCATGAATGGTGAGCAATGTGAGGTGGGTGAGAAAAGGCAGATGTCAGGAGGAAAATACACATCTTGAGAGAGTATTTTTCAAGGACTCCCCAGGTGGCTCGCCGAACACCTGTTACAAAGGCTAGACAGGAAGCTGTGGGGATTCTGCAGATCACGGGCATCCTGGGGCAGTCAGGGCTGATTGTCAGGAGGTGGATTTGAGTGCAAGCTCCACAGTGTGCTGTAAGACATCATGTACATGTTGTAAAAATTTTCAAGGCACTTCGGAAAAACACCTGACTTGCAACTCCCAATCATCCTGTGAGAAAGAGTATGAAGGAGCTTTTCTCATTTTAAAAGTGATAAAAATTAGAGTCAGTAACTGTCCTCGTTTGCGTGAAGAAGGAAGACATGGGATTACATAGACAATGATGCAGACAAATCTTCTGATATTTAGCTCAATATTTATTTTTCCATTACAACTACTTGCTTGCCAAAATGTCACCGTCTAGAATATCCTGACAGTAAATAATTGTCTTCTCTATGGAAAATCAGAGAGCAATGACCAGATGTGAAATTTTAAATGGAAAAGAAACAAAGAAATGTAGAGTTATTTGAAACTAAAAAGGAGAGAGCTATAAGAAAAAATAACCAATTACATGTAAACACTCAAGTTTGTCTCCATGAGTTTAGGTACCTCCTCGTTTCTTGTGAGTTTTTTCACTGCAATATTCCAGTGCCTATCACAGTATAGGTATGTGGGAGTCAGGTATGTGGGAGCATATTAATAAATGTATACAGGGTGAATTGTGAAAGAAGTTGAAAGTGTGATGATAAATTCTTACAACTACATATTAAAGATCTAATTAAAATATTAGGCAAATGCATAGAAGTCTCTCAATAAGACATGAGTGTTTAACAATACTACATTCCACAGTCACTGTGATGAATTTTATCCTGCTTTTTTTCAAAATTAAAAGGAATAAAATCTAAAACAGAAAGCCCATTAAAAATGTTGTCATCTTAAAATCTACCAGTTAAGGGAAGAGCTTAGTCTTTAATACTTTTGTTGATGTTTGGCACACAAAGTTCAATAAGTATTTAATTATTAACCATTGAACATGTGGACTTTCAGCCATAAAATGCTGAGCTCCGGTTCGGCATGTGCCTCGTCCTGGAGGCATGTTGACCAACGGCCTCCCCGGGCCACTCCTGTGGGCACCTGCACAATGGATATTGATCTCCATTGACCCAGCTCACATAAGGAGCTGGGATCTCTTATAGGCCATTCATTTGGGGTTTACAAAAATGACCTTCAACTAAACTTGGGAGATTGACAGTTAACTACTTGCTTTCCCATTCTTCAGAAGAATTCAGGGATTCACCTGTCGGTTTCCATGGAAACAACCATGTAATTATTTTTAGCAGAAGTCCTATGTCCATTTCCTGTCCCCTAACACAACTAGAGGTGAAATCTCAATAAGATTCACTGTTTCCATAACTGTGGGACATGTCTTTTTTTTAAAACCTTTCCCTGTGAAATTCAGGAAATTTAGTGATCTTTTTATCCTTATTCAAGTCATGCTTTGCTAATGCTTAAATAATTTGTCATGCATGCCAAATGGCAAATTTAAGAGAAGTATCAAGATAGAGAAAATACTGACACAAATACAATTAAAACTCAGGTTACTTAAGATTTATTTTCTTCTCAAGAATTTGCCAGTGACAGAAAATGTCTTCTTTCTTCATTAGCTACTAGCTACTAATTTATTTTAATGGTTACAACTAGAGCCTGTACAAAATAATATCATATGCTTATTTATTTAGTTGGTGGAATAATATCTATTCTGGAAATCATTATAACACATCCTTAAAAATACCTAAACTTGTCTTCAAAAAGTCATTTTCTTAACTAAGCAGGTTGTGGTGATTATTTATTACATATGTGTTACATTGTGTTGTATGTTTAATATAGCATGAGACACTCAGGAAAAAGCTTTAAACTAGATAGAGAAGTCCCTGCGGTAAGGAGTTGGAAAATGAGGATGACAATAAACACAGAAACAAGTAAACAATAAAATAAGTAAATAAATGAACACCATAACTTCAGATATTGTTAGATACCATGAAGAGTATGAAATAGGGTGACAGGACAGGGATGGGTGTTATATTTTACATTGTACTGTTAAAGCCTCCCCTTCAAAGAAGAAAAGATTGAGCTGGAACATGAACGTAGCTGGAGGAAGGAGGCAAAGTTCTCCCGTGGAGTCCAGGGGCAGAGGAGGAAGGTGTTACAGCCCTGGGCAGGAAGGAGCCTGGTGTGTCTGGGGACAGCGAATGCCAGGCTGGCCGTGCTGCAAGCCAGCAAGAGCGTGGTCCTAATAACCAGAAAGGCAGGCTGCATCATGGGGACTTACACATATTAAACAGCTCGGATTTTATCCTAAGAGTGATGGGAATTTCTTGGTCTCTGGAAACTTCTAAGTGGGGAAATGAGAGGATTTTGCTATAAAAGGTATCTGAATGCTGAGTGAAGATGAGACATGGACAGAGGCAGAGGCCAGCATGAGCTTGGACCTTTGGAGATGATGACTAGAACCAGGGTAGGAGAGGAAAGAGAGGACCTGAGGTGACCCCCATGACCTCCACGAATGATGAGGAGATAGCAATGGTGTGTGCAGAGATCATGGTGTCTCTCATTGAATGGAACGTCTATCCAACCATACCCATGGATGTCCCACCCGACCATGGTGCCCTGGCCTCCATCTGAGGGGTGATATGCCATGAAAAAGATATGCTGTATTTCTGGCCGGTGCTTGGGTACCAACCCGAGCCTTTGTGTAAAGCTGGTGTTTGCGGGAAAGCCTCATAAAGAGTTGTCAGTGTAAGAGGCAGAGCACACGCTCTCCAAGCTCCCTATAGTCAGGGACTGTGCACAGCGAGGAAGAGCATCAGAGTGAGACACAGGAGAAGCCACTGGAAAAACCACCCCAAACCAATCATCTTATAAACGGTTTGGAAAGAAAGTTAAAGGAAACATTTTTTAAGTATATTTCCAAGACACTTGCAAGCTCTGAGCCACAGACATTGAGCCACTGACAGAAGCAGAAAATATTAATAATCAGATTGTTTCCTATTCATGTCCTTGAGGAAGATGCTTCAGACTTAAGAGTTGAATATCAATCATTTTCAGAGTTTAATTATATTTCGTAACTAAAATGAGAATCATGTCAGATCAATCACTGCTGATATAATAGGACCAGCACCTGCTGGATTTGGGCATCTGCTATGGCAGGTGCTTGCCTGGATGCTGACTATGTTCATGAACAGCGCAATGGCTCTTGGAACTAGACACTGCGGTCCCCATTATCCAGGCAGGAGACTGAGGCTTACACAGGTTGTTATTGCTCTATCTTTTTAATTTCCTTGGCTCAGCTGTTGTAGAACAAACCCCCATCTCCTGTTTCCACATCCTTTCTAAGTTCCAGATTGAGGGAGGAGTATTTCTTCCCATGGGAAAACTACTCGAGGAAACATAGTCAAGGTTTTAAGGAATTTTAATTTTTTGCTACTGAGTATCATTCTTTCAAGAAACTATGAAATTTGAGGGTCTGAGAGCTCTCTGGAGACATTTTCCTTTTTACTTTCATGAGAGTCGGGAGCACATGGAAACTTTTCTAAGTCCATAGCCAGCCAGTGCCTTAAATACATGAGAAATGGCTGGGAACAGTGGCTCATGCCTGTAATCCCAGCACTTTGGGAGGCCCAGGTGAGAGGACTGATTAAGGACAGGAGTTCAAGACTGGCTTGGGCAACATAGCCAGGGGGAGGTAGGGGAGGGGGTGGGACGTCGGGGAGGAGGGGGGACGTCGGGGAGGAGGGGGGACGTCCGTGAGGGGGTGGGACGTCGGGGAGGGGGGGGTGGGACGTCGGGGAGGAGGGGGGGGGACGTCGGGGAGGGGGGGGGGACGTCGGGGAGGAGGGGGGGGACGTCCGTGAGGGGGTGGGACGTCGGGGAGGGGGGGGGGGACGTCGGGGAGGAGGGGGGACGTCGGTGAGGGGGTGGGACGTCGGCGAGGAGGGGGGACGTCGGCGAGGGGGTGGGGGACGTCGGGGAGGAGGGGGGACGTCGGCGAGGGGGGGGGGGGGGACGTCGGGGGGAGGAGGGGGGACGTCGGCGAGGAGGGGGGACGTCGGCGAGGGGGTGGGACGTCGGGGAGGAGGGGGGGGACGTCGGGGAGGGGGGGGGGGGGGGGACGTCGGGGAGGAGGGGGGGGACGTCGGGGAGGAGGGGGGGGACGTCGGGGAGGAGGGGGGGGACGTCGGGGAGGGGGGGGGGGACGTCGGGGAGGAGGGGGGACGTCGGGGAGGAGGGGGGGACGTCGGGGAGGGGGTGGGACGTCGGGGAGGAGGGGTGACGTCGGGGAGGGGGTGGGACGTCGGGGAGGAGGGGGGACGTCGGGGAGGAGGGGCGACGTCGGGGTGGGTGGGACGTCGGGGTGGGTGGGACATCCGGGAGAAGGCGGGGCGCAGGCTTCGGTGCTCACACAGACACGCCTGCGGGAAGACGCCCACCGTGAGGCCTCAGCGTCGGCTCAGCGTGGCCAGGTTGGCCCCTTCTCCTGGACGGCATCTGTTTCTGAGACAGACTGTTGTCACCAGAATTACAATTCTGATCCTGGCTGCACTTTCTCCTTTAATCCATCGCCTTAGTCAGTGGAAGATGTGTTTGCTGCTTGTGTTCATTTTCTAATTTGTCTTTGTGCCTTGAAGAATATTACAAATCGCGGGTGGCTGCAAACCACAGAAAATTATTCTCTCACAGTTCTGAAGGCCAGAAGTTCAAAATCAAGATGTTGGCAGGACCACGCTCCCTCTGATGTCTCTACGGGAGGTCCTTTGAGTGTCTTCCAGCTCCTGGTGGCTCCCAGCAAGCCTCGGTTTCCCTGGCTTGGGGCTGCCCACGCCAGTCTCTGCCCTGTCACCGCTCAGCCTTCTTCCTGTGTGTCGGTGTCTGTGTCCAAAGTTACCCTTTATAAGGACACCAGTCCCTGGATTATGCCCATCCTACTCAAGTCTAACCTCATCTTGATCACAGCTGCATAGACCCTATTCCCAATCAGGTCCCATTCACAAGCACATGAACGTGCCTTTCGGAGGAACATGGCTCTTCCCAACACACTACATCTGTTTCTGCACTGGGATCTTCACCAGCTGGCTTAGCAAAGCGCCAATAGTGGTTTCGTGAAGCCACAGGAGCAGCCAGTACGTGCATGAAATAGGAAGAGCATGCACTTTTTTATACAAACTTTTGCGAGTGCAAAAGGACATCAAAAAGACAAAGGATGTAAACCAGGATACCCCAGGGAAAACAGGATGTATGGTCTGTGGAGTTAGGGCTGTTGCCTAAACGTCTTCTTGCATGGTCTGTTTGTGGGAAAGTTTGTCCTGGTCATGCTGGTAAAAAGTTGCATAAGAACTGCTTGGGTCATCCGTTTCTGTATAACAAACTGCTCCGAAATTAATGAAGCAAAACAACATCAACGCTGATTATTATCTCTTCCGGCTCTGGGGTGTCACTGGGCTCGGCTAACACCTTCCATCTGAGAGTCTCTGGCAGGTGCAGCAGACATGGCTGAGCGCGAAGTCACTGCCAAACTCCATCCCCCTCTCTCGCTCCTCTTTCCATGTAGTTTCCCTCCAACAGGCTCAAGGAAGCCCGAGTTCTCAGATGGCCCGAAAGCCTCCGGAGACAGTTTCCCAAGAGAAACCTGCTGAATCACACACTCGGTTCCAACCAGCCCTTCCCTTTCCCCGCCTAGTCAATGCTTAGTCAATCACTGCCCAAGTTCAAGGGCGGGCACTTAGTATCTGCAGCTTCATGGAGCGGTGCTGGAATTGTCAGACACGTTTTAAAACCACGTGAACCATGTGACCCGCATGTGAGGCCAGCATACTTTCCCCGTGTGAAGCGATTTTGTAAACAAAACTGCGGCAGCGGAGCGGGTTGCACCAGGTGAGTGGAATCCTCCTGGGAGAGCACCTGCCCTGTGGCGCGTGGGAAACCGTGGCCTCAGACGCAGGTGGAATCAGCCCGGTGCGGCAGGATCCGCCTGCAGCCCTGAGGACTAAAGCTGACCCCCTCCACTTTGGAGTGCTCAGCACCGAGAGCGCGAGATGGGCCAGGCCAGGCCGCTCCCGGGGTGCCCAGCGCTGGCCTGCGGTGCCGTCGGTCGGCCCGCCTGGGGATCCCGCAGAAGGAGCATCTGCTCCCCAGGACTCACAGGCCAGCCTGGAGAAGGAGGCCGGGTGCTGCCCGCTGACTCCACATACACAAGACACACAGGAAATGTTGAAATTTTCAGAAACAAGTGTTTTCTGGGTGTGATGCTTCACCAAAAAAGTCGGTAATGCATTGACAGAAACGTGAAAATATCTGCACTGAAAACATTCAAAAGATAAATGACAAATGTGAAATTATATTCAATACACAGGGCAGACAAAGGGGATCATTAGTGAAAGTATATGAAGTTTATATCTTCATATTTGTGCAATGTTGTAATAGATCACATATAAAGAGATTATATATTTACATACTATATTTATATGTGCATAAAATGAATAAATATGTGCTGGATAATCAGTAACAAGAGATGAACAATACAATTGAAAAAATAACAAAAAACCCGGCCATGTTGGGAAGAAAATACACCCACAGACGGACTTGCCTGAAGTCCCTGACTAGGGAGGAGGCAGACCCTATGCTGACAGCTGTTGCAGGGATGGGGACAGGCGGGGCGCTGTGGGGCTGCCTCTTGCTCAGCCTGAGGTGCTCTACCTGGAAAAGCTGCCGATGGTAGTGGTCACCCAAGGAGGGCTCTGCCAGGATAGAGGAAGTCCCCATCTCTGTTTTCTTAGGATTTCATGACAACTCTGGGAGAACCAATACTGGCCGTCGCTTAATTTCTGCTTAAAAATTGGCTTTCCTGCTTCTTGATCCAAGCCCAGCATCTGCAAGAACAAGTTCTCGACAGAGAGAAATCAGAATCAGGGTGCAGGAAACCCCAAACAGTGGCTCCCTCCCAGTTCAGCAGGTCCCAGGCAGCCTACGCCTTGAAAATACTCACAAGGCCAAGCGTGGTGGCTCACGCCTGTAATCACAGCATTTTGGGAGGCCAAGGCAGGTAGATCAATTGAGGCTAGGAGTTCAAGCCCAGCCTGACCAACATGACGAAACCCCCTCTCTACTAAAAATACACACACACACACATGCACATACACACACAAATAGCCGGATGTGTTGGGACACACCTACTCAGGAGGCTGAGGCAGGAGAACTGCTTGAACCTGGGAGGCAGAGGCTGCAGTGAGCCGAGATCACCCCACTCCTGCCTAGGCAGCAGAGTGAGACTCTGTCTCACAAAAAAAGAGAAGAGAATGGGCTGGGCTCGGTGGCTCACACCTGTAATCCCAGCACTTTTGGAGGCCGAGACAGGAGGATCACAGGGTCAGGAGATGGAGACCATCCTGGCTAATACAATGAAAACCCGTCTCTACTAAAAATACAAAAAAAGTAGTCAGACATGATGGCAGGTGCCTGTAGTCCCAGCTATTCGGGAGACTGAGGCAGGAGAATGGTGTGAACCCAGGAGGCGGAGCTTGCAGTGAGCCAAGATTGCGCCACTGCACTCCAGCCTGGGCGACAGAGCGAGACTCTGTCTCAAAAAAAAAAAAAAAAAAAAGAGAGAAGAGGGGAGGGGAGACAGACAATTCACACAAGAAAAGCTGATAAACACGTGAAATGATTTTCAATACGATTCTTAACTAGGTCCACATTAAACCAATTGAGATTCATTGCTTGACAATGGTGGCAAACTTTTTAAGAAGATCGCTAATGGACAGCACTGGCAACAGTGGGAGGCAGTCAATCATTTTGGCCCATTGGCAGGACTATGTATAATGATGAAAATATTTGAAGAGTAGTCAGAATTGTTTCTATATTCATTAGCATAGGCACTCTACTATAAAAAATAATTTCCCAAATCTCAGTGGCGAAATCCAACACAGTTTCCATTTCCCTTATCCAGTCCAACAGAGCTGATGGCAGGGGGCGAAAGAGGACCCCACCCAGTCATTCAGGGCCCCAAGCTCCTTTCCTCAGTGACTTCACCATGCACCAGGCAGCCCCAGCACTCTCCGTTGGATCCTCTGCACCCAGTGAGAGAGAGAGAGATGGGCAGAGGACCTGATGCAGGTGACGGCATGGAACAGCTTCCTCACAGCGAGGCTGCAGTGCTAATAGTGAGATTCTGCTGAACTCTGCAAAAACCAAGGATCGTGGAACACACTGGAAAATGATGGATGAAGAGTTCTGGTCTTCACTGTCGTTTCTAAAATTTTTTTGTATGACTTTTTCATTGATAAACTCCCCTCTGATACCGTGGCTCCTATAGCAGGGAAATGAGGCTACCGGGAGGACCCACCCTTACATGAGCAGCTCGGAGGGCGACCTCTGAACCATCTCTTCGTCACGGCAGCCTTTCTGCGTCCTGCTCACAGCACAGAGGTGGCAACTTCAGACCTGGGGGTCTTGCTCGGCTGCCCTTCATGTTTGCATTATACTTCCACTATTTTTTTTTTTTTTTTTGGTCCATGTACTTAATTGCTTCCACACTAACATGCCTTGGGCCTGGTTATAATTATTCTCCATGGAGATATGTTTGCTATCTGATGCTTTCTCAGGACAGAGCTGCAATTGTAGCTAAATTACCAAGCTCCTCAAAGAGATACAATTGGGAACATTCAGACAGTTGAAAAATGGCCCCGAAAGCACGAAAGACTCATTAAAGCACCTGGTGTCTGCCAGGAGCTGTGTTACATGCAGAAAACACCAAATCCAATAGAGCAACTTCTTTCCCCAAGGAGCTCCAAGCCTAGAAAATAAGATAGACAAAACAACAATGTGGTGGGATTTCTGTCTCATCTACGCAGCAAAACTCGGCAATGCCGCGATTTAAGTTTCCCTCCACTTCGTTTGCTCTGAGATGCTTGTTAGTTGCTAGTTGCGCTTCCACAGGCTTCAGCCCCATGCAAATTTCCTACATTCTGTAGAATTTCCCTACAGAAATTCTGCCCTTGTGAGCTGGATCTCTTGTCGTGCGCCCCCTCCCACTGCCCTGACTCCCCCTCCGTGGCACCTCCATGACATTTGCAGAAGACCCGGCGAACCACGGTGCACCTTGGGGTTCATTTGTTCTGCAGACACAGAGAAAGTCCACATCTTTAGTTTATCTTGTAACTTTTTTTTTTTTTTTGAGACGGAGTCTCGCTCTGTCGCCCAGGCTGGAGTGCAGTGGCCGGATCTCAGCTCACTGCAAGCTCCGCCTCCCGGGTTCACGCCGTTCTCCCGCCTCAGCCTCCCGAGTAGCTGGGACTACAGGGGCCCGCCACCTCGCCCGGCTAGTTTTTTGTATTTTTTAGTAGAGACGGGGTTTCACCGTGTTAGCCAGGATGGTCTCGATCTCCTGACCTAGTGATCCAGCCGTCTCGGCCTCCCAAAGTGCTGGGATTACAGGCTTGAGCCACCGCGCCCGGCCTATCTTGTAACTTTTTAAGTTACTTCTTGAGCCATCTTTTTCTTGCAGGAAATACAGCATTGTGCTCGCATTGTTTTCTTTTCAATGGCTAACCTTAGTTCTTTTATCATATTAACTGGTGTTCTTGTCTTGCTTAGGCCAGTTAGGCTTTTGAGTTTTTATTCTTTCTTTATCTATGGGCATTTTCTCTATCATGCAAATGCCAGTAGATAATAACCTCATGACTACGAGGTTACCAATCTGTGGCCACGTATTATGGTTCTGAAATTTAAACTGTGCTCTGTGGTATCATCTGTTTTCTCCATTTTGTCATTGGTTCAGTAGCAGCTTCGATAGTTCTGTCTCCAAAAATTATTGTACTCCTTGTATCTTTCTGTGTCACTTTCTCTACTCAATGGGATGTACTGGAGATGTTTCCTCCAGTCCCCTTCCCAGGAGCTAGCAACCTTGCCCTTCACAAAGCTGGCGCATGCTCTAGCAAGCCCTGTGTTGAACTCCATGAAAATCAATGATCAGATGCCAAGGGTTTGCTGCTTAAGAAGAATCACAGTCCTATTGGCTCCTACAGCTCATTCCTTCTTTCACTTTGTTGAGATAAATTTCCTATTTATGACTGTTCCCCTAGCCTGAGGTTATGTGTGTTTTCTAAGTTGCTCTGTTAGGTGTAACTGGCCCACAGTACCTCTCTTCCTGAGACTGGTCCTGGCTGGAAGATGAGGGGGCTGCCAGCACATCAACAGCACCTGTTAGCTGTTCAAAACTGCCACTCATTACAAGCACTTCGTCAAATGCTGTAAAACCATGCACATTGCTCTCATCTGTATAATTTGTTATAAAGACAAACCATCGTTTTGTTCCCAGGTTCATACTGATGTTTCTAATTCTCATTAAACTTCAGTCCAGTTAGAATGTCTGATTTTTACTACAAATAAAAGTTTACAATGATCATAATCTCATGATTTTTTAAAAAAAAATTCATAAGCAAAACAAAAATTACTTTTGGGTGAATCTCAGGTAAAAAAGAATTATGTGTCACTGGATGAAGCAAAGGAAAGGTAGCATTTGAATGAGGTCTTATAGATGCAAATAAGTTATTCCCTCAGAATAATCCTAGTGCCCCAGACACAGCAATGCCAGACCCAAAACCTGTTATGCAGTTTCTTTTCCAAGAAGTGGCTCATAGTCATCACAAATTAAAAAAAGAAAACATAAAAAGAAAATTATGGTTTGCCTCAGGATTTGGCAGTGCCAACTCTACGTTGTAATTGAGCAGACTAATAATCTTAACATATAAAATTACTCCTGTTATCTTTTTAATGATAGAAGGGTAAGGAGGGTTCCGGAGTCCACTTTCTCTGTGAATTTCCCTTTGCACTGCAATGTGTTTGCCTAAATGTTCCTGAGCTCCAAATTCTCATTAACATTTACATGTATAAGTAAAGGAGTTTCCACATCATTCTGAAACACAGAGGCTATAATATAGCACATTATGCTCAATTTACAAGATCATTGTTAAGAGATAATAACAAAAATGGTTGTTTCTTCACATTCGTGTGAGCCCAGGCTTGATTCCCACCACTACAGGACAAGGACTATGTCCTTAGGGTCAACAGCTATTTCTTAATTCTCTTAATAGACCTCTCAGGACCAACTATGCCAACTCACATGCAGAAGATCCATTAAAAATGTTTGGTGAATTAATTAATCATTATAGCTCAATTAGTGGTTATGAAAAAGCATCTAAGAGCAAGCTCCGATCTGCAATCCCAGAAACAAAAATAGTTCCTTGTGGATAAGCGTGAGGCTTGCTGCAAAATCATGGAAGAAATGCGGACAGGCCAGGCACTGGAAGGTCATGCTGGGCTGGTGTGACCGCGTCTTCCCTACGAGCCTCAGAGGAAACTCTTCAAGCAAGTGGCCCTTATCCATTCCCACTTGACAGACATACAAACGATGTTCAGAACATTCAACCCACCCGGGACCACAGAACAAAGTCAGAACGTCCGATGCAAAGGAGCCCAGCCAAAAGAGGAAGGAAAATATTTCAAACAAGTTCAACTAAAGCAAGTAGAATGCTGCACACTCATTATTTACATCATATAACACTCAAACTTTTTTTGATCTCAAAATGTTTCATCCAGTTAGTTTCTGAATGTCATATTGCATAATATTCCCTTGTCTTTTTTTTTTTTTTTTTTTTTTTTGAGACAGAGTCTCTCTCTGTCGCCAGGTTGGAGTGCAGTGGCGCGATCTCGGCTCACTCACTGCAAGCTCCGCCTCCCAGGTTCACACCATTCTCCTGCCTCAGCCTCCTGAGTAGTGGGATTACAGGTGCCTGCCACCACGCCCAGCTAATTATTTTGTGTTTTTAGTAGAGCCGGGGGTTTCAACATGTTTGCAGGATAGTCTCGATCTCCTGACCCTGTGATCCACCCGCCTCGGCCTCCCAAAGTGCTGGGATTACAGGCGTGAGCCCCCGCGCCCGGCCCCCTTGTCTTCTTTATCCATGCATTTACACACGGATAGTTAATTCCATTACCCTGGCAGAATGTGGCTGCATGCGGTGTTGTCCCATCGACAATACATTCAGTGCTAAGATATTTGGCAAGAAAATATTAAAAGAATAATTTCCATAGAGTGTTGTATCTTCATTGCAGAGCTACAATAATGTAACAATTCCACATGTAAAATGACTATTTTTTTTAACTAAATAAAATAAAAATAACAGCAACAATAATGTTGATTAGAAAAACTGGTTGCTATTAAATGTCAGTTAAAATGTTATTCCCCAAAAGGGGACATACTCTTATAGCTTTTACTAAAAGATTATTTGTATATTTTTTACTTGAAGGGATTTAAAATCGCCATCTAGACTTGCAAAAATAAAATATTTTCTCCTTTAACATCAGACATTTAACTAGACTTCTGTTAGCCTCATTTGCTGCTACTTCCAAACAATAAAACACCACATTTGTCAGTGCTGCCTCTGGTGTTCTGTGCCCATCCCAATCAATTCCTTATGATTGCACCCTGTCCATTCCTGAAAATCTCCTGTTTCCCTGTGGACAAGAATCCTCGGAAAGGTTGTCCATCATTGCTCATTGTCCATTCATCCTTCAGTTGATTCTCACGGAAATTTTATAAGCGTGACCTAAGCTCCAACTTTTCCATCATTTTCAATATCAGACCCAATATTGGCCTCTTGAAGAGCCTCAGAGGCTGCAGATAGGCTGCACATTTCACAGCAATTTAATCTGATTAATAGTTTTTTTCCCCTCTAACTTTAGAGGCTTTTTGGCCTGATGTCTAACTTCTGATTCTACTTTTAATGAACATTTTAGAATACATTACCACTTAATACACCATGTTCAAGATTATTATTTCAAGAATTGGCCTTGACCTCAAAACATCTCATACAAGTAAGTATTTCTGAATGAGTCTTCCTGAACTTCTTGTTAATTCTGGGATCTTGTAAGGTCCTTACAATTACAAGATCCCAGAATTAACAAGAAATAGTCTCTCTGTTTTGATTCTTAATAATTTCTTTCTGTTTTTTTCCTCATGAAATTCTTTCAGTTCTTTCCTGGGTATCAATATCTTCTCAATGATGTTTGGTTTATTTGTGGTTTTGTTAGAAAAAATGTATGCAAGTCCATTGGCACATGGAACTAAATAAATGGCAACTTATTGTACTTACTGCATTAAAGTTCCAATGTCAGGGAGCAAAGTGTGTGCATCTAGGTTTTACACAATATTTATCACACCGTTACAAGACCAACCCCTGCTGGCCTGAAACACAAATGCATGATCTCCAGTGATGGAGGCCAGAAGTCTGACATGGAACTCATGGGTTGGTACTCAGATGTCGGCAGGCTGCTCCTTCTGGGGGCTCAGCAGAGCCCCCAGCCCCTCCGCTTCTCCAACTCCTGGAGGCCACCTGGACTCCTTGGCCAGAAGCACAGTCAATGCAATGGATTGGCAGCTTCAATCTCTCTTTGCCTGCAGCTTTCAGCCTCTTTCTCGTGTTTAAAGGGCTCCATGGTATATTGGCTCCACGTGGATAATCCCCCTAAATTAACATTAGCCGATTAGCATCATTAATTCTATCCCCTTTGCAAGCTGACATCTTCACATTCATTATTTCTGGGGATGACGTTGTGGGCATCTTTGGTGGGAGAAGGAGAAGCATTATCTGCCAGCCACTGTAGGATAGTCAGGAAATGGGGCTGAACTGGTGGCGACCAGGGAGTATCCGCAGTTTCCCCTGTGTGATGAGAGGGAGAGCGGCTCACTGTGAAAAAAGGAGCCGGGCGCGGTGGCTCACGCCTGTAATCCCAGCGCTTTGGGAGGCCGAGGCGGGCGGATCACAAGGTCAGGAGATCGAGACCACGGTGAAACCCCGTCTCTACTAAAAATACAAAAAAAAAAAACTAGCCGGGCGTGGTGGCGGCGCCTGTAGTCCCAGCTACTCGGGAGGCTGAGGCCGGAGAATGGCGTGAACCCGGGAGGCGGAGCTTGCAGTGAGCCGAGATCGCGCCACTGCACTCCAGCCTGGGAGACAGAGCGAGACTCCGTCTCAAAAAAAAAAAAAAAAAAAAAAAAAAAAAAGAAAAAAGAAAAAAGGAAAGCCAGGGAAGCCTCTTCATCAACCCACAGGTTCAGCCAAACTCATGAAGCAGTGGGGCCGCTCCAGAAGGCACCAAGGCATCCGGAGCCAGGAGGCAGCAGCGTCTGTACATGCCAGTGGCACAACCGGACAGGAGCCCTTCTTCTTGCCCTTGCCTCTTGCCCCCTGGTGGGAGAATTTAGTGCTTATTCACCTTAGGGTTGGAGGAGAAAGAAGGGACTCTAGGGAGGTTTCCTCAGAATACAATCAAGTTTGAGGGCCAATGACGGAAGCACAAATTCCCAGTGCAGCATTGGGATCGGGCAATTTACTTAAAGCTTTTAAATTGATGTATCGGGATTCAGCTGACTCTTGTCTGCAGTACGTCCCACACCGTGGTCTTCTGACAGGCGATGCACCATGTAAGACCCAGAGACTTTGATGGGGCCCGTGTTTAGGAGGGTGATGCTTCTCCATCCACGCCTCACTGTGCAGAGCACCTGTCCCTGCCTGGGTAGCAGTGGGGTTTGTGCCCCTCAGCTTCAGGGCACCGAGAATAACCTCTCAGTGCTCCCTGTGAATCTGAGCACATCACCCAGCCTTGGAAGGTCATGGGTGCTGGGATGACCCCGACACATGATCCCTTTCAGATTCCAGGGACAAATCATGGCAGCCTCACCCCCAGGCCAAGCGTGTCAAGGAGGGCATGGAGCCAATGAGGTGGGAGCAGAAATCTGATCAGGAGCTTCAGGGAAGCGTTTCTCATGTCCAAGAAAAAACTGAGACTCTTCTTTGCGTCTGGATATTTTCTCTTCTGGATGTGGCCCTTAGAAAGGCTGCATCTAGCGGGCTACCAGTCTTTGGATGTAGCCAGTACACATGGGAGTGTGGGACCAGGAGACACAGGGAACAGAGACGGAAGCCACATCACTGTCCCTGGAACCCACGGCTTGTTGTCCAGTTAAAACAACAACAACACATGTGTGTGTGTGAGTGAGGTTGTTATACGTCTGATGCGATGGCCTTCCTGCTCCTATTGGTCAGGCATCCTGACTGACATGATACCCAAGCTTGTTGAGAATCATTCCAGAAATCTGAATATATTTTATAGGTATAATGTGTTCTTAGCTAATACATTATTATAAACTAATCTCTTCATTGCTATGTTAGATCATGAAAAATGGCAGGATGTGAAAACATACAGGATTTGAGTCTCTTCATCTTAAATATTCATAAATAAACTATTTTCTGTGAAACTCTAAATTGCATCAAAAAGAAATATAAAGCCAATATGTGTACATCTGGTTGGGGGTGGTAGTGAAGAAGTAATCACAGTTTATTTCCACTAAAGTTTTAGGTTACTTTACCTAAAGTTGGTTTACCTGAGTTCTATCAAGGAACAAATTTTACTTGTTACAAAAAAAATTGCAAAATGTTACAGTTTTAAATAAAATTATAATAATTGTTTCAAAACACATAATGATGAAAATCTGAAAATCAATCCTATTTGTAAAACTATTGAAGTCTTGATATCTAACATCTGACAAGATCAATATTAATTATGAGTAGATCTGTAACAACTATGAATAAAATATTGAATGAGCCTTATAGTATATTAAAATAATAACATTAAACATCTTAATTTCAGGAATGGAAGACTGATTTAATAGCCTAATAGAATATATCTCTTGATCAAAAATAATATCCATATGAGTAGACAATCTAAAGATATTTGATAAAGTTCCATATTATTTCTAAAATAAGCCTGTTGTTTAGAGATAAAAGATTATTCTTTCTGTAATCAGAGATGCTCATTTTAAACCAACGGTAATGTTATATTTATAATAAATTAATGTTTTACATCACAAACATTGAAAATACATAGAAGAAAAGACTATTATTAATAATCCTATGGCTGAATTCACTACTGCTTCATTTCCGTTCTTTATTTTACTTTACACTGCTGTAATGATATCATATTTATAAATCTTTACTTTTGTTTCACTTAAAGTATGTCATCAGCATTTCCAAGGGATGAAATAATCCTTACATACATCAGTGAAATGGTTGCATAAGGTTCTCCTAGTGGTTTGCCGGATGTAAGTAAATATTATTACCTCCAATTGACTGATGTGGGATTTCAGGGAGTTCAACTGGCTGGTCAGTGGTCACCTCTGCATACCACAGCTGCACAAGGACTGGTCTACGAAAAGCTGAGGCACTCCCAGCACAGCCTCACAAGCTTACGGCAACTACTTAAAGACATTCTTGAGGCCTCTCTTAACTTGTGTTATATAGCTTATCCTTGTGCTAGGATGTTATCCTTGTGCTATAATGTTGTCCTTGTGCTATGATATTTTAGGAGTATATCAGTTTGGACTTGGCATTCTCCATGTATGTTCCTATTACCCTTTCAGAGGAAAAAATGTATGAGTTATACCTAGGCAGTGGATTACAGAACTTCTAATATCCATTCAACACCCAGAGGTTACAGACAGGATGATGATGAGCAAGTAGGTTTATTAATTAAATATACATATTTAACATGTCAGATCTCTGAGTATACTACTTATTTGTGTATCTCTTTTATGTATGAAGTGCTTCAGTTGACACATTCGTGTGACCTTCTTGTGGGTGGAGAAATTGCAGTAAGAGCCAGGTCTATTGCATGGTGTCTATAAACAGAACCTGAAGCCTCTGCAGTATTAACTTTGTTTTGTTTTGTGTTGCTGGTGTAGACCCACTTGTGGATTTTTCCAGACTACATCAACGGCTCTCTCTGAAGAACAGCCTCACGTGTTCACCCTTCCTGCGTGTCCTCACCCAAGGGGGCAACAGATGGTCTCAGCTGGCTCAGGATGAGCCTGTCCCTCGGCCTCCCCATGTCTGCCTCTGCCTCTGCCTGGTCAGGGAGCAACAGGAGCCGGGTAAGTGGGGCAGGCAGGCCTGGGAGTATCCTCGGGTGGTCAGCACGCAGGGCACACCCAGGAGTTTCTCCCTCTTTCCCCACCTAGGTCACCTGGCTTGGCTGGATGATGACTTACACTAACAACTAAAGGCATTCATAGTAAGTCGTAGCTAATATTTATTGATTATGGATGATGTCTAGGAGGTTTGAGTTTCTGATCACATTTAATCCCCACGAAACCCTGTAAGACAAGCATTATTATTATCTCTATTTCACAGATGAGAGCAACAAGGCTGGGAGGGGGTTGGAAACTCGTTTACGCTTTCAATGATGCAGCAATGCATTAAACCAGGTGCACCTGGCGCCAAACCCATGCTCGTCACCATGCTCCTCGATACGGTTGCTCCTTGCAACCAATTTCTACATATATTTTAAAAAGAAGAAGAACAAACAACAAATCAAATGCAAGTCATGGAATTTTCAATAAATATTTCTTAATAAAAACTAAAGCGAAGGCTCCAAATCCCCCGTAGTCTGTAACTGTGACTGAAATGTGTGGCTGAGCCCCAGGGAGAAAGCGTTCAGCTGCTCGCGGTCCTGGCTTTTTCCCGGGTCTCCTTCCGCCGCGGCAGCGGGCAGTGCTCCCGGGCGGCCAGCAGGGGGCAGTGCTGGCGCGTGTCGGGAGAGGAGCCCAGGCCATGGCCGGCAGCTGGAAGCCTCAGCCCGTGTCCTGCAGGATCCTGACGCAGGAACCCTGTGCTCTCCACACAAACGTTGGAAAGGAAAGTGGGGCGGTTAATTTGCAAAGAAAGGTTTATCTCTTTCTCTGTATAGAGATATTGATATATACATGTGTCTCTATCCATGTAAAGATGAGGATGAATGGATGGACGGATAAATGGATGGATGGGTGGGTGGATGGATGGATGGATCAGTGGGGAGAATGGATGGGTGGGTGGATGGATGGATGGGTAGGTGGGTTGGTGGATGGATGGATGGTGGATGTATGATGGATGGATGGATGAGTGAATGGGTGGGTGGATGAATGGATGATGAGTAAATGGATGGGTGGGTGGATGGATGGATGGGTAGGTGTGCTGGTGGATGGATGGATGGTGGATGTATGATGGATGAGTGGATGGATGAGTGAATGGATGGATGGATGGATGGATGGATGGATGGGTGGTTGGGGAGAATGGATGGGTGGGTGGATGGATGGATGGGTAGGTGGGTTGGTGGATGGATGGATGGTGGATGTATGATGGATGGATGGATGAGTGAATGGGTGGGTGGATGAATGGATGATGAGTAAATGGATGGGTGGGTGGATGGATGGATGGGTAGGTGTGCTGGTGGATGGATGGATGGTGGATGTATGATGGATGAGTGGATGGATGAGTGAATGGATGCATGGATGGATGGATGGATGGATGGATGGATGGATGGATGGGTGGTTGGGGAGAATGGATGGGTGGGTGGATGGATGGATGAGTAGGTGGGTTGGTGGATGGATGGATGGTGGATGTATGATGGATGGATGGATGAGTGAATGGGTGGGTGGATGAATGGATGATGAGTAAATGGATGGGTGGGTGGATGGATGGATGGGTAGGTGTGCTGGTGGATGGATGGATGGTGGATGTATGATGGATGAGTGGATGGATGAGTGAATGGATGCATGGATGGATGGATGGATGGATGGATGGGTGGTTGGGGAGAATGGATGGGTGGGTGGATGGATGGATGGGTAGGTGGGTTGGTGGATGGATGGATGGTGGATGTATGATGGATGGATGGATGAGTGAATGGGTGGGTGGATGAATGGATGATGAGTAAATGGATGGGTGGGTGGATGGATGGATGGGTAGGTGTGCTGGTGGATGGATGGATGGTGGATGTATGATGGATGAGTGGATGGATGAGTGAATGGATGCATGGATGGATGGATGGATGGATGGATGGATGGATGGATGGGTGGTTGGGGAGAATGGATGGGTGGGTGGATGGATGGATGGTGGATGTATGATGGATGAGTGGATGGATGAGTGAATGGATGCGTGGATGGATGGATGGATGGATGGATGGATCGGTGGGGAGAATGGATGGGTGGATGGATGGATGGATGGGTAGGTGGGTTGGTGGATCGACAGATGGTGGATGTATGATGGATGGATGGATGAGTGAATGGGTGGGTGGATGGATGGATGATGAGTAAATGGATGAATGGGTGGATGGATGGATGGGTAGGTGTGCTGGTGGATGGATGGATGGTGGATGTATGACGGATGAATGGATGAATGTGTGAATGGATGTATGGATGGATGGATGGATGATGAGTAAATGGATGGATGGTTAGATGGATAAATGGATGAGTGGGCAGGCAGATGGATGGATGGATAGATGAATGGGTGGGTGGATGAATGGATGGGTGGATGGATGAATGCATGGGTGGGTGGGTGGGTGTATGGATAGGTGGAGGGATGGATGGATGAATAGATGGATGGGTGGTGGGAGGGAGGAAGGGAAAGATGGATAGGTGGGTAGATAGGTAGGTGGGTGGGCGGGTGAATGGATGGATAGACGGATGGGTGGGTGGATGGGTGGGGGGATGGAGGATGGGTGGGTGGATGGGTAGTGGGGATGGGTCGCTGGGTGGATGGGTGGATGGATGGATGGATGAATAGATGGATGGATGAATGGGTGGGTGGGTGAATGGATTGGTGTCTTTCTATGCTTACTTAAAGGAAGATATACAGAGACTTGGGTGGGTAGATAGAGTAGTGAGAGATTGGATCGTGGCTAAATTTAGGGGAGGTTTTAAAAACTTATTTTAGACATGGTAATTTAAACACTTTAAGTCAATATAGAATTTTAGATTTGTATCGTGCAGTTATTTTTTATTGACTCACCTTTTCCTACCCCTCAGTGAAATATGAATGGCAATAGAGTAAGGCTTGTAAAGTTACAATACTGCTGGAAATCAGCAGTTTTCATGCAAGATAATCCAGGTACAATGACACAATTGTACTAAGCAAACCTAAGTTAACACTGGGTCGAGATGTCAGGCTGAAAGGTGAAGGGGTGACTCCCACTTCCTCTGTGTTGACCTAACCTAGAGATGTTGGCTTTTCTCTGACAGGAAAGGAAGACCCCAGCACCTCACAGGGCAGGTGCTTCTCCTCAGCTGACTGCCTCAGCCTCCCTCTTTAAGACGGCCCATCACAAGCCTGCAGCAGTCCATTCCAGCTAACGGCAGAGTGGACAAAAGAGTCATACCTGCATTTGGCCAGGCGCGGTGTCTCACACCTGTAATCCCAGCACTTTGGGAGGCCAAGGTGGGTGGATCACGAGGTCAGGAGATCGAGACCATCCTGGCTAACACAGTGAAACCCCGTCTCTACTAAAAAATATAAAAAATTAGCTGGGCATGGTGGCAGGTGCCTGTAGTCCCAGCTCCTCAGGAGGCTGAGGCAGGAGAATGGCGTGAACCCAGGAGAAAGAGCTTGCAGTGAGCTGAGATGGAGCCACTGCACTCCAGCCTGGGAGACAGAGCGAGACTCCGTCTCGGGGGAAAAAAAAAAAAAAGTCACACCTGCATTTTAGGATGGCCTGGGGGAAAGGCAGGCATCCAGACTACCACGGCTGTGGGCCTTGTGCCTCCACATATCCCTGCCTTAAGCTTGATGAGTTCCAACAACCCACCAAACCGATGGTGAGAAGGGAGAACTGGACTCACTCACCCAGCCAGTGGGCAACAGTGACCAACTTCTCCTCCCTCAAATCTCAGTTAACAGATAACCAAGTAACAATGCATAAAGAGAGTGGTAGGAGAAATAGAAATAAAGAAAATCAGAGTACAGACGAAAAATACATTTGAAAATGGACTCTGTGAAAAACAAAATTCAATTTAATTCGATAAACTGTAACGTTGCAAGTACTTCTTAAGGAGCTAGCATGAGCCTGGCAGCATTCGGGACACTGGGCATAATGAGGCACCAAAAACACAGCCCAGCTCTTGACAGAGGGAGTCCAAACATCATTAAAAAGCCAATGTGTCAAATAGTGTTAAATGCTAAGAACAAAAGAAAACAGAATGAGTGTGCTCCTGAGCTAAAGGAGTGGTCAGCAGGCAAATGGTAAAACATGCTTGCGTTGTGTTTTCATTAACAGACAGAAACCTGAGCTTTGTGAAGGCCAAGGAAGAATGAGGTGCAGCAGCTCAGGTGTGTGGGGGGCCCAGACGTGGGTACAGGCAGACATGGGAGGAGCGCTGCCCAGAGCTGAGGCTCAGAAACTCACCATGTGCATTCTGATTGCAGCAACCAGTCCTAGAGAAGGAAAATCAGCAATGAAGGTACGCTTGAGAATCTCCAAATGCAAGAAACGCAAGAAGAAAATGAGATAAAAGTTATGAGAAATGAAATACCTAAGTAAAAGGCAAAATATTGAAGAAAAAAAGATTTTGATGAATGTCTTTAACTTTAGAGATTTAAAACAAACCTACACTCAAGCCAAGAAAATGGCTTATTTATTTACTTATAAACAAATAAAAATGAGAATGGCTTTTTGGCCTTCTCCTGTCAATATGAAACTAGGTGTATCAGTAATCGATGCCTCTACTGGCTGCATTACAAACAACCCCAACATAGCACCTCAAACAACCACGGTCATTCACTTTACTTACAATGTGGGAGTTGAAGAAGCACTGCCAACTGCTTTGTATTTAAGGTCACTCAGTGAAACTGCAGCCAGACTTTACAGAGGTCTGCTGGTCATCTGGAAGGCTGAAGGGTCCTTCATGCACCTACCTGAGACCCAGGCAGGTAAACTCAAAGAGCTGAGGGTCTCTGGGCCTGCCCCCTACTTCTTAATCTTTATCTGTCTATCTGTCTCTCTCTTTATCTTCTCTATCTGTATCTCCCTCTCTCAAACTGTATCTTTCTGTCTCCGTATCTCTGTCCCTGTCTCTATCTTCTCCATTTATCTGAAGCTCTCTCTCTCTCTCTCTGTTTCTCTCTCTCTCTCTCTCTCTCTCTCTCTCACGTTGCCACATAACAGCGTCGTGGAAGCCTGCAGGAGGCACCCCCTGCCAGTATTGCAAAGGCACTCGTGTCCGTGTCCAGAAGGGAGCCTTCAGGAGCTCCACGGGTTTTTCTACCCAAGCTCGGAAGTGATGCTGCAATCACCTGTGCACCTGTCACAGGGGTCAGTCCAGGCAGGACCACCTCTCCGTAGGAGGAGACTCATAGCACTCTGGACATGTTGTAGACACACAACAGGTAGAGTTACGGCCTCTTTGAGGGAGCAGAGGCTTGAGTCAAGAAAGCCACATTCACCATTTTGTGGTTGCACAAAGGAGAAGGGGCAGCCCCCTCCTACCCAAAATTGACATCCAGACTAATGATGCACCTGGCTCAGGTGGTCTGAAAGGCTGAGTGCTTGGTACCTCAGCAGTTGGAGCGGAAATTTTCTTTCTTTCAAAACTGTAGTTAATTGAAAGTGTTGAAAATGTTGAATGTTTGTAACCATATCTTTTGCAACTTTGAAAAGAAATGTACATATTTTTAAAGAAAAATATTAAAGAAGGTAATTTGAAAAATAAGTTATGAAAATAGTGATATTATCAGTGTTGACATCGTCAAGAACTTTTTAGACTAAGTGAATATGCAACAGTAATAATAACTGCTTGTGTTTAATATTCAGATACTATTATAAAGAAACATTTTTATTTTCCTCAAATTTACATGAATATATATATTTTTAAGTACATAAAATTTTAATGTTTTGCCACTTTCTTTTATTCTCAGCTGGATATTATAGTTTGGATAATAAATTACACAGTTACCGCTGTAATGGGGCATTAGCCCAGCGTCAACCATGTGTGGCTCTTTGATTGGTGTTTTGTCTGTTGGACTTCCATGAGAAACTCACAGACTGAAACTGACTGGACTGAGGCTCACCTGGGACACTCCTTGTCCTTCAGCCATAATCCTCTTAGGAACCCTGATTCTCAAAGTAGAAAAATACAATGTACAAAGGAATTATTTTTAATGAGTGGGATTTCCCTTCTGGGAAGATGGGATATGCATCCTTTGCCCTCTTCCTCCCACTGAGCATAATGAATAATCTTGAACATTATGAGTAGAACAGGCATTGGACAGCACAGAAGGCAGACTGGCCGGGGCCTCAGGATGCAAGAAGGGCACAGAGGTGAGTTCTTGGGTGTTCCCAGACTCAGGGCAGAGGACGCCAGCAACCCAGAAATGCCAGCAGGCACAAAGAAAGCCCCGGCAGAAGAAAGGAGCGGTCTATCCAGACAGAAAACTTAGACAGTACCCACTCGACTCCAGCCACAACACACGCAAAACATTGCTGCCCTTTGCCGTCCACACAAGCCAGGTGGGGCCCCAGACTCTCACCCCCACCTGGCAGTAACAAGCCATCAGTCACTTCCCAGACAAAGCAGTGTCAAAGGAACCAGCTGCAACAGAAGGTTCCAGTGTGATAAGTAAGACCTAGAGTCTTCTGACATAGTACCAAATGTGCACCTCTTTCAGCAGAAAATCCCTGTCATGCCAAGAAGCAGCAAGATAACAAAGTGAATGAAACAAGACAAGCCATAGATGCCAACATCCAGCATAGAGGTGCTATTATAGAATGACCTCACAGGGACTTAAAGCAGCCACGGTAAAGATGCTTCAAGGGCAATGGCAAACGTAATTGAAACAAATGAAAAAACACAAAGCCTCAGCAAAGAAATTGAAACTCTCAAGAAAGAAATAGAAAATACAAGGAAGTAAACAAATTTTGGACCTGAAAATCAAATAATAAAACAAGTTTGGATCTTTGCATGGACAATGATGACAGTCACAAATGAGGAGTATGATGAATTCTGTGCTACTGAAGTCCCCAAAAAGAAAGAAACACATATGCCCACCCATCTTTGAATTCCATAAAAGGAAATTCCTAGAAAAGTATTTTTGAAATATCCACATTTGGAATGTTATTTCAAATTCTCCTCCCAATAAAAGATGTGTTATTTGGTGGAATAGGAACAAGTTTTCAGGATGATGTTAATGTCCCCTTTCATTTTGTACACACGCCAAAATGCATCAGCACGTAATCATCAGCCTTCCAAACTGTGTTCACACATTTCCCATGCTAATATTTCACCCACATAACTTCATTTCCCTGCCTTTGATTCTTGCAATAACACATTTAGCACTTGTGAGCATGCACTGTCAGGCTGAAAAAGAGGCTTGTATCCTGTTAGACAGTACTGAATATTGGAATAGCCTTCTAATGCCTTTCGGCCCTTCCAAAAAAATCCAGTCCTATTGATCCAGCACTGATTTGGACGTGAAATTTCCTCAGTTAAATATTCTTAACGTCCCAGCTCTTAAATCATGAATTTACATTTTCTGGTACTCTTTTGCCTTTAAAGCCCTTTTGACAGGCATTGTCTCGTGTTTTGGCCACAGACACTATGGGTTGGGGAAGATGAGTGTTATCACACATGCTAGCAGGTGAAAAGATTGAGGCTAAGCTTTCATATCTGCCATTGTTTAGCCATATCACTCACCAAGGTCAGATCCAGCCCAAAACGTTATTATTTTGAGTTTGGGGCAATGATTTTTCCAAATTTTTACACTTTCTTCTTATTCTTTAAGCAAGCAAATGCCCACTTTCTGCCCCTGACTAGATCCGGCTGTGTGGCATGATTGCATGGGATTCACTTTCTGCCCCTTTCACGGGTCTTGTCCTTTCTCACCTCCACCCACGTACTCAGGCCTTGCCATCTGCCTGGGATGCTTCCTGCCTTTTCTCTGTCTCTTTAAACCCTGCCCTGCAAAACATACTTCAAATGCTGTTTTCTTCAGAAAGCCTTCCAGAGCTACCCATATGAGCTGCCGAGGCAATTAATTTTAAAGGAATTCACTCACCAATAAGGTTAAAAACAGATGTTGAGGTGTTTTGATATTTCACTCATCAGGTATTTATAGCTTGCTTCCCAGAATCAATTATAAGCTTTTTTCCAGAGGAGATATTCTTGAATTTTCCTTGAATTTTCACAGTGACCATAATATATAATAAAAGAACATAGAAGTGAACATAATATATAATAAAAGAACAAAATACCAGTGAGAATTTTATTTCCATGTCAACAAATAGATTCAACAAAGATTCTATTTGACATGGAAATACAAGGTTCTAATAAAATGCTATAGTGCTTTATTTTAAAAAGTCTCTTCTAAAACTTTCTGAGAATAGATGATGACTTGATGCATTTATCTAGAAGAGAAAACAAAGGTATTTCTTTTGAACAATGTAATAATTTAAAACGTAGGTTTAATCTAACCTTTGTACCCAAAGTGCCACTATTAGAAATTGAGTCATGGGTAACCTTACACAAGGTTGTTGCAGGAAGTTTCCAACAGATGACTGTTGAACAGATTGAGAGATGAGACAAAACGAAGTTCCTTGAGTCCAAAATTTACCTGAATGACAGGTCAAGGCTATGGCAGTAGGATAAGCCTAGCATGAGAGTAAAGCAGAATCTCAAGTAAACCCCTGACCCAGTCCTACCTCCTGACTGCCACAGGGAGTGTCTGGGAACCCATCCATTGAAGTGGAGGACAGAAATGCGTCCTGCTTATTCAACTTTCTCCCTGAATCATGCCCAATTATATATCACCCTGTGTAAATGGGAAAAAAATAAAATTAAATTTAAAAACTAGCAGACTTTTCAAAAATAGTGTGGCCTTACTAGATTGACCTTCTAAAATCAATCACTTTAGCTGTTGTATGCCGAATGGCTCCTAAGGAGGAAAAGAAGCAAAGAGATGACTTCGGAGGCAGTGGTCAGAGTCCAAACAGAAATGATGGTGGCTTGGGCTAGATTGCACAGGGAATCTATGCAGAAAAGCTTAGATTCAGACATGTTAACTCAAGATATGAGATGAAGAGAAATATTGATTTGAGATGCATATTTTTCAAGGTAATTTATAGGTTTTTGACTGAAATAGCTAGGTGGACGCCATGTTAACTGAGTTGATGTCAATTTCAGAAAATGTGTAAAAATCACAAGCTAAGTCCTTTGCAGACCTTGTGTCAATTCTCTCTTTTTATAAATGCAATACCTGGGACACACTGGTAACAAATAACTTACCCACAGCAACACAACAGCAGAAATAAAACTTGAGTCATCCATGGCTCCCTTTGCAATCTTTCCAGTACCAGACCTCTCTTAAAAGTAGCTTTGAAAAGGCTGGGCGTTGGTGGCTCACGCCTGTAATCCCAGCACTTTGGGAGGCCAAGGTGGGAGGATCACAAGGTCAAGAGATCAAGCTCCTCCTGGCCAACATGGTGAAACCGCATCTCTACTAAAAATATAAAAATTAGCTGAGCGTGGTAGTACACGCCTGTAGTCCCAGCTACTTGGGAGGCTGAGGCAGAAGAATTGCTTGAAACCAGGAGGTGGAGGTTACAGTGAGCCGAGATAGTGCCACTGCACTCCAACCTGGTGATACAGCGAGACTCCGTCTCAAAAAAAAAAAAAAGTAGCTTTTTTGTTTTTGCTTTTGTTTTTAATTATAGTTTAAGTTCTAGGGTACATGTGCACAATGTGCAGTTTTGTTGCATATGTATACATGTGCCATGTTGGTGTGCTGCACCCATTAACTCATCTTTTACATTAGGTACTTCTCCCAATGCTATCCCTCCCCCATTCCCCCACCCCACCACAGGCCCCGATGTGTGATGTTCCCCTTCCTGTGTGCAAGTGTTCTTTCTCATTGTTCAATTCCCACCTATGAGTGAGAACATGCGGTGTTTGGTTTTCTGTCCTTGTGACAGTTTGCTCAGAATGATGGTTTCCAGCTTCATCCATGTCCCTACAAAGGACATGAACTCATCCTTTTTTATGGCTGCATAGTATTCCATGGTGTATATGTGCCACATTTCTTAATCCAGTCTATCATTGATGGACATTTGGGTTGGTTCCAAGTTTTTGCTATTGTGGATAGTGCCGCAATAAACATACATGTGCATGTGTCTTTATAGCAGCATGATTTGTGATCCTTTGAGTATATGCCCAGTAATGAGATCTCTGGGTCAAATGGTATTTCTAGTTCTAGATCCTTGAGGAATCGCCATCCTGTCTTCCACAAAGGTTGAACTAGTTTACACTTCCACCAACTGTGTAAAACCGTTCCTATTTCTCCACATCCTCTCCAGCATCTGTTGTTTCCTGACTTTTTAATGATTGCCATTCTAACTGGTGTGAGATGGTACCTCATTGTGGTTTTGATTTGCATTTCTCTGACGGCCAGTGATGATGAGCATTTTTTCATGTGTCTGTTGGCTGCATAAATGTCTTCTTTTGAGAAGTGTCTGTTCATATCGTTTGTCCACTTTTTGATGGGGTTGATTTTTTTCTTGTAAATTTGTTCTTTGTAGTTCTTTGTAGATTCTAGATATTAGCCCTTTGTCAGATGGGTAGATTGCAAAAATTTTCTCCCGTTCTGTAGGTTGCCTGTTCACTTTGATGGTGGTTTCTTTTGCTGTGCAGAAGCTCTTTAGTTTAATTAGATCCCATTTGTCTATTTTGGCTTGTGTTACCATTGCTTTTGGTGTTTTGGTCATGAAGTCCTTGCCCATGCCTATGTCCTGAATGGTATTGCCTAGGTTTTCTTCTAGGGTTTTTATGGTTTTAGGTCTAACATTTAAGCCTTTAATTCATCTTGAGTTAACTTTTGAATAAGGTGTAAAGAAGGGATCCACTTTCAGCTTTCTACATATGGCTAGCCAGTTTTCCCAGTACCATTTATTATATAGGGCATCCTTTCCCCCTTTCTTGTTTTTGTCAGGTTTGTCAAAGATCAGATGGTTGTAGATGTGTGGTGTTATTTCTGAGGCCTCTGTTCTGTTCCATTGGTCTACATCTCTGGTTTAGTACCAGTACCATGCTGTTTTGGTTACTGTAGCCTTGTAGTACAGTTTGAAGTCAGGTAGCGTGATGCCTCCAGCTTTGTTCTTTTTGCTCAGGATTGTCTTGGCAACGTGGGCTCTTTTTTGGTTCCATATGAACTTTAGTTTTTCCAATTCAGTGAAGAAAGTCATTGGTAACTTGATGGGGATGGCATTGAATCTATAAATTACCTGGGGCAGTATGGCCATTTTCACTATATTGATTCTTCCTATCCATGAGCAGGGAGTGTTCTTCCATTTGTTTGTGTCCTCTTTTATTTCATTGAGCAGTGGTTTGTAGTTCTCCTTGAAGAGGTCCTTCACATCCTGTGTAAGTTGGATTCCTAGGTACTTTATTCTCTTTGTAGCAATTGTGAATGGGAGTTCACTCATGATTTGGCTCTCTGTTTGTCTGTTAATGGTGAATAGGAATGCTTGTGATTTTTGCACATTGATTTTGTATCCTGAGACTTTGCTGAAGTTGTGTATCAGCTTAAGGAGATTTAGGGCTGAGATGATGGGGTTTTCTAAATATACAATCATGTCATCTGCAAACAGGGACAATTTGACTTCCTCTTTTCCTAATTGAATACTCTTAATTTCTTTCTCTTGCCTGATTGCCCTGGCCAGAACTTCCAACACTGTGTTGAATAGGAGTGGTGAGAGAGGGCATCCCTGTCTTGTGCTAGTTTACAAAGGGAATGCTTCCAGTTTTTGCCCATTCAGTATGATATTGGCTGTGGGTTTGTCATAAATAGCTCTTAATATTTTGAGATAGGTTCCATCAATACCTAGTTTATTGAAAGGTTTTAGCATGAAGGGCTGTTGAATTCTGTCAAAGTCCTTTTCTGCATCTATTGAGATAATCAAGTGGTTTTTGCCTTTGGTTGTGTTTATGTGATGGATTACATTTATTGATTTGCATATGTTGAACCAGCCTTGCATCCCAAGGATGAAGCCAACTTGATCTTGGTGGATAAGCTTTTTGATGTGCTGCTGGATTTGGTTTGACAGTATTTTATTAAGGATTTTGGCATTGATGTTCATCAGGAATATTCGTCTAAAATTCTCCTTTTTTGTTGTGTCTCTGCCAGGCTTTGGTATCAGGATGATGCTGGCCTCAAAAAATGAGTTAAGGAGGATTCCCTCTTTTTCTATTGATTGGAATAGTTTCAGAAGGAATGGTACCAGCTCCTCTTTGTACCTCTGGTAGAATTTGGTTGTGAATCTGTCTGGTCCTGGACTTTTTTTGGTTGGTAGGCTATTAATTATTGCCTCAATTTTAGAACCTGTTATTGGTCTATTTAGGGATTCAAATTCTTCCTGGTTTAGTCTTGTGAGGGTGTATGTGTCCAGGAATTTATCCATTTCTTCTAGATTTTCTAGTTTATTTGCATAGAGGTGTTTATAGTATTCTCTGTTTATAGTATTCTATAGTATTCTCTGATGATGGTAGTTTGTATTTCTGTGGGATCAGTGGTGATATCCCCTTTATCATTTTTAATGCACCTATTTGAGTCTACTCTCTTTTCTTCTTTATTTGTCTTGCTAGCGGTCTATTTTGTTGATCTTTTCAAAAAACCAGCTGCTGGATTTATTGATTTTTTTGAGGTGTTTTTTGTGTCTCTATCTCCTTCAGTTCTGCTCTGATCTTAGTTATTTCTTGCCTTCTGCTCAGTTTTGAGTTTGTTTGCTCTTGCTTCTCTAGTTCTTTTAATTGTGATGTTAGCACGTCGATTTTAGATCTTTCCTGCTTTCTCTCATGGGCATTTAGTGGTATAAATTTCCCTCTACACAATACTTTAAATGTGTTGCTGATATTCTGTTACCTTGTGTCTTTGTTCTCATTGATTTCAGAGAACATCTTTATTTCTGCCTTCATTTCATTATTTACCCAGTAGTCATTCAGGAGCAGGTTATTCATTTTCCATGTAGTTGTATGGTTTTGAGTGAGTTTCTTAATCCTGAGTTCTAATTTGATTGCACTGTGGTCTGAAAGTCAGTTTGTTGTGATTTCTGTTCTTTTACATTTGCTGCAGAGTGCTTTACTTCCAACTATTTGGTCAATTTTGGAATAAGTGTGATGTGGTGCTGAGAAGAATGTATATTCTGTTGATTTGGGGTGGAGAGTTCTGTAGATGTCTATTAGGTCCACTTGGTGCAGAGCTGAGTTCAAGTCCTGGATATCTTTGTTAACTTTCTATCTTGTTGATCTGTCTAATATTGACAATGGGGTGTTATAGTCCTCCCATTATTATTGTGTGGGAGTCTAAGTATCTTTGTAGGTCTCTAAGGACTTGTGTTATGAATCTGGGTGCTCCTGTATTGGGTTCATATATATTTAAGATAATTAACTCTTCTTGTTGAATTGATCCCTTTACCATTATGTAATGACCTTCTTTGTCTCTTTTGATCTTTGTTGGTTTAAAGTCTGTTTTATCAGAGAGTGGGATTGCAACCCCCCCCTTTTTTTTTTTTTTTTTTGCTTTCCATTTGCTGCACCTGAGATGGGTCTCCTGAATACAGCACACTGATGAGTCTTGACTCTTTATCCAATTTGCCAGTCTGTGTCTTTTAATTGGGGCATTTAACGCATTTACATTTAAGTTTAATATTGTTATGTGTGAACTTGATCCTGTCATTATGATGTTAGCTGGTTATTTTGCCAGTTAGTTGATGCAGTTTCTTCCTAGCATTGATAGTCTTTACAATTTGGCATGTTTTTGCAGTGGCTGGTACCGGTTGTTCCTTTCCATGTTCAGTGTTTCCTTCAGGAGCTCTTGTAAAGCAGGCCTGGTGGTGACAAAAGCTCTCAGCATTTGCTTGTCTGTAAAGGATTTTATTTCTTCTTCACTTAAGAAGCTTAGTTTGGCTGGATATGAAATTCTGGGTTGAAAATTATGTTCTTTAAGAACGTTGAATATTGACCCACTCTCTTCTGGATTGTAGAGTTTCTGCCGAGAGATCCGCTGTTAGTCTGATGGACATCCCTTTGTTAGTAACCCGACCTTTCTCTCTGGCTGCCCTTAAGATTTTTCTCTTCATTTCAACCTTGGTGAATCTGACAATTATGTGTCTTGGAGTTGCTCTTCTCGAGGAGTATCTTTGTGGTGTTCTCTGTATTTCCTGAATTTGAATATTGGCCTGCCTTGCTAGGTTGGTGAAGTTCTCCTGGATAATATCCTGAAGAGCGTTTTCTAACTTGGTTCCATTCTCCCTGTCACTTTCAAGTATACCAATCAAATGTAGATTTGGTCTTTTCACATATTCCCATATTTCTTGGAGGCTTTGCTCATTTCTTTTTACTCTTTTTTCTCTAATTTTGTCTTATCACTTCATTTCATTAATTTGATCTTCAATTACTGATATCCTTTCTTCCACTTGATTGAATTGGCTTTTGAAACTTGTGCACACGTCATGTAGTTCTCATGCCATGGTTTTCAGCTCCATCAGGTCATTTAAGGTCTTCTCTACACTGTGTATTCTAGTTAGCCATTCATCTAACCTTTATTCAAGGTTTTTAGGTCCTTGCAATGGATTTGAACATCCTCCTTTAGCTAGGAGAAGTTCGTTATTACCAACCTTCTGAAGTCTACTTCTGCCAGCTCATCAAAGTCATTCTCCATCCAGCTTTGTTCCGTTGCTGGAGAGAAGCTGCAATCCTTTGGAGGAGAAGAGGTACTCTGGTTTTTGGAATTTTCAGCTTTTCTGCTCTGGTTTCTCCCCATCTTTGTGGTTTCATCTATCTTTGGTCTCTGATGATGGTGACCTACAGATGGGGTTTCGGTGTGGATGTCATTTTTGTTGATGTTGATGCTATTCCTTTCTGTTTGTTAGTTTTCCTTCTAACAGTCAGGTCCCTCAGGTGCAGGTCTATTGGAGTTTGTTGGAGGTCCACTCCAGACCCCGTTTACCTGGTTATCACCAGCAGAGGCCACAGAACAGCAAATATTGCAGAACAGCAAAAATTGCTGTCTGACACTTCCTGTGGAAGCTTTGTCCAGAGGCTGTATGAGGTGTCAAGTCGGCCCTACTGGGAGGTTTCTCCCAGTTAGGCTACACAGGGGTCAGGGACCCACTTGAGGAGGCAGTCTGTCCATTCTCAGAGCTCAAAGACAGTGCTGGGAGAACCACTGCTTTCTTCAGAGGTGTCAGACAGGGATGTTTATGTCTGTAAAAGTTTTTGCTGCCTTTTGTTCAGCTATGCCCTGCCCCTGGTTGTGGAGTCTACAGAGGCAGGCAGGCCTTGTTGAGCTGCAGTGGGCTCCACCCAGTTCCACCCACTTTGTTTACCTACTGAAACCTCAGTGATGGCGGATGCCCCTCCCCAGCCAGGCTGCCACCTTGCAGTTCCGTCTCAGACTGCTGTGCTAGCAGTGAGCAAAGCTCCATGGGTGTGGGATCTGCCAAGCCAGGCATGGGATATAATCTCCTGGTGTGCTGTTTGCTAAGACCATTGGGAAAGCACAGTATTTGGGAGAGGGTGTACTGTTCCTCCAGATACAATCTGTCACGGCTTCCCTTGGCTAGGAAAGGGAAATCCCCTGACCCCTTGTGCTTCCCAGGTGAGGTGATGCCCTGCCCTGCTTCACTTGCCCTCCGTGGGCTGCACCCACTCTCCAACCAGTCCCAGTGAGATGAACCAGGTACCTCAGCTGGAAATGCAGAAATCACCCATCTTCTGTGCCAATCATGCTAGGAGCTGTAGACCAGAGCTGTTCCTATTTGGCCATCTTGGAACAGACTCCCAAAAAGTTGCTTTGAAAAGAAGTAACCCACATGACACTTGAGTATAAAGCTTCAATATTCACACATTCACAGGGAGAGGGTGCATGCTGTGTCATTTTGCCTTATCAATCTGTTTTCCTCTTTCCCCAGGTGACTTGTAATAGGCAGATGAATTGTTTCTTAGACCGAGTCTGTGTCATGGTTTTGCAGCCCTTCAATTTTACTCAAGACAGACCTGCCTCCACAATGAGTTTCTCAATGATCCAACTCTGCCCTACAAAACCTTTCCATTCTTTAAGAAATATCCCTAATGCAATTTTTTCTATGGAGACCTTCCTGACCACTCCCCACACAGCATTCCTTTCCACCTTGTATACTATTTTCCTATTCTTTGAGCTCTGTATGCAGTACCTTACCTTGATTGTTTTGTGACTATCTATAAACTCGTCTCCTCATTAAACTACAGATCTCTTGAGGGCAGAAACTCCAATGGATTCATCTTCTTAATGCCTTTATTCCTTAACACAAATCCTGGGACATGGCACACAACAATACACATTTGGTGAATTGATTGTAATATTGCAGAAATATCAATGTGCCAACCCACTTTTCAAATCCATAGGTTGCCAGCTCCTGTGAAAGGTGGTGAAAGTCCTCTGTGTACACAAAACTCAAAGTCCTACTATATTTACATTGACATAACATTAATAGGACAAATATAATAATAACAATAAAAGTGTCCAATTTTAGATAATGGTCTAATTTTCATCAACCCCACATGATTTATTTTCAGTGCTAACTAACCAATTGAGTAAATATACTTTGTTAACAACATTAATATTCTATTTATTGTGTCCATAAAAGACAGGAAAAAAAGAGCATGAGGATTAGGAAATTGTTTGCGCTTTCATCGTGTCATTTGTTTTTGTGAAATCAACCTCTGCATAGGAAAATTACTTAACAGCTTTGAGGCAGCTTGTATTTGCAAACACAGTACAGGCTTTCAATGGGCAATCGACATGCTGGCAGTGACCAGAAAATCAGAGACCCTGGCAGGACTGAAATGTACCCATGTGGCCAAGCCACACTGCCAGGACCAACGCTGCTGGTGCACAGTGCTGTGATAATGGGGACGTGGCTGGAATTCACTCTGAGTGAAGCCCCTCCACACTATTTACTACCAACCAACATAAGGAAATTCCGTGCTTTCCATCCAGAAGCTACACGCACTGGGAAACACTTTTTTTAGATGTAATTGATATTCAACTTTGAAACTCCTTTGAAAAATAAAAACAGGTAAAATTGTCCAAATGTACATCATGCTGTGTGATTCACACTGAGTGTTTCTTTTGAAGAGAACTGAAAACTGTTTCTGGAATTTCTGCCAACTTTCTCTGAGCTCTTCACAGCGGCAGCTCCGTCAAGCTGGCTTGATTCAAACCAAGTGTTTGCCAGGGAAGCTGTTTCACATGTGGGAGTAGCTGAGGCCCCGATATGATTACATCCACGAACATCACTGGTTAGCAACTTGCAGAGGAAGAGAGCATGGTGTGTTTGAGATGCAGGCTGTGCGAGTTCCTGCCCTCAGGAGCTCATCCAAGCCCCTGCGGGAAGTCAGGGTGGGGCTTTGTCTCCTGCTCTCCTTCCTGGTGTTCTTTGCGGGATTAAATTCCCCCTTCTGTAGATTTCTCGGGGTGATCTCCTGCCCTCCTACCTCCTCTTTCAATATGCTAGCAACTTTTACAATATGCATATATTCCTTGTGCAGGTACATCAGACTTGCTCATATCTGTCAAATTTTGTACAAAGAGGAACTGAGAACAAAATAATCCCAGTTCCGAGAGGTTGTCTCTGACAACACAATAGAATCTTCTCAAATTTTAAAAAATCTTATCACAGGATTGGACAATTGCATGTTTATCAGTGAAGGAAAATTAAACCATGAATGCCAATTGCACTTACATATCCCATGCATACCACTTATTCATCAGAGGAATCTGGAATCGAAAATAAATGGTTCATTGCAGAATTTTTACATATACATTCTGCATCTCATGGTTTATGAGAATACTATGAAGTAATATAGGATACGGATTTAAAATGGGAATCCATGGATTTACTATGTATAGTAAATTACTATTACCTGTATTGATTATTACTGTTAGAAAGGGTTTCAAGAGTTTTGAGAAGCATGCATACTTTACAGAATTCGGTGTTTAATAAAGTGAATTGGTAGCATTCTAGCGTGGAAATTACCAACCTGTGTTTTGTGATAAGAAAGATGTATTTATAATTTCAGCTCTGACACTTACGCACTGTGGATGTGGTTCCTAAATGTTCTAGGCCTCATTCTCCCCACTAGTGAAATAGGGAAGATGGGTTCTGCTCCTCATAAGGAGTCGCTTAGGTAACAATAGTGGTTAGCAACGAGCACTCCCATGGTGCCGGCACTGACGAGACTGTCCTGATTCTTGTGACAGCTCAGCGGCAGCACCTGGAATGACAGAAGCATCAGTAACATTCCAGGAGCTGTTATTGTTCTGCATTTTACACAGCATCTGAGCTTCTTTCATCCCCCTTGTATCATGTCGCCTTTTTTTCTTTCTGAAAGCAATTTTTCTAGTGGAAAACAAAACAATGACTCAAGGGAAGTAAATATAGACCCAGGTCCATCATCACCTGTCTACAGGCAGAAGAAAAGAAACTACCCCCTTCCTCCTTAAAGCAAAAGTGAGATTAGCTAAACACTGGAAGTGTTCCAGGACAGAGAAGGTTCTTTTCCAGAGGGAACTGTAGGCAGGGGCTGTGGACACCTTGGATTTCGCTCCCCCCCTCCTCCAATTTAAGGAATTATATTCACAAGCAGTAAGTGGAGCTGGGCTCAATTCCATTCTCTCACCCACTCTTGCATCAGGGATGAGCCTGGTGGCTGTAATCCGCCTCCACTCCTGAAGGGGAGATGCAAATGAGAAGGTCAAGTGGGAAGAGCCCAGTGGCCCTGGGGGATCAGATCTTTCTAGTGGACTGGGGATAGCTGTGTGGGCCTCCCTCATGACCCACAGGCCAGATGCAAAGAGCTGTTTCTTTTGACCTTGACTTAAAACATTTCCCCCCATGCCAACTGCCAATGGAGCCCAAAGGGGTGCCTTAGAATTGCTCAGGAGCGACCGAGTGTGGCCCATGGCAGACGGTGGTGGAGAGAACCAGGAGGAAGTGACCAGGACCTTCCGTGAGGGGAGACACAGAGAAGGAAGATCTGGGTCTTGAAATGCTCTGGCTGTGTCCCCACCCAAATCTCATCTTGAATTGTAATCGGAATTATAATCCCCGTGTGTTGGAGGAGGGACCTGGTGGGAGGTGATTGGATCATGGGGGTAGTTACCCCCATGCTGTTCTTATGACAGTGAGTGAGTTTTCATGAGATCTGATGTTTTTATAAGGGGCTTTCCCCACTTTGTTTCTCTCTCTCTCTCTCTCTTCCCCCCATCTCTCTCCCTCTCACCTGCTGCCATTCAGCAGATGTTGAGATAATGAGAATAGGTTACTAATATATCAAGAACTGTTCACAGAAGGTATACCAGTCGTACCTGTTTAATTAAGAAGGTGACCATGCATTAAGAATTCAACTGTTCAAATTGTGTTCTGAAAAAGATAGGTGTCAATTTTATGCTAATATTTCTAGCCACATGTACGTAAAAATGGGACAGGAGCAAATGGTGCTCTGGGGACAGTTGAGGCTATGTGCTCCTATTTCTTTGTTCGAAGACTCTTACCTTTTAGCTGATCATTATCAGTACTATTTTTGTACTGAGCACACTTTACCTGCCTGCACTGAGCTGGTGTTTTGCACTCATCTTTTCCTGGAACACTCACAGCCACATGAGCAACAGGTCTCCATCATCTCCTATTTACAGGAAAAGAAACTGATGTTTGGAGACATTCAGGGCCTCTCCCAAAGGCAAAGTCCAACCCCAGAAGGTAACTCCAGAAACCCAGCTCTGTGTTGGGTGCGTTTTCACCCCCAGATGCTTATGTCTGACTGCATCACTGAGGATGGGCGGCCGGGGTGCAGGATATCTGCAGAAACGGCTCTCAACACCACCCCTGGCAAAGACAATAGGGCAGGAGAGAGAACCTCTTCCACCTGGATTGATGCCTTCTAGGCTGACGCCTGCAGAAGCACAGGGTTGAGTATTTCCTTGGTGTAGCCTGGCTTCTCCTCTTCTCATTTTTAAAGAAAGTCATATAAATGGGAGCATCACACCAACCTCTTAAGAAAGATAGAAGTTGAGAAGGTGAGAAAAAAAGGGAGAAAGAGAAGGGAAGGGATTGAGGGTGGGAAGGAGGGAAGAGGAAGAAAGGCACTTTCAATTTAAAAGAGATTTTGATTAGTGAGAGGCCTTGACGCTCATAAATAATGGAAAGTCCAAACCTTGCAGATTATAAGTTTGACTCCATGCCTTTCCATGCATTTTATGATGCTTGCATTTTTTTGTTTTAGTTTGGGGAGCAGGTCCATTATGAGGATCTCAAGTTGTTTTAATGCACAAAGGAGAAAGGATGAGTGGGCGATGGGGATGCTCTTTGGCATGGAAGGAAGCAGCAGCTGAACTGCAAGGGAGAGAATAGCCCAGGGGAGTTGGGGAGGAAGTTCCAGGGCATCAGTGTGCCTTGATGAATCTCAGAGTTTGTTTTAAAAGGAAGACTTTTTTTTTAATAGGAAACAAATGTTTGAGTTTTCATGAATAATTTGAATTGAGCTTCCAAACAATCCAAAAGATGTTAAGAGCAGGAGGACACCCGGATCACAGCGCTGTGGTCCGCACAGGCTCAGCCTGAAGCTGGGGTCCATGTGGCCTGTGTTATGCCATCTTCATATCCTCTCCTCCACCAGTCGCATCACCTCTTCGTTTACCAATATTCGGTTCCCCTGGGATTCCAGAGGGACCTGTCCTGTTACCATGGCACTCCCTGGGCACCAGGACAAGAAAGAAGGAGGGACAGTGGGAACAGCCAAGATACACCCTCACCTTCCTCCAACTCCTTTGTGTGACAGCCCCTCTAGACTACTGTGACATCTTGCCAGAGGTGCTTGCCCACTCTGCAAAACTGGCTCACAGTTTTTATAAGCCATCACTGGCTCACTATGGATCTGCACAGATCTCAGGGAAAGCAACTCAGCCAATAAGGTGAGGCCACCACATCTAGGGCCATGGTGCTGGAGGTGGAGCCTTGGCTCCAAGTCAGCTTCATCCTGTGCTGGTGACATAACTTCTCTAAGCTTCGTTTTACTTCTCTTATTAAGTGGGGATGACAAAAGTATCTCAGGGAACACAGTATGCCCTACATGGTATAGTTAGAATAAATAGAACATTATGAACAAATGGAAATGATCACATTGTTATGATACTCTGGGTTCTATAAATGCATATGGTTTGTACAAAGCCACTGGGACCAGTTATACAACAACTGATTTTGGTTCTCAGTTTACCAAGGGCCAGCTGCTGGAATAAGCACTTTGCATGTGTACGGTTTTGGCTCCCATTTGTTTCCCAATATTAACAACTCTGAGATGTTTTTATTACCCCACTGCTCTTTGTCACTTTATAATCAAGAGATATTAGTAGGGCAGAGACACACTGAACACTAAGGATGGATGGGAATAGCAATGCTTCTACAGCTTTGCAATTGCATCTGTGTTTCCAAACATTTCATAGTTTAAGAGACACAATATCAAAATTTGCTTTAGCCATGGATATTAAGAGATCTTTTTTAAAACAATCAGAGATTAGAATATACTTTGAAAATAAAGGTGACATGGTTTGGGCTATATCCCCACCCAAATCTCATCTTGAATTGTAGTTCCCATAATCCCCATGTGTGTGCAAGGGACTCAGTGGGAGATAATTGAACCATGGGGGCAGTTACTCCACGCTGTTCTCATGATAGTGAGTAGTTCTCATGAGATCTGATGGTTTTATGGGGGCTTTTCCCCCTTTTGCTCTGCACTTCTCTCTTGCCTGCTGCCATGTAAAACATGCCTTTGCTCCTCCTTCACCTTCCCCCGTGATTGTGAGGCCTTGCCAGCCATGTGGAGTTGTGAGTCTATTAAATCTCTTTCCTTTATAAATTATCCAATCTCGGGTATGTCTCTATTGGCAGTATGAGAATGGACTAATACATTTGATTAAATAGTTGATAATTAAATCTGATTCAGATGACCACACATAGATTCCTATCATTAAATATTTTCTAGCACGTGCATTCTTTAATCAGCATTGGATCCCATCTAATCGAGAAGTAAAGGTCCTATTTAAATAGCTTTTAGACAAGTCACCTGGTAAAGAGGATTTAAGAGAAAATGGGGAAAAGAAACCAGAATTTAACTGTTTTCTACTTGATTTCCACTAAAATGACCAAATATTTCATAACTGAAAAGATGCAATAGCCCTGATATCTAGCATGGAGTCTTCCCACTCCAGAAAGGTCCAGGCATTTCTCCTGGTCCTAAGGCAGACAGAACCCAGGCGCTGACAGTCCAGCCTGTCCACACACAGGAATAGCCCTCCTGAAGGTAGACGCGAAAGCTTGGACAAAGTTGTTCGTGTCCAAGGAGAGGAAAGGCTAAAGGTAAACCCACCACAGGCCAACGAAGGGCACACCCGGATCCCACCAGCCCCTGTGGGGAGTACTGCAGGATTCTGACCGCAGGAGCACCCATCCCGAGGCACTCACCACTGTACACCACGACCGCCCAAACCTGGCACAGCAGCACTCGGCCTCAGGCCTCAGCGAAGGTGCTCTGAAGTCCGAGTCCGCCCCAGCACATCCGCGCTGCTCTCCATCCCAGCCTGCGCTGCCGCGGCATCATCCCCACGCTGCGGGCCAATCCCAGCTTTCACTGGGGTTTTCAGAGAGCTGGAGAGATGTGAGTGCGAACACACATGTTATGGGATGTAACTGACCTCAACTCCCAGGACAGGAAAACCACAAGTGTGCCGGAGCACACAGAAAAATTGCAGGGGAGATGAGAAGATACAGCAGCCGGCAGAAGAATCTGGACTGAGAAGTCTGAATAATACGTTTTCTGTGAATGTGATCACTGTAAGAACACGGGGTACATTTTAGAAATTTCAAACCTGTGCTTTCAGTAACATTCAATCGGAGACAGCATGGATGAAGCAAAGTAAAGGGTTCATGGAATGGGAGCTGGTGATACAGTAAAGAGGTTATTAAAATCTACCCAAGAGTGAAAAACATGACTATCGAATTACAAATTTCAAAAGACATATTAAACATAAAATTAAAGCCAAATATTGAATGAAATAGAACCTACAAAAGAGAAACAATAGTCATGGAAAACACAGAGTAAAATCCACCTAAATGAAGAAAATATTGAGATTGTAAATTCAAAGGACTCACAGAGAGCCAGAAATAAATGAATGACTAAAGAAATTCACAGGGGCATATCTTGATGAAATTCTTGAACTTAATATTATAATGATAGAAAAACAATATCAAAATATCACATTGTACCCCATAAATGTCATAAATTATTTGTCACTTAATATTAATTCATAAATAAATAACTAAAATAATATTTTGTGTTTTTCTTCATAACTAGGTTTGTAATTCATCTGAAATTAGCTTTTATGAATTCTGTAAAGTAGAATTCGGCTTTAACCCATGGAGGCTGCCAATTACTTCTGTAATTTCATTGAGTGCTTATCTTTCCTCCACTGGTTTGAAATGCTGAATCTATTATATTAAAGGTTTTTTAATATAGAAAAATAAGGTAAACTACAAAGTAAAAAGTTACATGAAAACAATCAGGCTGATCTGAGATCTCACATTTGCAGTGTTACATTTATTTTAGTATTTTTTGTCAGTGTTTTCAAAGTGGTATATTTATAAGGATAATTTTTAGAACCAAGAATTCTATGTACTGAAAGTTTTGATGCATTTATGAGTGGGGAAATAATAATAAGAAAAAACAAAAAATTAAATTCAAAAGCATTAAAAGTATGGCGAACATGCAGGATTTGTGTTGATTAATAAAGGAAATTAATAATGTTGTAAAGTATATAATACGCACCAAAGAAAAGAGCACAGCATTATCTAAAAAGTCATCCAAGTAAATGAAAACTTGAGAAAAATCACAGTTGCATATACAGGTTTGTTGATGTTTGTTTTTATTCTACTGAAAATGGGAAACTGGCATGAAGTGAGACAGAGAAATGGAACATTGTAAAACACACATTAACAGATTCCTGCTAGACAATTGTCTATGCTTTTCTGTACACTTAAAATATTTCTTTTTTTTTTTTTTTTTTTTTTTTTTTTTTTTTTTTTTTTTTTTTTTGAGACGGAGTCTCGCTCTGTCACCCAGGCTGGAGTGCGGTGGCCGGATCTCAGCTCACTGCAAGCTCCGCCTCCCGGGTTCACGCCATTCTCCTGCCTCAGCCTCCCGAGTAGCTGGGACTACAGGCGCCGCCACCTCGCCCGGCTAGTTTTTTGTATTTTTTAGTAGAGACGGGGTTTCACCGTGTTAGCCAGAATGGTCTCGATCTCCTGACCTCGTGATCCGCCCGTCTCGGCCTCCCAAAGTGCTGGGATTACAGGCGTGAGCCACCGCGCCCGGCCAAAATATTTCTTAATAATAAAAATTAAATAAATACATAGAAAGATAAATTACAGACTGGGATAAGATAGTTATAAACTCCATTCTAATAAAGATCTTAAGTCCAAATTATGTAAAGAATTGTTATAATCCAAAAACATGACGAACAACACAACATAAATGGACAAAAGATTTGAACATACATTTTAACAGAGAAGATCTAGGAATAGCCAACAAAGAGAGAAAAAGGGGCCCAACAGCACCAGTGAACAAAGCGAGGCCATCTAAAGTCACAAGGCAGGCACGTGAGTGTGGGAACGGGAGGCGGCTGGAGAGCCCAGCCCCTTTTCATGGCAATGTGGAAAGGAAAAGCAAAAGATGAGCAGTTCTTTATCAAGGTAAACCTATGTTTAGAGTATGATGCAGCCATCTTAAGGCTCAGCATTCATCCAAAAGAAATGAAAACATGTGTCCACACAATTATTATATAGCAGCTTTGTTTATATGGTCAAAAGCTCAGTGCAACCGGAACAGGTGACCGGATAAACAACCTGTGATAATCCATGCCATAGATCCTGATCTTCAGCAACACGGGTGATTCTCAAGGTCATAGAGCTAAGTGAAGGAAGACAAAGACCAAACAGAATTATTCTTCCCATAGGGCCTTCTAGGTAAGACAACAACATCGGACAGCAAGCAGACCAGTGAGTGTCAGGCTCGTGGGTGGGCAATGGTGGGGAGTCTGAGGGGCCTTGGGGGTCACAGACATGGTCAGGATCTTGGTTGCAGGACTGCATGCCCGCCACACGCATGTGCAAAGTCCTTCAGCTTTTATCAACTTAAAAAGGGTGAATTCTGTCTCTAAATTCTATCTCAATAAATTCGACAAAAATATTATATATATTTTATAACACATATCTAATAGATCGATATATTTAATATTTCACTTCATACATTTTTCAATTATTTTTTCCAGAAAAAAAAAACACTTTTTTTTACTTAGGGCACACCAGTGCACTACAGAACACAGTTTGCAACATACTACATGACATATATTCCCATCAATGTCAAGAAAAACCTGCAAATTTCATAAATATTTAGTACTATTACTCTGGAAATTCAAACAAATATGGACAGATTATGGAAACATAAGTCAGAGCTTACAGTCACTGGAAAGAAAGAGACAATTATTATTCACAGCCACTATGATTCTCCACTTAAAAATGTAAGAGGATCAAATAAGAAATTGTTGCAACGTTGAAGAGTTCAGAAGTACACCCATCTACATAATGAAACGAAACATGCAATCACAATTGTAAATAGAGAGGACTGAACAATAAGAAGTAGGACCCAGCTATCTCAGGTCTTAGATTTATCTGAATTTAAGAAAGGAGGGGTTCATGTTTCAGAACTTGGGAATACCTGCCAGACCCCATAGGAGCACAGCTGAGACGTCCCGAAGGGCCAGCTCCCATGGAGGAAACCAGGGCTTTGACGGGAGCATAATGGTGAGGCTTCAGTGTGTACTTGGCAAGTAGGGCCTGGGAAGGAGAGTGGGGAAGAAAAGAGGGAGGGAAGGAACCAATGAGTGACCTAATTATAAGCAGGCTCCTCCTGGTTATCATTTTTTTTTTTTTTTTTTTTTTTAGACGACATTTTGTCCTTGTCCCCCAGGCTGGAATGCAGTGGCGCAAACCCGGCTCACTGCAACCTCCACCTCCCTGGTTCAAGCGGTTCTCCTGCCTCAGCCTCCCGAGTAGCTGAGATTACAGGAGCCCGCCACCAGGTCCAACTAATTTTTGTATTTTTGGTAGAGAGGGGATTTCGCTATGACAGCCAGGCTGGTCTTCAACTCCTGACCTCAAGTGATCCACCTGCCTTGGCCTCCCAAAGTGCTGGGATTACAGGCGTGAGCCACCGAGCCTGGCCTCATCTTTTTAACCCTCACCATAAACAAGTGGGCAGATATGAGCAGCTCGCCCAGCCCCGGTTTTCTCGGTGCAGTCCTTCTGGCAGAAGGGGGAAGGGGCGGGGGGTGCAGCACCTGCAAAGGTGAAAGGCTCTGTACGATTTTGCAGGAAATGCAAAACACAGAGTGCAGAGCTCAGTTTCCTCGTGGCGTGATTCTTCCTGTGCCTTCCTCCCTGGAGCGACTGCATCCACCAAGGACCCTTCTCACCTGCATACCCACCTCCACAAGAGGAATATTCTCTTCCTCAACCAAAGTTCACGTTTGAAAAGATGATTCTAAGAGGCAAAGTGCTGAGTTTCCTCAAGTGAAATAGCACTTAGGCTAGTTAATCCACCCACCTTCACCGCATGTAAAACAGTCAATAACATACATAAGGGTCCTCATAAATGGCCACGCTATTAATGTTTTATTAGGAAAGCTGGTTCTCAGCACAAAATGGTTTCATTTTGAATTAACTTCAGCTCCTTGGTGTTGGCAGTCATACCGATGTCCTACCTTGAAATAGATTAAGAATGAAGCTCGATTTACAGCTACTTATTGGCTAATACTTTGGGTTATATGACTAAGCTTTGCAGAGAAATATCATCTTCCCAACTCAATGATTAGAAAACATCTGAAAATCTCAAACGCACATATGGATGTATCTGTTCCAGTGTTAAAGAAATTGCAGTGATAACATGAGAAAACATGGTTTCCTTGATCTGAAGTGTTGATTTTTAATTACTTTCGGCCCAGAGCTGAAAGTGGCAGAAGAGCAGCCCAGGAGCCGAGGGCTCGGTGCTGGCGTGGACGCCTTCCCAGTGCGCGGGGCATGCACAGGGTGCTTTCCCACTCAGAGGAGAACCTGGGAGAAAACACTACTGGATGTTATTTTCCCTGCAGCTGCTGAATGGGAGCGGGTTGAATCCAGGCCTCCCTCAGGCCATCTAGTTGGTGGGACCCAGGCGCCCTAGACCCTAACTGGACCCAACAGAAAGCTCTTGCTGACCAGGGAGCAATGAGACTGAGGACCCAAGTGTGGTCAGAGCCATGGACTGGGCCTCGCCTGTCCAGAGGGCTGAGGACCCAAGTGTGAACGGAGCCATGGACTGGGCCTCGCCTGTCCAGAGGGCTGAGGACCCAAGTGTGATCGGAGCCGTGGACTGGGCCTCGCCTGTCCAGAGGGCTGAGGACCCAAGTGTGAACGGAGCCATGGACTGGGCCTCGCCTGTCCAGAGGGCTGAGGACCCAAGTGTGATCGGAGCCGTGGACTGGGCCTCGCCTGTCCAGAGGACCCCTTTACTGTTTCAAGGGCACTGACAACACAAACTCCTCTTTTCTAGAACTTAAAAACTCCTGACTTTTTGCCCTCAGCACAGTACCCAGTGACTTTCTTCACCCACCCGTGTGGGCTCGCAAGGCAAACTGTCAGATGCACCTTTGGCCTTTTCGGTGGTCTCCCTCTAACCGCTAATGCCTCCTGGCTGCTGGGCTTTGCTTGGGCAGGGATTGGGGGAAGTGGAGACAGGGATGTCCTCACAGCCCTATCGGGAGCTGAGACCCCCGCCCAGCCCCACGGTTCCCCGTCTCAGGGAGGAGCAAAGCTTTCTCCTCCCCTCTTCTAGGCGTCCTCTTTCCTCTCCCGGAGGCTTGGCATGACCAGCCACCCACCGCTGAGCTCTGGCAGCCGCTCAGTCTGGGAGTTGCCCTCTCTGTGAGGCAGAAGAATAGGGTCTGGAGTCGGGGAACCTGAGGCTGATTCACGATTCACGCTGACTTCCTAGAACTAAATCAAAACGAAAGCCCCAACTTTCCAACCCCAGGTGGAAAGGACCAGGGGCTACTCCCTTTGCAATGCTCCCCCCTCCCCTTTTCTGAGTGGCAGATGGAAAAAATGAAAGTACCTCTGATTGGTCCCTTTCTGCAACCAATCAGGCTGGTCCCAGGCTTCATTTGCATAGGAGTATAACTTTGTAACTTCACTTCAGCCTCTGATTGGTCCCCTCCCACAACCAATCAGACTGATTGTAGGCCCCTCCTTCATTTATATAGGGTGTCAACCAAGTAATCAATGAGAAACCTCTAGAAGGTTTTCAAACCCCAGAAAATTCTGTAACCTGTTTTTTAATCTGCTTGCTCGGGTCACCTCCCACGCTGTGGAGTGTACTTTCATTTTCAGTAAATCTGTGCTTTGCTGCTTTATTCTTTCTTTTGTGCGTTTTGTCCAATTCTTGTCCAAGACGCCAAGAACCTGAACACCCCCCACCAGTAACATCTGTACCCTTGGAGCCAACCTTCTAACCAAACCAGAGAGATCCCAGCATGTTCCACCCCGCGGCATCTCCTGGTGGGAAAAGCGGTGCTAACCAGCTCGCGGAGCGGCCCGTTCTGAAATACTGAGCCTGCTTCATCAACGCCAGGTCCTGCCCTCTGCCTGGGCCAGACCTTACCTTGCGTGCAGTTTCCCCAAAGACGTTCTGGAGACGCCTAGATTAAAACCACTTGAGCAGTTCTAATCCTTAAGGGCTGCAACCCGTCTCCAAAACACCAATCAGATTCTCCTCAGGGAAAGGCAAAGCCCTGAGATCAGTATCTGAGACCATCAGATACTCACATTTTGCCCAGACACCTCCACTGAAATGTCTCTGATTTTGATGATGTTAGCTTTGGGCTTTCCCAATTTAACCCAGCACTTTCCAATACTGGCTGCAAATTGGTATCATCTGCAGAGTTTTAAAATAAGTACTGATGCCTGGCTCTTGCCCCAAAGATTCTGATGCAATTGGTGTGCAGTGTGGCCTTGGGAATTTCAAGGATCTGCTGATGGCTCCAATGAGCAGCCAAGGTTGAGAGCGCTGATTTAACTTGATGTTCACTGTTGACTTTTCAGTGTTTATCCTGCTTAGATGAGCTTCACCTGCTCCTGTTTTGTCTAGCATTTGTATTATAAAGGAAATGCTGAATTACAGCGTATGCTTTTTGGCCACTGATAGATATATAGTAACTATAATCTTTTCCCCTTTAATTTTCCAATACAATAATCTATAGCATTGTTTTATCTAATTATAAGTTATTCTTGCATTCCAGTCAAATTTGCTACAGGATGTGTTGAAAGTAGGTTAGAACTGGGTGCCTCTCCTTTCTGTAACAGGAAAACCTCTCCTTCAAGATGTTCTTTCTCTGTCAGGGTCTCATAGTGGAATCAGACAACCCGAATTTGGATTTCAGCTTGATGGGATGAGAATAGCTCCTACTTCAAAAGCCCATGGAAGAGATAAAACGATACAATGCGTGGAAAGGACTGAGGTCAGTGTCTGGCACATGACAAAGCCACAGTAAATGGTAGCATTGCCATAGTCTCCATCAAGGCAGAAAGGAGATATTTGCCTATTGTGTCTTTTTCCTCTGCTCCTTCTCTCCTGCTCCACCCAGTGCTCCACCCGTGCCCCACTCAGCTTCCAGGATGAGGTAGATGCACACTCCCTGAGTTGCAGCACAAACCTCCAGCTGGCCCTGTGGGAAATGTCAAGCAGGTCGACGAGAATAGCCAGGACCCAGGCACCCTCCACCGTGAGTGCGGTGCAGAATTGTGGTCACTGCAAACAGAGATTGGCTGCAAATTGAAAATGCTCTGGGGAAGACAAGATGTGGGAGAAACTTCAATTCCTTAGGTGAATTGAGAGAAGTAATGATTTTCTGTCTACAGAGGACCTCGTTCTTCATCTGCAGTGGCAAACTAGAATGTGCAATTTCTGAGAATGTGAAGCATTTTTATTTTCTGCATTTTTACTGCAGTTGCTAAAAATCTATTTTTCTCTGACAGCTTCTGAAGACTGTACAAGTCGGGGAGAGGAAATTTTCAGCATTTCTGTTAACTCTACCATCTTAACTCAAAGTAATCTGTATAGAAGTTTACAAAAATGTAGAAAGAAAGCAATTTGATCCTATCGCCTTTCACATAGCTTGCTTGCTTCATTCGCACTGGATTTTCATTATCACTGAGGGTTGAAACCACAGGTGACAAGTGCATTTATGAAGTAGAGGTAGGTGTGTAGGGTAGTATCTCCCTAGAATTCCAGTGATGTGCGCCTAGATGGAAATGATTAAACTTGCATTTTTCTTTTCTTTTTTTTTTTTTTTTTTGAGACAGAATCTCGATCTCAGCTCACTGCAACCTCTGCCTCCCAGGTTCAAGTGATTCTCGTGCCTCAGCCTCTCAAGTAGCTGGAATTACAGGCATGTGCCACCACACCTGGCTAATTTTTGTGTTTTTAGTAGAGATGGGGTTATGTCGTGTTGGCCAGGCTGGTCTCGAACTCCTAACCTCTAATGATCCACCCGCTTTGGCCTCCCAAAGTGCTGGGATTACAGGTGTGAGCCCCTTTGTCCAGCCTAAACCTGCATTTTCTGTGCTAATTGTGATGGGACTTTGGTGTAGTCAATAGGTTGCCTGCTCATTTTTGGTTAATTAAGTGTCGCATCCACATATAACCAGTCAGAAATTATCTTCAAGGACTCAAATACCTAATTTCTATTTATCCAGAAAACCAGACATTTCACACAAATGTTTTAATACATTTTTCTAAATATTTCAAACTATTCTTGGCCCACACTGAAGTTCACTGAAAAACACAATGCATTCATGTTCATGAAGGTCAGATGTTTTTTGGTGAAACCGCTTTCCAAGTAATTATTTTTCTGGTAAGAGTGAGTTGACTGACCTTACGGTAACTGAAATAGCTTTCCCGCGAAGCTCAAACACAACGGCTGTTCACTGTAGGGCAGAGCTTGTTCTTCATCAGAATTAAATTAGTTACCAATTGTTTGGGTGTTTGAAAATGGAAATTTCAGAGAAACAGCAGGAAGCTTTATTTGGAGGCACTTTTAATATCCTACCAGTGTTTATTCTTTTCTGCATGCCAAGAAATGAGTTTTCTCAGTGTACAGCAGATGCACCTGACAGCAGTAACTTAAGAAACGGGGGTTGCTAGGGGGAGGGTGCTAAGCGAAAGTGCTGTGTCCGGAGCTGCACGCCCCGGCCATAGCGAATAATAACTGACGATTAAAAACGCCTGAGCTCTATTCATTTCCACCTTCTACCTCCTCCCTAGATTTACCTTTTTCCCTGTATTAATACCTCATAAAAGATGGCGCTCTTCCTGCTTCTTCTTCACCCATTTTTCCCGCGCCCCTGAAAATTACTACCTGACAGCGCAGGTGCAACATGACGTTCGACCAGAGAAACCAATACCTATCTGGCCACGCCTCCACTATGAGATCATTTTCGCCTTGGCCCAACCCCTTCCCCTCCAAGTGTATATAAGGCACTGCATTACCGCCATTAAACGAGACTTGATCAGAGCACTGTCTTGTCTCCATTTCTCGTATCTCTTGTTCCCCAAATTCCCACCCCCTCCTCCAGGGCCTGCTTCGACTATCCCGCGGGCCGGGATAGTGCTGTATAAACTGCATGCTTTTTACAAACAATTGTAGTTCTCCTGTCCAGCCCACCACCACTGGCTCACCCTGTATGAAAGTCCCCTCAAATAAACCCTGTGTCTTGTTTGCTGACTCTCTTCTTTGGCCTCTCGAACATGGCGTCATTGCTATTAAAGTCAAGAGGCAACTGGCATGACACTCGGTTTCACCACAGGAAAAACAATTCCATCCTATTAGGAGCCTGGTTGACGGCCCTTTGCCTGACAAAGTTTCTGTCTCCGCATGTTCTGTGTGTGTCTGAACTGTGGCTCCCAGTTAACCTTATTACATCGTCATGAATGCAGAAAGTGGTAAGTGGCCCATGCCTATGGAGAGGGATTCGAGAAGTTACTGCTCACCTCCCCCAGTGCCGCACTTCAGGTTTCTCCCTTGAGCATCATCCTTTGGATTCACTAAACATGAATCTGCTTAGCCCTCCTGCTCCGTGTCTCTGGGAAGTAAAAGGAATCTAAGAAGAAGTATTCATCACAAGAGGTTTTCCCACTTTTCTGCATGCAAAATGTCAGTTATTTCATAAGAAATTTAAGACCTACTTTTCCTAAAAAGTGTTTCAGTAAATAGACTAGAGCCTCAAAATGAATTTTTAGCAACCTTAATAGAGTTAGAATTTTTAAAATAGGCTTATTTTTAGAAAATAACCAATTGACTCTTTAAAAATGGGTGACCGATCTAGTGTCTTAGAAACAAAAACCAAGATTGACAAAGGCAAGATCCTTCTGTGGAAGATCAAGTGGAAGTCTGCTTTTTGCTTTAATGATTGTAGGGATATTACAGTACAGTCCTTAGAAAGAAACCAGGATGTCAATTGAGTGTAAGTGGTATGCTCAAGAATTTAGAGGCTACATGCCTTCCTTTCGGTTCTTTGTACTTTCACACTTTCAAAAATATGTCCCTTCATGGTCAAACCTGAGACATCGTATTAGTCTGTTCTCACACTGCTAATAAAGACATACCCAAGACTGGGTAATTTATAAAGAAAGAAGGTTTAATTGACTCACAGTTCCACATGACTGGGGAGGCCTCGCAATCATGGTGGGAGGCAAAGGAGGAGCAAAGTTACATCTTACATGGTGGCAGGGAAAAGGGCATGTGCAGGGGAACAGCCCTTTAGAAAACCATCAGATCTCTTGAGACTTATTCACTATCACAAGAACAACAATGGAAAGACCTGCCTTCGTGATTCAATTACCTCCCACCAGGTCCCTCCCACGACATGTGGGGATTATGGGAGCTACAGATCACGATAAGATTTGGGTGGGGACACAGCCAAACCACACCAGAAGTGCTCCTCCCTGTGTCTTCTGTTTCAATCCTGGGAAAATTCCCCAGGAGCCCAGTGTAATTTCATTCTGTGAAATCCAAGTCAACGAATATTTAAAATTCCTGTCAGACAGAGAGAGGGTAATGCAATCAGCCTGAAACCCAAGGGCTGCCCAGAAAAACAGCAGACACACAGAGTAAAGCTCCTCACCGCCTCTGCACTGCTGAATAATGTAAAAGCCTGGTCACTGAGCCCCTGGGTCCAGCTCAGCCTCCTGCTAACAGTGGGTCAAACGAGAAAGCGCGTGAGGATTCCTGCCTTCCTCAAGCTTGACTCCTTTCCATTCTCCCAAATCCTGCTTTTCTGCATTTGACAGTCATTCTCTCTAAACACGAGTTCCAACAGATCTTGTGTGCTCCAAATACTGTGACTGCAAAAAATCAAATCAAGGTTTTATCTATCAATATCCTCTTCAAGAAAAGATTAGTAAGTATCATTCTAATTATTGGAAAGGTTTACTTCTGAATATTCAGATGTGGCTATTCTCAAATATTCCCAGCTCCGTTGACTGACATATCATCACTCACATCTAGCAGGACTCCAGTACTGGACTAACACATCAGAATGTTCTTTGCTACAACGCCTGGTGGGACAAAATGTTCCTGCAAAGCATGGGGCCTTACATCACCCATGGTCCTCAGGCTCAGCTGACCCCTGTCCTGGCATCCTGCAATTCTCTGGTCAGCTCACCTTCTTCCCCTCCCCACAGTAGAGGGGATTTCAGGGGAACTTGCAACCCTTCTGTCTCCTCTCTGGCCTTTGTCCTTGCTGATCCTGTCACCCCTTAATTTAAAATCCATAGAAGAACTTCCAGTTCCACCAAAAGTAAGTAGCCCCATTCTTCCCAGGCCTCCCGCTTTACATAATGAATTCCTGCACACAGCCATACTAAGGCACGCTCTGAAAGGCGGGAAGAAGGCAGGAGGCCGGGGCCTTGGTTCTCAAGGCCAGACGTGCCCTGGATTTCTGGCTTTCCCGTGGCTTCCTGCACACACCAGACAGGGCACTGCAGAGCCCACAAGCCAAGGCCACCAGCAGACACAGACACAAAGCTCCGCACACAGCCTGCCCCTGACCAAAGGACCAGAAAAACAGCCTCCAGCCGCGGGAAAACTTGTTGGCAAGTCCCATCCTACTCCAGTGAAACACCAAAGACACAAGTGCTCCCCACATCCGTGATTTCAGTGGGGAGGGGACTAATCCCTGTGAGTGTAAGTTTGTGGGTGGCTGCTCTGATTCCCTGCAGCGGGGTTGGCAGGATGGGGCAGGGAGTAGAACTTCCAGCCTCTACTGGGAGCTTGAATTAGCCATGGTTGGGGAACAGACGCCAGGAAAAAAAAAAAAAATAGGGCTTCTCTCCAGCCCCACAAAACTGGTTATCAAACAGGAGCACACCAGGCCTACTCTCATGTCAGTCCACATCAGTCCACTGGATTTGGCCACTTTCTGAAGCTCTTGACCATGGGGCTTCTCCAGCCTGTGCCCTAGGGCTGTCTCTGCACCCACGGCTGATAGAGAGCACAGCCTGCTGAGGGGTTCCTCTTACACCATTCTTGCTCTCCTTTCATGCATTAGCCATGCTGCAGTATCAAGAACGACATTCCTAAGATCCAAATCTATCTTTCTGCTGAAATCCTTCCTCGGCTGCTCATTGCTCTCATGTTAAGAGTCAACCATAATGAAGGGCTGGCCTTTGAGCCCCCTCACCAGGCTTTGCCTGCCTCTCTTGACCGTAGCTCCCCGCTGGCACCTGTCATCCCCCCACACCCCGGCGCTGTGCCTGTGCAGCCCCTCCAGGCTCCTCGCATCTGGCTTGGGCTTTACTCCTCTGGGGAGGCTGCACCCTGCCCAAGCTCAGCCTAACACCCTGCACTTGTCTCTGTAATAGGAGCTTGCCCCATGATATTTCAGCTTCTCTAGATTGGTCTGTGTCTTCCACTATCTAAGATTTCAGGAGGAAGTGACAGTCCTGTCCACAGCCCCATTTATCTGCAAAGAAATGAATAATTAAAAAGAATAAGCATGTTGCATCCCCTCTAATTCTATTAAAAGTGCCTATTATCAGGACCCTAGCATCCATCACATTCACTCTTGTTAACATCTTTACAATGTTACACATTTTCCCTTATAAAATTCACATTTTTGATTTCCTCAACTTCTTTTTTATTTGCTTCTTCTCTTGCTTCCTCCAGCTTCTCCACTTACATTTTTCGTAGGTTTCCCTTAGGTCCTTGAAATTGGTCAATTACTCAGTCTATTCTAACACTCCAAAGATATTATTTTTCCTTCTCAGCCCTAATGAAAAGGTTAATTTCATGAGGTCTTGGCTGCTTTCTGATAAGTGGGTAAGATTATGGATGAGGATAAATATCTTTTAAGAGTGTTTGTATAGAACACAAAAAGAATTGATTATTCCCCCGCTAACTGATAGTTAGCTGCAGAAGATGTTCTATATAATTTGGATACCCTTCTTTTTTATAACCCTCTTGATTTGCATTTGTTCTGACAAGAATTTTTTTTGTCACTTTAGCAATGAAAACCTATGAAGTTTGTTAAAAGCAACCATCAGTGGAATGACTAATAATTCTGCTCAAAGGTGGTAAAATCTCTCTCCCTAAGACATTTTTTGAAAACATTTTTATAATTTGCATACAGTGCCATGTGTATAAAAGTTTTCCTAAGAACATCATTGTTAGCTAGAAATTAATCTAAATGTTTCATATTAGAAGAATGGTTAAATTAATTCAATTAATTATTATTGCAGCCTCTAAGAATAATTGTTTTGAAGATAATGTATTAACATTGGAACTTGCTAACTGTGTAGTTCTGAAGGTAAGCTGCAATCCATGTTACCATTACAGTTATATAAAAAAGTAGAGGTATGGACAACGCTGGATATACCAGATGTTATTGAACTAACCCTATTACTTCACTGTGTGAAGCCCTTTCTCATTATTGTTGGACTTTCAGCTCTATGCTACATCCTCTTCTGCAAATGTTTCTTGAATTTCCCAAGTAATGTCCCCTGAATGCTAAAGCACCGATCTTTAAAAGATGTATGTTAGCTGTGTCTTCTGGCCTATCTCTTTTTGCTGATATGGGTTACCAAGAAACTAGATTACAGCTAAACATCATCAGTTGCCAAACCATTAAGATTACAATGGAGTGTCACCAATGAAGAGAAAAGGGCTTCCCCTGCTCCCATATCCCGAGCCAGAGGGGCTATTTCCAACCACTGCTGGTAATAAAAACCCATGATACCAATGTGGCAAAGGATGCCGACCACAGTCCCAGACTGCCTGCAGCTACGGTGACAAAGCTGAACTCTGGTGCTGGAAATACCGATGAGTCCTCAACCTTTTTATAACATAACCTCCCTGAAAGTTCTGCTGAAGCTTATGTACCTCAGGTATGAATAATGTTTATATATATATATAACAAAACCCACAGGATTACAAAAGAAGCCAACCATAGTGAAATCCAGGTAGGTAAATACAAAGAACAAATATTTTATAGTGATACCCATTATAGGAGATCTTGCATTGAGTGTCATCTCTGCCACACCTTTAAAGTAGCAATGAACGCAAGTATTTTGAAGTATCTATGACTGTTGTAATGTGATAGAGATGCATCTGTGATTTTAATTAGGAATAAAACCATAAAGATAAATAGATAGATAAGGAGAGAGATACAGATAGATAGAGAGAGAGAGAGAGAGAGAGAGAGAGAGAGATAATGATAGATATAGATGGATGGATGGATGGATGGATGGATGGATGGATGGATGGATGGATCGAGATAGATATAGATGATAGATAGATTAGATAGATGGATAGATAGCTACATGATGGGAATAGATTGATAATTGATTGATTGATAGATGTAAATGGATGGATAGATAGGTAAATGGTAGATTAGAAAGATAGATGGATAGATACATGATAAGAATAGATAGATGATTGATAGATACAAATGGATGGATGGATATAGATAGAAAACATAGATGGATGAGAGAGAGATGATAGACAGATAGATAGATGATAGATTAGAGATAGATGGATAAATACATGATAAATGGTAGACAAATTATAGATAGATACATAGATAGATGATAATTAGAGATAGATGTATAGATACATGATAGATGATAGATAGATGATAGATAGATAGGTAGATAGATACTGCATATAATACTAAGATTTGTTTCCCATGTTCACAATAGAATGAAATGTAAATTCAAGGTCGCAATTAGTAAAAATATGAATATAATTTTTCCCATCTAAGTTTGCAGACTCCTGAAATTCTACTCACAGACTTCAGGTGCAAGTGCTGTGTAGATGCCAGGGTGGGCTTCCCTGCAGTTTTTGGGTTTCTCTTTTCTGTTGGTCATAGAGCAAGGTTGCCTTGTGCTCCCAAGCCTGAAGGAGACCTTCAGTGAAAGCCTTTCAACTTGTAGTCCTGGCTCTACCTAGCACCTGGACATCAAAGCCCTTACCCTGATGGCATGAGAGTGGCGTTCCTGGACCCAGTTCTTAGCAGATTGGTTTGCTGGGGGGGGCACGTGGTCCCCAGACACTGTGGAGCTGCTTTCCAAACAGATCGTGGCTCATCCGTCATCCTGATCCTCCAGACGTGCCCAGTCATCTTGTTCCCAGCAGCAGAGAGCAAGTTCATGTTGGGAGCCCAAAATAAAGTTTAAATCACAAAGAAAAAATGATGGAAAACTTAGAGAAAAGACAGGAAGCCAGCCTCAGGAAATTAAATCCCTAGTGATCTAGCATAGGAGGCAGGGAATGCAACTTGCTGTGTGTAGAAAAGATGTTTTAGTCTTGACTATGTGTCACTGTAACGCCACGGCACATGGCTCGGTGGAAATCTAGGGGGTGGGGTACTTTATTCTAACCAAGTATCTGTACCTCACAGCAAGCTACAGATCCACAAAAGTACAGATTTTAATAGTCTGACCAAAGTATGCACCTACATGTAAAAACAAATTATTATTAATTTTATAATAAGGGTACAATAAGAAAGGGTACAAGTTCAAAAATCATCTCCACTTTATTTCTAAAATAATTCTTCAAAAGAAGGCCACTTTAGACCTAATCTCGTACTTAAGATTAAATGCATCAACTGACAAACAGTGGTAAATTGCAATACATAGAATAGTCAGTCAAGTAGAAATTTTAAAGAATAAAATCAATATGTGTCATCACAAGTGGTATTTTAGTTATAAGAAATGACCTATTTTTCCATACACAATTCATTTCATAAAAAAATGTAATTCAAGAACATCACCTCCTTGTTTTCTAATCAATCACACGGCTCGGCACCTTGGATTAATATTTCGGGCTGTCAGACATGTTTTCCCAACAGTCACGCTCAATTTGTTTTACACTATTATATTAAATGCAGCATTATGATGAGTTATCCTCACAAAATACTTTGTTTATAAAATTCAGTAATTAAGAAGGTTCAATAGCATACTCTGAAATAGTTTATCACTGCGAAACAGCTTGATATTGGCTGATTGATGTACTTTTATGCCTATAATCATGTCATACCTACAAATTATGCCAAAGACTTGTTTTCTTGAGAAACAGACTACAGGATGCCAATGATTTCACTATTGAAATAGCACACTGTGCGTGAGCATATTTAAACAGTGTGAATTTGTAGTACTTTTTGGTCAAAACTGAATTTCTGATGGCTATCTAGACACATATAGTCTAGCTGCACACAGAATTTCATGCAAAATGTGCAATTAGTAGGCCATTGTGAAGAGGATAGGAAGGAGAAGGGTGAACTTACTTAGACTCTGTGTCTTTCTTTTTTGTATTTTTCAAAATGTTACTTAATTCTCAGTAAAATTCATATGTATACAAGTATTTTGATTAGCATGGGCCAGTATCCAATGGCCAAATGAGTTAATGTCAAGTGGCTAAGAAGAGAACTGAAAGAACACAAATAAAATTAAATTTGGAAAAAGAAATGACAGGTGCATCCTATGCTATTTCCCCACACTTTGCAGATAATAAATGATACCTAGAGTGCTGGTTATTAAAATCCTAACATTCCTCATCATAATTAAATTATCTTTGCTAAAACATAATCGAAGAAAGATAGTAAAGGATCTCTCCTTGATTGATTTCATGCTAGTTTCTTACTAATATAACACCCTAAAATCTTTAAAAATGCATTAAACAGGATTTGGTGTTCTATTAATACACACGTCAAAACAATCACTTCCCTTAGACAGAGAACCATAGAATAGACGAGTAGGCAGAAATCTTAGCAGCCACCTCAGGCAATGTGAAATAGAAAAATAGTTAGTGGAATTCCCTCAGAATATTACATCAAATGTATCTCTATGCCATGCTAAATAGAAGACTACATATTAACCTAGTAACTATAGGTTAATACCATTATTGTAGGTTTTAACAAAAATCACTTTCCCTTTGTGTAAAATGTGTTATGTTTCCAATAATAACTCGTATTTTGTAAAATAAAAAAAGACATATGTACAGTCACAATAGTCACATCATTTAGTGACTATTCAACTCAGGGATTATTTAGTGACTATTCAACTCAGGGATTTATTATTACACATTATAGTAAATAATGAAAATGCCTTGCTATCACATAGTGAAGAAAAAGATTTCACCCTGCAAAGCCTTTATGAATACTTCTATTAAGAGAACAAACAATCCATGTCATTGCCTTAGTTTTATTACTAAGCCAAAAAATGTATGGGTAAGTGAAACTAATAATTCAGAGATCAGTCTTTCTCTGATTCAGGAGAAAAATGTCCCACATCTTGCTTGAAAATTTTCTCAGAGATAAAAGTGGCATGCTACATTTTGCTTTCTTGCAGGCCTGAGGGGAATGCCTCCAATCCAGTGGTGCTTGTTGGGTGCAGTTCACTCATTCTGAAGTCAGTTCCTCTGCAGGACACAGTTCAGTAGACAGAGTTGAAGGTAAAGGCCTAGGTGTGCAGGTTTCCAAAAGAGGTGCTATAGACCCTCCGAAGAGCCCGTGCCTGGACTGACAAAATTTAAACTGTGCAAATACATGTAAGTCATAACTATCTTGATATGAGGCCAAGGTGGGTGGATCACCTGAGGCCAGGAGTTCAAGACCAGCCTGACCAACATGGAGAAACCTCATCTCCACTAAAAATGCAAAATTAGCCAGGCATGGTGCACATGCCTGTAATGCCAGCTACTCGAGAGGCAGGAGAATTGCTTGAATCTGGGAGCCGGAGGTTGCAGTGACCCAAGATTGCACCATTGCACTCCAGCCTGGGTGACAAGAGAAAAACTCTGTCTCAAAAAAATAAAAAATAATAAATAAAAATAAATACAAGAATAAACAACCAAGAGGAGCTTCTGGAATTCACATACACAAGGAATTTTTTTCACATTTGTAGGTGTCAAATACAAGTAACAAAAGAAAAAATCAGCTTCCCACATTTCTTTTACATTTCAGTTCATTGTAACTATCCCATATTTTATAGATAAAATCTTAAATAGACCTACAATAAGTGTAGCATATCTCATTCATTATAAGAAACAAAAGATAACCCAGTTAAAAGCCGAACAAAGGACATGAATAGATATTTCTCCAAAGAACACATAGAAATGGCCAATGGGAATAGGAAAAGATGTTTAATTTCACTAATCACCAGGGAGATGCAAATAAAAAACCACAATGAGATTTCCCTTCACACCTGTCAAGATGATCATTATAAAGAAAAAGAGAGGACAAGTGTTGCTGAGCCTGTGGAGAGGCTGGAGCCTTGCACACTTTCAGTGGTGTTCAGCGATCTCGGGTGTCGATTTTTCTGGCCAGAAACCCCGGCGGTTGTGGTGCCTTTGCCTGAGTTCTTGTCCCACGTCCAGGAAGAATGAGGCATACAGACAAGTAAAGTGTGAAGAAGAAGCGTTCTATTAAGTGTTAGAACAGCTCAGAGGAGTGGGTAGTTCCTCTCTGCAGGCAGGTCATCCAGTGGAATGTTCAGCTCTTTGAAGTGGCCCTGGAGAGGGTAGCTCCTCTCTGCAGGCAGATCGCTTGGACATTTCTGCAGGTCTCTGAAGCTCGCAGCAGAAAGAGTAGCTCCTCTCTGCTGGCAGGTTGTCTCTGCAGCTCTCAGTGGAGAGGGCATTCCTCTCTGCAGCTGGCTGTCCCATCGTCTCCAGCTGTCAGCAGAGAGAGATTCTTCTCTGCAGCTGGTCATCCAGTCCTCTCTCTGCCCTCCTCACCTTCTGGTCATCCTCTGCCCTGGGCTCTGAGCCCAGGGATTTTTATGGACCTCACAGGGGAGGAAAGGCCTGCCAGTTGGTCCATGGGTGGCCATGGGCAGGCCTGGAAGAGGCACCAGGAGTCCCCACTCCAGTCTGCAGTCTGCTGGACTGGTAGCCTGGCCCTCCCTGGCCTGAAGGCGAGCCTTATTGGTGACCCACCGCTTCTGCCCAGGAATTAATCTGCCTGCCACTGCCATTCATGGCCCCAGGGCTCGGCTCCCACCCAGCTCTGAGATTGGAGTGGGCACCGGGAGCAGAGAGAGGCCAGGCAGCAGGAACAGACACCTCTGAGCCTGCAGCGATGGGGGGAAGTGGGTAGGGCCTTCCCGGGCCCCCAAGGGTGCAGGGTGCAGCGATGCCCAGGTCCTGAGCCTTATGCCACTCACTGGGCAGGCAGCCACAGGGGAGCTCCCTCCTGCCCTGCCAACTCAGAAGGGGTAGGATTCCTCCTTGTCCCTGGCACCTGCTTGCTCCACGGAGTGGGAGGCCCAGGTCTGCACCCACCCAGAAGGGTAGATCCTACCTGCTCCTGGCCCCTCCAAAAGCACAAGGAGGCTCGGATCTACAGCCGCAGTTTAGGCAGCTGTAGTAGCCCCGCCCAGGAGGGTGGGTCTCGCACCAGCTGCACGGAGTCTGTAGCCCCAGCCACGCCTCCCTGCAGCAGCCGGCGTGATGACGGCAGCCACTGCCAGTGAGAATGGGAAAATGATGCCGCCACTACAGGAAACAGTATGGGGGTCTCTCAAAAAGTAAAAATGGAACTACCCTATGATCCCACAATCCCATTTATGGGAATAGACCCAAAATAATTAAAATCAGGGTCTCAAAGAGACACCTGCACTCCCATGTATATTGCAGCATTGTGCACAACAGCCAAGATAAGGAAGCTGTCCAAACGTTTGCTGACTGATAAATGGATAAAGAAAATGTGGTATATCCATACCATGGGACATTATTCAGTCTCAACAAGAAATCCTGCCATTTTCAACAACAAGGCTAGGCCTAAAATACATGATGCCAAAATAAATATCAGCCACAGAAGGACAAACACTGCCTGATTCCTCTACAGGAGGCTTCTGGAATAGTCAGAGGAGGGGATAGCAGGCCAGTGTTTAGTGGGACCTGGGGAAAGGGGTGTGGGGAGTTACTATCCAATGGGCATAAAGTTACAGTTAAGTGAGATGCATCGGTTCCAGAGACCTGCTGTACAGTGCAGTGCCCAGAACTAACACGGTTTTGTGTACTTCCAGTTAGTGTTAACAGGGTGGATCTCACATTAAACAAACAAAAACCAATGAGACACAAGACAACTCTTAGAGGCAATAAGTATGTGTATTGCCTGGTTGTGGTGACAGTGACAGAAGTGTATACATAGGTCCAGACTGGCCAGATTGTATACATTAATGATGTGCGGTTGTTATATACTAACCATATCTCACCAAAGCTGGGGGTAAAAAAAAACACAAAACATAGACTAAAGATATATTATGTTTTTACTTCAAACCCCAGGATTAAGACTTATATGCCTTGATATCACATAGTGAAAAAGATTTAGCCCTGCAAAGGTGCAAAGGCTTTATTAACACCACTACTAAAAGAGCAAGTAATTTCCTTAGTTTTATTACTAAGCCAAAAATATATAATTAAGTGAAACTAATAATTTAGAGGTAACTCTTTCTCTAATTCAGGAGAAAAATGCCTCACACTTTGCCTAAAAGATTTCTCAGAAATAAAAAGTGGCTTATGGCATTTTACTTTGGCTGATGGTGGTGGTTGTTCTCGATGTCCCGTCAACTCTCTGTGCATCGAGCTGGTAACTTTCAGTGAAGTGATTATTCTTCAGTCTGCAACAATTCATGAAACATGAAAAGTTTATTATTTTCAACCCAATTCAGAATATAAGTCACAGCTTCCAGTTAGATAAGCCATTTTCCTTACCTGAACATGAAACAGAAATATTGAGAAAATTTTAATCAAGTTAAAACACCAATGATTAGACAAATGCTTTTGGGAAATTAAGAAATGGGGCTTGGAATGGTCTTTGTATCCCATTGATTCTGTTATAAGAATAGTCCCAGGAAATCTTTTAAAAAAATTTAATTGAAGTGTAAACTTTGGAGAGTTCTAGAATATGAAAACAACCACAAACTACCTAGCAAAAGCTAAATTTAAATGAAGAAAGGAATAATTATTATGAGCTCTCCTGGCCCTGCTCAAACTGTTGTCTCTACAACAGTTCTCCAGAAAGTGAAACCCGAAAACCCAACACTGGGATTGGCCACTTAGAAAATCTATTTCCAGCTGTGCATCCTCAGCTGTGTTCCTCCTCCCCTCCTCCCCAAGGCAGAGCAGCCATACCATGCCTCAAAATACCACATGGACCCCCAAAACATGCACATTGATCATGTAGCCATAAACATCAATAGCAAAAAAAAAAAAAAAAATAGCCAGATAAATTGGATTTTTTTCTGAGACCCCTGGTGGCAATTGGAGGAATGAAGACTGCTCAGTACTGAGCACACCTGCATCCCGGGCTACTCTAGGCCTCTTCAGTTCTCATCTCATTCCGTGCGTCCTCACAACCTCCAGGGAGGTGGGGCCTGCCAGGAAACGGAGGCACCAGTGAGTGAGGCAACCTGTCCAAGGATACACCCCCGGGAAACAGACCAGAGATCCATGGCCAGGTCCTCACTCTCTAGGCACACCAAACACACAAGCAAAGCTGGACACTCCTTAAGGTTGTGCACCTGTTTGGAGGCATGGCCAGCTTCTAGGAGAGCTTCCCTGAATGGATCCGACGCAGCCACACGCGGGCTGCTGTGAGCTCAGTGACTGAGGACCCTGGCCTCAATCACATGGGGCAGCGTGGAGGAACAGCCCAGCCCTCGGGGTGCTCCGCTGCCTGGGCTCCATTCCCCACCTAGTCCCCTCCACCTAAACTGTCCTCCCTGAGGACCCACGCCCCACACTGCCTAAACCCAGCACAGGCTTCCAGTCCCAACCCAGCGCCCTCTCGGCAAGCTCAATACCACGTGCTAATTCACTGTGGCTTTGGTTACATCATTCTTGTTTTGTTTGTTGTTTGTTTTCCTTTTAACCATGATTCTGTTTGTTTCTCTGCTGGCTCTTCCCTGCCACCTAGATGTGAAGGAGGAGAGGTTTTCAGTTGTCTGTCCTAGGCTTTCTTCCATTCTCCTTTGCACACTTACCCTGGATAATTAGACCCTTTGTCATGTGTTCATCTACATCAGGCCCTCGGCTTCCCACCACACCTCAGTTTCCAGTGCTCTTTAGTGCAGCTGACCCCCATGCCCATGGAGTCCACAACACTCCCTCTCCACGTGGACCAGCTGTGGACACTTCTAAAGCCAGGTTCAGAGATTTCCCACCCATGCCTCCTCTGGCTGTAGTATTCCCAGCCTTTTATAAACCATCACGTGTCCCCAGTTGCTCTAGCTAAACCCTGAGCAACCGACCTGGGCCGTCTCTCCTTCTCCAGGTCTCCTGGACGCTGACTAACTCCGCTAGATGGGGCTCTGGGCTCCATCCCGCACTAAGATGTGCTTCCCCTCTCCCCTGTCTGGATTAGGGGTTTTCCTACGTCCACATTGGTTCTCCTTCAGTCTGCTCATCAGTCAGAACAGCCTTTCATACAAAGTAAGTGAATCCAATCCTTTAACTCACAAGCATCCAGTCCTCAGCAGCTTCCTCTTTCAAGCAGAGTAAAGCTCAAAATGCTGAATGCAACGTGGCCCCTAGGCCCTCAGACCCCTGTGTTCACCTCCTCAGTAGTAGTTATTCCACCTGACACAGGTTCTGTCCCTGCAGGGCTGTAGAAAGCCTCGATTCCTCCCCATGGGAGCTTCCATGTTCCCTTGTGGAGTCGTGACTCTGAATCCTCCTCTGAAACCCCATCTAATGCTGTCCTCGGGGCAGGCCTCACAAGCATCCCAGCCCCCTTCCTCCCAAGGATTATCTGTAGCGTCCCCCAAGCACCCTGTGGTTCCACACCTACAACTATTTAGCTATTTGTAATCACCTGGCTGAGGCTTGCCTGTGTGGAAAGGTTGCAGACCAGGTGCACCTTCTCAGCTCACAGCCCCACACCCGGCCCACGGCGGGCACACTCACTGCGTGTTTGCTGAATGGCTGATTCAAATCCAGCACATTCTCAGTAGCACAGACTTAAGTTAAAGCAATTTGAACATCAAATGAAATATAACAAGAATGTTCTTAGATGATGACAGAGCAGGAGCACCATCATCTTGGACAAACACCACCATTTTAAATTCCAGCTCTCTAACCTCATGCATTTCAAGAAAATTAATTCTCTTCTAACAACAAGAAGCCAGAAAAAGCAGACAGTAAAACACATAAAACAGCTCGGGCACAGAAGGAAGGGAGAAGTCTCTTGGGTAATCACCAAACTTCATATTTACACAATGGGCCCCAGTGAGACAGTGGGCCCTAATAAGCACATTCCTTTCCTTTTAGGTGCATGAAGATAGGGAAGCTAAAGGCAGACTGAGGAGTACGCCTGCAGCTGCAGGAAGATGTGTGGGAACAGACACAGAAACTCTTTCTCCCTAATAAGCAAGACAAAGAGATACAGACTAAAAGTTGGCCTAGGTGGTCTGGGAATGGGGTGAGAGCTGATAAAAACTCTGCTCTATACAGATAGCACACCTGGTCCTAACTGAACCATCAGGCCCTAGGAGGATAAGGTACCCCCTCCTCACGAGCCCCTGAACCCTTAAATACCCTTAGTGTGTAAGAGAAAAGGCTCCTGACCTAACTCGGCCAGAAACCTCTCTCAGGTTTATTCTCTAAAATAAACCTTTGACTGTTGAGCCACTTTTCATGTCGCTTTCTTCCTTCTTCAACTCTTACAGATGAGAAAGGTAATTAATCAGAAACACAATTGTGTCTTTCAAGGATCAGTGAGGCAGAACTAAAGCCAATGTTAAAAGCCAAGAAGCACATTTCTGACACTTAAAACATAGCAAAAGGGTAATTAATGCACAGAAAAAAACGAAAAGAGCCAAGAGAGGCCAAAGCACATGAAATAGAAATGAGTGCCACAGGGAGAAAGATTAAAACCAAATTGCAAATGTTCTGCTTACACACTGAAATGAGGCTTCTATTAGGGACACTGAAAAAGAGCTTTTGAAGAAGTGTATTCTGGGATGGCTGCTTTTAAAAGGATGACCTCTTAAAGAAATAAATCCAAAAAGCCAAGTTCCCTAGCAACCCGTTAAATTACAGATGCAAAGTAGGTACAATTGTTTCAGGGAATGAGACAGGTTTATCCAATATCAAGATTGCTATGAATATGTGTGTTTGTGGGTGTCACAGATATGTATATATAATAGATATTACTGAGAAGTTTGTCTCTTGTAGATCAATTTGATCATTTTAAACTGCATGTACTTCTGTTATTGGTTTAATTTAGTGTGCAAATATCTAGGTATATAATATAAAGATTAAATATTTTGATATTAAAATAATTTTTAAATTTCATAGCATCATTCCTCTGAATAATGCAAATAACTTAAAAACGTGTACCTGACTTGTTAACAGAATATTTGTGAAATGAGCAATTGAAATCTGAAAATTATTATCTAATGAAATTGACTGAGACCTGATAGAATTACCTGATTAATGTCTGATGATCAAGTAACTTTATTCTGTCTTCATTCATTCTTCTTCAATACATGTACACAAAATCATGCTATGCATCTATAACAGAGCATTTCTAAAATCTCATTTTGTTTTCTACAGGGAGGCTGATATGGTTTGGCTGTGTCCCCAGCCAAATCTGATCTTAAATTGTAACTCCTATAATTCCCAGGTGGGAGGGACCCAGTAGGAGATAATTGAATCATGGGGGCGGTTTCCCCCATACTGCTCTCGTGGTAGTGAGTAAGTCTCAGGAGAGCTGATGGTTTTATAAGGGGAAACCCCTTTTGCTTGGCTCTCATTCTTTCTTGCCTGACACCATTTAAGATGTCGCTTGCTCTTCTGCCATGATTGTCAGGCCTCCGTAGCCAAGTGGAACTATGAATTCAGTAAACCTCCTTTTCTTAACAAATTACCCAGTCTCAGGTATGCCTTTATCAGCAGTGTGAGAGTGGACTAATACAGAGGCAGAGAAAATATTCAAGATATGGGTTGGTCAGAGCCAGTTGTAGAAGAGAGGACACCCAGGGACATTTTATTTGGAAAATTGTCTTAGACAAATTTTAAGTTCAAGGTAAAAAAAAAAAAAAATAGCAGAGGCACGTTCCATTCTTTTTGCATAATGTGAGGATTTGTAGATGCCAGGTGAGCAGTTCCAGTCACGTGGTCATATGGTGGCTCTGGGCTACCCAGGAGTGGCTGAGGGCTACTTTTGAGGGTGTGTGATTCTCCACTCCAAGTTGCTTGTCTTCTCCCATGGGCACTTTCCCTAAGCTCCACTGGCACCTTTTCCCCCAGTGAGACGCTGAGACAGCAGTGTCTAGGGGTCGTGCAGCCCAGGTGGCAGGACCCTCTCCACTTGGGACCTGCTCATGCTGCTCAAAAGACCATAGTGTCCATTGTGGCTTCCACTCCTGGGACTGAGGAATGAAAAACACGTGTCTCTCTAACACAGTGGTACTATCAAGCTCCTGCATCAGAAACTCATTTGACACAGAACCTAAGATTGTGATATTATACACTTTTTTAAATACAAAGATTCTTGATACATCATTAGAATGAATTTTGATCTTGCACTCACAGCCATTTGTAAGTACTGCTGTATATCCTGAAATTTATGAAGACAAGCTGTATAGGATATATATATATATATGTAAACGTCCTACAGCCCTCCGATTTTATTTAAAAAAGGCTTGTATTAGACAGCACAGCTATCATGTTCAACCTTGGACTTGCATGCTGTAGGTTTTTTAGGAGCTGACCTCCTCCCCTTGCTTGCAGTTTGCCTTTGGTCCTCTTGAATCCCTTCTCTAGGGCAAGCTTGCTTTTGCTGTGGTTTGGGTATTTGTCCTCACCGTATCTCATGTCGAATTGTAATCCCCAGTGCTGGAGGTAGGGCCTGGTGGGAGGCATTTAGATCATGGGGGTGGATCCCTCATGGCTTGGCACTGTCTTCATGATAGTGAGTTCTCTTGAGATCTGGTCATTTAAATGTGTGTGTCACCTCCCCACCATCCCTGTTGCTTCTACTCCTGCCATGTGACTTGCCTGCTTCCACTTAACCTTCCACCATGATTGGAAGCTTCCTGTGGCCTCCTAGAAGTCAAGTACACGCCAGCACCAAGCTTCCTTTACAGCCTGGGGAATCGCGAGCCAATGAAACCTCTTTTCTTTATACATTGCCCAGTCTCAGATGTTTCTTTATAGTGATGCAAGAACGGCCTAACACAAAGCTTCTTCCCACAACAGGCCTTGGCTGTTCAGAATATTTGTAGATGGTGAAGATGATGTCTTAAGCTATGCTTCAGTGATTTTATTAAGGAAAGAATACTTCTCACTGGAAGTTTTTGCTTGTTTGTTTTTCCTAGATGTGTTCTAATGTCTGAGTAAAGACACTGAATTGTCATAAACATAAAAATGGGTTCCTTCATGAATATCAGTATGTGTTTCAGTGTGAATGTGAGTGTGTGACTGCAGGCTACGTCGACTAAGACACCTACAACACAAGAGCACTGAGCAAGGCTTTAGCAAAACACCTTCGCTAGACCTCCATTTTCATCAGAGAAGGATGAATGGTTTGATTAAATTTTTGCCTTCTGCATAATTTTAAAGTGTTTTAATAATCTTGATTACTAAATTAATGAAATGAAGTAGAGGTAATAAGATCCTTATTCTAGCATACATATTGGACTGTAAAATTTTAGAAGAACAGCTTGGAAACTTTACTTTCCTGGCATCAAGATAGAGTTTAAAACTTTCTTGGCATATGTATCTTATGAAATGAGAGCCCTCAGACCAAATTATTCTGTTCTAATAATAAAAAAGAGTCATTTTAACCCCCAGATATGTTGAGTCTCCATAATGAAGGTGTTCTATTTGTAACTGTTAATCAACTTAATTCTGCCCAGAAATTATGAGACTGCTTTGCAATTTTCTGCTACTCATGCATCTCCACTGCCTTGTGATCATGAAGGAAAGGGCTCATCTTCTGCCTTTGTGTCCCCAGCACACCATGCCCCACAGACATCTCTACTGCCTTGTGATTGTGAAGGAAAGGGCTCACCTTCTGCCTTAGTGTCCCCAGCACGTCATGCTCCACGGAGGCTGCTTTAATGAATTATTCACTGAATGATCACACCTTTTATTTTGACAGGTTCTCAACCCCATTGCCAGAAACTGTTGCACAGAAGGAGGATAAATGAGGCCCTGAACAAGCCTTTTCCAGGAAAGCAAGTGGCTTGGGTCAAGCACTATGTAAATCAAACTTCACCTTAAGGACTTCTGAAGAATCATTCTGAATGCTTAAGCCATCCAGCATGCTTTGCAGAAAACAAATATAAACCCAGAATCTCCAGAATTTAATTTTCTATGCTGTATTTCCATTTAAGAAATCTTAACAGTAAACTGTGAGGCAATGATATGCCCACGGATTGTTAGGTATGTATTATAAAATGAGCGTCAGTTGTGATGTAGATACATTTTCAACCAACAAAATTCATTCAATTACTAAAGTTTGCATCCCCTTTAAGGAGACAATTTCATCTAAGTCTGTACACTTGATTATTTATTGGACAGACAGGAATTAAATCTTATGAAAAATCTATCTGCCAGACAATGGGAATAAGCTTATTGGATGTAACATGTTCCATGCCCCAAAGAAGCCATGGTAGATGTAGGGGCAGATCACCACAGTAGGGATGCTGTAGGTGCAGTAGAAGAGGTGGTGGACGGAACACAGGGGAAGGCTCCCACCCAGCCTGGCAGGTGAGTGCCTAGAGATGTCTGTGGAGCATGGTGTGCTGGGGACACTAAGGGCCAGGGAAGGATTGTTAGATGGGACAACTAAGTGGAGTATTAAAGGATGGGTCTGAGTGGAGGGTGAGGGATACAGGTGTGCTGAGGAGAGTCCACAGGGTGAGATGTACATGGAAAGCACTGGGCGCCATAACCCTGGCAGGTGTATGACAGGTTAGGCAGCCAGGGAAGGAGGCGGGAGGAAGTGGCCCCAGTGTGGAGCCTGGATGAGCCCTGTTAGAGAGTATAGCCCACACCCTGTGGCAGCACGGAGAGGGGAGGGACTCCACAGCAGGTCACTCTGCCTCTGTGAGTTGGAGCACCTGTGGGTATTAGCTCATTCCACAGTCTGCCTTAGTGTGGCTGTGGGAAGTCTGAGCTTCACTGGCTTACTTCCTCCATACGATTGACTTGTTTAGCCAGACGTCCTTAGAATCTCTCTACTACATTTAAAATTCAGTCAATTGACTAGGATAGCTCAGTGGTAATTGATCCAAATCATTGTTTCCCCTTAAAGCAGACTCTGTACTGTAAACCTACTGATGCAATCTTCCATTTTTGAGGAATGTCATTTCTGTGAAAACTTATTTTGTTCTTTTTCAAGAATATTTGCTTCAATGGGTGATATGGTTTAGCTATGTCCCCAGCCAAATCTCATCTTGAATTGTAGTTCCCATAATCCCCACATGTCATTGGAGGCACCTGGTGGAAGGTAATTGAATCACAGGGGCAGTTTCCCCCATGCTATTCTCATGATAGTGAGTGAGTTCTCAGGAGATCTGATGGTTTTATAACTGTCTGGCATTTCCCTTGCTCGCACTCATTCTCTCTTCTGCGACCCTGTGAAGAGATGGCTTCCGCCTTGATTGTAAGTTTCCTGAGGTCTCCCTGGCCATACAGAACTGTGAGTCAATTAAACTTCCTTTCTTTATAAATCTCCCAGTCTTGTGCAGTTCTTTATAGCAGTGTGAGAATGGACCGATACAACCTGCTTCATTCTCACATCTAACATCCTTTCTCTTTTCCATTTAATATTTCTCCATTTTTTCACACTCTCTCTCATGTCCTGATTGCATTTTGAGCAGTGTCTAAGACCATGTCTTCTGCTTCCAATGGGATTTTCATTTGGTTGGGCTTTTCTCTCCTGTGTCTTTCTTGAGTATTGCAGCTCATTTTGCACCTTGTTCTTTCACCTTACAGTGATTTTCACAATACCAGTGGGAGGCAGTCACCGAGGCTGCCCCCCTCTATTCTGGGCCTGGTGCAGAATGCAGAGACAGTGGCATTCTGAGTGTTTCCAGTCCAGGTATTAAGGAGGCCTGGCAGCTGTGCTTCCCTTCCTGGAAAACACATTCCCATCTATGGTATTGTCTAAGCTCAAATTCCTTGAAATGAAGTGTTGTAAGAGCAGGTGTTAAAAGATTCAGCTCTTCTAGCAGTGTTTTAAACTGTTTTCAAAAGGAAGAAAAAAATGCATTTACCTATGATAAGATTTTGCCTCTTGAGTTCATTTCAAATTTTAAAATATCAGAGTCAAAGACGGTAAGAAAATTCGCATGTATTTACACCAACAATTGCAAGTCCCAGAAAGAATTGTATGCCAGATTAGGTCTTCACAACAGATTGTTTTAAACTATTTTCTTTACCCTAACACCTGAGGAATTTGGACTTTTACCAGCAATTTTGACTCACACTTGCAGAAATGCTTAGAGGCAGAGTAAGGGCAGTGTGGGTGGGGAATGGGACAGGGTCACCTCTCGGAGTATGTAGGGACTCTGGGATGCTGGCACCCCTCCTCCCTTATCTACCTGACAAGCCACATTACTTTCACTCAATTCAGACTCTGAAATCCAAAGTCCTAGGCCAGGTCCTTTCAGTCGCCACCCTCTCTGTGTTGATTATGTGTGAAATAAGTCACTCTACGGAATTTCCACTGTGTCAGAGGTCACAGGAGAAGAACCATCACCCTCTCGGGTCAAGAACAGGTTAACTGTTCCAGGATCCTGATGGCTTCCATTTAATTCTTATTTAATCAGAGATTTGCAAAACAGAAACAGGAAGTATTTTAAATTAATTTACGAAGAGCTCTGGTTCTCCGCATCAGAAGGACAATATGACCTATGTGAACGCAAAATAGCTGAGACAGGTCTCAGTCAATTTAGGAAGTTCTTTTAAAAAAGACTAGTGGGAGTTCAGGTGGAGGGTATAAACACTGTGAGGTTAGTTAACCAGAAGCTTCGTAAACTTGAGTGTGTTCAGAAGTACACTTAGTGAGGATAAAATAGGCTATGCTGCAGTAATAAATCAACTGGACACTTCAGTGACTCAATGCAACAAAAGGTTTTTTTCTGGTTCACTTCATAGTGAGATGCATCTCAGTGGCATCTCTCTTTAGTGACTCTTTTCCAAGTAGTGACTTGGGGATCTTTCATGTTCTTGTCATGGACCTTCAGAGCGGATGTTGAGGGATATATATATATATATATATCTATATATATATATATATATTTTTTTTTTTTTTTTGAGGGGGAGTCTTGCTCTGTCGCCCAGGCTGGAGTACACTGGTGTGATCTCGGCTCAATGCAACCTCCGACTCCCAGGTTTACGCCATTCTCCTGCCTTAGGCTCCTGAGTAACTGGGATTACAGGTGCCCACCACCACACCCGGCTAATTTTAGTATTTTTAGTAGAAATAGGGTTTCACCATGTTGGCCAGGCTGGTCTTGAACTCCTGACCTCAGGTGATCTGCCTGCCTCGGCCTCCCAAAGTGCTGGGGTTACAGGCGTGAGCCACCACACTTGGCCGTTGAGGGATATTTTTAAGGGCAAGGCCTTGAAGTCCATTGGCCTTAACTCACTCACACTGAGCCCTGATCTAACTGCAAGGGAGACTGGGGAGTGCGGGCTTCTCGCATCCCCAGGGACAGACATTACCCACCACCCCAGGAGTATCCGGGTAGGTGGGTATCTTTTTAAGTTTGACATATCCAGATACCTATATATTTTTCCCTTTTCCTGCATAACAAATTACTGCAAATTTAGTGTTTACAACAACACATTTATTAGTTTCCAGCTTCTCTGGGTCAGGAGGCTGAATGTGAGCTGCTGGGTCCTCCTGGGTCTCACTGGGCTGAAGTCAAGGAGCAGGCTCGAGCGTCCCTCCCATCTGAGGCTCACGGTCCTCTTACAGGCTCACTGGCATCAGCAGAGCCATTGCCTGTGGCTGTAGGGCTGAGTTCCCATGTCCTTGACAGCTTTTGGCTACCTACCGCCCCCAGCTCCTGGAGGCCAACCTCAAGTCCCTGCCGTGTGGCCTCCACAGCAGGTCCCTGTGAGGCTGGTGGTCTCTTCAAGCCCAGCAAAGAACTCTCATTGCAGCCTGCAGTGTAACCATGGGAGCCATAGACCGTCATGGTCACAGCCCCCACCTGCACTCAGGGCGAGGACCACACAGGGTGTTTAAGTGAGGGCTCGTGCCTTGGAGGCCCTCTCAGAATTCCACCTACCTTGCTTACCTTCACAAATATCAGCTGCATCTCAAGGGCCAATAAGAGGTCTGCAGAGAAGCCACGAGCCAAAGAAAACTCCTTGGAACTTCTCTGCGCTTGACAAAGTCCTTAAGCGGTTGCAATAAAAACCCCATTGGCCACTCAAGACTCTTTCTGTTTTTGATATCTTTCCGTGGAGTCATCCATTCATTCAGCTGAGTGCTTGCCATGTGCTAGACACTGAGATGACAGCAGGGAACATGGCTGGTCAAGTCTCTAGGGAAAATTCTCCATTCACACCCCACTCACTGTGGAAACTTCCCATTCGCCTATGCTGACACACACGGTGCACAGGACTATGTGTGAATAATCGAATAAACCAGACCTGCATGTTCTCTTACAATATCCAGGAATCCTTCAAGTTAAATGACATTTTATCTTAATCATTCAGGTGATAGGAATACTACATGTTTAAATTCCTTTTGTTTGTGTTACTGCAGTACATGATCACAGCCACACCCATTGAACTGGGCATATTCACCATGCAGAAGATCTTCAAAGGAACAGGTCCTGTTGGGGAACTGAAATCCAAAGACAACCATATTTTAAGTAACACATTGGTGAAAAGACTTACATACCATGGGAAAAACATCTCAAGCTTAATCACCTATATTTAATTTACAACAGAAATAGGACTGCTCTCACATAGTTTCTAAAGCTTATTAAGTCCCTCAGAGAAGTATTAAATTACAGAGAGACAGTTTAGCCTCCCTGCCTTGGAAGTTCCATTTAGGTATTAACAGGGAATTAGAAATCTTATGAAGAGAGGTCTGCAATCATTGTGAGTGCTGCAATCTACACCTACCAAGGTGGAGAACAATATCACACAGGGTTCAAGTCTATGGAGTACTTCAGTCAGAGTAAGTGCTACCTTTGGCATTATTTTGCATCTTATTGAAATTCCAGATATAATATCACTCTACTGAGGCTCTTATACAGGAAGAGAAATTGAAGTTTGCAAGTGTAATCTTTGCAGTGGAGCCCTGTAATGGATCTGTGGATCTGTTTTAAGCCAGAGCTTATTCTGTGTGTCAATCATAAGATAATAGACCCATTAAATGTAACCATGTAAATATCCTCATTTCATTCCCACTACAAAACAAAAAGTGCCTGTGTTGCTCCTGCCTCCCACGTTTTTATTGGCCTTCAGATTGGTGTGTCTTCTTTCTGTTTCCTTTCTTTGCTTGTTTAAATTCTGATTTTCGTTCATTTATCTACTTAGGCATATATAAGTTCTGAGTATATTTCGTTTTGGGTTAGACTATGAATTTTTTAGGGGAAATTAATCATGTTTTACTAGGGTTTATATCTAGTAGAATAACACATAAAGTGCCCTGCACATAGACCATTAATAAATGCTTGAGAGTAAGTGAATAAACCCATGAATGAGTATCTTAGTCTTGTAACATAAGTACCAAATATTCCTTAGCAGGAAAAGTCAACAGCACTCTCTCAACTATGAATTAACCCAGTCGTGGGGAAGTAAATGTAATGTTTGGTCAGTAATGTGAACTGACACTTAACATCTCTTAGAAGAAACAGCAGGTCCAGTGTCTAGAATCAGCTCTAATGGCAACAGATTGATGGCACCCTTGCATATTTACCCATTTTTAAGGTTTTTGTTTTTTTTTAGACAGCTAATTGTTTCCTTAGATCTATAATCTTTAATTTATATTCCTGGTTTTGGGGTGGAACTGTATTTTGTGGTCATTTAATGGATCCCATTAAGAGGAGGTTTCAGATTCCATTACCTTTCTTTAGCTCAGTTGAATTATCTATCATTTTTATTGTTTATTGTATATTGTTTATGTTTGAATGTTGAATACTAATCTGCCAGAAGGAGAATTTTTTTAAAATTTCTCATTACGTTGAAAGCAGTCATTTAATTTCATTGTGCCCTAGTTTTATAATTATAATTGCAAGATCCTTGTGAAGAGCATAAGAAAAGAAGCAAAAGTCACTATTCAATTGAACTCAAAGAAAACACAACATTTTATTCACAGAAGTGTCTTTACATGTATAATTATCCAAAGGTCTACCTGAAGCTCTTTCTACCCTCATCCAGGCTCTTTCGCCCTAAACTCAACCTGCATCTGAATCTTCTGGATATTAGCACAGAGGACCCTGGGCCCCACCCCGAGTGGCAGATTCCGTAAGTCTGTGGTGCGATCCTAGAGTCTGCTGCTCTACCACGTTCCTGGGAGATGGTGATGCTGCTGGTCCAGGGACCACACTCTGAAAACCACTGCCCAAAATTCACTTGAACTTCGCATCTTGGCTCAATTTTCACATCTTCAAAAAAGACTAGTTTTATTCCCAGGTATATTAGTCTATTTTCACACTACTGATAAAGACCTACCTGAGCCTGGGCAATTTACAAAAGAAAGAGGTTTAATGGACTCAGATTTTCATGTGGCTAGGGAGGCAATCATGACAGAAGGCAAAAGGCACATCTCACATGGTGGCAGATAAGAGAAGAGAATGAGAGCCAAGCTAAAGGGGTTCCCCTTATAAAACCATCAGATATCATGAGACTTATTAACTACCATCAGAACAGTATGAGGGAAACTGGCCCCATGATTCAATTATCTCCTGCTGTGTGCCTCCCACAACATGAGGGAATTATGGGAGCTACAATTCAAGACGAGATTTGGGTGGGGACACAGTCAAATCGTATGACCAGAGAAAGTCAGGATTACCTGAAGGATTCTTTCAAGGTCATTTTTTTTCCCTCACAGTGCCATACTTTGCCAATACACATTTGAAGCAATATCTTATTAACATCTATTTCTACTGCAATAAACTCTAAGATCAGCAGCTGGTCCGGAACTAGTTGGCTCAGAGGTGCATCCCGATGCTTCACACACACACAATAATTGTTGTACATTTCACTTTTGACAATGTCTTAGTTCTATTCAGTTGTTTTTTAAAGTAAATAATCCTGCAATAAACATGTTTTCTTTTGTATTTTAATTTTGTTTTATTTTATGGTATTGAATCCCATTCTTTTTTATGGTATGTGAAATACTTTATGAAAAGAAACATGATTTCTCCTAATCCCAATCCCAAACATTGGTAATGATGTGATTGACATATTACACTTTTATTTTACTGTGCATATTCTCAAACATATTTAGAAGTATCACATCACATTTCAAAATCTGTTTTGTAGGTGCTTTTTTCATTTAAAATAACTTGGATATCTTTCCATATCAATGCCTACATATCTATTGTAGGCTGTATGACAAATAGATAACAAGTGATTGGGCAATGTTCTTGTAAAGTATTTCTCAGTCACTTTAATAAAGATCGTTTGTGTTGTTTCCACAGTTCTGCTGTGATAAGTTAAACATTTTTCCATATGCTTGTTAGTTATTTACAACATTTTTTCTGTGAATTGTCCTTTCATTTTCAAAGTTTTTGTATTATTATATTACCATTTTATCACAAAAGTAGTTAACAATAATACGTAGTTTTAAACAGAAGGAGGATATTTAATGTTCCCAATACAAAAAAAAAAAAGACAATAAATGTTTGAGATGACGGATATTCTAATTTCTCTGATCTGATTGCTTTATATGATATGTATCAAACATCAGTACATACCCCATAAATATGTACAATCATCATGTGTCAATTTTAAAAGAAAGGATCGTTTAAAGAGGTCCATTATCCAGCTTCAATAGCTCATTTTGTTAACCTCGTTCCATTCATAACCTCATACACGTGACTCTGATATGTATCAAAACAGCTCCCAGACATAGTACCCCTTTATAAAAACTACAGAATGTTTCTTAAATGGATTATAATATTTTAAATCATAACCATAATAAAATTTTAAAATTGTTTAATAAGCTTATTTTAGAAAATATTTACATTTACAGGAAAAAAAATGTGAAGATAGTACAGAGAGCCCTTGCTTTCCCACATCCAATTTCCCCTTTTATTAAGTCTTGGTGATTGTGGTAGATCTGTCACAATTAGTGAACTAACACTGACACAGTTTTGTTAAATCAAGTCCATTCTTTATTCTGGTTTCTTAGTTTTTGCCCAATATCCTTTCTGTGTTCCAGAATCCCACCCAGGACACTTTATGTTTAACATTCCTGTTCCGTGGGGCTCCCGTGGTGTGGGAGTTTCATAGACATTCCTCATTTTTGATGAGCTTGACATCTTGGGAACTGGTCAGAATGTCTGTCAATCTGGACTTGTCTGATGTGGTTCTCATGATTAGGTTGGGTTTCTGGGCTTCTCAGGAGGAAAGCCACAAAGCATCCACCCCTGCAGGTCATAGCAGAGCTCCACACCATCAGCAGGATGGTCACTGGTAATGTCAGCTTCCATCACCTCATTTTTTTCTCAAGTTTCAAAGCAGTAAAGTACTCTTTTTCCCCCATCCCATGCTGTACTTTTTTTTTTTTTTTAATTATTATACTTCAAGTTCCAGGGTACATGTGCACAACGTGCAGGTTTGTTACATAGGTATACATGTGCCATGTTGGTTTGCTGCACCCATCAACTCGTCACTTACATTAGGTATTTCTCCTAATCTATCGCTCCCCCAGCTCTCCACCCACTGACAGGCCCCAGTGTGTGATGTTCCCTGCCCCACGTCTATGTGTTCTCATTGGTCAGTTCCCACCTATTAATGAGAACATCTGGTGTTTGGTTTTCTGTCCTTGTGAAAGTTTGCTCAGAATGATGGTTTCCAGCTTCATCCATGTCCCTACAAAGGACATGAACTCATCCTTTTTTATGGTTGCATAGTATTCCATGGTGTATATGTGCCACATTTTCTTAATCCAATCTATCATTGATGGACACTTGGGTTGGTTCCAAGTCTTTGCTATTGTGAATAGTGCTGCAGTAAACATACGTGTGCATGTGTCTTTATAGCAGCATGATTTATAATCCTTTGGGTATATACCCAGTAATGGGATCACTGGGTCGAACGGTATTTCTAGTTCTAGATCCTTGAGGGATCGCCACACTGTATTCAACAATGGTTGAACTAATTTACACTCCCACCAACAGTGTAAAAGAGTTCCTATTTCTCCACATCCTCTCCAGCATCTGTTGTTTCCTGACTTTTTATTGATCACCATTCTAACTGGCATGAGATGGTATCTCACTGTGGTTTGATTTGCATTTCACTGATGACCAGTGATGATTAGTATTTTTTCACGTGTCTGTTGGCTGATGCATGTCTTCTTTTGAGAACTGTCTGTTCATATCCTCTGCCCACTTTTTGATGGGGTTGTTTTTTTCTTGCAAATTTACTTAAGTTCTTTGTAGATTCTGGGTATTAGCCCTTTGTCAGGTGGGAAGATTGCAAAAGTTCTTTCCCATTCTGTAGATTGCCTGTTCACTCTGATGATAGTACCTTTGGCTGTTCAGAAGCTCTTTAGTTTAAGTAAATCCCATTTGTCAATTTTGTCTTTTGTTGTCATTGCTTTTGGTGTTTTAGTCATGAACTCTTTGTCCATGCCTATGTCCTGAATGGTATTGTCTAGGTTTTCTTCTACGGTTTTTATGGTTTTAGGTCTTACATTTAAGTCTTTAATCCATCTTGAATTAATTTTTTATACAGTGTAAGGAAGGGATCCAGTTTCAGCTTTCTGCATATGGCTAGCCAGTTTTCCCAGCACCATTTATTAAATAGGGCATCCTTTCCCCATTGCTTGTTTTTGTCAGATTTGTCAAAAATAAGATGGTTGTAGATGTGTGATGTTATTTCTGAGGCCTCTATTCTGTTCCATTGGTCTATATATCTGTTTTAGTACCAGTGTCATGCTGTTTTGGTTACTGTAGCCTTGTAGTAAAGTTTGAAATCAGGTAGTGTGATGCCTCCAGCTTTGTTCTTTTTGCTTAGGATTGTCTTGGCAATGCAGGCTCTATTTTGGTTCCATATGAACTTTAAAGTAGTTTTTTTCCAATTCTGTGAAGAAAGTCATTGGTAACTTCATGGGGATGGCATTGAATGCATGAATTACCTTGGCCAGTATGGCCATTTTCATGATATTGACTCTTCCTATCCATGAGCATGGAATATTCTTTCATTTGTGTCCTCTTTTATTTCATTGAGCCATGGTTTGTAGTTCTCCTTGAAGAGGTCCTTCACATCCCTTGTAAGTTGGATTCGTAGGTATTTTATTCTCTTAGTAGCAATTGTGAGTGGGAATTCACTCATGATTTGGCTCTCTCTTTGTATGTTATTTGTGTATAGAAATGCTTGTGATTTTTGCACATTCATTTTGTATTCTGAGACTTTGCTGAAGTTGCGTATCAGCTTAAGGAGATTTTGGCCTGAGATGATGGAGTTTTTTAAATATACAATCATGTCTCCTGCAAACAGGGACAATTTGACTTCCTCTTGTCCTAACTGAATACGCTTTATTTATTTCTCTTGCCTGATTGCCCTGGCCAGAACTTCCAACACTATGCTGAATAGATGAGGTGAAAGAGGGCATCCTTGTCTTGTGTTGGTTTTCAAAGGGAATGTTTCCAGTTTTTGCCCATTCAGTATGATATTGGCTGTGGGTTTGCCATAAATAGCTCTTATCATTTTGAGATATGTTCCATCAATACCTAGTTTATTGAAAGTTTTTAAAATGAAGGGCTGTTGAATTGTGTCAAAGGCCTTTTCTGCATCTATTGAGATAATCAAGTGGTTTTTGTCTTTGGTTACGTTTATGTGATGGATTGCATTATTGATTTGTGTATGTAGAACCAGCCTTGCATCCCAGGGATGAAGTTGACTTGATCATGGTAGTTAAGCTTTTTGATGTGTTGCTGGATTCAGGTTGCCTATATTTTATTGAGGATTTTCACATTGATGTTCATCAGGGATATTGGTCTAAAATTCTCTTTTTTTGTTGTCTCTGCCAGGCTTCAGGATCAGGATGATGCTGGTCTCATAAAATGAGTTAGGGAGGATTCCCTCTTTTTCTATTGATTGGAATAATTTCAAAAGGAATGGTACCAGCTCCTCTTTGTACCTCTGGTAGAATTTGGCTGTGAATCCATCTGGTCCTGGACTTTTTTTGGTTGGTAGGCTATTAATTATTGCCTTAATTTCAGAAACTGTTATTGGTCTATTCAGAGATTCAACTTCTTCCTGGTTTAGTCTTGTGAGGGTGTATGTGTCCAGGAATTTATCCATTTCTTCTAGATTTTCTAGTTTCATTGCATAGAGGTGTTTCTATTATTCTCTGATGGTAGTTTGTGTTTTTGTGGGATCGGTGGTGATATCCCCTTTATCATTTTTTAATGCATCTAGTTGATTCTTCTCTCTTTTCTTCTTTATTAGTCTTGCTAGAAGTCTATCTATTTTGATGATCTTTTCAAAACACCAGCTCCTGGATTCATTGATTTTTTGAAGGCATTTTTGTGTCTCTGTCTCCTTCAGTTCTGCTCTGATCTTAGTTATTTCTTGCCTTCTGCTAGGTTTTGAATTTGTTTGCTCTTGCTTCTCTAGTTCTTTTAATTGTGATGTTAGGGTGTTGATTTTAGATCTTTCCTGCTTTCTCTCATGGGCATTTAGTGCTATAAATTTCCCTCTACACACTGCTTTAAATGTGTCCCGTAGATTCTGGTACATTGTGTCTTTGTTCTCATTGGTTTCAAAGAACATCTTTATTTCTGCCTTCATTTCATTATTTACCCACTAGTCATTCAGGAGTAGGTTGTTTAGTTTCCATGTGGTTGTGCAATTTTGAGTGAGTTTCTTAATCCTGAGTTCTAATTTGATTGCACTGTGGTCTGAGAGACAGTTTGTTGTGATTTCTGTTCTTCTACATTTGCTGAGGAGTGTTCTACTACCAATTATGTGTTCAATTTTGGAATAAGTGCAATGTGGTGCTGAGAAGAATGTATATTCTGTTGACTTGGGGTGGAGAGTTCTGTAGATGTCTATTAGGTCTGCTTGATGCAGAGCTGAGTTCAAGTCCTGGATATCCTTGTTATCTTTCTGTCTTGTTGATCTGTCTAATATTGATAATGGGGTGTTATAGTCCTCCCATTATTATTGTGTGGGAGTCTAAGTATCTTTGTAAGTCTCTAAGGACTTACTTTACAAATCTGGGTGCTTCTGTATTGGGTGCATATATATTTAGGATAGTTTGTTCTTCTTGTTGAATTGATGCCTTTACCATTATGTAATGGCCTTCTTTGTCTCTTTTGATCTTTGTTGGTTTAAAGTCTGTTTTTTCAGAGACTAGGATTGCAAACCCTCCCCCCCCCCTTTTTTTTTTTTTTTTTTTGCTTTCCATTTGCTTGGTAGGTCTTCCTCCATCCCTTTATTTTGAGCCTATATGTGTCTCTGCACGTGAGATGGGTCTCCTGAATACAGCACCCTGATGGGTTTTGATTCTTTATCCAATTTGCCAGTCTCTGTATCTTAATTGGGGCATTTAGCTCATTTACATTTAAGGTTAATATTGTTATGTGTGAATTTGATCCTGTCATTATGATGTTAGCTGGTTATTTTGCCTGTTAATTGATGCAGTTTCTTCATAGCGTTGATGGTGTTTACAATTTGGCATGTTTTTGCAGTGGCTGGTACCAGTTGTTCCTTTCCATGTTTAGTGCTTCCTTCAGGAGCTCTTGTAAGGCAGGCTTGGTGGTGACAAAATCTCTCAGTATTTGCTTGTCTGTAAAATATTTTATTTCTCCTTCACTTATGAAGCTTAGTTTGGCTGGATATGAAATTCTGGGTAGAAAATTCTTTTGTTTAAGAATGTTGAATATTGGCCCCCACTCTCTTCTGGCTTGTAGGGTTTCTGCCGAGAGATCCACTGTTAGTCTGATGGGCTTCCCTTTGTGGGTAACCTGACCTTTCTCTCTGGCTGCCCTTAACATTTTTCCCTTAATTTCAACCTTGGTGAATCTGACCAAGTGTCTTGGGGTTGCTCTTCTCGAGGAGCATCTTTGTGGTGTTCTCTGTATTTCCTGAATTTGAATGTTGGCCTGCCTTGCTAGGGTGGGGAAGTTCTCCTGGATAGTATACTGGAGAGTATTTCTAACTTGGTTCCATCCTCCCCATCACTTTCAGGTACAACAATCAAACATAACTTTGGTCTTTTCACATATTCCCATATTTCTTGGAGACTTTGTTCGTTTCTTTTCACTCTTTTTTCTCTAATTTTGTCTTCTTGCTTTATTTAATTAATTTGATCTTCAATCACTAATATCCTTTCTTCCACTTGATCGAATTGGCTATTGAAGCTTGTGCATGCATCACAAAGTTCTTGTGCTGTGGTTTTCACCTCCATCAGGTCATTTAGGGTCTTCTCTACACTGTTTATTCTAGTTAGTCATTCATCTAACCTTTTATCAAGGTTTATAGCTTACTTGCCATGGGTTTGAACATCCTCCTTTAGCTAGGAGAAGTTTGTTATTACCAACCTTCTAAAGGCTACTTCTGTCAACTCGTCAAACTCATTCTCTGTCCAGTTTTGTCCATTGCTGTTAAGGAACTGCAATCCTTTGGAGGAGAAGAGATGCTCTAGTTTTTGGAATTTTCAGCTTTTCTGCTCTGGTTTCTCCCCATCTTTGTGGTTTATTCTACCTTTGGTCTTTGATGTTGGTGACCTACAGATGGGGTTTTGATGTGGATGTCCTTTTTGTTGATGTTCATGCTATTCTTATCTGTTTGTTAGTTTTCCTTCTAACAGTCAGGCCCCTCAGCAGCAGATCTGTTGGAGTTTGCTGGAGGTCCACTCCAGACCCTCAGCCTTCCCCAGCGGAGGGTGCAGAACAGCAAATGTTGCAGAACATCAAATATTGCTTCCTGCTCCTACCTCTGGAAGCTTCATCCCAGAGGGGCACCCACCTGTATGAGGGGTCTGTCGGCCCCTTTTGGGACATGTCTCCTAGACAGGCTACATGTGGGTCAGGGGCCCACTTGAGGAGGCAGTCTGTCTGTTCTCAGAGCTTGAATGCCATGCTGGGAGAAACACTGCTCTCTTCAGAGCTGTCAGACAGGGATGTTTAAGTCTGCAGACATCGTCAGCTGCCTTTTCTTCAGCTATGCCTTGCCCACAGAGGTGGATCCTTGAGAAGCAGTAGGCATTGCTGAGCTGCGGTGGGATCCACACAGTTCAAGCTTCCTGGCCACTTTGTTTACTACTCAAGCCTCAGCAATGGCAGGTGCCCCTCCTCCCACTAGGCTGCAGCCTCACAGGTTGATCTCAGACTGCTGCGCTAGCAGTGAGCAAGGCTCCGTGGGCATGGAACCCACCAAGCCAGGCACAGGAGGGAACCTACTGGTCTGTCAGTTGCTAAGACCATGGGGAAAAGCACAGTATTTGGGCGGGAGTGTACTGTTCCTCCAGGTACAGTCTGTCATGGCTTCCCTTGGCTAGAAAAGGGAAATTCCCCAAACTCTTGCGTTTCCTGGGTAAGGTGATGCCCACCCTGCTTCAGCTCACCCTCTGTGGGTTGCACCCACTGTCCAACCAGTCCCAGTGAGATAAACCAGGTACCTCAGTTGGAAATGCAGAAATCACCCATCTTCTGCACCGATCTCCCTGGGAGCCGCAGACAAGAGCTGTTCCTATTTGGCCATCTTGGAAGCGACCATCCTTTTTTTTTTTTTTTTTTTTTTTTTTTTTTTTTTTTGAGATGGAGTCTCACTCTGTCACCAGGCTGAAGTGCAATGGTGTGATCTCATCTCACTGCCCATGCTGTACTCTTAAGAAGGAAGTTCCTGTCACAACCCACACTGAAGGGTGGGGAGTGATGACCCTCCTCCTGAGAATGGAATATTTATATAAATTATTTTGAATTATTCTACACAGGATAGTTTGCTATTCTGCTCTGTTCAGTTACTTTTTAATATCGTTTTCATATCAGTATGGACCCGTGGATGTTCATTGTATACTTTGGGTTATAATCCAGTGCTACATGGTTTGTTTTCTTGCTTTCATTGTTCCCTACTTGGCTATTCTGAGCCCTTCAGTTGACTCCTGTGTCTCTTGACATATGCTGTGTGTGTGTGTGTGTGTGTGTGTGTGTGTGTTGAGCACTCCCTTGCTTTCTGGCAACAATGTGTACCTTGGATATTTCCTGCCCCAGTCCTAGCATCAGCCATTTATCCAAGGTGCCCTGCTGCCTTTTATGGAAGAATGGCCTTAGAAACCAAGATCTGCACACTAGGTTCACACGGCTGCTGGATGGCCACTGCCCCTAGTCTCATCCTCTTCTCAGCTGACATGGAAGAGAATGCGTGTCTGCACTCTAATTCAATTACATGCGTGTATCTATAAACTCAGACGATTCCGCAGGCCTGTTAAAAGTAGAAATGTATGGAGCACTTGGGTGTCAGAATACAGGGAGCCTTGGTACCTGTGGTCAACTACAACACACTCATCTTTCACGTGTAGTGTTAATTGCTTCGCTTTTTATTTTTATCTTCTCCAGAATATAATATTGAATTGTTCATTCATCTTCCTACTTATTTTGTATTTCTATTTTCCACATTTACTCCCTAAGCCATTTAAAGTATGTTTTCTAAAGAAACAGCAGTGCCACCCACACCAGAAATAGAAACCTGAAAATGTGATCATTAGTAGCAGTGACAACAGTGTCCACGTGGTAAAGCACAGAGACTAAGCACATGCTTCTCGTTATTAACCCTTCAGCATGTCTGTTCCTTTTTGCATGTTCTTAAAGATCTAATTTTATGGTTTGGGAATCTCTAAAAACTCACAGATGCTAGAAACACCTTTAAGCTAAACTCGGTTTTCTTGAGAGGTTCTCTGTGGCCTGAGAAGTCAAAATTTTTAAAAAATATTTACTTGTCATGAAATATTCACCTAAAGTAGTAAAATAAGACATGTACTAGACTACTCATTTCTTTTTTTTTTTTTTTTTTTTTTTTGAGATGGAGTCTCGCTCTGTCGCCCAGGCTGGAGTGCAGTGGCCGGATCTCAGCTCACTGCAAGCTCCGCCTCCTGGGTTTGCGCCATTCTCCTGCCTCAGCGTCCGGAGTAGCTGGGACTACAGGCGCCCGCCACCTCGCCCGGCTAGTTTTTTGTATTTTTTTTTAGTAGAGACGGGGTTTCACCGTGTTAGCCAGGATGGTCTCGATCTCCTGACCTCGTGATCCGCCCGTCTCGGCCTCCCAAAGTGCTGGGATTACAGGCTTGAGCCACCGCGCCCGGCCTAGACTACTCATTTCTTAATGCCAGAAATCAAGTCTTATTAAAACTTCTATCTCTATTATTCAACCTAATACACCAGATACAGCCAACACTCATACCTCTTCATAGAACAAATTGGATAAATGATGAAGAATGGACAAATTAGCCCTGTGTCATTTTCACAAGTAATTGGAACTCAGTAGGTACCCATTACACTGATGACTGAATAAACATGCACTATAAAATATTTACATTAATATGCAAAATATCCTGTAGGGCTTACAGAAGGGATTAATATATTTAGCTATATAAGAAATATGTTAAATTGTTCTTATATGAAAATTTTTGTACGATTCTATTTGTGTTTGTATCAACTTAAGATTTAAATAAAATAGTATAAGAAATATCTACATATTTATGGAAATTTTCCTAGTACATTGCCATTACTTGGTTTTTCTTCCTCTTAGAGAATAAGGGCAAAGTTATATTAATGTTTATTTTCAAGCAAGAAATATGTTTTGGCTTCATGTGTATCATGAACCAAGAATAACTCTGTACTTATCACGATGACTCAGTCCAAAGAATGTTCTGATTTATTCAATTTTTCTCCCTAAATAAGTTAGAGTAGTTCATTCAGGAGCAATTAGAGTCTCACTTTTTAAATTGGATCTTAGGAGGACATAAGACAATAAGAGAGAAGCATTTTTCTTCTGGTCTTACCTTCAGGAGACAGAAAGCTGTATGGCCTAGGAGAGGAAGGCATGGAGTCAGGGTCCTGGTCCCAGATCAGAGCGACAACTTGCACATTGTGCTTAACCAAGAGGAATAAGCCTGACAGCTGAAAGGGGGACGCAGCAGCAGTCATGTTCCTGTCCAAGAAATTGATGTTACTGATTATCAATGGAGTTATTGATGTTCAATTTGTTTGTACAACACTTTCCCCAAGCATGCCCGGATTCTGAGAATCTCCAACCCAGGAATGGGAGAAGGGGTGTGTTAGGGACATAAGTGATTGGCTTCACTTCAAGCCCCTTTGTCCCTTATACCTCTCTACTACTCCAATAAATGCAATGAATTTTACAGTCCTTTTTCCTCTGGGTCTCTCCACCCCTCTCCATTCCTTCTGCTCTCATCTCTCCCTGGACTCCTGTTGAATCCCTCTGGGCTTTCCACACCCACTCTAACCTTTGCTGATGCCTTCTTCACACTTCATGCAGAATGATTTTTTAAAATTTTTATGCAAATCTAGTTGCATTATTTCTCTGCTCCAGACATTTCACTGGGTTCATGTCATGCTTAGAATGATGGTAAAAATCCTTAGCAGGTCTTGTAAGCTTCCAGCAGTCTGCTGCTTCTCCCTGATTCTCCAGTTGTTTCCAACCTGTCCTCCTTCCTGGATTTTCTTGGCATTCAAAGCTGGCCTTCTTTACATCCATCTAACAGAACATCTCTGTTTCTTCTTTGGAGATTTCAACATGCTCCATTCCTCCAAATCTATCCCCAACCCCAGGTTAACTAATATTCATAATAATACATTAAGGTGGTCTTCCTTGAGCACTCAATCAGGAGATGTCTCAGTGTTGTGCATCTTAATAACACTTGGAATGTTCCTCCATAGCCTGTTTCTGTTAACAGCTATTTATTGATGTGATTGCTTGTCTAATGCTTCTCATTCTCTTATTATAGAAGGACCCTGTATTTATCAGTTCTCACACTGCTATAAAGGAGACTGGATAATTTATAAAGAAATGAGGTTGAATTGATTCACGATTCTGCAGGCTACACAAAAAGCATGGCAGCACATGTTTGGTTTCTGGGGAGGCCTCTGGAATCTTACAATCATGACTGAAGGCAAAGGGGCAGCCAACACTTTACATGGCTGGAGCAGGAGGAAGAGAGAGCAGGGAGTGCTACACACTTTTACACAACCAGATCCGATGAAAACTCACTCACCATCACAAGAACAGCACTGAGGAGAAGGTGCTAAACCATTTATGAAGCAACCACCCCCACGATCCAATCACCTCCTACCAGGCCCCACCCCAAATACTGAGAATTATATTTTGACATGAGATTTGGGTGGGGACACAGCTCCAAACCATATCAGACCTAAGGTCCTGACGCACCTCTGGTTCTCACACAGCATCCCAGTCTCCACCAGAGCAATGGGTATCTTGAAGACATTCAGTGACTATTTGTTGAATGACAGAAGGAAATGAATACTTTCCCAAGCTTAATTGTCCAGATGAAAGTGTTCTTTTCCATCAGATATTGTAGATGTGGAAGGAAGGATCAGAATGGACTATGATGAATTACGCAAGCCAGTGCGTCATTCACCCAGTAATAGTGTCCAAGAACAATAAGCATCCAAATATGACTTGAGGCACCCTCGTGGAGCCTGTGGGTTCTTCTGATGCAAAACGTGGTCTTTTCTTTCTGTTTTTAGGGGAAAATGCTTCATGATTCCAAGAACTTTCAATTGTATATTTGATAAAGTCTTCATCCTAGTTAAGTACTAATATTTAGGATTCATAATATTTGCCATTTATAGTTGCAATGACTGCTTTAGCAGGATTTACTGAAATGTCTTGCTAAGTACTTTTCTAAGAAATCTGGCTGCTATGCAACTCTTGGAAATATTGTCAAACTCACACTGTGCATCTACATAGACAGTTGGTATCCCCCAACTGTGTTTTCCAAGTAGGCTTTCTAAAAATCAGTTTATTATCACTGTTGTCATAAGGTGGTCAAGGAATTTTCAGTTGTTGTTACTCTTGCTTTTTAAACATTTTGATTCAAAACTAAATGAGTGTTTTGACTTCTAACATAATATACATGTCGCTGTTTGCATTACACACAGTCCTGCACTATTCAATTGCCAAAGCAGAAGCAAAATCATCCAAATATCCTTTGTATTTATTTATCAAGTGAGAATTCACTATTGTCACTAATTTATGTTCCATTTTTAGAATGGATAAGCTGGGGTTGGTGGTCCTTAGTGTTTCCTATCCTGCTTTCAATGCAAATCATCTAAAGAAATAACGCTTGAAAACCACAACTCCTGCTTATCTTTGAGAGGTATTGCTTTCAGAATTATTTAAGGTCTGGCCACCGAGTCATCACTAAATCAGCATAACAGATAAACTAATCACATAGACAACATCTGCAGAATTCAATAAGCATGTTGGTGCCTACATTGTCTGTTGCTGTGCAAAGAAGTAGCTAGGGATGAGATCTTGCTCTCTGGAGAAAAGAAAGTAAGAAGGGAAGAAAACAACACACCATTGAAATGCTGGATCTTATGTACCAAGGAATGTTTGCTATGGTTGGGTCTGGGGTGCTGGTGGGTTATTATGAAGCTTGGAGTTGGCCACAGAACAGCATTCAAGAGAGAAGACCACATATGTGTGTGTCTGCATTTGAATGGGAACTATTAAACTTGCCTGAATCCAAAAGAGGCAATATTCTGGAACATAATTTAAAGCCAATTAATAACAGTAGCAGAAAACCACAATTGTGACTAGATGCTTGCTGAAAACCAGTTGTTCAGCAACCTCGGGCTGTATATGAAGAAAGAACACATGAACAATTATTTCAGAATTTCAAAACTGCCAGGGCTGGGAACATGGGCTCAGTGGAACTCAGGAGCAGGAGCTGCAGCCGTGAGGATAGACTGTCCTCGGCTTTGGTTCCCCTTGGCCCTGACCTTGATGGTGTGGGCATCCGGCACAACTGAGGCCTTCATTCCATTGTGAAGTACAAGCACCTGGCCAAGAACTGGAGATTCTGAAGGGAGGTAACAGAGAAGTTGGGCAGTTTGAGGTTGACCAGCAGAAAAGCAACAAAGTCTGTGGGCTCCAGAGAGCTGCTGCACCACTTCCACCCTCCACCTCTTCTGGAAGAGTTGCTCTCACCCACAGGACAGGCAGCACTGGGAATTCCCTAGCTCAGCCAAGTGGACACATTACGTAGGCCCACACCAAGGAAGGGAAGACTGGAAACCCTCTCCATGTCTGCATGTCGTGGGGCTGCATGGCCCTTCCACCTGGGGACCCGGCCATGCCTCAGTCAGTGGGTCTAGATCTGTAAGCTGACCCAGACCCAGAAACGATGCAATAATGGGTGAGTTTTTGTGGGAGTGACAACCCCACTCTCCCATCATCCATCTTTCCCATCTGTTTTTTAGAGATTCGGTGCCCGTGCCCCCTCCCTGCCCACTGTCTCCATCTCTCTGTGCAGGGAAAGGCATCTGGGCTCCACGGTGACCTGCCCCTGCTCACCTGCCCAGCCTCCTGTGGCCAGGGTCCTGTCCTCCCCACTGCCACTAGCAAATCTCATCCCATAACAGTCTCTGCTATCGGCGGCCCTGCTTGACAGAGGAGGGCCACTGCTGGAAAGCTTAGAGACGGGTGCCCATTGCACCAACACATCTCCTGGCTGTGAAGTGGCATCCCCTCCATCCTTCCACACGCACATCACTCAGTGGACCACGCAGCCACTTACACCATGATCACTGGAGCACACCCACATCCCTCCACGGCTGACCACAGAAACGGTGGTATTTCAATTTCACACAGCATGGAGCATCGCCTTTTTTGAACCTTGAGCTGCCATCCTAGCAGCAAATCTGCCTCCTGGGTTCTTGCCAGAGGGTTATGTTCTGTATCTCATGACTGCAGGGACGAGCATCTGTAAATAATCCTGAACCTCCCGACCTTTCGATCATGCGCTCCAAAAACCAGAGCCACTCACCTTCCCCATCTCAAGTTGGATATTCTGGCTGCATCGTGTGCCTTTGGGATGCTCCTGCACCTCCTTTTCCTTCTTTATCAGGCCCCCCATATTTCTGCTGGATATGTGACATTATCCTCATCAGCCTAGTGGCCAAGAGAAGTGAAGGCTGGACCTGAGGAAGATGCATGGCTCATTGTAGCGAGAGGTGCCACGGTGTCTCCAGGCAAGATACAAGCATCGTTCCTTCTCGGGAAGGGCATCTCCTTTCTCCAGGCTTCAGGGGTTCCTAAGAGTCAGGGGGGGTTCACAATTTTCAGGGGCATCTCAGTCACCATACATGGGCATATTGGGCATACAAACCTGCACATACACACAAGTACACACATATATGTACACACACATCTCCACATACGTAGACACATATGTGAGTAGACATTTATTATTCTACATATTTGCAATTACTAAGTAATCTACATAATGTATGATCTTAAGCATAAACCTTATAAATTGTAGTTTATTTGATTCTCTGGGCAGTTCGTCTTCTTAATAGAGTAGATTTACATCAGAAAAGTATTCTGAATCAGAAAAGGTAAAAACTACTTTCTGGCTACGTTTCTGCCTTAGCAATCAAGGCAGAAGGTGAAGGGGAAACAGGCACGGCTGTCACACATCCTAAGTTTCCTACGGTCTCCCCAGTCATGCCTCCTTTACAGCCTGTGGAACTGTGAGTCAATTAAACCTCTTTCTTCATAAATCATCCAGTCTCAGGTATGTCTTTATAGCAGTGTGAGATCAGACTAATACAATCTCCAAGTAGTAATAAAAGCCTAGTTTTAAAAAATAGAGTGCAGGACACAGAAAAGACAGCCAGTGGGACCCAGAGGAGTGACATGAGCCAGACCCGGGCATGCCATGCACCACAGGTGCTCTCACTGAGAAAGGACTGGCAATTTGTGTTTGATCTCCTGGTATATAATGTTCAGTCTCTGGTGCACGCTGAAGGTAACTGCAGGTTGACAGGGCTTAGGGTTTCCTCATGAAGGTGGCTCATTCTCACCTAATGCTCTACTTGCCTGCAGTTAAAGGATCCATCTAAATATTTTCATGGATAGACATGACTTTAACAGTTGTGTCCAGTAATAAGGGTAGAGCCTTATTTTAAAGCTTATCTCATTTTAATGTGGACTTTAACAAGAATTCTGTTCAGAGGCCGAGTGAGGTCCCAGGAACCTGGTTTCCACTTGCCTGGTTTCCACTTCTAGTCCCAAGGATTTCAGATGCATTGTGAGTGAATGTTCTTCTCATCATTCCCACTAATACTTTTATAAACAACTCTTTAGGAAAAAAATCCAACTGTGAATTGGCACCCGGGTCACTGTTGACATTTATTGGGGGGACCAGCCCCCAATATTTCAATGTAGGTTATTTTCTATTTTCCCTAAGTGTCGGCCAGTCTGAGCAATAAAGAGAAAGAGTACAAAGGAGAGAAATTTTACAGCTGGGCCTCCGGGGGTGACATCACCTATTGGTAGGTTCCATGATGCCCTCTGAGCCACAAAACCAGCAAGTTTTTATTAGGGATTTCAAAAGGGGAGTGGAGTACAAACAGGGAGTAAGTTACAAAGATCACATGCTTCAAAGGGCAATAAAAGATCACAAGGGCAGAAGGGCAGAGCAAGATCATAAGGCCAGGGTGAAATTAGAATTACTGATGAGGTTGCATGTCCCGCTGGGTACATATTGTCTTGATAAGTATCTTAACAGGAAACAGGGTTTGAGAGCAGACAACCAGTCTGACTACAATTCACCAGGCTGGAATTTCCCAATCCTGGTAAGCCTAAGGGCACTGCAGGAAACGAGGGCGTATTTCATCCCTTATCTTCAACCACATATGACAGACACTTCCAGAGCGGTCATTGATAGGCCTAGCCCTGGGAATGCATTACTTCCCCAGGGTTATTCTTTGCTGGGAAAAGAATTCAGCAATATTTCTCTTATTTGCCTTCTGCAAGAAGAAAAATATGACTCTGTTCTGCCCAGCTCTGCAGGCAGTCAGACCTTATGGTTATCTCCCTTGTTCCCTGAAAATCGCTGTTATCCTCTTCTTTTTCAATATGCCCAGATTTCATATCGTTCAAACACACATTTTACAAACAATTTGTACAGTTAAAGCAATCATCACAGGGTCCTGAGGCGACATACATCCTCAGCTTATGAAGATGATGGGATTAAGAGATTAAAGACAGGTGTAGGAAATTATAAGACTATTGATTGGAGAAGTGATAAATGTCCATGAAATCTTCAAAATTTATGTTCTTCTGCTGCGGCTTCAGCCGGTCCCTCCATTTGGGGTCCCTGACTTCCCACAACAGACATTGACTTATTCAGCAGCTGCTGCATGCCCCTCTCCAGGGATCTTCATTACCACCCAGAAAAGGTCATTTTGCTACAGCAGCCACAAAGAAGTTATTTCGGCAGATAGTGAGGGTAAAGGAGTCCTTGGCAAGGCTTACCTTTTAACAAAGAGCAACCCCAAATAATTTCTTTTGTAACAAAGAGCAGCCTGCAAGATGGAGCTGCAGACATAGATAAGCAAGGCGGAGGTTTGCACACGGTGAATGCCGGCAGCTGTGCCAACAGGGAAAGCCTGCGGGGGACCAGTTATGTTCAACATGGAGGCCCCATCTTCCCTTTTCTTTGTCACTAAGTGTACAGTAAAAACAGCAGACAACGTGGCCCCGGCTGAGTAGAGAACCCATCTGCGTAATAAAAGACTGGGGGTGTGTGACCAGCCTCTTCGCAGGCTATGCAGACAGCACACCCAGTCCTGACCAGTTCTTCTGGGGCTGTGCAAATGGCACCCCTGGTCAGACCAATCTTTCATGCCCTCTGTAAATCACAGGGCTGCCTCCTCCAGCTCGTCTATAAAACCTCCTGCTCTTTTCCGCAGACTGGAAGACCCGCTGGGGACTCCTCCGTCTGTAGGAGAGAGCACCTTTCTCTTTCTTTCATCTATTAAACCTCTGCTCTTAACCTCACTCCTTAGCGTGGGTGTCCCTGATTTCCTTGTTGGAGCCAACGAACCTCGGGTATTACCCCAGACGAAGGACGTGGCTTCAATGTTCTGTCCATCCCACAGAGCTTAATTCTTAGAACTGGATGTAGTGAGTGGGAGGTAAGAGTGAATACTCCAAAGTAAATATGATGTTGGTTTCCAGTAGTCTGCAACGTGCCTGCCTTAGCAGGCGCTACCTGGGGAAGTGGCTGAAGCACACAGGTAGAACTCAGTTGAACTGTGGACTGCAGTGGAGCTGGGGGTCCTGAGACAGCCAGGTCCTGCCCTCTACACCTGGGGATCTCTCAGACCCCAATCTCAGATTGCCACGTGGGCACCCACTTGTTTACCCATCCAGCACACACTGTGCTCCAGGGTGTTGCAGGCACAAAGCAGCCAAAGATTGTGAACCCCAGCAGTCCTGGGCTCTGAAGGGGATCATCCTTTCATTTATAAGGGGCTTGGCATGGAGAGGCTAATGCAGGCATTGATGGAATCTGACTTGTGACAATTGCAAAGAATAGAACAGGCCCAAGTGAACTGTCTCATGGACAGATCTGAGCTCCAGCTCCAGTCTCTGGCTGTTTCAGTCCTCCTGTGCCATCAAAGCCATTTATCAAGCACCCTCTGTGTACACACTGAGGTGAACACAGCACAAAATTCAAAGCATTATGCTCCCCAAATCCTAGAAGCACGATCTTTCTGAAAGGAAGGAGGATTATAACTTATGAAAATTACAACTAATATTATTTTTTATTTTGTTTGGATTTTCATTGTATTTTATAAAGAGATATTAGAAAATACAACCAATTGGTCCAGACAGTTTTAATACAGTATTGTAACTACACAGGTAGTTAAGCTCTAGAAACACGTGCTATCCATTTACAATAAATGGAACATAATTTTTAGGAACTGGGCAAAGCAGAACATGTTCAAGGTGTGTTTCTGCATGTGTACTTGTGTGCATGTGTGTGCCTCTGTGTTGAATAATGTGCACTGTGTGTATGTGTGTGTGTCTGTGTCGAATGAATGGCTTTTACTCAAATAGCTTACGTGTTCAAACACCATGGACCACTTTTTCCATACTCAAAATAGCATATTTTATTATGTTAAAATATGTGGATCCATTGTGGAGGCTAATACCTAGAATCCCAGCACTTTGGAGGGTGAGGCAGAAGGATCACTTTAGGCCAGGAGTTCAACACCAGCCAGGGCAACATAGTAAGACCCCATTTTTACAAAAAATAGAAAAAATTTGCAGTGTGTGGTGGCACACGCTTGTAGCCCTAGCTACTGGTGAAGCTGAGGTAGGAGGATCACTTGAGCCCAAGAGGTCATCACTGCAGAGAGCTATGATCATGCCACTGCACTCCAGCCTGGGCACAGAGTGAGACCTGTCTTTAAAAAGATAAAAATAAAAAATAAAAATAAATATGTGAGGAAAAGTATAGAAGATGAAATTCTTTTTCCTAGAAAAAAAGCGGCAGGATGAATTTCTCTGAAGTTCTTTTTTGTTCCAGTCTCAACTCAGGCTTAAATCAAAACAAAAAGATAAAAAGCGTCTTTCCCTTCACACTTAAAGAAAGGTCTCTACAGCAGCTTTTATCAATAATGAAATGATAAATCAAAAGTGATTTTGTTTTCTCCAAAACTCAAATGATTAAATATTAAATTACTTTGAAGAGTATCTGAATGCTGATACTCATAGAATTTTACTAAGTGGTTTGTCTACATCTTATTTCAGATGGGTATCTAGGAAAAGTTTCCAACAAAGGCAGCAGTCACTAGCAAGTGATAACTGATGTGGCAATTACCGAGACTATAACAAACTCTTTTAGTGTATTTGCTTCATAAGCAGAGTGTGGGTAAGAAAACACAGAAAGGTTCAGGATGAATTATCTGGGGGGATGATTGTCCCTCTGAAAACTCACTTAAATTCCATCCCAACAGAACTTGGTGTTCTCTGGCCCTCGGTTACCTTCTGTGCTTTTCCCGACGCACACTAGTTTTCAGCCAGGGTCAACATTTCATGACACATTTGTTCATGGTCTGTCTTTGTTATGACAGAGCCAATAGAGAAACAATGAAGTGCTTCCTGAGTAGTGTCTAAGTGAAGATTTAAGTCACTCATCTGGCACAAAAATTTTGTAAGTTGGGCAAATCATAGCTAAGAACTTGGTATACCATGTGGTTGCTGTAGACATAACCCCTCTCTTTGTTATAGGGGATTGGAGTTGGGATGCACCCTGTACCCAGAAGATGGATCTCCCCTTTGCTGAGGGAATGAATCCTCGCTGGTTCATTGTAAGCTCAAAATGCTCAATAATCACAGAGAAATGCCAGCCACCTCACAGAGGGCTGGCCAGGAGAGGAATGTCAGAGCCCGAGGCTGGCAGAAGAGTGTTCTGAGCATGAGGGGATGGGCATCTGCAAATGGAAAGTCAGAGCTCAAGCAAGGAAGTCAGGCATCCAAGTAGGGTGTGGGCCTGTGCTGGTACAGTGACAGCATTGGGGGCTGGCTGCATGCAAGAGGATTGAGCATATTAGTAAATATCTTGTGTTAAAAAGAGCGAGTTTCTCAGTGTTGGAAAAGGGAACTGCAAATATGGAAGAGACCAGAAAACGTACTGTGGCATTGAGTGGAAATTGAAGTCATTGGTGTGAATTTATTAACTTCAATATAGATAAGCAGACTAGATGATTAGATAGATAGAATGGATGGATAGGTAAGTAGGTAGAGAGATTAGATATAGAGAGATGGATGGATGGATGGATTGATAGAGATAGATGGATGATAGATAGATAGATAGATAGATAGATAGATAGATAGATAGATAGAGATAGATGATAGATAGATAGACATGTGTATGTATGTACATATTACACTCATATGTATATTCCCTAGTTCTGTCTACTGAAAGTGAAACCCCAATAGCCTTAAAGTCACCAAATAAATCATGGCTTCTGACTTATGTTCTCCACGACAATAAATCAAACTTCCTTGCGGAAATGGCTAATTTTGAGGTTGTAAAAGAAAGTGCAAGATGTGTGGGATGAGCCTAGAACATCTTGTGCCAGAAGGCAGAAAAGTGCTCGAAGAATGATGGAAACATGTCACAGGGACACAGAAGCCAACTGGAAGGGCTCCCAGTGGCCAAATAGAAGACAAATTGAGCCTCAGAATGAAAAACGACAGTGGGGAATTTTGACCTATTAAATAAAATAGAAAACTCTGAGTTCATTTTCATGTAAATAAAAGAATGATTAAAAAATGATGAGAAATGGGACATTTAAACAGGTTATAATTATATATAAATACTTATTAATTACAAAAGTTAAAGAAAGGAATTTTAGCCTGAAAACTGGAAGATACCACCTTGGCTAAGTGATCAAGGTGAACGTTATGAGTAATGGACCAATGTCAAAATCATGTTCCTCCTGATAGGATAGAGAGAATAGAACATCACTTCTGAGATATTCCTATCAAGGATGTACACCGTGAGTCCAGCTACAAGTAAATACTAAAGAAACCCATGTTGCGGGACTTTCTGCAAAATCACTCTTCTCTAACTTCACGAAGGTCAAGGAAAAGCTGAGGAGCTACTCCGGACTACAGGAAACTAAAGAGACATCACAGCTAAATCAACCTTGTGACTCTGAACGGCATCCTTTGCCATCATGAGACAGAGGATCCAACCTGAACATGGCCCGAGGCTCAAAAGGTGGTGATGCACCCACACTAATTTCTTGATTCTAACAGTTACATGTGGGCCTGTTCTTGTTTTAAGGAAATGCAAACTGATGTATCTGGGGAGGACAGCGTATCGATTGTGTTGCCAACTTACTCTCAAGTGATTTGAGGAAAAGTTGTTCAGATTATATGTATAATTTTTCTATATATTTAGCATTGTTCTCAAAGTGCAAAAATAATTTATATTACTGAAAAAGATGAGAACTACCAAAAAAATCTTCCAGTCATAAAATTCTGTGAGTCAACAGATCCTCAGAAAAGAAATTTCTAAAAGACACACTTCAGGAGAAAATAAAAACTATTTTCCAGGAATGCTCTGAGTTGCAAGAAGGAAATGTAAAAAAAAAAAAAAAAAATCCACTGGTAAGCATGTGACTAAATCTATACTCACACAGACTGTATAAAACGGTACAGAATGCATTTCATTTGGTGGTTAGAATAAAAGAAATTACAGCTAAAATTCTGGACAAAATTAACATATTAAGTAGAAGGAATGCAATTGGATTTAAGCTGCCTAAAGCCCTTGTAATGCACAAGAGAGGCTAGCCATATTAAATTTGCATCTCGTTAAGTATGTATGTTAAATTTTTTATAACTAACAGAAGTAGGAAAACCACCAGTGGGTCTTTTCCATTAACCTGGTGTTTATTAAACTGCTGCTCATAAATGAAATCCAAGAGTTCCATGAATATCTGAGTAATACAGATGGAATATATGTATGATTATATTTACATTTTTGAGTAAGAGTGTCCATTAATCATAAAAATTTTGACGAGGTGGGTGACAGCTGCCATAACTATGAATCATTAAACTAGACTAAATTCTATAAGAAAAGGGTCATTGTCAATTTTATTCTGCCTCTCATACTGTTACCTATTCTTGAAAGCCTGATAGAACAAATGCATTCAAGGTATTAGGCATCTGTGATAATATTTACACATTTTTACTTGTTAAATTTGTTAGCCCATCTCTGATGATGAGGAAGTGACACGAGAGATTTTCACACAGTAGACAGAATGGAGAATGTCCTTGTCACACAGCCCCTTGTCAGTCTGGGAGCAAGATCAAAGTCTGTCTAAGCAATACCTTTGCCTCTTTGGAACTTATCCCACCACTTCGATGGCTAACCTTGGACTCTTCCTATAGAAACTGTGTACCCCTGGTCTTTAGCTCCTTTCCTTAAGCCATTTTCATGACATCTTGTTTGGATATTTGTGGCTGATTTTGTTCTATCCTTGTTTCTTTCTTTCTGCCACCTTTTTCTTACTGTTTTCCAGGAAGCCATGCTGTGTCTCCATAACTTTGCCACCAGCAGCATTGGAGCACTCGAGTTTTAACTGAGTTTCTGGGTCTGTCCCCATCCAAGCACTCACAGGCACGGCCCATTAGCTTGCTGAAAGTGCCTACTGTTTGGTCCTAGATTAGCTTCAATTGCCGTCTCTTACATGATATAACATGCAGATTACATTTGTTTTATAATGAATAAAGGTCCCCTGTAATCACTGTATGAAAAAAAAAAACAAATAATTTGTCACAGAGTATTGTCCCTTTTATAATTTGCCACTGAAAGGAATATTCAGAAACGTGAGGTATCCTAGCATTCAAGTGGGCTTAGTATTTTGACAACCCAGTGAGGGAAATGAAACACTGGCAGCTCTTAGTCACTCCATGATCCTTCAGCAGAAAAACATGAAATTGTCAAGAAGCCCATTCCTCTTTCCCGTTTCTTTCTTACTGTATAAATGTAAAGGATGAAATGACGGATTCTACCTTCTCTGAAGTGTGTCCTTGTATCTCTCCTAAAACTGAATAGTCTAGGAACCATGAATACAAAACAGTATGAATTGACCTATGATGCATACTTCAGTTATCATGAGATCTCATCTGGCATTATTGTTGTTAGTATTACGAATTCATCCTATCCTTGTGTCCCCTTTTCTTTTTCTACTTATTTACTATCTGCACTTTTTTCCCCTTAGGTACCCAATCAAAAACTACACAAAACAGAGAAAATAAAAGCTCATTAGTTTTCGTTGTTCCCACTGGTAGTATATCGAAATCTCAGTGCCATGTTCACTGACAGCCATAACAAGGCCTGATGCAAAGATCACCATTTACACATGCCTTTCATATGATTTCCCATTTTCTTAGGTCTACTGATTCACTATGTTGTTTTGCAACACTCATCTCCTGCAGTTATTCTCATTTGATCTCATTCTCTGTTTTCTAAATTAATGTAACCTAAAAATCAAATAAATCGAATAGATAAATGGCTCAGTAAAATATTTTTTGTTAATGTCCTAAGAGTTTTTTGTTTGTTCTTTCACATCTGGTATTGGTAGTGATTATCCTCTATTCCCTAGTTAAATTCATGGAACATGTTTTTCAGAAACTAATTCAAAATGTATTATTTGACTGGATGAATTCTCATTACTTTTCCCACATGGGTGTTTGCTGACATCATAGCAGTCCGTACTGTATGTTTGAACAGCCTGTTTGTACATGGGCACACTTCCTGTGGTGACGGACTCACTACCTCTTGCGCTGCGAGGTCCTCTGAGAGTAAGGGAGGTCTCAAGACAAAGACTTGAGTCGTGCAATTTCAAACATTACAAACATCTTTCATGCAATAAAACTGTAAGAAATAAGAAAGAAAAACACAAGGAACCTGAATAAATATGAGAAATATGAGTGAATTTGAGCATCTTTTAATATGAAACTAGAGAAATGAATATCAAAACAGCAGAGGCTTATTTTTCACACCTCAGATTGTGAAAATTAAAACATGACCACGTTGTCACAGTAAAACTGAAACACACTCATATTGCTTGTTGGAATGCAAACTGGTACAACCTTTGAAAAGGAATTTGACAATATCTAACAAAACCACATATGCACTTACCTTTTAATGCTGCTTTCCCCTTCTAGGAATCTACCCTGAAATATTTAACAATTCAAAATACATGTCCACAAAGTTAATTATTGCACAATTGTAAGTGCAAAATAGTAGAAACAATATCAATGCCTGTATGTTGGAGAAAAGAAAACTAAAATATAATGTATTCATGCAATGAAACACTATGCAGCTCTAAATAAATTATGATGATTCCTATGAACAAGTATGGAGTTATTTCCAGAACATGTTGTCACACACACACACACACACACACACACACACACACACACACAAATCAGAAACTATTAAGGAAGTGGGAAAATGGGGAAGGAAAGAAAACAGCATAGAAAAAGGAGAGGGCAGTAGCATTTCTACGAAGATACATTTTTGAATGGTCCTGGATTACATGAGTGTAGAGAAATATGTATTTATATTATAACTGTGAGCCTGGCAGAAACATTCTCACCAGAGAATAGAGCCAGAGCCTATGCATATTAGAACTTTGAAAACTTCTGCTTCTTTGTTGTTGTTCATTTGTTTTTCTCCCCAATGATTTGTTTCACCACGAATGACTAAGGATGTAAACTGTGAAACAATGGCTCTCACTGGTGCTATCCCAGAAAAGAAAAGCACCTTACTTTCTGTTCAAACTAGCTTGCACTCTCCATTAAAGAGAAAGCCCTGGAGTGTGAGGCGGGGGCAGATCCATGCACTAAGAGAGGGAAGGCCTTTTAGTATAGTTTGAAGTCAGGTAGCGTGATGCCTCCAGCTTTATTCTTTTGACTTAGGATTGTCTTGGCAATGCGGGCTCTTTTTTGGTTCCATATGAACTTTAAAGCAGTTTTTTACAATTCTGTGAAGAAACTCATTGGTAGCTTGATGGGGATGGCACTGAATCTATAAATTACCTGGGGCAGTATGGCCATTTTCACTATATTGATTCTTCCTATCCATGAGCATGGTATGTTCTTCCATTTGTTTATGTCTTCTTTTATTTCACTGAGCAGTGGTTTGTAGTTCTCCTTGAAGAGGTCCTTTACATCCCTTGTAAGTTGGATTCCTAGGTATTTTATTCTCTTTGAAGCAACTGTGAATGGAAGTTCATTCATGATTTGGCTCTCTGTTACTGGTGTATAAGAATGCTTGTGATTTTTGCACATTAATTTTGTATCCTGAGACTTTGCTGAAGTTGCTTATCAGCTTAAGGAGATTTTGGGCTGAGACAATGGGGTTTTCTAGATATACAATCATGTCATCTGCAAACAGGGACAATTTGAGTTCTTCTTTTCCTAACTGAATACCCTTTATTTCTTTCTCTTGCCTGATTGCCCTAGCCAGAACTTCCAACACTATGTTGAATAGGAGTGGTGCCGGTTTTCAAAGGGAATTTTTCCAGTTTTTGCCCATTCAGTATGATATTGGCTGTGGGTTTGTCATAAATAGCTCTTATTATTTTGAGATACATTCCATCAATACTGAATTTATTGAGCGTTTTTAGCATGAAGGGCTGTTGAATTTTGTCAAAGGCCTTTTCTGCATCTATTGAGATAATCATGTGGTTTTTGTCTTTGGTTCTGTTTATATGCTGGATTACGTTTATTGATTTGCGTATGTTGAACCAGCCTTGCATCCCAGGGATGAAGCCCACTTGATCATGGTGGATAAGCATGATACTGGTACCAAAACAGAGATATAGACCAATGGAACAGAACAGAGTCCTCAGAAATAATACCACACATCTACAGCCATCTGATCTTTGACAAACCTGAGAAAAACAAGAAATGGGGAAAGGATTCCCTATTTAATAAATGGTGCTGGGAAAATTGGCTAGCCATAAGTAGAAAGCTGAAACTGGATCCTTTCCTTACTCCTTATTTGAAAATTAATTCAAGATGGATTAGAGACTTAAATGTTAGACCTAATACCATAAAAACCCTAGAAGAAAACCTAGGTAATACCATTCAGGACATAGGCATGGGCAAGGACTTCATGTCTAAAACACCAAAAGCAACGGCAACAAAAGTCAAAATTGACCAATGGGATCTAATTAAACTAAAGAGCTTCTGCACAGCAAAAGAAACTACCATCAGAGTGAACAGGCAACCTACAGAATTGGAGAAAATTTTTGCAATCTACTCATCTGACAAAGGGCTAATATCCAGAACCTACAAAGAACTCAAACAAATTTACAAGAAAAAAACAAACAACCCCATCAAAAAGTGGACAAAGGATATGAACAGACATTTCTCAAAAGAAGACATTCGTACAGCCAACAGACACATGAAAAAATGCTCATCATCACTCGCCATCAGAGAAATGCAAATCAAAACCACAATGAGATACCATCTCACACCAGTTAGAATGGCAATCATTAAAAAGTCAGGAAACAACAGGTGCTGGAGAGGATGTGGAGAAATAGGAACACTTTACACTGTTGGTGGGATTGAAACTAGTTCAACCATTATGGAAAACAGTATGGCGATTCCTCAAGGATCTAGAACTAGATGTACCATATGACCCAGCCATCCCATTACTGGGTATATACCCAAAGGATTATAAATCATGCTGCTATAAAGACACATGCACACGTATGTTTACTGCGGCACTATTCACAATAGCAAAGACTTGGAATCAACCCAAATGTCCATCAGTGACAGACTGGATTAAGAAAATGTGGCACATATACACCATGGAATACTATGCAGCCATCAAAAAGGATGAGTTTGTGTCCTTTGTAGGGACATGGATGCAGCTGGAAACCATCATTCTCAGCAAACTATCACAAGAACAGAAAACCAAACATCGCATGTTCTCACTCATAGGTGGGAACTGAACAATGAGATCACTTGGACTCGGGAAGGGGAACATCACACACCGGGGCCTATCATGGGGAGGGGGGAGCGGGGAGGGATTGCATTGGGAGTTATACCTGATGTAAATGACGAGTTGATGGGGCAGCACAGCAACATGGCACAAGTATACATCTGTAACAAACCTGCACTTTATGCACATGTACCCTAGAACTTAAAGTATAATAATAATAATAATTTTAAAAAAAAGAAAAATAAAGGGCCAAAAGATGTCCACATCGTAATGCCTGAAAACTGTGGATCCATTAATTTATCCAGCAAAGGAGGATTAAGGTTGCCAATGTCATTCACTGATGAGCTGACCATAAAATAGGGATGGTATCTTGGATTATCCAAGTGGCACCAAGGAAATCATCACAAGCCTTTAAAAGTGGAAGAGCAAGTCAGAATAGGAGGTCAGAATGACGCAATGTGAGAAAGACTCAACCAGCTATAACTGGCTTTGAAGATGGGAAGAGACCAGGACCTCTATATGCTGAAAAATTAGAGGAACTGATTCTCTTCTAGAGCTTCTAGAATTGAACACAGATTTTAGCCTAGTGAGTCCCATGTCAGATTTTTAACCTCTAGCATCATAGAATCATAAGTTGGCATTGTTTTAAGCCACGTAATTTGTGGTAGTTTGTTCCAGCAGCAATCTAAAACCCATATAATGATTTGTCACTATATGAGTGTTTTATTTTCATTTACACTAAAAGGCATAGTCTTTCCTTTGACAACCATAAAATCTGCCTGATTTTTAATCTTTCTCCTTGATCTATTTGTGAAGTAAAATAGAATTGTATTATGAAAAATGCTGATGAAATTCTCCTCAAATTCAGTATTTTGGAGGAAATTATTTAGTCTTAAGAATATTTCAACTCTGATTTACCTTATTCTCTCACTGTTCTTCAGCAGACCTGCTTTGAAGTTCCTTGGACTGAAAGTTAAATGTGTAAAGTAGATCAGTTCCCATCAGTCATTACTAATGAACATTTCTTATACGCCCAAGCCCCCAGAAAAATAATGGCTTAAGAAATCTACAGCTTATATTGGGAAGACAGAATTATCATAAACGAAACTGTTAGGAAACAAGTGTTAAAACACACGTAGACTAAAAATATAATGTGAGGGAAAGAGTAACTTCGAATCCTCATTAAAATTAAAGAGTAACTTCAGAAATCTTCATTAATATTGTACTTGAGGGACCTCAATGATGGCTAAGAAAGAGGTTGATATACAAGTAAATAATTGGTGTCATTTGTTAAGAAGTCTTGAAAACTTTGCCAAGCTAAGAACTGAAATTATTACAAAAATCACAATCCTCCAAACTCTACCCATTGACATTTTGTTGTAGAGCTTTCCTTAAACTTTTAAGTATTAATTTTTCAGTGCAAATCTATTTTAAAATGAGATAAAATATACATAAACTTTTGACATACGTGGAAGGGAAGATATCCAACTTCTAGTACAACTCACTTCTGGAATAAACTCTCCAGGTGACTTTAAACTCTAGTATCCTTAGGTCAGTTACTGTGGCCAGGCATCATATTACCGTATAACTTAGTGATACAACACAGTTGTCTCTTTCTTTTTAATTTTAAATACTTTTTCTGTTGCTCATAGATTCTATGGGTCAGGAATTTGATCAGAGTATAGTGAAGATAACCTAATTCTCTTCCACAAATCCTGGGGCTTCAACTCAAAGATAAAAATTCCAGAGTCTGGAATCGTCTACAGGCTTGCCCGCTACACCGGATGGAGCCTCCAGCCTCTCAGATTCTCTCCACTGGGACTCTCCAGAGGGCTACCTAGGGAGCTAGTTCAAGCTTTCTCATAATTTGGATGCTGGGATTGACAGGACAGGGACTATAGACCCTAGCAGTAGTATGAGTGTTAAGTCAGAGTAGAAGAAAAACACATGTGGGAGAGACGTATCTGTCCACTCTGTTGTGTGTGTATGTCTCTCTCTCTCTCTGTCTCTCTGTGTGTGTGTCTGCGTTATTCTCCAACTATGCAAACCATAATCCACTAAGAAACCAAGGAGGTTGACTTTCAGCCCCCTGGTGATGAAATAAACATAACCTTACATGAAAGGTATTAAGGATTTCACATATAGATCACTTAGATTTTTTAATTGACTGGCTTGGAATTTTTTCAGCTCAGGAAAGCCATGACTCCTACAGAAAAAGTTCTTGGACCTAAAACACTGTTGGCATTTTCACAGATTCATCTCCAGGATAAAAACTCCACACCGTGGTAACAAATTACATTTTTCATTCTTATTTTTACTTTTATTTTATTTATTTTTGAGACGGAGTCTCACTCTGTCGCCCAGGTTGGAGTGTAGTGGCATGATCTCAGCTCACTGTAACCTTCACCTCCCAGGCTCAAGCAATTCTTCTGCCTCAGCCTCCTGAGTAGTTGGGGATTACATGCATGTGCCACCATGCCTAGCTAATTTTTGTATTTTTAGTAGAGACTGGGTTTCATCATATTGGCCAGGCTGGTCTTGAACTCCTGACCTCAAGTGATCTGCCCACCTCGGACTCCCAAAGTGCTGGAATCACAGGCGTGAGCCACCGCGTCCAGCCACACATTACATTTCTAACGGAAGGCTATGTCAGTGTGAATACATTGTCATCTTACAGTGGACCACTCTGCCATCACCAGGAGTGAGAAATCAGAAAGCCTTCTTGAGTCTTCCAGTTATATCAATAGCTTTGTTTTGCGGATGGATCCAGTTTTGTTATTACGAAGATTTCTAAAAGGAACCAATGATATTATACCAAACGCATCCCACATTCTAGGATGTGAAATCAAAACATATAGTCATAAATGAGACATTACAGAGACTAGAAGAGAGACAGAAGTTTTTCTCAGTAAAGTTAATGCAACACTAAATTATTAGGGCATTTCGTATGTATCAAAACTAGAAACAGAATTGGAATCAGGCCAACTGATAAAAAATTAACCCGAACTGTCATTTTATTTGCAAATTTAGTATTATTTAATTCATCATAAAATAGCATTGTATGAACATTAAATCTGAGGGATCCGAAATACCAGAGCGGACTGACATTTTGCTCATATTGTGAAAAGAAGCACTAGAGAAACTGGGCTATTAATGGGCTTTCGGGCATTTCCAAAGGGACAGGACAGTGGTTTTGTGAACAAAGAGGTAATGCTCACCATTAAAATGTACTTTCAGAAAGTTACCAAAATCTATTTCATTGAGAACTGACTAAATTCCATTGGATTTTCATCTGTTTCAGTGAAAGGCAGAATTATTACAAAGCAAAAGATAAGAGTAATTTTGACCTCACAGAATATCCCAGTTATTTAACCTGAGTTTTCACAGACCCGTTCTGATGTGGCTTTTCTTAGCATGAAAGGAAGGCCATTTGTAAAGAAAGAGGAAGAAGTAAGTCACAGAATTCCGTAATGAGGCCAGAGAGTAACACTAATCCCAAAGAGACAGCTGAGACTTTCACCACCCCACGGCTAGGTGGAAATTGACAAGAAATTATAAAAAATATTATGCATATTTTAATAACTTCCTGCTTCAGAAACATTTGTAAAGAATCAGGAGTTGGCCAGGCACAGTGGCTCATGCCTGTAATCCCGGAACTGTGGGAGGCCAAGGCGGAAGGATCACCTGAGGTCAGGAGTTCAAGGCCAGCCTAGCCAACATGGTGAACCCCCATCTCGACTAAAAATACAAAATGAAGTCAGGCGTGGTGGTGCACATCTGTAATCCCAGCTACTCGGGAGGCTGAGGCAGGAGAATCGCTTGAACCCGGGAGGCAGAGGTTGCAGTGAACCAAGATGGCACCACTGCACTCCAGCCTGGGCAACAGAGCGAGACTCTGTTTCAAAAACAATAAAAAAGAATCAGGAGTCAGAAGACAAAGCTCACTTTGGTTGTATTTTACCCCTCTAATAGGTAAACCTCTGGTCCATTTTAAAATTTGCTTCTCTACTTTCACTTCTGATAACAGCACTTTAAATTTGTATATTGAGTAGAATGAACAAGTTGCTTTCTGTCTCACCTGATTGGTATGAAGTTGAAGAACGAAGCTTGAGAAAGAAAACCTAACTCGGGCAAGTCTTTCTTTGTAGTAAGGGGCAAAACTCAGACTTGGACAATGGGCTTCTGGACTGGAGCCGTAGTAGTCTTGCTGCACCATTGCCCTCAGAGCCCTGTGTCAACACCAGCACCCCGTCAACTCACACACGAGCCTGAGGAACAGGGACGCGCTGGTGCCATGGAGGATGCAGACACACAGAACGAGGGCTTCACCTTGAAGGAGGATTGAGACAACGGAAGGTTACAGAACTAATTAATTAATCCATTGAATAATTACTGACAATCTACTGTGTGTCAGGAAATATTCTAGATTCCAGGATACAAGAAAGACGAGGTCCCTCATGTCATCTGCAGAGACAGAAGACAAAACACAGTGGCAGATGATGTCATCACTGCGTTAGGAAGATGGGCTCAGATTCTGACCAGCCTCCCACGGCTGGGAGTGGGAGACTGGGAGGCTGTTCCTCAGGAAAAAACTAACCTGACAATAAGCCAGTGACCGGGGGAGAAAGCAGAGGGCAGGGAGCCTTGGGGAGGATGGGAGAAGTGGGGGCTTTTAGAAGGGATGGGATTTCCAGGAAGTTTTGAAGAAAGGGTTCGATTTGCTTAATTGGAGGGGGTTAGGAAAACTGTAACAAACACCACAACCTCCCTCTGAAGTGTGGGCGCTTTTTTTGGCTACAGCGTGTTGTAGAGAATGCTTCTTTAGAGACAGAGACGTGGCAAGCATGGAATAGAGGATGTCTTTGTTTAGAAATAAGAGAGAATTTCTTTCATGACTGGGAAGAAAATTGCATCATTCCAGAACAATCGGAGAAGGTCACAATCAAAATGGTAACTCATGGGACAGATGATCCCTTTTTTAACCACCATGCCCCTCTCTTGAGATGAATAGAACCATAGTTGGTGGGACGAACTTGAAGTTTTACTTGGGCCAACATTTTAAAGTTGTATAGTCTTCCTCTGAAATTTACCATCTCATCATTTTTAGAAAATTATGATCATGCCATTGCCATTCATCTATGCTATGACAAATTACAGCTCTTCACATTAACAGTGTGCAATTCAGTTTATCACTGAGCCGCTTGCACCTAATGTACATTAAATTGATATTTTTTCTCAATTTGTAGAAGAAGGACACTGGCCTTGCAGTTGTAAACTCTGAGTTCAAATCTCGGTTCTACAATTAGTTATGTATCAAAGCCTATCTAATGCCAGGTTTCTCATACTGGAAATGGGTCTATGGACGTCTATCTGGCCTGTCTACTGAGGCTGTTGTAAACATAAAACATGTGAAAATACTTTAGAAACAGCAAAGATCTCGAAAGATCTATAAAGCCAAAGCTTTCTAACGTCTAACCATTACCATATGAAAATCTTATTTATTCTTTTCTTTTGAGTACTATTTCTAGATGCTTTTAGAGCTATCAAGAAATAAGCAGCCTGAAACCACATAGGATAAAAAGAAGACAAAATCATAGTGATGTTTAAGAGAAAAAGTTACTCATAACTTTTAAGTATATACAAGAGGCCTTGAAAACGTTAATATACACAAATGTCATGTTTCTAAGTACTTAGAACAAGCTTGACTAATTGGCATAAATATTAACCACGACTTTAAAAAGATTAATGTAGAACTCTTCCCTTTTTTCCATTTTGCTTCTCTGCAGTGGATTACAAGTGTAAATGGAGGAAACGCTAAAGCCTACATGCCGGGCCTTCGTATCATGATTGGTATCTTTTGGCTGCTAAATGGGCTGTCTTATTTCAAACTATGAAAGCACTGAATGCCCATCTGTGTTTTTGTAGCTATAAATACACACTTTTATTAGTATAGTTAACTACCTCGTTATAAAAATCTAAACTGTGGGATTGGCCACTGTACAGTCTCTCTAAAGAAAAAACAACTGAGTAATAACCATAATATTATATATAATATAATCATAATAATAACAAAAATCGTAGAATCAATGCCCTACCATTGTGTTCAAAGGAATGTAAAGGTTTTGGAAAAGGTGGCACAGAATTACTAAGTTATCATTATTTGGTTGAAAGTCGACCCAAAGTTAGAGAAGTTAACAATGATCCCACAGCCCTCAGGCAAATCAACAACGGAGTCATGAAGAAATCAGAGTGGTAGGAAAGGTGGGGCACTGGGCTCCTCAGCCCTCCCTCCCATCACCACTGAGACGTCCCAGCCTTCCCACGAAGCTAGCAAGAAAAACACGCTCAGGAATTCTTCCAAGGAGACAAATATTGACGATGGAGTTCTTGGAAATCAAATGACATTGTTCCTTGCTTAACGCTTTCTCAGTAATGTGATTTCAATAAACATATTTGCTGAATTTAATTAACTACCTTTTTTAAATTTTTAGTGATTTTTTAAAAGTACATTTTTGGGCAACAGGATACCTGGAAATGGATAAATATGAAAAGCCAACAAAACCACCCACCATCACACAATTTCCTACTAGGAAGAGACCAAAGAATATTCAATCTGTTTCCTTCTAGTCTTTTACAGATAGATAAGATACATGGCTTTGAAACACTGGGATAATCCTATATATGCATCTTATATTTTTCCTTAATATTTAATCAACATTCAATACATTTTTGTAAATAATTTTAATGTCAGCTATAATTCAGTAAGAAAACTTAAAATTATGATAAATTAAGTATTTCTTGATGGTTAACTCTTTGGGAGTGAACACTGTGATGAATATCTATACATCTGTATCTATATCGATCTATACTGGTCTGTATTTCTTTCTGTTTTGTGTTAGTGCTCTAATTGGCACTACTGGAAAATTTTTACACATCAAAACAGACAATTAGATGTTGTCTTATCTTTCTTATGATATCACATCTCTAAAAATAGTTGTTACCCATAAGCAAGCATTCAAAGTTGGTGATAAAATGTGATCATCTTCTACTTTCTTGAAATAAAAAAATCATTTACTTTTACTTTAAAAAATAAGTATACAAGATTTTCTTCTTTCTACATATATTTAATTTTCTAGTTATCACTGATTTCTATTAAAGGCTGATAAAATTGGGTTTTTACCTAATTTCAATTCTAATTGAAATTAGAAATTCCAGCTTTCTTCCCTGTGTGTCATAATTTCACTCAACAATGACTTGAAACAATGCAATTGTTTCTAATACGTTAGTTTTCACATGATGAGATCTATTGGCTGAATAAACAGCTTTCATTTTTGTTAGCGTCTTTTAAGATGGGCTTTTTTTTTTTTTTTTTTTTTAAGTTCTGGGATACACGTGCAGAATGTGCAGGTTTGTGACATAGGTATACATGTGCCATGGTGGTTTGCTGCATCTAAGATAGGCATTCTCTATATGGAATGAGCTGATTAGTAGAAACACTGTTCTTTGATAAAACTGTAACTGTGATTTACTTTTCTTAGGGGAGCCTCACAAATATGAAGTTTTTATTGCCAAGCAGCAAATAACGTATTTTTTTAAATCACTGGTGATGTTTAGTAAAACATGTCTCTACGATTTAAACCAGAGAAACTGAAAACAATTGAGGGTAGAATTACATTGTTTCTGTTGAAAAACATATTTCAGCCTCCATCCCTGCTGAGGACAAATGGCACAAGTCCTTTATACTTGTCTCTCCCTTCTCATCCTACCGTGCCTGTTTTTATTAAACACTTTACATTGTCAAGGTTTGTGCCATTTTCTTTCTCCTTATTTCCCCGCAGCCGTTTGCTTTTCTTCCCTGGGAAAGTGGGGTGCATCTTCACCGCAGGGCACGCACCTGGCTCCTGCATCCCACAGCCCCCGATGCTGGCTCATTTCCCATCGGCTTGGGTTTCACGAGAAGTGTTGGTCTTGGGATGAGCCCCTGAGGCTCCTGGCTGCTGAACACCTAGATACTTGAACTCCGTCTTGACTTGTGGAATATTCACGTTCCCAATGGCCTCATTTCAGAGCCCATCAAACCTGCATTCTGAGATCAAAGGACCTCACATCCTCCCTCTGCAGGTCTCTTGCTTCTGAATAAATATCCCAGGGATACTTCGTTTATCCCAGATATTCAATAACGTAAACCAGGATAGGTCTTGGTGTCTCTCCCTGTATCAGACTTTCTTGGAATAGACTGAACTGAAAAAGAAAGACTTGGAGAAATAATTTTGGTAGTTTCAAATCTAATGATAGTTTGGACCATTTTAATCTATTGGAAGTAGATTATTCTAAGCAAAATTAAAATGTTTGGATATTGTGTTTTTACTAAAACTGATGTATTTTAATTCAATAATGGTCCACAGGAAACAAAATGTGTTTTAATGAAAGAATACTATGTACTTATAATTAATATTATGTTTTTCCCAATAATTTGAAAAATGTATGTCACCGTCATAAAATTAACCAAGGGATATAACTATCTTCCATTTGGTAAATAGTTAACCACAAGCAATGCACATGGTTTAATATTTAGGGTTAAGTTTTCAGTATATTCCAAGAGTTAATGACACTATCTTTAGATGTAGGAGAATCAAGATTTTTTCTAGAAAGCTAGAATTCTAATTGTGATAAAAGGTTATTAACAAGTCTAAAAGACCAGAGGCTAATCAGTTGTTTTAAACAATCAAACCAGGGTAAATGATATCTTGCTTTCCTAAATTTTCTTACAATTTCCTTTTCGGTTAGCTTGATTTGACATTTATTCCATCCTTTATAAAAGCTAGTCCAAAAGAACAATGGAATTTTTATGGTACAGAAAACAACCTTTTCAAGTGACTTCAGTATTTGAATCAGAGGAACAACATTGTTTCACCTTGATTACCCAAAATATAATGCTTTTCCACTCTAGAAACACAGTTTTAATTTTTGGAATGGTTTAAGGTTAACGCGAGAGAAGTGTGGTTGATCTTAACACTATTTGACAGTGTGTGATCAATCTTTGGACACTTTTCTGCAGAAAAAAAGTGTCTTTCTCTCACTTTTTAATAGTATATGAAACTTAAGAAAAGATTGTGTTGGGTAGACAAAACCTTTGATTTACTTTAAAGTATGATTATTTTATGTATGTTAAGTTGCAACATCTAATATTAAAGATGACGACTGGTATAGAAACATAGGTTTCATTCAATTGAGGCAGAAGTGATCTTTGTTAACATGAAAAAGAAAGATTTTGACTATGAGTAATATTGGTTGATATTTTAGAAGTTAGTGACAGAGAAAGATCTGTTTCTGGGTTGATGAATCTTTCTAACAAAGCTTGCACAGGACCAGGATTGGGCACCACCCTCCTGACGTGCAAACTGACAGTTCTTTTATGTTATTCATTTGAGCCATCTTTCTACATCCCTCTCTACATTAGCATAAAGTCCCACTGCACAAAACAGGATCATTTCCAAACCCACATTCCAATAACTCTAAAGATTAGGACTCCAGCCTTCTACTCAAGCTCAGAATGTCAGACGGACTTTTTCTTGCTCTATTACTCTTGCTTCTCCTGCAATTTTCTGTAGAACATTTAGATCAACTCCTGGCTTACAGAGTAGTGTGTGTTGTGAAGCGTAACTCTGGGAAAAGTTACTCTACTAGAAGCCAAGAGATCTCGTTTCTAAGCCCAGTAAACGCAATGACCACCGGTGGCTTGGCAATCACCGCGCCTTTCTGAGATGTTGTTTGGTTTCCAACTGCAATATGAAGATTTTACATTAGAATTAGCTCATCTCTGGATTCCTTTTAACTTAAAAAATGTGAACTTCTTGCATCTTTAATTTTAGAAGACTTTGTCTCTAGAACATAAAACACAGATTCCTGCTATTTCACACTTTTCACATCTTCTTTGTAGCTTGGGATGATCATGAGAACATCATGCCTTTTGCGTTCTGTAACACGGTAAGAGCACACAAAGTTATCACAGCAGACACACATCGTGTGGGCATGTAGGGTGAAGAGGAGGCAGTTTTGGTCCAAGTCTGGACTTTCTGTGTAATTTTGGGCAACTCCTCCATCCTCTGTTTGTTTCAGCTGTAGTGATGATAACACACGTCTTAGGGTTGTTGAGAGGATTCAAAGAAACCATTGGTTAAGGCATTGTTAGAGGGTGCAGTAAATGTGTATATTTGAATTGATTGTTTCCTTGGCTGTGTGGAATTGACCTCAAAAGATTCCACACAGCAAAGAAAACAATCAACAACATAAAGAGGCAATCTAGAGAAGAGGAGAAAGTAGCTGCAAGCTATTCAACTGACAAGGGATTATTAACCAGAATACATAAGGAACTCAAACAATTTGATAGCAGAAAAACAAATAATCTGATTAAAAATTGGGCCAAATATCTGAACAGGCATTTCTCAAGAGGACATACAAATGGCCAATTGGTATCTAAACAAGATGCTCAGCATCACTAATCATCAGAAAAATGCAAATCAAAACCACAGTGAGATACCATTTCACTCCAGTTAAAATGGCCTTTATTAAAAAGATAAACAATAATGGATGCTCGTGAGAATGTGGAGAAAGGAGAATCTTCATACACGGTTGGTGGGAATGTAAATTAGTATAGCCACTATAGAGAACTGTACAAATGGTCCTCCAAAAACTAAAAATAGAACTCCCATAGGATCCAGTAATCTCACAGTTGGGTATATATACAAAGGAAATCGGTGTATCTAAGAGACAGTGTTGACTGTTGAAGCCCACTGATGCTGATTGTTTATACGAAAGAAATCAGTATATCTAAGAGACAGTGTTGACTGTTGAAGCCCACTGATGCTGACTGGTTTTAAATTCTTGCCCAAGAATTCCAACAGTTGATTTTTCCTGGTGTCAGCTTTAGTTGTTTGTGGTTTCTCTCTCAGATCGGGGTATTCCTGGCTCTTGACATAGTGATTTTCAACGGCACCGGGACATTGAGGTCATTGTCTTAGGAGATTCCTGATCCTCTTTCAACACCCCTTTGGAGCAGGCGGCTGCCCTGCCCTGGGCTGGCTTGTGGTCCTGGCTGCGTTCTGAGCTGCAGCTCCAGGCTGGTTTGTTTTTCAGAGCCATGCAGGGTTATTCCGAGCATCTCTGTTCTCCAGATGTGTTGGGCTCCTGCTCTGTCCCTGCTGGGGCCACGCTTGGGACTCAGCCACCACCCTGAGCCCTAGTGTCACTGGTCCTGGGTTCCCCATGGCCTTTGTGGTGGGGGAGGGTCCCTGTGTGGGTAACCACTCCTGGCTCCAGTGGGCAGTGCTGGCCGCCTTCCGGGCCCCTTGGATGCATGGGTGCCCGTAGTGGAGTGGGCATCAGGCTCCCCACCAGGTCTCTGCAGGGCCCCTTCCCACCCTTCAGCCGGAAGGAACAGGCTTTATTTCCTATGTCATTTTGTCTGAGCAGTTGAAAGCTGAAGCTCCTTTCAGTGCCAGGTGGAAAGGACATACGACAGAAAGCAAACCCAGGAACTCACGGCATCCTCATCCCTCCTCTCCTGAAGTCATGGCCGGTCTTCCTTCCCACCTCCCAGAGCCTTTCCTGCCATCCTGTTCCCTAACATCAGAGGGACTGAGCTGTACTTACAGGAGAGGGCAGGGTATGGGCAGTCTACCCCTGCTGGTCCAGAAACTGCCTACAGCTTATTTATTTCTGTATCAAAAATGTCGAGTAACATCAAAGCAAAACTCAGACAATTATAACTGATGATGCGATGATGCCACTGCATTGAATAATGTCGGGTCTTCTTTTTTTCTGTAATTTCATTGCAGTATTTTCCTGTATAGAGGTTCATAGATGAGGGTCTGGAAAGTGGAGAGAAAGCCGGGAGCCCAGATGGAAGATGAAGGTCTACCCTCACCATCCTCGTGTCCCCAGCACCTGACAGGTAGGAAGCACAGGAGCTGAACATTTGCAGAAGTTGTTCTAAATCTCTGAAATGTGCACCATCTCAGGACCAGCACTCTCTCTTATCAAATCACAGAATCAGGAGAATAGTTATCTTTTTAGTCTTCCTTCTCATATTAAATGCAGATTATTTTCCTACAAGTATTATCTCATGTACTTAAAGTGCACAGAAAACTTAGAATGTGCAGATTATTACTTTCATTTCCCAGATGAGGAAATAGAGGCCCTGGGGGTATTTTGCTTAAAACTCATCCAGAACTTGGTAGAGTCAGAATTTGGACTGGGATCTTCTGATTCCAATCCTAGCGTGGCTTTGTTAGAGTTTAGGCTTGTTTAAAGGTCCATCATCCTGCAAAACCCTAATAACAAGTTGTGGGATCCAATAAATTGATGATTACCAGTAACTTCTGTCTGTCTCACAGGTAGAGGGAAAACACCATTGTTACTATAAAGACCTGACAACCTACTTTCATGAAAAATTACTACAAGGCTCTTAAGAGTCAACTTTCTGAGAATGATGGTTTCCAGCTGCATCCGTGTCCCTACAAAGGACACGAACTCATCCTTTTTATGGCTGCATAGTATTCCATGGTGTATATGTGCCACATTTTCTTAATCCAGTCTGTCACTGACGGATATGTCAGCAAACTATTGCAAGAACAGAAAACCAAACACCGCATGTTCTCACTCATAGGTAGGAATTGAACAATGAGATCACTTGGACACAGGAAGGGGAACATCACATACTGGGGCCTATTATACTTAAAGTATAATAAAAAAAAAATAAGAGTTAACTTCCTCACCTCGTCAGGCCTTAATTAACTAAACAAATATGCAATTACGGGAAAAGAAAGGGAGGGAAGAAGGAAGCTTTGTGGAGTGAAGTCATTTCTGAGCATAAACCTTGCATGAGACTTAAGTGGGAAGGCTGGTTGAAAACTCAGATTCCTGGGCCCTAGCCCTGAAAGCCTGCTGCAGGTAACCTGGATTCGCACCTCAGAATGCATTCTCATGATGTAGTCCAGGTTGTTAGGGCAATGGGCAGTCCAGATATGACAGTTGCAGGATCTTTAGGATTCAAGAGGTAAGCAGGTCTGTATCCGGGATGCAATTCACCAAAAGTTAAGGTTGAAATTGAAATGTTAAAATTCCACTAAAATGTCTGACAAAAATTAGTTTTCAATTTCTTATGTGCATGCCAGGCATACTACACTCTGAACACTACAGGTAAAATTAATACATTGGTAACAGGTAGACAAGCAGAAGATAGGAGGGTCACTTGCTCTTCACCTTTTTGTTCAAAACCAGTTTTCTTCAGGTTGCAAAGTGAAGTTGCCCCAGGTCTAAATTTACTTTATCTGTGGAGTCTGATTGCAACACGAAGACTGGCGAGGATTATCAACTGAAGCCACTTAGGTCCCAGCCGAAAACGGAAGGGAGCAAAATCAATCAAGCACCACCAGTCTTTCATTTCTCAAAAAACAGAACAAGTGCCAGCAAACTCTGTGGGGAAAAAAAAAAAAAAAAAAATCTATCGCAAATCGGGGCTGGCTGGCTCCTGGCAACTCTCTTTCCAAGTGTTGTTCCATCTACCTTCTATGCAACTCTCAAATCTTTGTCTTCTGTTTTTTCTCTCTGAGCTGATGAAACTGATGGACAGCCAGCGATCCCAACTCCATTCTCAATTCACTGTAAGCATTTTCTGAAACACTGTTGCTCACAAGGTCCTTCTTAACAGTGACTTTATTGCACACTCTCCTGCTCAAACCCTTCTGGGCCGCTGCAGGTGGGAAGCAGACCCAGGACGGCCTGTCTATGAGTTGAGTGTTCCACGTTATCATTCACACCTGTGATGTACGAGATAGGCCGGCATTTAATGAAAATTGTCTGCTCATACATTCCTGGTGAATAATCCAAACTACAACTCTTTTTGGAAACAGTACAACATGCATTTGTTTAAATAAATAAGAGGGATTCATGCAGTTCATTCATATGCTGTACTCAACAGCCAACTACTAGGAAATCAATCCTGTGTCTAGTACTTCAATTCAGGAGATCATCAGGTTGCTATTAGAATTAGGATTACATGAAAAATTCTAAATTTTATTGTTAAGTAACAAAGGATGCACAAAGAAGAGCAGGTCTATTCTGGTAGCTTTGGGGTTAAGCTATGGTCAACACACTCACACATGCAGTATTGTGCATGCAAGAAACGGCTTTGCCATTAATGCTCCCAAGAAACTTGTAAGACAGTGGTTGCTTCTTTGGGGAATTTGAAATTAGGTGTACAGGAGAAGTTTATTTTTAGTTATATTTTCACTGCTTGCAAGTTTGTGTATTTTATGAATATTCTTTTAGTTAACATCCTATTTATAGAAGATGTTAATTGTAACAATGTTATAACAATATTACATTCTAATTATAATATAATGATATAATATAAAAATATAATAGAATATACTGTGAGAAGACAAATGTACATAAAAGTGCAATTAGATTTTTGTATGTTAGTGCACTCATAATAATCATTTAGTAACTCCATTTACTGAGTCTACTTTTTAAAATATTTAACATATTTCATTTTAGAAAGCAATACTATCCATGTATAATTAACACAAAGGATACAAAATTTTAGATATGAGAAGTAAGTTCAAGGGAACTGTGGTATATCATGATGACTACTGTTTAAAACAATGTATTGGATAGTAGAAAGTTGCTGAGAGTAGATTTTACATGTTTTCATCTCACCAAAAAAACATATGTATGTGAGGTGCCACATATGGTGAAATAGCTTGATTTAGCCATTTTACAATGTATACATATATCAAAGCATCATTTTGTACACCATAAGTATATACCATTTTTACTTGTTAATTAAAAATATGATTAAAATAAAACTCAAGACCAAAAAAGTTTGAGCCACTTCATGTATGCATAGTGTTAATAATAATTTCTGAAAATTACAAAAACTCCCAAACTGTGCCATAAAATTAAGAAGTGAAATGTGATCATTTAATAATAATTTTGTACATTTTATTCTTTTACTTAGGAAAAATCTAATAACAAAGTTTCTTATTTTTTCATGTTGAATAGAAAAATATAGATTCAAATGTTTATTTTAAATGTTGTTTTGAATATAATTAAATACTTTTAATTAATTTATGCTTTTTTAAAAATGCTAGAGGCCAGATGCAGTGGCTTACGCCTGTAATCCCAACATTTTCGGAGGCCGAGGTGGGTGGATCACGAGGTCAGGAGATCAAGACTATCCTAGCTAATTTGGTGAAACCCCATCTCTACTAAAAATACAAAAAATTAGCCACATGTGGTGGCATGCACCCGTAGTCCCAGCTATTCAGGAGGCTGAGGGAGGAGAATCGCTTGAACCCAGGGGGCGGAAGCTGCAGTGAGCTGAGATTATGCCACTGCACTCCAGCTTGGGCAACAAAGTGAGACTCTATCTCAAAAAAAAAAAAGCAAAAACAGAAATGAAAATATAATTTATATTCATAGGCAGAGAAACAGCATGGAAAATTTTTCAAATCTCAGGTTGAAAATGAAATAAGCCAAAGTATGTTATGACAGTAATGTCAATGAGACACACGTTACTATTTTAAAAGGTCTCATTTTCTCAGTTTGACTTTTTAAAACTAACCTAGGAATAAAAGTGGTAAACATTGTAGAGAAGCTCTAAGATGTAGCAATGATAAACATCATAGGAGGCGATGGATAAGCTGAGAAGCACGCAGTGTTACTGAGGGTGCAGTGTGGAAAATAGGTTGATTCTTGTCAGAGTACTTTAGAAACACATTCCAGTTCCATTGAAGATTCTTATGAAATTTAAAAAAAATAATTCTACAGTTCACTTTAAAGTTACATGAGCATCAGTAACCACCAAAGCAGAAAAAGATTAAGAAGAAGGGTCTGCTTTGCCAACACTAACTGTAGTTTAAAGCTTCAAATTTACACTGCTGCTAGTCTAAAAATAAACAGGTAGATTAGTGAAACAGAACAGAAAGCTAAGAAACAGATTGTAAATTTTAAAATATACATAACTTCAGTAAATGGCAAAGTGACATTTCAAATTAATGAGAAAAGGGTTCATAATTCAATGTTATTTCAGAATAATGTATTATTTAATACCTCTCTCCCTATTTTACATTAGATACCAAAATAAAATGTATTAGCAACTAGATATAAAAGTATGAAACCATGAAAAATATAAAAATATATAACAATATTACAGCCTCTGAGTGAAGTGTACTTTTGTTATTGGTATAAGAAATAAAATGAACAAAAAAAGGAAACTATTCAATGATTTTCCTAAATTACAAACTATGTTTTATTTCCCTTTACTATGCATAATTTATCTCTAAGGAAAAAGATAAGAAAAAATGGTGAATTCGGAGTAATGCTTACTGTCTGGGAAAATTTCTTAAGAATTTTACGATTATTACCTTGCCCTGAGGTAAGCAGAACTGTAAAAAAGTGAGTTAGCTTTTAAATTCCAAACATTATGGAAAAAAAGAATGAAGAATCACATTAGCTAGACAGCAAGACAACAGCAATCATGTGAAAAATTATTTGAATACCAAACTTTGTTTCCTTAAAATGCATTAGTTGAGCAGAAATTATTATGCTCAGCAATTACAAATAACTTGAATGAGTTTTACAAGTAAAATAAATCAACGTGGAGCCTTTCAGTGTTTCCTGGAATGGTCTCCTGAAGATGGGTCAGGGGGTCCATGGTGCCTGGGAGAACTCGGAAAGGATGGAGCCCTGGTCTGAGGTGGAAGCTCGGACGGTTGCACACCCACTGGAGAGGCGACCTTGAGACATTGCCCCAAACCTCGAGTTTTCATCCACAGTCAGGGAGTCACCTCGGAGGGATCAGGCATGTGACAGCTGGTCCAGCCACTTCCATGCAGGCCTGGACAGGCCTCACCTTCCCCTGGAGGAGGCCTGGCCTGGGACAGCTGGGCAGAGTGAGTGGAGTTGGAGCAATGCAGGCTCCACAGCCTCCTGCCCCTCCTTCTTTTCCCAGGACACCAATAAACCTATCTTCCTTCTTCTTAATATTGTGTGTTAAGTGCTTAAGTCAATCCTTCCACAAGGCGAAACAAGAAAGATTTAGATAAGCCTTTTTGCTTTAATTCAAGGTAATAGCTAGAGTCATCAAAGAGAAATCAAGAGCAACAGGGTGCTCAAGAAATGGGGAATTTTACAGATTCTAAGCAGCGTGAAGTTGTGAGTGAAGACAAACCCGGAGGCTTGGCACAAGGCTGCAGCACAGAGAGTGCAACAAAGATTTGATTGTAAAGAAGCTGAAGGTCAAGTTTCCTCCAGCTGCACACTCAGACCAGAGAGGCATGCTCTGGTTTCACATTGAAGACACAGGGATTCCAATGAATGAGGAAAAATGCAGCCCGTTATGGGGCCTTTTCCTTAGGCACTACTGAAACTGTATTCATTTGGAAAACACAATCCTAGATTTTTCAGACGTTCAGGATCGTGAAGACAGGAATAACTATCACAAGACATTTCAATATGTGAGTTTTCAATATTCTTACCAATCATATGCAATTCAAAATTAGAAAGAAGCTCATGGAAGTAGGTTGTAATCTAAGAATTTGTCAGGAAATGGTAAGATTTTTATAAACTCAGCTATTTAGGTTCATGCTTTGTGCCCATGGGCATACCTTCATGGTTTGGTCAAACTATTGTTTATCAACAAGGAGTCTCCAATTGAGAAGAGGGAGGCAAACATAAACACCATCTGTAAATACCAGAAGTCATCACCGAAAGCAAAGCTTCTGTTGCAGCTAATGTCAGACCTATGCAGTGTTAATTAGATATGGAGCTGTAACTTAATAACTAAGACAGCCTTTCAGCACAGATTCCATGGCAACAAAGTCATACCTAGAAACCAGGCTTCACTTCCTTAGTGATAAGTGAATCAAAATATGTTTTATTTTGACGGCATGGTCAGTTTAGTAGAGGAAGTCACGTTGCTTTTACGAGGGAAAAGGAATTATATCTGAGGGGGAAGCTCTAATGTATAATCTGCTTTCATACTAACACAATTAGAAGTGTACACGGTTCGCCTGCTGGGGTTATCAAATGGGCAGTGGCTCTTGCTAGGATCAGTTGCACGAACACATTTAGACATCACTGTTTACAGCATTTCTGCCACTGAAGTATGTGGAAATTCAATACAGTAATACTACTTGCATGTTCTTAGCATTACGACAAATACCTAATGCTTGTAGGGCTTAAAACCTAAATGAGGGGTTGATGGGTGCAGCGAACCACCATGGCTCATGTATACCTATGTAGCAAACCTGCATGTTCAGCAAATGTATCCCAGAACTTAAAGGAAAAGAAAAAAATGATAATATGCATATTCTTATTTCTTATTCTCTGAAGCCTATTAAAATGCCTACCTAAATTTCCCTCAACACTTCAGTAAAGAAGGAAAAAGAAAAAATGGATCTGATGCTAACTTTTTATTTTAAGCAAAAATATTTCTCTTTTTCTAAGGTCATCTTAGAGTTCATTTAGAAAGCGTCCTTTTACTTAAGATAAACTTGCACATTTTTGTTCTTTTTTGGAGCTAAGATATATCTTATTTAATCTCGTCTCCTCTGGGTGTGATATTTATTTAGAGGGCCTTTCTAAATTTTGATACAGCTCACAACGTTAAACTTACTTTGAGATTCTCAATAGCTTTTAAGAGTAAAAGGGGATCCAGAAACCAAAAAGCTTGAGAAACATTGCCATCGGTTGTCACCTGATTTCACAGCATGGGGCTTCCGGCCTTAAAGAATGAGATACGGTATCAACAACGGACTCAAATCCCATCCCAAAGCATTTTCTGCCATTAGAGGAAAAAGTTCTTCCCTCCAGCCCTGGAATAGGAAATTGCTCCAGGCCAGACTGATGCTCATTTGGAATCCCCCTAATTTGCACGTACATTTAACAATAATAATGCCAGCGTCAGTCTTTCCCAGCCTCTCCTTTTCCTCAGTATCTGATTCCTGCTACTAATTAACTCTGACTTTTGAGATAAGCGAGTTTGCCAAAATATTCCATTTGGTCTTGATTTCTTCTTAATTTTAAGTTCCTTCAACTTTAAATAATAAAATAAAAGAACAGATGCACCACATTGTATTAATCAAGGAGGCTGCCAGCTCTTTTGGCCCCACAACAGCAATACACAGCCCTCAAATCCAGGGTTCTGCCAGGGCCGGGCTGAGCGTTTCATTGCATTCTCAGTTCCACGAGATTGATCGACATAAACATCTCGGGGCACCTGTAGGTTCACTATACCAGATGCTGGGGATAACGGTATCAACGGTTAACATTTATTAACGTTATTGTGCTGCAAGTCATTCATAGCCCGGCTTATTGAAGCCACATGGCAATTTAGAGGGTAAATCCTCTTATTAACTTCATTTACAGATCAGAAAACTGGGGCTTGCAGTGGTTTATTAATGCATCCAATGATACAAAGTCTGCTTGCAATTCAGCCTCTCAGATGCCTAAGCTCTTAGCCACAGTATTCTCCTGCCCTAAAATAATGCTAATGATAACAATGATAGTAATAGAAAGTTGAATTCGTTTCTGCCCAGGAGAGGCTCACACCACCTAGAACGGAGAGAGAAAATAATGCAAACTAGAAAATGCTACTGTAAAGCTTTCCTATATGCATTTCATAAAGATTTGATGAATGCTTGAATAAATTAAGGATCTTGTTAAAAAGTTATCAAACTATGGCAAACAGTTTAACTGGTTCAACCCAGACGACTTGGAGAGGGCTGTAACCACATGGTGACATGCAAACCAAACCTCAATTCTTAAGAGTTTACGTCAGAAAAATGTGGGGACTTTCCAGGGAGCAGAAGGAAAGGAGAGCCCAGGAATGGTTTTATCCTGAACAAAGCTCTAAGGTGGTGAAAAGTCTGAAAAAAGGCAAGGAAAACTGTACCCAGGAGCCCAGTGGGCACCCATTGGGGCAGGAGACGAGGCTGGCACAGCAGGTTATGATCGACGGGGAAGAGCTGGGTGGCCGTCCCAGGATGCCCTTGACTTTCTCTAGGCAGGAAGAAGCCAGGGCAGGAGAGCCACGAAGAGACCTGACTCGGTGTTTCAGAAGCTCCAGTTAAGGGTGGGCAAGGCGGATGTGTGAAAGAGAGCTGAGCAAGCGGAGCATTTAGTGGGCTGTGTGGGGTCCTGTGGTCCATTCATGCTCACAGTGAAGGGCTAGACGCTTGGTTTCCATCGCTATTCTTGAGTCTCTGTGGTAGCTGCGAAGATTCCTCCAAGTTGTCTCAGGTATGAGGACTGACCCTGATCTCCGGATGGACCTTAAGGACCTTAAGCTCTGGATGCAGGGGGAGGGTGGACGCATGCACACGTGCACACACACAGACACGTGCACACAAGTACACATGCACACATAAACATGTGCATGTGCACACATAAACATGTGCATGTGCACACACACGTGCAGACACTTGCACACGTGCACACTCAGACACATGCACACGCACACACATGCACATGTGCATACACACACGCACACATGCACAAACATGCACACGTACACATACATGCAGAGACACACATACACAAGCAGAGACACACGCAAAGACACATGCACAAGTGCACACAGACACATTCACAGATGCAGACACGCACACAGACACTTGCACACGTGCACACTCAGACACGTGCACACATGCACACACACATGCTCATGTGCACACACATGCACATGCACAGACATGCACACATGCACACGTAGACACATACACACATGCACAGAGACACACACACATGCAGAGACACATGCACAAGTGCAGAGACACAGTCACAGATGCAGAGACACATGCCCACGTGCACACATAGGCGCGCACACACGCACACACAGACACATGCTCACATCCACACACACATTCACAGATGCACACACACATGCACACTCACAAACATATGCACACGTGCGCGCGCACACACACGTACATGTGCACACACACATGCACACATGCACACGCACAGACACACACACACGTGCACACACAGATGTCTGTTTCCACAAGAAGGAGGCTCTGTCTGGGCTATGGCCTTTAGTGTATTCTGCTTTTCAATGAAGTTTCATTTCTTGTTACCACTTCTGTCTAAGCCAGTGTATTAGTCCATTTTCATGCTGCTGATAAAGACATACCCGAGACTGGGAAGAAAAAGAGGTTTAATTGAACTTACAGCTCCACATGGTTGGGGAGGCCTCAGAATCATGGCGGGAGGCGAAAGGTACTTCTTACGTGGCAGCAGCAAGACAGAATGAAGAAGAAGCAAAAGCGGAAAGCCCTGATAAACCCATGAGATCTCGTGAGACGTATTCACTATCATGAGAAAAGCATGGGAAAGACTCGTTCCCGTGAATCAATTATTTCCCCCTGGGTCCCTCCCACAACAGGTGGGAACTCTGGGAGACACAATTCAAGCTGCGATTTGAATGGGGACATAGCCAAACCATATCGGCCAGCAATCTGGATTTACCAAGGGCTGTGATCTCTTTCCTGAATTACGATTCTCACACTGTTGACCGAACACTGGGAAACATTCTATTCCATTTGCAGTACAGCTTCATGGCTCCTGTTGCTGCTGGGTAGTCTGAGTGTGGATCCAGGGAATTGCTGGAAATTCCACATCACTAACTATATTTCCAGTAGCCAACAACACAAAAATAAAACGGCGATCTGAAAACAGAATAAGGCATCTTGGGCCTAACGCAATCTCCTGAATCTGAATTTGCATCTTGGTAAACCCTGTGGCAATGCGGAGACCCAGCCAGGTACTGCTTTTACATGTAAAGAATACTGTGAAACAACCTACAGTGCTGTGCACTGGGATTGCTTTTCTTGTGTTTTTCAATACTTTCCTATTTCCCACGAAGTATTTCAGAACTGATAATAATTGTCGAATGGCTTCCCAAATCTAGGGCCAACCTCCTTTTCCATCCCTGCCTCTCGTTCTATGCTTCTCGGTGACATTTTTGGGTCAGATGGGACTACCGGCTCTCTCTTGAAATACGGTGGTAATGTCTCTCTGCATTAACTTAATAAAGTCTTTTGTTTGTTTTATTTCACAGCTTTATTGTGGTATAATTGGTACACAAAAACCCTGCACATCTTTAATGCATATGATTTGATGGATTTGGGCATAGCTTACACCCATGAAACCATCACCATATCGAGGTGATGAACATACCCATTCCATCCAAAAGTTTATTTGTGTCTCTGTGTATTTTTTATTTTTTTGGTAAGGGAAGACAAAGACAAGGCCAAGAATAGCACCAGAAAATATAAGAGGGTAGATCTCATGTAAAATGAGATTTACATTTCAAGTGCACGATGCAGTATTTACATTTTCAAGTGTGCAATGCAGCATTTTCAAGTGTACATCAGTGCAGTATTGTTAACTATAGGCACGGTGCTGTACTGCCGATGGCTAGAGCGATCCACCCTGCACAACTGAAACTCTACCCACTGAACAGCAACCCCTCCCCCCTCGCCCTAGTAATCACAGTTTTACTTTCTGCTTCCATATGTTTGACTATTTTAGAGACCTCATGTAAGTGAAATCATGCAGTATTCATCTTTCTGTGGCTGGCTTCTTTCTGTTAACATAATGTCCTCAAGGTGCATCCCTGTTGTTGCACGTGGCAGGATCTCCTTCTTGGTTAAGGACAAGTAATATCCCACTCTAGGAATATACCACATTTTCCTTATCCATTCCTCTAATGATAGCTGTTTGGGTTGTTTCCATATCTTGGCTATTGAGAATAATACTGCAATGAACATGGGAGTGAAGATATCTTTTTGACATATACATTTCACTTCTCTTGGATTTTATATTGAAAAATGGAATTGCTGAATCATGTTGAATCAATCTATTTTGATTTTTTCATGAACCTCCATACTGCTCTCCACAATGGCTGCACTAATTTACAATCCTATCAACAACGTACAAGGTTTCTAATTTCTCTGCAATAGCATCAACACTTCTCTTTTTAAAATAATAGCTATTCTCACAGGTATGACATAATATCTCATTACGGTTTTGACTTGCATTTCCCTGATAATTAGTGATGTCGAGCATTTTCTCACAGACCCTGTTGGTCAATTGTATGTCTTCCTTGAAAAAAAAGATGGTTACTCAAGACTTTAATTCATTTTTAAAATCATATTATTAGACTATTATTGTTTTACTACTGAGTTGTAGGAGCTTTTTTTGTACATAGTTTGGACGCAAGCCTTTCATCAGCTGAGGCTGACGATGATTTGCAAATAGTTTTCCCCAATCCACAGGCTGCCAATCAACAAGGTGAAAAGTTGACCTATGGGTTCTGTTGATTGCTTTCTTTGCTGTGCAGAGCTTTAGCTTGATGTAGTACGACTTCTCTCTTCCTGCTTTTATTGCCTGGGCTTTTGATGTTCTGGTGAAGAAATCATTGGCAAGACCAACATCAAAAAGGTTTTCCCCTATGTTTTCTTTCAGGAGCTCGATGGTTTCAGGTCTTACATTTAAGATTTCTGACCCAGCTTGAGTTGATTTTTGTGTACGGTATAAGATAAGGCTTCAATTTTATTTTTTTGCATGTGGACATCCAGCTTTTCTAACACCATTGTTGAAGAGACAGTTCTTTCCCCACTGTGTGCTCTTGGGAAGTTGTCCAGTATCAGTTAACCATGTGGTTTGAATTTATTTCTAGGCTCTCTCTTCTGTTTCATTTATGTATATGTGTATTTATGCCATTGCCAGACCTTTTTCAATTACTGTTGGTTTGTAATATATTTTGAAATGAAGAAGTGTGATGGCTCCAGTTTTCAGAAAGATGTGATGTTCATGGATTGGAAGAGTTAACAACATTGTTAAAACATCCATGCTACCCAAAGTGACTCACAGATTCAGCGCAGTCCCCATCACAACCCCAGTAACATTTTTTACATAAATAGAAAAAAATCAATTCTAAAATTCACATGGAACCACTGAAGCTTTTTCTGTACCTGATATACCCCCAGCCAGTCTGTCTAGTCAACTCTTACTCATTTCCTTACTCATACCCATTAACTATTTTATTAACTCATTGACTATATTAAAATCCAGAGTTCTTTTGTTTTCTGAATTGGCCCCTTCTTTATGATTTTGCTCATACAATGTCTCAATACATTAAATGTATTTTAAAAGAAAATTGTTTATAAATCTTACGAATTGTAAAGTGATCCTCAAGGCATAGACCACACAGTGCTAGAAGCCCAGTAGGTGATGAGCAAGTATCTGTTAAGTGAGAAGGCAACCCAGTGGATGAAAGTGTCTGAGTGATTGGTCACTTCAGGTGTTGACTAGTTCCTCTCACCACCCCCAGCCCCATGGCTCAGCCTGGTGGTCCAAGAACTCTCCTTTCTTGACTACAACTCTGCTTCCAGCAGTGCCCTTCTCTCCTGACGCTGACTCTAAAATGGTCAGCTATAAGCTTTTTGAGAACAGAAGCCATAAGTCAAATTTTTCTTTATTCTACAATATTTGAAAATTGGTCTTGCACAGAACAAGTTCCAAATTTTGTTCTTGCACAGAACAAGTTCCAAATTTTGTTCTTGCACAGAACAAGTTCCAAATACAAGACTATTGACTGATTGAAAAGCATGTGCTATGAGTTGCTATGACTCAAACTGACGAACAACACCTGAAGTCCTTTCAGAAGAAAAGTTCCCTGAAAAGAACGTAGGAGGTTCTCATCGCTTCGCCAAATACCACTGTGCTTAACCTCTTCCCAAAGAGGAAGAAAGCCTTCCCTTCTGGCTAATCAGTTTCTCTTACTCATGTCGTCATTTGGCCACTTTTTAGAATAAAAGATTACAGTGATATGACACTATGTTCACTGTCAGGGCAGTCACTAAAGATGACTGTCTTAAATTTAGAGTTTCTGTGTCAGAATCTTGACTCACTTTTCTCACACAACAAAGTGGGAAGAAGCAATCACTTGCTTAGGCTGGAATATAATGAATGGCTTGGTGGTCATGGGCGTCTGTTCCTCACAACCAGCCTCTTCCTTTAAATGACATGGATGGCATCAACGTGCAGGCTGCCCAGAAGAAGGGGTGACACCTGTCACCATGGAGACCAAGAGCAGCTAACCATGCTGTTGGCTCCAACCTCTTCTCAGTGGCGGTGGGAACTGGATTTTGAGGACAGTGTTTCACAACTAACGGGATAAACCAATCGCTTCCAGAATCGCTTCCAGAAGTGCTCTGAGATGCTAGGAAATGTTTGATTTCATTCCTAGCTGCAGAACTTCATTGCTGCAGGGCTTCTGACAATTCATTTACCTTCTCCGTGCTTCGACTTTCTCTATATTTCTATCAAATGTGTGCTAACTCAGGATGGAGTTCAGCTGGATACAGAATCAGAGGATAATTAAGTGTGAGAGAAAACTGCAAATCCACCATATATTTTTTAAATCCGGGTGTCAGTTAACTTTTTCAGCAAATAGAGCTTTTTACTGCGATTGTTGTCACCAATTGTTGGAGGGTGGAGGAGGGAAGTATTGTGGTGTGAGTGACAGGGCAGTTATCTTTGGATGCAGAGTTGGGACAAGGATAATCCCCTCCGTCCCCATACAGGCCAACTGCTCCTGTTTTGTTAACCAACAAATGGAAATTCCGCCCTCTTGAAGAAATGATTTCAGGAGGAATATACACCTTACTTTGCAAATAATCACATAAATTAGTGGAAAATCTGTGTCTGATATTTGTGAGAGAAGGCTGCGCACAAGTAACCACCCAGCAGAAGGTGCAGGAACTCACAAGTTGTTAGAACAACTGGACCTCCTGTTTCAGAGATGGTTCGATCAGGCAGGTGTAAAAGGAAGGATGGACGGATTCTAGCAACCCCGAGTTAGTGCGGGTAATAAATGACAAGATTAAAAGAAGCTATTGTAAATAAATCAGAGAGAGAGATAGTCATCAAGAGGTTATTTGTTTCTGTGGGATGAGTTGTCAGAGTCTCTAAGTTTTTGGTGGAGAAAGGCATGTTAATATTCATGCTAATCTTGGAATGAGTGAGCTGACTGTCTGTAGCAGCAGCTAGCCCAGAAGTGGGTCTGTGTGTAAAGCCGGTGGTAGGTGAGCTGGGGAGGGAGCCCCTAGCAGTCAGCACTCACCCCTGGGAGCCCCACTCAGAGTCTATGCAAATCCCTAGAAAAGGCATCTCATTTCAGTAGCCAAAGCCCACCACCAGAATTATCAATCTTATTAAGGTTTTCTTTCATTGACTTATGCTAATTAAACAAATGTAATGCAAAACATTAAAAATGTGTTGTACAAAGAGGGCCTCATTTTTAATACAGAAACTTCCTATATTACAGATCACCCTAAGACTAGCAACGGTAACCAAAATGTGCATTGTTTTAAGTAAACACCATGGACATAGCAAATATTTATGCAACTTCTGTGTATTCAGAACACAAAACAGTCATTTTTTTCCAAATAACTTCACTGAGAAACTTCATAAACGACATTATAATTGCTCTCTTCAGGTGATTTTACTTTTACATTGGTGTCATCTTAGCCTAGAATCTCCCCGTGGGATGTACCACACAATGCAAGGAGAAGGTTACAGAAAGGCAAAGCCGCTGCAGGCTGCCTGGCTTTTAAGCTATGAGAGATTTCCCAATATATGATTTAGTTACGACTGTGTTATAACTCAAATCACGTGATATCGAGGAGTGATGCAATTGCTTAAAAACACTATGAAACTATTTTTATTGAGCCTAACAATGTCAACAGAAACAGACAATAAAAATTTCAGTCGAAACTTTACAAATTTTATGTAAATTAAATGACTGCCTTTTAAATTCACTAAGCTAGATCATTTAATTATTTCTATATGAATGATACTAGTTCAGAAAAACATTGTGTCGACAGTTTTTTGTGTTAATATTAATACATAAAGCATTGAGATAGGGATTATTTTGAAAATGAATGCAGTCTAGGTTTAAATGCTTTATGTGTGTGAGTGGGTGTGATAGTGTGGTTGTGTGTGAAATATGGTTGTGTGTGATTGTGTAGTGTGAGTATACGGTTGTGTAATTGTGTAGTTGTATGTGCATATGTGAGCACGTAGTTGTTTGTATGTTTGTGCAGTTGTGAGTTTGAATATATGATTGTGTGTATGACTGCATAGTTGTATGTGCATGTGTGAGTATATGGTCATGTGTGAGTGTGTATGATTGTGTAATTGTGTAAGTGTAGAGTTGTGTGATTGGGTAGTCCTATATGCATGTGTGAGCATGTTATTGTGTGTATGTGATTGTGTTGTGTGTAATTGTGTATTTGAGTGTGTGAGTATATGGCTGTGTGTAATTATGTAGTCATATGTACATGTGAGAGCATGTGACCGTGTATGAATGTGTGTGATTGCAGTTGTGAGTTTGAGTATATGGTTGTGCGTGTGTGTAGTTATGGGTGCATGTGTGAGCATGTGGTTGTGTGTGAGTATAGGGTTGTGTGTGTGATTATGTAGCTGAATGTGCATGTGACAGCATGTGACCGTGTATGAATGTGTGTGATTGCAGTTGTGAGTTTGAGTATATGGTTGTGTCTGTGATTGTGCACTTATGCATGCATGTGTGAGCATGTGGTTGTGTGTGTGTAGTTTTGTGTGACTGTGTAGTATGTGTATGTGTGAGCATGTGGTTTTGCATGTGTGTGTAGTTGTATGCATGAGTACAGGGTTATGTGTGTGACTGTGTAGTTGTATGTACATGTGTGAGCATATGGTTGTGTATGTTTGTGAGGATAGGGTTGCGTGTGATTATGTAGTCATATATGTATGTGTGTGCCTGTGGCTGTGCATATGTGAATGTGTAGTTGTGTGAGTATAGGGTTGTGTGTAACTGTGTAGTCGTATGTGCATGTGTGAGCACATGGCTGTGTGTATGTGTGATTGTAGTTGTGAGCTTGAGTATAGGGTTGTGATTGTATAGTTATGTGTGCATGTGTGAGTGTGTGTTTGTGAGTGTGTGTCTGAGCTACTGTGTGTATAGGAGAGGAGAATGGGGAGGGAGTAAACACTGCCTGTTATTAAATGTTAATGTTCTGCAAATTCCAAGTCTATGCAGCCGGGCGTTTACTTGAGAAGCTTCTCTGAACCATATAGACATCTAACAGAGATTCTTCACAAAGATTTTCATCCCTCTTTAATTCCATCATTAGGACCAAGATGAAAGGAGCCCAGGCCAGGAGTGGGGGACAGTGCGATGTCCCCGCGTCCTCCTGGGCCCGAGCAGAGCTTGGCTTGGCACCAGGCTCCCCGGGTCGGCGCCTCCAAAGTGCGGCCAGCGCTTCCCTCTCAAGCATGAATTATTCACTTGTCATTTCAGAAGCGCGAGCTAGACTTCAATTTTAAACACAGGAGTAAATTTCCTTTGGGAGTCTTGATCTCACAATAATAAAAGGCATGAAGAAGGAAAGTGGATTGGCTTCTGACGTAAAGGTTAAGGAACCTATGAATATATGTGATACGGACCTGGCAAGCCTGACACTGTCTTCAGTCAAATGTGTTGGAAAGGAAGACGCCCTCTTTTTTGTGCTAGCTCATCTGCCTCGGCGAGCCCTTCTTCCCACTATGGAAAAGAAAATGCATCTTGTCTCTTCAAAGCGTTCTGGTTGGGTTGGGTTAATGGTCTCTTTCCAGTAAATATTCATTCGCATTCTGGAAGGGTCCTTGAGGCCCCCACTCAGCTCCGAGCCTTGTGGCTCCCCACTCGCTCTGCTTCCCTCTGGGTCACTCACTGCGAAGAATTCAAGGAGCGCCTAAGAGCCCACTCTGCAGAGCGGAACCCCTGCAGGGGCTGCCCGGGCCCTGCTCGCAAGAACCTGGCTCTCTCAGCAGGGACAGCATCTGGGGATGGGACCTGGCACGGCAGCTCTTCCCAGCACCGTGTCCCCTGCACCACTGCACAGCTTCGGTGGACGCGCCAGGGACCCCCGTGCTCAGCTCCCCGGCCACACACTCTCAGGTTGCAGGACTCGGGCAGACCCGTGGAGCTCAGTTCCCACAAGGAACGAGCGCCTCTGCTCTGCCCTGCAGCCTCTGGGTAGGACCTTCCAGCTGTGCCTCGGTGCACCCGGTCTCCAGGTCCTGCCCGTTGAAGACCAGCCCCGGAGCGAGGCACACGTGCAGTCCGAGGTCCAAACGCGCACAAACGCTACACACCTCAAGAAATGGACATTTCTAGCCCCGAAAGATTCCACGTCTCCTCCTGTCTTCTCTCCCAAGTTTCTCACTTGGAAGTTGTGCCAGGTATGTGCCTGTGGGAAGGTCTCTTTGTGAACATAGAAAAGCCACCGCAGACGGTGTATAATCATTTGGTGTCAATTCTTTCACGCATCAACACGTTTTGCGATTCATTAGTATTGTTTTACAGAGCTGCAATTCTTTCATTTATATTACTGTATCGTTTTCTCTAAATGAATCATTACTCTACTTTTTTGTTTTACGGTTTGTTTGTTTTTAGACAGGGCCTTGCTTTGTTACCAGGGCTGGAGTGCAGTGGCATGATCTTGGCTCATTGCAACCTCCACTTCCCAGGCTCAAGTGATCCCGCCACCTCAGCCTCCTGGGACTACAGGTGCATGCCACTATGCTCAGCTAATTTTTTTTACATTTATTTTTATTATTTTATTTTATTTTGAGACAGTCTTGCTCTGCAGCCCAGGCTGGAGTGCAGTGGCGCGATCTCTGCTCACTGCAAGCTCCGCCTCCCGGGTTCACACCATTCTCCTGCCTCAGCCTCCTGAGTATCTGGACTACAGGCGCCCGCCACCACGCCCGGCTAATTTTTTGTATTTTTCGTAGAGACTGGGTTTCACTGTGTTACCCAGGATGGTCTCAATCACCTGACCTCGTGATCCGCCCGCCTCAGCCTCCCAAAGTGCTGGGATTACAGGCATGAGCCACTGTGCCCGGCCAGCTAATTTTTTAAAACGTTTTTTGTAGAGACAAGGTCTCACTATATTTTTCAGACTCATCCATCTCACTCTTGATGGCCAATGGGCTGGTTTCACCCTGGGGTTATTTCGAACAGTGCTGCTGTGGGTGGGTTTTGCATGTCTCCTGGTGCATGTGTGTATGCATTTCTGCAGCATTTCACATTTTTGGTGCTATTGTAAATGAGGCATATTTTAAAATGCTTACTTTTAAATCATTGTTCTCAGTAATGCCACATACTAATTTGTATCTAGCAACCTTGCAAAACTCACATATTATTTATAATATTTTATATAAAGATTTATTTTATTTTTCTAAGTATATAATCTTATATGAAAATGATGAGTGTTTTTCCCTTGCTGATTTTTTTTTTCTTTTTTCCATATTACACTGGCCTGATTTCCCATAAAAGGTTGAATGGAATTGTTGAGAATAGCTCACCTTGTTTCTATTCTCAAAGAGAAAGCTTCTGCATTTACCTTTTGAAGTCAGTTGTCTCTTAGTGACCGAATTCTCTCCTCACCTTGCTGCTGTAAGCACTCGAGGACGTTTCTCTGTGGTTCCTTCTTTGCAGGGTGGTCATACTTCCCTTTCTCTATTATGCACCCGAGGAACACTTCCTGATGAAATAAATTTGAAATTATGGGTGGTTTCTCTATTAAAGGAAAATCACCTGTGCTGAGAAACTGCTGCAACAAATACTGATCAGAGAATAAAGGGATGACTACAAAGATGATTAATAGAATTAATACTTTCTTAAATGTTAGGACTTGGCTTGAACCTTAAAAAGGAAAGGTTGAGACTTGGTTTCAGGAAGTTTCATCCAATATCATGACTTTTCATAAATCACACTTGGGATTGGTTAAGAGACTTGAGACTTCAGTAAAGGTGTACTTAACTGTGAAAGGTTTTCCTTGAGGACAGTATGGCGATGTGGCCCCAGGCTACTCACCTGTCTCAGGTTAGAGTTCTGCTTCTCTCCAGCCTTGGTGGAGGACATGGAGGTGTCAGCAGATCTGGGGTTCTGGGTAATCCTGGCTTCTTGGGTCATTCCTAGGTCCCAGGGCAGAACTCGTCACTGGCTCTCTTTATGAAGATGGTGATGGCCCCTGTCAGAGAGGAGAGGAGGATGGGTTTGCAGAAGCAAGAGGTTAAAGGAAGGCACAGTAAGCCAAGCAGGCGCAGGCAGCACAATGCTTCATGGCCATGTGGCTTGGAAGGCTGGGCAGAGGGCTGGGTCAGGTGGAGAGTACTGAAAGCAAAAGCAAAAGGGAGGGTTTAGAACAGCTGTGACAAGACCATCAGGATAAGGAGTCTGAAAGTTGTTCCATGAGGAACGTTCATCAACGCTGTGGGGAGCAGAGAGGAAACTCACGTAAAGCAGATTCTGAGAAAGTGAATGGGATTACAATGGATAAATTTGATGAGTGGAATAAAAACACGATGGGCAGAAATAATAGGTTTAATCATCTCAGTCTCAAGGAATGATGAATTGAACTAGAATGGTGCATTTGGAAGATACGTGGCAATGAATGCAAAAGACGTTTTCTAAGTAAATCCAGGATGATGTGATGGCTGTTGGGAAAGAAGGAAGGATCTTAGGTGTTTCCCACATTTTGAGGCTTGGAGATAGGGTGTTCTTGGCAAACAAGAGGTGTAAAGGAGAAAAAATCAATTTGGATTTCAAGAATTAGGCAAGTATGGTATGTCCAAGCGGGAGTATTTAATAGGTAGTGAGAGAACAGCACGAGAATCTGAATGGAAGTATTGATTCAGGATTCGGGTATAGATTATTGGAACTATAAGAGCTGGTATAATCACCAAGAAAAGGAGATCTGCAAAGAAGTTTAACAAACTGAGTTCTGTGGCACATTTAGATTATAGTAGAGGAAATGGAACCAACCAGAAGACAAAGAGTAAATGTCAGAAAAGGAAATTAGAAAGATAATATTCAAACTGTGTGGAATCACAGTAGCTAAGGAAAGAGAATTTCAATCAGACAGTGTTAAATGCTTCAGAGAAGTCCAGGAAACAGTGAATGGCTGAACTGGACCAGGACAAATTCATCATCACTTCCGTGAGAGAGGCACTGCTCTCAATAGTAATGGGTCAGCAGGATGAGGAGAGACAGACAGACGGACAGATGGATAGATAGGCAGACAGATGCTTTTATTATTTATTTATTTTTTTTGAGATGGAGTCTCTCTCTGTTGCCCAGGCTGGAGTGTAGTGGTGCAATCTCGGGTCACTGCAACCTCCACCTCCCGGGTTCAAGTGATTCTCCTGCCTCAGCCTCCCAAGTAGCTGGGATTACAGGCACCCGCCACCATGTCCAGCTAATTTTTATATTTTTAGCAGAGATGGGGTTTCACCATGTTGGACAGGCTGGTCTCAAACTCCTGACCTCAGGTGATCCGCCTGGCTCAGCCTCCCAAAGTGCTGGGATTACAGGCATGAGCCACCCCTCCCGGCCTCATATATTTTTATATATAGGCTTTCATATAAGAAACTTCCATATAAGAGACTTTCATATATGTTTATATGTGGGCTTTCGTATAAGCTTCTTCTGATAAACCCTGACAGAATTTTTTTCAGTTTTTATTTTAGGTTCGGTGGTATGAGGGCAGGTTTTCTTCTTTGTTTGTTTGGAAATTAAGTATATGTTTAATAGTTTATATGATTTTTAAAATTTATTTTTATTATACTTTAAGTTCTAGAGTACAGTTCTAGACTCCCTCAGTGGTGGTAATTATAAATCATCTTTCATTTCACTCTCAAATCTGTCCTTGTCTTGATGATAGATTAAATGTTTACCACACTTTTGAAGTTTACAAGGCATCTCTATTGCTACATATTAATCTATGTGCACAATGTGCAGGTTTGTTACACAGGTATACATGTGCCATATTTGTTTGTTTGCTGCACCCATCAACTCATCATTTACATTAGGTATTTCTCCTAACACTATCCCTCCCCCGTCTCCCACCCCACCTCAGTTCCTGGTGTGTGATGTTCCCTGCCCTGTGTCCATGTGTTCCCATTGTTCAATTCCCACCTATGAGTGAGAACATGCAGTGTTTGGCTCTCTGTCCTTGTGATAGTTTGCTGAGAATGATGGTTTCCAGCTTCATCCATGTCCCTGCAAAGGACATGAACTCACACCGGAAGACAGTGTGGCGATTCCTCTAGGATCTATAACTAGAAATACCATTTGACCCAGCGATCCCATTACTGGGTATATACCCAAAGGATTATAAATCATGCTACTATAAAGACACACTCACATGTATGTTTATTGAGGCACTATTCACAATAGCAAAGACTTGGAACCAACCCAAATGTCCATCAATGACAGACTGGATTAAGAAAATGTGGCACATATACAACATGGAATACTATGCAGCCATAAAAAGAGTACAGATTTGTTTAAATGGGTATATTGTGTGATGCTGAGATGTGGTGTGGAAATGATCTCATTACCAAGGTAGTGAGCATAGTGGCCAATCGTCAGTTTTTCAGCTCTTGCCCCACACTTTCTCCTTCCCCTTCTTTTCATCCCCAGTGTCTATTGTTGCCATCTTTGTGTCCATGACCAAACCCAGTGTTCAGTTCCGACTTATAAGTGAAAATATGCATATTTGGTTTTCTGTCCTGTGTTAATTTGCTTAGAATAACACTTCCACTTCCATCCGCATTGCTACAAAGGACATGGGTTCATTCTTTTTCATGGCTGCATAGTATCCCATGATGTATATGTACATCTTCTTTATCCAATAATATGCTCCATTACATTTCTTTTGGGGGTTAAATCATCTTTTAGTTCATTTTTTGGTCTCTTTGAAATCCAAAAAAACAAAACAAAAAAGCAAACAAAACAACAACTTAACTGAAACAATGAGCTCACTACTTATGGTAAGTCTCTCATTCAATTAGACTTACTTTCGAAGGATAAATATCTCATGACTTTTTTCTTAGAATCCACAATACCTTGTTGGAAGGTCTCCCCCACCAAGTGTGTTTGTACCTTTATTACTTCCCATTGATCTGAGGACCAGAAACTCTCAATAATCCCAGAGCTCATTATTGCTCTCTTGTCATGTGTTGCTGTTTGTATAAATCATCCACATTTAAGTGGATGATGCTTAAGTTATTTTTAAGTAACTTTTTTTATGACAGGGTCTCAGTTTGTCACCCAGGCTAGAGTGCAGTGGCATGATCATGGCTCACTGCAGCCTCAACCTCCTGAGTTTAAGTGATCCTCCCACTTCAGCCTCCCAAGGAGCTGGGACCACAGGTGCACACCACCACGCCCAACTAATGTTTTGTATTTTTTTGTAGAGATGAGGTTTTGCCATGTTGCACAGGCTGGTCTCAAACTCCTGCGCTCAAGCAATCTGCCTGCCTCAGTCTCCCAATAAACTGGATCCCTTGAATAATTTGATTGTTAAAAGTTGAGAGTCCTAAGAGGCCAAAGCCTCCATGTTTCCTAAGACTCCTGAGTTACAAGTATGTCATTTGTGTATGCATGTAGTTATGGGTTCACTTGGAAGTCACGGCCCCTGAGTGGGCTGACCACACATCCTAGCCTGGCCTGAGCAGTTCTAGACTCCCTCAGTGGGGGTAATTATAAATCACCTTTCATTTCACTCTTAAATCTGTCCTTGTCTTGATGATAGATTAAATGTTTACCACATCTTTGAAGTTTACAAGGCATCTCTATTACTACATATTAATCTATATTACTATATTACTACATCTATATTATCATACAGTAATGTAAAAAAAAACTTCCAAATTACACACAAGGAATCCATATGCTGAAGATTCTGCCATAAAAATTCAGCATATCTCAAGTACCCTGCCCACGTAATTACTCAGATGGTTAACAGGGATGTTTCTAAATACATTATCCCTTTAAATATATAGATAGACACTGTTAATCCTTGTTCCTGTCCCAGTTCCCTTAGGTTTACAACATATTATCAGGGCATTAGTTTATAAAAAATAAAAATGAATAATATAATCAGGACATTAATTTATAATCAGGGCATTCATTTATAAATGCCCTCATTATATTATTCATATAATAAATATATATGGGCTGAATTTAGTGGTTAATACACGTTCTTTGGACACATAATCTTTTGTATTTTCTGATTAAGCGTGTGTATTTTGAAAACTTTGGTAACAGTGTTATAATTTAATATTAATAATTTTTTTCAAAAAAATTATTTGTATTAATGCTTGGCTCTGATAAACATTTTATTTATGCAGACTTCCAGAAGCGCCGATTAACGTCTTCTAAGTAAAAACTCAAGAAACTGAGTAAAACAAAGGAGATTTAGGACTCACTGAAATACAACTATGAAGAATAAATATTCAGACAAAAACCTGGTATATTGTCTTGCTTCAGAGGAAGATGTCAGATTCCACTGCATCTGAAGACATTTTGAAAACAAATTGTTGAATTTTTGGTATGCGAAGTGTTTTATTTGTGACTCAGATTTCTTCCTCTTACAGAAAATCATTTCACTCTGCGTTAACTTTAATAAGGTAAGACAAGAGCAAAGAAGAGGTCACCACGGCTTACCCGGGTTCCACATGGTGCAGATTTCATGAACCCTGACACGAAGCAGAGGCAGAGGCAGACATTTGTGTTCTCTTACTGACACTTCACCAGGTTTCTCTCAGTCTCATCAGGAACCTGTGGGAAATTGAGTGTATTTTCACTGGCTGCAGTTTGAAACACTGCCCTACAGAATGTCTTGCTGCTGTCGGTCTTCACATCCACACAATGTACTGCAAGAGTCTACGTTTACCTTCAAGCCAGCCCCTTCTGTGAGGTCAACATTTATTCTCTCAGTGTTTTGTACATATTCATGTGGGTTTTTTAGTTTTTTTTATTTCATTTTTAAATTTATTTATTTATTTATTTATTTATTGAGACAGAGTTTTACTCTTTCGCCCAGGCTGGAGTGCAGTGGCTTGATCTCAGCTCACTACAACCTCCGCCTTCCTGTTTCAAGCAATTCTCCTGCCTCAGCCTCCCAAGTAGCTGGGATTACAGGAGCCCACCACCACACCCGGCTAACTTTTGTATTTTTAGTAGAGACGGGATTGGCCATCTCTACTAAAAGACCACGTTGGCCAGGCTGGTCTCAAACTCCTGACCTTGTGATCTGCCCACCTCGGCCTCCTAAAGTGCCAGGATTACAGGCATGAGCCACCACCCCTGGCTCAGTTTTTATTTTTATTGATACATAATAATCATACATATGTATGGGATACATCTGATAGTTTGATACATGCATACAATGTGCAGTGATCAAGTCGGAGTAACTAGGATATCCATCACCTCAGACATTTTTCATGTATTTGTGGTGGAAACATTCCATGACATTCATTCACTTGCATAGATACAAAATGCTAAATGAATGAGGATAAGAAAACCATGAGGAGTTCTAATGGTGCTGAAATTGCCTTGGGTCCAGGGTCGTGTGAACCTCAAAACTGAAAACCAGACACCTTCCAGAACAAAAGTCTGCACATCAGGAAGATCCAGATAAAAGGAACAAGAAGAACAGAGAAAACAACCTCAGAAATTGCGAGTTCGTCTCTTTTATCACACCCTGAAGCCCACATAATTTCTTTTTTAAGGGACAGGGAGAACTCTCAAGCTGTGAGACTAGAAAGCTGTCCTGGTTCAATTATCCCTCCAAAAAGTAAAGGAAAAACATTTCACTTAAAAATCAGCAAACACACAGAATCCCAGTCAATTCTCACATAAAATTATAAGAAAAAGAATTAAGTACAAAATAATTTATCTGAAAAGAAGTACATCACGGGCAATGAGGTTTACTCTAAAAATTCAAGAGTGGTTCAGTATTAGAAAGTACATTGACATGGTTTGGCTGTATCCCCACCTGAATTTCATCTTTAATTATGATCCTCACATGTCGTGGGAGGGACTGGAGGGAGGTAATTGAATCATGGGGTCCGTTTTTCCCATGTTGTTCTCGTGATAGTGGGTGAGTTCTCATGAGATATGATGGTTTTACAAGGTCTAACATTTCCCCTGCTTGCACTCATTCTCTCTCCTGCCGCCCTGTGAAGAGGTCCTTCCACCATGATTGTAAGTTTCCTGAGGACTCCTCAACCATGTGGAACTGTGAGTCAATTAAACTTTTTTTAAAAAATCACCCAGTCTCAGGTATTTCTTCATAGCAGCATGAGAATGGACTAATACACACATTAACGAAACATTAAAGGTAAGAAAAAAAGCATGATTTTCATATATATATACACACATACATATGACATTTGACATAATTCATCACTCGTTAATGTTAAAAACAAACAAATAGAAATTTGTGATATTTCTCGTATGCCTCAGCCCAAATGCATCATCTCTCTTAAGGAAGAAAAACTCGAGGTTTCCACTAAAGTTAGGAGCAAGGTGTTAGGAATAAAATCAGAAACAAATAACTAGAAAGGAGGAAATGAGCTAACTGGAATTTATGATGTGAGCATTAACACAAAAATAAGATAATTTAATAAGGTAGCAGATTGTAAAATTGATATAGAGAAATAACTCATATATATATTATACACAAAATATCTATTTCTACATATACATAATGGATTAGAAGACATATGTGTGTATTAGAATTTATAACAAAAGAGATCACCTCATTAATAACAAAAAAAGAAAAGATAATATCTAAGTGAATTTAATAACAAGTAAACTCTAAAATATTTACTTAATGAACAATTAGAATTTAAAATTTAGAAAAGCCATTTGCAACAGCACCAAAAATGAAGCACTTATTAGTATAAAGCTAACAAAATATGTGTAGGATTTTTATGGAAAACTGTAGAATTCTAATGAAAGAAATCAAAAATCTAAAGAAATGGAGTGACAGTCTATGATCATAAATTGGAAGACTCAATATTGCTAACATATCAATTATTCCCAATTGGATCTAAAGATTCAACTTAATTCCGAGAAAATTCCCAGCAAAATATTTTGCAGATATTGCAAAACTGATTCTAAAATGTATACGGAAAGAGAAAGAACCTAAAATAGCCAAAACATTACTGAAGAAGAACAAAGATGGAAGACACACTACGTGATTTCAATATTTACTATGAAGCTACAATAATCAAGACAACGTGCTATTGCTGAAATCATAGACAGATAGATCAAGAGAAGAGAATAGAAAGCCCACACAAAAATAGTCAACTGATTCTTAAAAGACCTGAAGGAAACTCAACAGAAAAAGGATACTTTTCTCAACAAATGATGCTGTAAATGTTGAATGTCCTTATGCAAATAATCATAATGATGATTAAAAAAAAAATGTAGACACAGATCTTACATCTTACACAGAAATTAATGCAAAATGGATCACAGGCACAAGCACAAAATACAAAACTATAAAACTTTTTAAAGAAAGCTTAGAAAATATTACAAGACTTGGTATTGAATGTTTCAATAAACGTTACTAGGTATATTTAAGGTATACAACATGATGTTATAGAATACATATGGTTTGCTAGGCCACTCTTGTGTGCTATAAAGGAACACCTGAGACTGGGTAATTTATAAGAAAAGAAGTGTAATTGGATCCTGGTTCTTCAGGCTGTCAAGCACGGCACCAGCATCTGTCTGGCTTCTGGGGAGGCTTCAGGAAACTTTTACTCATGGTAGAAGGTGAAGCAGAAGCAAGTATTAAGTGTTGCATACCAAATGGTGGTTGGATGTGGAGAACCGTGAACTCTCATCCACTGCTAACGGCAGGTCAAGTTTTGTCAGCACTTTGGAGAACTAGTTTTCAGCCCTTTATAAAGTTGACAATGGGTATATCTCAGGACTAAGCATTTCTGTGCCTAGGTATATTGCCTCAAAGTATTTTCAAAAACAAGCATCTCCAAAATAAGAAAATATGTAAAAGGAATGGTTAATGCAACAGTGGTTTACAAAAACACTAATAAGAACCTAATTGTTAAAGTCAGAGGTAACTGAAAAGCACATGTGGTAGAATCAAAGGCTAAGCACTGCATCTCAGTTCCCCTCACTGATTTGACCTATAGAACTTGTCAGAAACATAACTTCAAATAAACCAGGCATCTATGCATGTTTTCTAAAATCACACTGAACTGCGCTATTTGTTAATGGCTTTGTAACTAAGAAAATAATAAAATTATGCAGAACTATAGTTAATAATATTGCATTGTATATTGAACATTTCCTAACTCTAAAGAATAGATTTTAGGTGCTCTTACCACACACACACACACACGGACACACAGTAACCAAGATTATAAGTATCTTAATTCACTTGTAGCAATCATTTCACTATGTGTGTATATTAAAACAGCATAGTGTACACATTAAATATTATATATATAATAAAAATATAAAATAAAATAAGAATACAAATGTGGATGTGAAGGTTGTTCCAAGTGAAATGGTTACTCATTAGAAACATAGGAGGGGAATAAGAGCTGGGAGGAGCTCAGGGAGCATGTGTATGTAATACTTTAGTTCTCTAAAAAAAATCTAAAATATGTATGCCACAATATATTAACATTTGTGCATTCAGTGGCAGTCATGTGGGCATTTATGTTCTCCTCTCTGTACCTATGTATAGATTTAATACATTTTATTTAAAAAGTTAATTTCCCTAAACTAATTCTTTCTTTATATCTCTTTATGCTTGCTTGTGGCACCTTCACCTTGAACACACAGCAATAAAAGAAATCTTTTACTGTGATGTTTTTTCCTTCCCTTACTCTCTCACATCCAAATAATTACCAACTCCAGCTAATTCTCTGTAGAGTTTCTTATATCCAAATGTGCTTTCCTCTTTCTTCTGTCATTCTGTTACCCATTGACCCAGCCCCACATCTCACCTTGTGAAGATGCATAACCGGGCCTGCAGAGACGGGGAATGGGCCACACCCCATGCAGATGGGTGGGTGTGGACAGGGATGGGCCAGGGATGGGGCAGAGTCTCTGTCTCCCGGAACCAAAAAGGGACGTGGCTATGGGGATGTAGTAGCAAGGGTACCATAAAGGATTGTGCTAAAAGAAACAACACAGAGGCCTAAGTGCTAGAATGTGGAAAAGTAGCTGGGAGAACCCACACAAGGTTGCTCATGAAGCAAGCAACAAAAGCACACAAGCCCAGCGTTGGCAGGACCTGTTCCACGTGTAGGACACTGTATTTGCTGCTTTCATGCATGGTCCTTCACTCGGCCCTTCCAGAAACTCTTGAAGATAGATGATCATTTGTTGAAACTCAGGGAGTTTAAACATCTAGTCTACTGGAAAAGTTCCTATGAAGGTTGTTAACACCATGCACTCACAGATATATGTAATACAATCTCTCTCTATTAAATATGATCATGGCTACTAATTCTAGAACCATTCAGAAATTTAAAATAGAAACAGTTACAATGGCAATTTCTAAGTTTTAAACTGTAAGATGATTGAGAAATTTAAAAGTCTCAAAAGAAGGAAATAGTCTTACAACTTCAATAAGAATTTTCTTGTTACAAAAATGATATCGCCTCTTGCCTAGGGTAGACTCCTATTTATGCTGGGTTCAGTGTAGTCCAACATCAACTAGGTTGAATTCTTTTGAATTTCAGAATTCCCGTGCTGCAGTATAACGGATGATAGTGAGCAGGTGTTGGCAACCTATAGCCTGAGGCCCAAACATGCGGAGTCTACACCAATGACACCGTCTACACCACGTTCACCCTTCTACCTTGTCATTAGTAGCAAATGTTGGACAAAGCGGAGTGACACCTTGTGAGGACATTCTCCCTTCACAAATGGAATCGACAGCCTTGTAAAAAGGTGAGAACTTTTATTGCAATTATGCATCATCTCTCTCTATACTACAATCGGGTGATCTTCTTCAATGGCATGGTTTGAATTTGCATTACAAGAGAAAATTTAAGGAAGTTTCTAACAGCGCTAAAATAATGAACTGAAAATCATCTTTTATTTATAATCACTCTAAGAAAGGTCCTGATTGGTGAATCTCAATCACTGCATTTTCCATATGTTAAAAACTGTGGTGACTGAAAGAGCTGATAAGTACCACAGTTTCCAAGAGACCTTTCTACCTCATTGACCACGTAGCCAAAACCCCACTGTGCAACCTGATAAATGGGGTGCAGGCCCTCAAACCGTGCGTGCCCAACTGTGTAGAGTAGCTGGTACAGGCTGTGCAGTCACCTCACTTCAGCCAAGGTTCAGAGCTGGGTTAAGCTCTGAGCTCACAGGAGCAGCCACAGGCTCGCCCTCTCCTTACAGAGTGCCATCCCTAATCCATTGCTATGCAGCCTGCATGTCCCCAAAATGTGTGTCCCTGACATAATGGATAAGGAATATTTGATCCAGAAGTTCAGAGGATCAGAGTTCTTGGGGCACAGAAGAATATTTTAGTGTACTTACAAATTATTCTAAACGCCAATGCAAGGCATTCATCATAAACAATAATTTCAGTGCAAGAATAATCAATTTGGTGTATAATGTATCAGACAACAGAAAGGTGCCAACTGAATTATTTTCTCCTAAGACCTTCCTAGTACCCTCAGCATGTCAGGTGACTAACAGGCCGTAAGTAATATATTTGTTGAATGAAGAAATGTGCTGAGAATTCAAGATTTTATAAAAATTTACGAGAGTTTGTAAACTCCATTAGGCTAAAAAAATTTTTTAGAATTACCACTTGTTATTCATATTATTAGAATCTTATACACTAGACTATTTATTTATAATAAAGATATTTTATATAATTATACTTATAGTATTATAAATATACAAAATTAAATCACCTCCCAATAACGTGGGTTTACATTGCCAAAGGGGTAGAAAAGGAGAATTACCTGGTTTTCCCTTAAGGATTGTAACATTCTATGCCTTCTCCAAAATTGTAAAGTTTAGCCTTGTGTATCAAAGAAGCAATTGATCTTAAATTTACAGACCAATAGTATATGATTTGATTTGGGAAACTGGAAGGGACAATGGCAATTTAAAACAATTATTTGGGGCAATTTTTCTTATCAGTAATAAGAAAAAACAACAATGCAGGTTCCAGCCGTTAAACTTATTTAGCTTAAGCTCTTGAGTAAGTTTTGGGAACAAACAGTTGATGCACATATTGTGTGCAAGTTGTTACTTTCTTATTAATATCATATCCCTGTATTACTAATAATGTCAGTCTAATTAATAGACACAGAAGAAGCTGAATTAGGAGGAAGATGTTTAATTCAATTTCTATCATGCTTTGTTATCTTTATCATTATCAAAATGGAGAGGCCTGGAAAGCATTTGAAGATTTTTAGTTAAATACTGCAGAACAACCTAAGCAGGAGATACACATTTGAGGTTAATCATCATATGGATAATAATTGGTATCTCAGAAGGACATGAAGCCAAGTGAGTGTCTAACTTCTATCTCCCTCTCTCCTCGATCTAGAAGGAAAAATGATTTCCTGCTGAAAACGAAGGATTTGTCAAAGGCAGTCTCAGACAACAGTAACCACGTTTTCCAGATTCCTGACTTTTGACAAAACACAGAGAACTCCACAAAGTTGCAAATTTGATAGTACCTTAAGATTTGTTTCAAATATGTACACTTAAGTATATTAAAGATGGCAATCTAGGGAGAGTATGTTCTGGGTATGGTCTTGCCTGCATTCCACATTGGTTGATATTGATCACAAGAATTTACAAATATTAACTTTTTTTTCTATTCTCTCTATCACTCACAATGACCGACTCATTTCTTCTCTTCCAAGATGGCTGTTTGGATAAGAAGAATGACGGTTCCTGGTGTAGTCTGCACTTCAGGCAATGGAGTAATACGGAGTATTACCGGGTTTCCACATTCATATCTGGCGTCTGGCATCACCCTCACCCACAGAGACTATTCAGTACTCACTTTCTTTTTTTTGTTTGTTTGTTTGTTTGTTTGAGATGGAGTCTCGCTCTGTCGCCCAGACTGGAGTGCAGTGGCCGAGTCTCAGCTCACTGCAAGCTCCGCCTCCTGGGTTTACGTCATTCTCCTGCCTCAACCTCCCGAGTAGCTGGGACTACAGGCGCCGCCACCTCGCCCAGCTAGTTTTTTGTATTTTTTAGTAGAGACGGGGTTTCACCGTGTTACCCAGGATGGTCTCGATCTCCTGACCTCGTGATCCACCCGTCTCGGCCTCCCAAAGTGCTGGGATTACAGGCTTGAGCCACTGCGCCCGGCCCAGTACTCACTTTCACCTGGACATCATCCCCTCCAAACACAAACGTTACTTGGTGTCACTGTCACCCTTCTTTTCCTCACTAACCTTTTTAAAATCAAAATCTCTAGCCAAGCCCCCACCAGCATCTTGAAATTGTGTCCTCAGAACAACAATGTTCAAACCTAACCCCCAGTACCTGGGTGGCCTCACTTCAAAAGAGGGTTTTTGAAATGTAACCAAGTTAATATGGGGTCCTAATGAATATGGGTGGGCCCTAATACAAGGACTGGTGTCCTTGTAAGGAGAGGGGGTCACGGAGCCACACAGACAAGGGAAAGGATTCCATGAGAAGGAGGAGGAAAAACTGGAGTGATGCAGGCACAAGCCAAGGAACTGAGGAGCTACCAGAACCCAGAACCACAAGAACACGGAAACACCAGAGCCAGGAACCACCAGGACCAGGAGCCACCAGTAAATGAAACTACCAGAATCAGGAACCACCAGAACAAGGGACCATCAGAACCCAGAACTATCAGAACCTGCAACACCAGAACCAGGAGCCAGCAGTACCTAGAGCCACCAGAACCAGGAATCATCAGTAACTGACACCACCAGAGCCTGGAACCATCAGTACCTGGAACCACCAGTACTTGGCACCACAAGAATCTGGGACCACCAGACCCTGGAATCACCAGAACCAGGAACCATCAGTACCTGGAACCACAAGAACCAGAAACCATCAGTACCTGACAGCATGAAAACATGGAATCGCCAGTACCAGAACCAGAACCAGGAACCATTGGAACCTGGCACCACCAGACCCTGGAACTGCCAGTACCTAGAACCACCAGACCCTGGAAACACCAGAACCAGGAACCATCAGTACCTGAACCACAAGAACCAGAAACCATCAGTACCTGGCACCACCAGAACGTGCAACTGCCAGTACCAGAACCAGAACCAGGAACCACAGCACCTGGCACCACCAGAACCCGGAACCATCAGTACATGGAACCGCCAGAACCTGGAAACACCAGAACCTGAAAACACCAGAACCTGAAAACAAACACCAGAACCTGAAAACAAACACCAGAACCTGAAAACACCAGAACCTGAAAACACCAGAACCCGGAACCATCAGTACATGGAACCGCCAGTACCTAGAACCACCAGAACCTGAAAACACCAGAACCTGAAAACAAACACCAGAACCTGAAAACACCAGAACCTGAAAACAAACACCAGAACCTGAAAACACCAGAACCTGAAAACAAACACCAGAACCTGAAACCACCAGAACCTGAAAACACCAGAACCTGAAAACAAACACCAGAACCTGAAAACACCAGAACCTGAAAACACCAGAACCTGAAAACAAACACCAGAACCTGAAAACACCAGAACCTGAAAACAAACACCAGAACCTGAAACCACCAGAACCTGAAAACACCAGAACCTGAAAACAAACACCAGAACCTGAAAACACCAGAACCTGAAAACACCAGAACCTGAAAACAAACACCAGAACCCGAAAACACCAGAACCTGAAAACACCAGAACCCGAAAACACCAGAACCTGAAAACACCAGAACCCGGAACCATCAGTACATGGAACCGCCAGTACCTAGAACCACCAGAACCTGAAAACACCAGAACCTGAAAACAAACACCAGAACCTGAAAACACCAGAACCCGAAAACACCAGAACCTGGAAACACCAGAACCTGGAACCACCAGCACCAGAAACCATCAGTACCTGGCACCACCAGAACCTGGAATAGGGAAGGAAAGATTCTTCCTAAAGTCTGCAGAGGGAGCGTGGCCCTAACGACACCCTGATTTTGAACTTCCGGCCTCCAGAACTGTGAGCGAATAAACTTTATTTGTTATAAGGCCCGATTGTGGTAACGTGTTACCGCACCCACTAGACATCATTACAGCCCCTATTGGCTCTCCTGCCCCAACCCCCCAACCATCATAGCTAAAGTTTCTAAGAAGCTTAATCTCTCCCTCTGAAGTTCCACAACAGACCAATCTCTCTGCTACATTCTGGCAACTGTGAAAGCAGTAAGTAAGTGGTCAGGACAAGCTTTGTATTTAGTGCTCTTTGTTTCATAATCCCAGAGATAATGATGCAGACCCCTTGTCCTCTCACCTGCTGTGGGGCCCTGTTCATATACAGGGGCCAATTCCATTCACCACATAGTGAACAAATGCAAGACCTCTATGGCCCCAGGAGAAATAATGCATTAATAAAATTAAACTGCCATGTAACTAGCTGAAAAAGCCTCCCCAGGAAGCAAGAAAGGGCTTAATGCAACTGGAATACTGGCATCCCAGAGGCCTTTGGGAGGAAGGTGTGTGAAAATTAAACATGAGAGACATTTAACTCCCACACAGCCACTTCCTTAGCCATTTTGACTTTGTTCAGTTTTAGTTTGGCCCCCAGGATCAGACTCGCTACTCCCTGTAGATGGAAGCTGCAAAACTAAAAATCCATTTAGCTGCAAACCCTTGGAACAATTTTTTTGAATACTCTTGGTTTATTTGTTATTTCTTACATAGATAAACAATGCAATGCAATAAATATTCCACAATACTATGGGCGGCAAAACTAGTATTTGGAATAATTATTTTTCCAAATTCCTTGTGTGCTTTTTTCTCTTTGCCTTCCTTTCTGCTTTAAAAAAAAAAAAATCCCTGTTCCTATGGAAACAATAATGGTACTACTATTCCCTAAGTGTAATGCCTAAGACAAAAATGATTGTGTAGAAATATACCTTCTAGGTATGGTCTTTTATTCCCAAAATGTCTATTAATATCAATACCTTGTTATAATACCAAAATATTAGAAAAATAAAATTCAAACTAAGACTATTCTTTAAATAAGACTAAATTCACTTTCAAAATTCTTAGATATGAATTTTTATCCTTATGTCATTTCTTCATTCATCTGTTCAACAAATATTTACTAAATGCCCACCCTTTGGTAGTGAATTTATCATAGTGAATCTATTTTCTGCTAATATGATGAAGCTTTCAAAAAGAAGCATTAAATGTGTGACTTATAATTCCATCATCCTTAGGGACTTAAAATGACAAAAGTGTCCTTTAAATTTTCACATTTTTAGAAGGATTAAGAAGCTTCATTACTTTTTAAAAAAGAAATTCCTGTAATAAAGCAATTGCTCAGTTTTGTCAATTGTCGTAGCATCTCATTATATGTTTGTTAATTATCTTTTAATCTTCATGACTGAAATTTAAGCAATCTTAAAGTAGTAAACAAAGACATTAATTCTGAGATGCTCAAAACAGGCTCATTGTTGATCATTTATGAGGAATGGGGCAATGTATATGTTTCACTGTTAAAATAGTCTAAATCCTAAACCTGTGTAATTTAACTGGAATTCACACAATGCTTTATAGGCAAGTGAAAATGATCCCTTGGCTTGCTTAACTTTACAACTCTAGTTGTTCTGTTTGCTCAGATGCCAGGGTCCAGTATTAGAGACAGAAGCCACATCAAATAGCCAGAAAAATGAAGGAACTACTAAGAAACAGAGAAAATAAAACATTTTCTCTAAAAGCTAAAGGCACTGTGAAGACAACAGCCATCAACAAAACAAGGACTTCAGTTCTACAACTACGTGGAACAGAATTCTGCCAGCATCCTGAGTGAGTGGATTCCTTCTCAGAGCCTCTGGAGAGGAGCAGTGCCCAGGATTCTGACTCTCAGAACTCTGAGATGAACATAAACCCATGTTTTTTAAGCTGTTCAGTTTGTGGTAATTTGTTCCTGGAGCAGTAGAAAACTAACATGATACCCATTTAATATTCAAAATTTATTGTTCTTCAAAATTCATGGCTGAAATTTCTCTAAAATTACTGCATACTTGGCTCTGTTCTCTATCAAGAACACTTACTAGAATGGCTCAGGCTCATAGTCATTGGCAAAGCTTATTTCCTAGCAGTGACACCAGGCCATGTTTAGTGTGTGCCCAACATGACTGACTGATTCCCCACATACTGCTGGTCTTCTCTTTTCAGCTGTTCACTGTTTTCCTGTTTTCACACTTCTAAGCATCGTGTCTCACTATCAGCAAAGTGACTGGCGCTGAGCCTGTTTTGCTATTAGGATAAATTGAACGATGTAGGTTTCTAAAAATCATAACTGTGTGCTACACAAAGTCAGTCATTTTGCATAGCTCCTCCTTGACTTTCATATCTCTCGTGCAGTGATTGAAGGCTGGTGTTGACCTGAGGTTAAAATGATACCTGCCTTCATGGACCTTCCCTCCAGCCAGTCAATATGAGCAATCTGTTCATTATTTATTTCAAAGCAACATAACTGATGACATGGAACTGTCCCATCTTCGTGTGAGGAATACTCTACAGCTGGTATTCATCACCAGAAATTCTTATCTTCCTTATGCAGGTCTTAGTTAAATCACACTTTAAAAGAAGCGTGGCTGATCTTAATTACTCTGAGATCAATCTTGAGCTGTTTTTTTCACATGAATGTACAAATGAGTGAATGATGGAATGCACATGAAAAATCACACTTGGAATTTGAGTTTAAGGATGTAGAGCTGCTAAATAAATTACTCTGAACTCAGTACTCTGAACTAAGCCACCATTTTTCACGCTTTTTTCATGACATGGAAAATTTCCAACTTTCATTCATGTGTTTATCTGGATTTTCTGCTGTGGATATTACAAGGCTGAAAGCTTGGCATTGGCTGGGCTACATTATCATCTGAAGGCTCAGCTGGGGAAGAATCCATTTCTGAGCTCGCCTAGGTTGCTGGCAGAATACCTTTCCTTATGGTTGTACAACCAAGGGCTATTAGGAGGGTGCCATCCTTGGGCCCTAGAGACTCCCCAGAGCTCACAGCCACATGCACTTTTCCAGCATGATTTTCAGCTCCATGCAGCCCACAGACGGCTCCAGCTCATCTGCCCTTGCAGTCTTATTTAATGTGATATACACACAGAAGGGACAGCCTATCACCCCTGTCAGGTTACAGAACCTAAGCATGGGGCAAACCATCACCTTTGTTGTCACTGATTTGTAAGTAGCAAGTTATCAACCTGGCTCACACTCCAGGGCAAGGAGTAGGTCAAAGGTGCAGATGGTAGCAGGTGGGATGACTGGGAGACACCTTAGGGTGTGTCCACATCTGTGAGCTCTGTCTTGGCTTGCTCAGGCTCAGTGGGATATTAGCAGCATTCAGACGTGTTACACAGTGAGGAAACGGACCGCTGCGAAGGGGAGGAGCCAAACCGGACAGGCCCTGGAGAGGCATGCGGATTTCCTTAGAGGATCACTGAGTGTTGTTCATGAGATGTACGAAACCTGTAAGTTTCAAGATGCTAATAGGAAAAAGATCTGAGGGAGCGCAACATTGAAGATAAAAGAGAGGGGCATGGTTTCCTCAAAGCTGTGAGGGTCTGGCCCCCAGCAGAAGTGAATGCACTGTCTTCCCACAGCTGTGCGGGGTGGGGCGGGGCCAGGCGTCCCATTTTCCCATTTAACCAGGGAGCAGGAAGGTGGTGTGGGCACAGATGCCAGGGAAGGATGGAACTGGAGCCAGCAAGTTGAGGGTTTCTTTGCCTGATAGCTTCTATTTTCTCTGTAAAGCAAGGCCCAAGGCCAACTGTGGAAAAGGAAAGGTGTATATGCTGAGGAACTGGAGGTTTAGCAGGGTCTGGAAGGTTTAAAACAGTCCTTACAGAGAACCCTTCAGTGAGTTAGCATTAGGATTATAGTATGATTGTTAGGTAGCATTGAGCACGCAGTTGGAGTCGGTGGCTATAGGGACATGACCTGCCCCCATTTCTAGAGCTGTGCTGGAGTTGGCTGCTGCCAGCTCACAGTTGGACTATTCTCTGAAGAATTGCCTGCAGCTACTAGGAGCTACCTCACTCTGAGATGCCTAAAAGTCTACTCTCCTGCAACCTGGGGGAGTCCACAGCCAACCACGTCTAACACAGGGATACAACAGCGGACCCAAGCACGCCTCGGAGCTCCCCCTGGCATCAGGCTGAGCTTAGCCTTCAGTTAATACCAGGCTTTGTTCAGTGTCTCCTGGCTCTGCTGGTTTTGCCTGAGAATACTTATAGATCATCTGCAAAGACCATCAGTCCAGGATCTGCTTCTAGGGAACCCAGCCTAAGAAAGTAGCTAAGAACCCCAGTGGCACCAGTCACCTCAAACGCAGCAAGTGATTTGTTTCATCTAAAGTTAAAGTTGTGCCAAAAGGCTATGAAAATATTGGGTGATAACTTTTTGTTTTTATGAGAGGGAGTTTCACTCATCACCGAGGCTGGAGTGCAATGGCATGATCTCGGCTTACTGAAACCTCTGCCTCCTGGGTTCAAGCAATTCTCCTGCCTCAGTCTCCCGAGTAGCTGGGATTACAGGTGTGCACCGCCATGCCCGGTTTTGTATTTTTTAGTAGAGATGGAGTTTCACCACGTTGGCCAGGCTGGTCTCAAACTCCTGACCTCATGTGATCCACCTGCCTTGGCATCCCAAAGTGCTGGGAGAAATTTTTATATTGTTAAAAATAAGGATGAATTTAAGTTTACATAAAGCTGACTTGACTGGATAGAGTTCCTAATTTTGCAGTCTACTTTTAATAGTCAAGCTGAATGTTAATATTTTAGAGGAAACCAAGTATTCTGTGACTGCTACAGTCTTACTTCAGAACCTCATCTTCTTCTGGACGGTGCCTGTGTTGTGTTCACCATGATATCCTTAGCATGATGGACTGGATGAAAGGTATCCAGATTCCAATCTTGCCTTCTTCCAGTCTCTTTCCCTGCTACTACCAGAAATATGCCCCTGATATGCAAATATTTTCACGTTACTTTCCTGCTGAAAACCTTTCAATAACCCCAGTTGCCTACAGAGTGCATTCTAACTTAGTCATAACTGACCAGTTCAATTGTCTGAAGCCTTCCTCTTGTCAAGCGTGATTTCTTCACTCTCTCCTCACCCTCTGTACCGTATTTATGTGAGTTATTTACACATCTTTAAGTATCTTGCCCCTTTCACATCTCTGGGTTATCTGTGAACCTGACAACTCGCTGAGGGTGTAGTGCTTCTTTTCTCCCTGTATAAAATGGTCTTCTTCCCACTTCAAGCACCCTTTACATCATGTTAATACTTCGGAGATAGCATCTGTAATTATCTCATTGGACACAGCTGCCTACACATTTCCATTTCCTATTAAACTCAGAGATCCAGGAGTCCTGGGTCTACGTTGCATTCCTTTGCTGAACGGGAACTAGCAGATCCAGGAGTCCTGGGTCTACGTTGCGTTCCTTTGCTGGATGGGAACCAGCAGATCCAGGAGTCCTGGGTCTACCTTGCGTTCCTTTGCTGAATGGGAACTAGCAGATCCAGGAGTCCTGGGTCTATGTTGTGTTCCTTTGCTGAACGGGAACTAGCCTGTGCCCATCTCTAAAGCTCCGGTGGGAGAAGATGGCAGGAACAACCTAAAATGTACCCATCAGAAAAGCAGATGGTCAGAAAAAATGCAAGAGTAGCCTTCTGGTGCTTGGGAACACTAAACAGCCTTCAGCACTACACCTGTAGACCATTCTACAGAGTGAAATCACGAACATGCAAAATACATGTCTACTTATAGACTGAAAGAGACACTTGTTTGCAGTAAGAGCCAAAGCCAGAAGGCAGACCATTCCTCGCCCTCCCTTGGCTGGGAGGGTACACAGTGGACAATCCAAACATTTCACCTCTTTGTGCATGTCCACAAATGGCTGCACAAGCATAGTGAGTGTTGATTTCGGAGTTAAAAGCTATTTTAGCAAGTAGGTGAATTCACAAATATAGAATCCATGAATAATGAGGGTCAACGGCCTTTTCCTAAACCACCATCTCATCTTAACAATTTTTGTGTGTACTCATTAGTGGACTGAAAACAGGAAAAAGAGAAGACGTTTTTGTAGTCAGGCTTTCGGACAGCAGGGGCAGGCCCCCTGGATAATGAACAAGCACCATCATCTTCTAGAATAGTAGACAGTGACTGAGTTCTAACATATCTTCATGAGATAATTCCTTTGTATGGCATTTCTGATTTTTAAAATTATAATTAAAAGAATAAATTCTAAAATAAACTAACTCATAACCCTCATTCCATTTCCACATCACATCTCTTACTTTGTTCTGATATATTTCTCATTAACAATATAAGATATTACTACTATTATAGGTAATTATTTCTTTTTCACCTCTTTTGGCAACTGAAGAAATAGCATGAGCTTTCAGAACTACACAGACTTGCTTTTGCAGCAAATGATTTAGTTCTTCTGGGTCTAATTTTCCACCTCTAAGTCCTCACCTGAAATGACTCTTGAAAAGTACCCACCGGGTCCATAATAGATGCTAAATAATTATCTCTCTCTCTCTGCACACACCCATTCACGCTCAAGTGTTTCTTTCATTGAAAACTCCAGGGAAAGTGTATATTTAAAAAGAATATTAAATCACACAGCTAAAGTCAACATAATGACTCCAGTGCTTGCAAAAGGCGGCGATGAGGTCTGCTACTGGCTCTCTCAGCAGCCTCCGTCTCTGTTACATTCCGCTTCTCTCTCGTCTCAGCCTGCCGTTCTCTGTAACAGTCTTTTCCAGCTACACCAGTCTTCCTAAATTGCTCAGAGAGCCCAAGCATTCTTCTTCTTCTTCTTTTTTTTAAAAAAAAAAAAACATAACACAGAGTCTTGCTCTATCACCCAGGCTGGAGTGCAGTGGCATGATCTTAGCTCACTGCAACCTCTGCCTTTCAGGATCAAGTGATTCTCCTGCCTCAGCCTCCTGAGTAACTGAGATTACAGGCACCCGCCGAGCTCAGGCATTCTTCTGTCTTAAGTTCTGTATGTGAGCTGTTCCCTCTGCTTGCAAGCCCTTTACAGCCATTCCTATGCCAGCTGCTTCTCAGCCTATTTCATCTTTGCAGAAGCCCCCAGCCTTCCCTTTCTATGGGGGGCATTGTCTCCTGGTCTCCGGTTTAGCCCTCGTGTGTGCTTCCTCGCAGTGTGTACTTACCCCATTTGCCTGTTTGCCTATTTTTTACTTTTCTCATCCTCTAGAACAGGGTCTGAAAAACTATAGCCTGGGGCAAAACGTGGCCAACCTCTGGATTTTGTACAACCTGAAAGCCAAGAATGCATTTTACATTTCTAAGTAGAAAAATTCAAAATAGGGATATTTTGTGATGTATATTTAAAAATGCACGGGAAATTCAAATTCCAGTGTCCATCAAGTTTTTGGCAACACCACTACACTCATTCATCTAGACATTGTTTATGGCTGTCTTTAGGATACAGTGACAGAGTTCAGTAGCAGCAACGGAGCCTGTACAGTCCAGAAAGCCTAAACTTGTAACATCTGGACTTTCACAGGATAAGTCTTTCGACCACAGGCCTAGAATACAAAGTCCACAATGTCAGGTTCACTTCCGTTTTCTTTGCTTTTGCATCCTTTGCTTAACACGGTGCCTAGAAGAGAAGGCCGTGCTCAATAAAAGTGGCTGAATGAAGACGATTCCCTGGGAATCTTGGTGTCATTATTCTTAGTGGGAGCAAGGCTACAGAAAATAAACAATACTTCACTTACAGATTATAAAATTCCTTTGGTTCTAAGTCATGCAGATATTTCAAAAAATAATGAGACCAACTGAAGTGACCCAATGCTTTCTTCTCACTTTGAGTTATAATATTTACAGAAATCTCCTAGACGTACTTAGACATATAGACATAGAGTGTCTTTCTATTTTTATTTTTATTTTTTTTGAGACGGAGTCTCGCTCTGTCACCCAGGCTGGAGTGCATGCAGTGGCGCAATCCCAGCTCACTGCAACCTCCGTCTCCCAGGTTCAAGTGATCCTCCTGCCTCTGCCTCCCAAGTAGCTGGGACTATAGCTTCTAAGCATTTTACATTTAATAATTTATCATTGCAACAATTCCTAAGGTGGATATTATTACTATTCTTATCCTACAGATGAGTAAACTGAGCCTAAGCATAGCTAAGTGACATATACAAAATTACAAAGCTAGAAGTGGTGGTGAGGAACTTAACTTTAGGCAGTCTGGCTCCAGATTTTATATTTCAACACTACGCCCTACTACCATTATGGTAAGAATAAAATAGCTAGCATTTGTTTAGTACTTACTATGTGACAGGATAAGTTCTAAGTGATTTTCTCATACTCACTTATTTAATATTCACAATAAACCAAAGAAGTAAGTATTATAATTCCTATGTTGCAGATGACAAACCGAAGCATATAAAGATTGTCGTATCTTTCCTGGCTGCCGTGACAAAATACCTTAGACTGGGTACCTTATAAACAACAGTCACTGGTCATTAGAGAAATGCAAATCAAAACACAATGAAATACCGTCTCATACCAGTTAGAATGGCGATCATTAAAAAGTCAAGAAACAACAGATGCTGGAGAGGATATGGAGAAATAGTAATTCTTCTTTTACACTGTTGGTGGGAGTGTAAATTAGTTCAACCATTGTGGAAGCAGTGTGGCGATTCCTCAAGGATCTAGAACTAGAAATACCATTTGACCCAGCAATCCCATTACTGGGTATATACCCAAAAGATTATAAATCATTCTACTATAAAGACACACGCACGCGTAGGTTTATTTTGGCACCATTCACGATAGCAAAGACTTGGAACCAACCCAAATGTCCATCAACAATAGACTGGATTAAGAAAATGTGGCACATATACACCATGGAATACTATGCAGCCATGAAAAAGGATGAGTTCATGTCCTTTGTAGGGACGCAGATGAAGCTGGAAAGCATCATTCTCAGCAAACTATCACAAAAACAGAAAACCAACCCCGCATGTTCTCACTCATAAGTGGGAACTGAACAATGAGAACACATGGACATAGGGAGGGGAACATCACACACCAGGGCCTGTCGGGGGTGGGGGATTAGGGATAATATTATGAACAATACCTAATGTAGGTGACGGGTTGACAGGTGCAGCAAACCACCATGGCACATGTATACCTATGTAACAAAACTGCACGTTCTGCACATGTACCCCAGAACTTAAAATATAAGAAAAAAAATTTTTAAAAAGAAAATGCACCAAGAACTAACACTTTCCTCATATTCCAGTGGCTTTTATCCATGAAAGCCTAGCCTTTCTATTCTTTCTCTGAGCCTTGGAAGGATTTCTTTCTAAGGGAAAGACTTATCTTGCCATGTTCCTCTGAGATTCCCTGCTATTCCTCTGAGATTCCCTGCCATGCCTTCTTTTCCTAAGAAGTGAAGTATTTTCAAACGGTGCCTATAACTCAAGTGCAGCCACGATGATATGAACAGTGGTGTTCAAGTTTGTGCATGTTCCTACATTACGACTGCCACCAAGCCAACAGCAATTGTAAATCGATGTCAATTCAAACACACTTTCAAATTTTAAGAATCTTAAAATGTGAAAAAAGTGAACATACTAAAATAAATTAAATATAGAAATAATTAACATTTGGAAAACTTATTAAGTGCCAGTCATGTTTCCAAATCCATGACGTGTATTAACCAATTTAACTGTAACAATATGCAAACCTGTATAGTAGACTGTATCACAAACGAAGAACAAGGGGTGTTCCAATAACAGGGCATTTATGCCCAGGCCATCAATGCACTTTGCTGCTTCAGCAAGGCACCACCATTGTCAATCACAGGACAAGACTGTTGAGGAAAGAATAAGACCTTAGAATAGTCCAAGAAAAGAAAAAAAAAAAAAAAAAAGTATTTCAATACAGTTTCCCATAGCGTTGCCATATAAGGTACAGAACACCCAGTTAAACTTGAACTGAGTTAAAATAAATTCTGTTTTAGTATAAGTATAAGCCATATATAGCATGGGATATACTTATACTAAAACATATGATTCATTTCTTTTCTGAAATCCAAATTTAACTGGGTATCCGGTATTTTTACTTTCTAAGTCTGGAAAACCTCTCTCCTATGCCAGACCAAAGTGCTTCTTTATACAACTTTACAGAATCTCACTTCCTTTCCAGAGAAGAGGGAGAAGCTCGTGGGTTTTCAACATACTTCACACACTGTCTATTTTTACAAGAGTACACATAGAACTTTTCGTGTGCCAGATATCTTATGTATGTTTTTACTGGTCCTCAGAACAGCCTGACAAGGACAGTACTTCTAGCCACATTTTATAGATGAATGAATTGAAATAAGTTAAATCATATATTCAAGGTTACACAGAAAATGTGTTAAAACTAATACAGAAACCCTTTTTTGTCTGACTGCAGAGGCCAAGCTCTTTGTAGTGAAAACCATGACTTTGTCCTGTATTTTCCATCTTGACTATTCAGAACCATTTATTCCAAGTGAACAAAATTATTGCTTCGTTTCAGTTCCTGTGAAACAGTGGGGATTATTGCCAAAAGGGAGGAGGGAGAGTGTGTGCTTCTGTACTTCCTGTAATCACTATTCCACGGAGACTAGGACTGAGTCACCAACCCGATGTGGATCCACCCCCCACTGGTACATCAACGAAGAGCAAAAAAAGAAATCCATGCTAATTTCACGTGCTAATGGAAAGCCTCATGAACGAATCAATAAGTATGTGTTCTCCACATCCAAGAGCGGTAGATCTGTTCAGCAAAAACATTCACTCTCAGATGATAGAAAATTAAAAGAAAGATTTTTCTTCCCATGTTGTTGACTTACAGCCAGATGCAGCAGACATTAACTTAAGTATGGCTCGGGCTATATGATTATAATCTTCAAGATTTTTTGCTTTTTATGTCAGCAAAAGACAGACCACAGTCGCTCCACTATGCCTTTGGCAGTTTTTGTAATTCTTTATCACTCAATCATTTAATGTCCTCTATGGTAACATAAATTGCAATTTGTAAATTAAGAGAATCAGATTCCAAAAACTCACTATATCTTGTAGTTCATTTTTGTCTTCTAATTCTAAACACAGGCCTGCATTTGGGGAAAAAGAAATGTGAGTATATTTTTAAAAGTTTCTTTTTGTTAAATGGATGGGGCTGAGGGAACTATGAGAAAAACATGAGTCTTGTAAAAGATCTAACTGAAAAGCTATAGGCTGAGATTTATTTACCAATATAGGAGTATTAGTTGACAGCCATCATTTCCATTGTTAATTTTGAGAAAAGAGACTCTGTAATAATGTAAGATTCATTCGAGATAACGTAGTTCCAGTGTCAACAGAGCTTGTTTCTCTTCATTAACAGGAAAGGAAGTCTCTTGAAGTTTTCTGAGTTTTGGTTTTTTTTTTTTTTTTTTTTTTTTTTTTTTTTTGCATGCTGTTATTTCCTTTGTTTTAGTTTTTGGCATTTTTTTAAGCGTCCAGGTTTTTTGTAGCAATTGTGAAGTGGAAAGTTAGGTCTGTTTTGAGGCTTATTGGGGGTTATTTTGGAGGTTTAGACTAAGTGGATAGTAGTTTTAATTGTAAATTTATAATTTTATTAGTCTTTTTTGTTTGATCTCGCTGTCTCTCTCTTTCAGTTAAGGTATAAGTAATTGATCAGCAAGGTTAACCAAATTATGAGTCTGAGAAATTGTCCAACTCAGGCATTGTCTTTTAATTATTGTCAATTTTTTATGTATTCTATAAAATTGAAACTGAGAATATCATTTTGATGATTAGTATAACTTTCTTTAGATAATCTTTTTTGTTTGCCAGTACTTTATTTCAATTTCTTTCTTTTACATTTTTGCACATAGAGCTTTACAACCAGAAACTGTGATTTATTAACAGGTTAAGTAATATTTTTGCTTTAATGTTTCTATGTGGTTTTCATTTTGAAATCTCAACATTGTTCATACATTTTGATTATATAAAATGGAATATATCTTCAAATTATATATATGTCTATATATGTGTGTGTGGGTGTGTGTGTATATATATATGTTTTTTAATTTCCACAGGTTATTGTGGTACAGGTGGTGTTTGGTCACGAGTAAGTTCTGTGGTGATTTGTGGAATTTTGGTGCACCCATCACCCGAGCAGTATACACCACACCCTGTTCGTAGACTTTTATCCTTCGCCCCAGTCCCACCCTTCCCCTCAAGTTCCCAAAGTCCATTGTATCATTCTTATGCTTTTGCGTCCTCATAGCTTAGCTCCCACATATCAGTAAGAACATACAATGTTTGGTTTTCCATTCCTGAGTCACTTCACTTAGAATAATAGTCTCCAATCTCATCCAGGTCACTGTGAATGCCATTCATTCATTCATTTTTATGGTTGAGTAGTATTCCATTTTGTGTATGTGTGTGTGTATCAGTTTCTTTATCCACTCTTTGATTGATGGGCATTTGGGTTGTTTCCACAATTTTGCAATTGTGAATTGTGCCACTATAAACATGTGTGTGCAAGTATCTTTTTCGTATAATGACTCTTTTCCTCTAGGTAGATATCCAGTAGTGGGATTGCTGCATCAAATGGTAGTTCTACCTCTTTTAGTTCTTTAAGGAATCTCCACACTCTTTTCCATAGTGGTTGTACTGGTTTACAGTCCCACCAGCGGTGTAAAAGTGTTCCCTGATCACAGCATCTATGCCAACATCTATTGTTTTTGATTTTTTGATTACGGCCATTCTTGCAGGAGTAAGGTGGTATCGCATTGTGATTTTGATTTGCATTTCCCTGATTATTAGTGATGTTAAGCATTTTTTCATATGTTTTCTGGCCATTTATATACCTTCTTTTGAGAATTGTCTATTCACGTCCTTAGCCAGCTTTTGATGGGATTGTTTCTTTCTTGCTAATGTTTGAGTTTGTTGTAGATTCTGGATATTAGTCCTTTGTCAGATGTATACATTGTGAAGATTTTCTCCCACTCTGAGGGCTGTGTGTTTACTCTCCTGACTGTTCCTTTTGCCATGCAAAAGCTCTTTAATTTAATTAAGTCCCACCTATTTATATTTGGTTTTATTGCATTTGCTTTTGGGTTCTTGGTCATGAAATCCTTGCCTAAGCCAATGTCTGGAAGGGTTTTTCCAATGTTATCTTCTAGAATTTGTATAATTTCAGGTCTTAAAGTCCTTAATCCATCTTGAGTTGATTTTTGTACAAGATAAGAGAGGAGGATCCAATTTCATTCTCATACATGTGGTTAGTCAATTATCCCAGCACCATTTTTGAAAAGGGCATCCTTTTCCCACTTTGTTTTTGTTTGCTTTGTTGAAGATCAGTTGGTTGTAAATATTTGGGTTTATTTCTGGGTTCTCTATTCTGTTCCATTGGTCTATCTAAATACCACCATTATTCTTCACAGAATTTGATAAAACTACTCTAAAATCCATACGGAACCAAAAAAAGAGCCCACATAGCCAAAGCAAGACTAAGCAAAAAGAACAAGTCTGGAGGCATCACACTACCTGATTTCAAACTATACTATAAGGCCATAGCCACCAAAACACTATGGTACTGGTATAAAAAAATTAGATTATCTTGAATATTGTTTAAAGATTTTTTAAATCTCTCAACATATGTCAGTATCGACTTAGCAGGATTTTGCCAACATTGCTGTATTTTCTTCTAGTCTACGACTTTTTGGAAGACTAAATGGATGGCTTGGAGCAAAGTCTTTGTAACCTCACAGGCACACATGTGATCTTCTTTTGTAATTAAGTAGCTAAGACACATTTTAAAAACCCCTTCTTTTGTGTCTAGCTACTTATTTTTTACCTTTTAAAAAAATTAACATGTGAACTAGTTGATATAGATCAGAAAAACCACAGTCGTAACTTTGGTGTTAAGCTTTCTGGCAAAACCAATAGGGTCCTCGTGGAAATTAGATTTTTATTATTATTTTTTTTTGAAACAGGGTCTTGCTGTGTCACCCAGGCTGGAGTGCAGGGGCCTGATTATAGCTCATCACAACCTCAACACCCTGGGCTCAAACGATCCTCCCACATCAGCTTCCCAAGTAGCTGGAACTACAGGCACATGCCATCATTTTTGCCTATTTGTTTGTATTTTTTTGTAGAGACGGGTTTCACCATGTTGGCCAGGCTGGTCTCAGTCCCCTGGGCTCAAGTGATCCTCCTGCCTCAGCCTCCCAAAATGCTGGGATTATAGGTGTGAGCCACTGTGCCTGGCCAGGAAATCTCTCACCTCTGTCTTTAAGGTTTACCTTTGATGATGGCTGATAAACTAAGGTGGGCTTTCCTCTGCCAGATATTCGCCGTTTCTGAAATTAAGCTAGAACAGCAGGAGTGGGAGGAGGGGACCAAAGGAGGCAAAGGTGAGCGGAGGTGAGACGGTTCAGACAGGGAAGGGAAGAAATAAGGAAGCAGGCGAGAATCAGCTTCGGCTGCTTATTTATTCATTTATTTTAGAGAGCTTGTTTCTTCCTTTAGGGCAAGAATTTTGTCAGAGCCTCTTGTAGATGCTTTTAAGTACTATAGGAAGGAAGTCTCCCAATTATTTTGTTTCATTTTAGAGCCAGTACTTTCCATTGTAAAGTAAATCCATTAATTTTGATATTTTAAAGGTGTATCACTTTGGCTATTGTGTGGCTTTTTTTATGGGTGAAGTAAAACCATTTTACTTTTTAGATATTGACAGGAGGTGGTGCCATAAGTATTGGACATGAATATAGCTGGAGTTTCTAAGGACGAATCACTCTTGAGGAAGACTTAGTTTCACATGGACAGCTACCTATAATTTGGGTTCTCTTTTTAAGAAATTAAAGATTGAAAGGGAAAGATGTTTTGGATCTGATGTGCTGCTTAATAAGAACTGTATTTTGAGGTGTCACTCACGAGTCACTTTTCCCCTCTCACATGTCTTGGTAAAACCGAGGAATCCTGGGATCTTAAGGCACTGAGAGGTCAGCCCTTCATATGTTGCCACCAGGCTAAGCAAGAATTTTTGAATGTTTCTGGGGGGATAATTTCACGTGAGATTGTTTTATGTCGTGAGCAATGACCTTCGTGGCCTAAGGTGATTTTCGGCCAGGAGAAATAGTGTTCCTCACTCTGGGGACTTACATTTGTCCTCATAGAAAAATTTTTATTGGCTTTGGTCACTTCAAAAAGGGACCTCAGATATGTCAAATAAACAGCTTCCGAGTTTTTTTTTTAATTATAAATTAACATTTTTAATTGTAAATCTTCCCTAAGCCATAAAGTATTCACTCTTCTTGAGACAGAGAAATTTTTTTACTGACCAAAATTTGAATAAGGGAAAAGGCTGTACAAATTTTAATAAGTAGCTTAACAAACAACCCTTAACCTCAGAGAAAAGTGAAGATCACAAATTTGTGAACAGCACAATTTCTAGAGAACAAAAACAAAATGTCTACCTTAGAGCAGAGCTTCACTGTCAGCTGCATCAAGTGCGGAATCAGGTCACCTGAATAAAGTCTAAATCTCACCCTAAACCAGACAGATTTAAAATCTGAGAGGAGCCTTGCCAGAGACCCTTGCCAGCCCTGGCGAGGTTGGGTAAATGAAAGCTGTGTGTGCTGGTACCCAGGCCCTTCTTGTCAGCGAAACAGTGAGAATCACTGCAGGCTAGCTTAAGGTCCCATCTGGGTCGCCAAAATGCCAACCTACTAAAGAATCAGAGTCTAGTTTAAAGAGAGTTTATTTCAATGTAAAGTTTGAACAAAGCCATCCAGGGAACACATCTTCTAAAGGACCAAAGTCAGTGTTCCAAAGTATAGAAGTTTAGATTCAATTATATAGACAAAGTTGAAGGAAGTTTAACAGAATTTCAACATCTTATTATATAAGTTTTAATGCATCATTATGATGATCTGAATAGTCGAGGTGGTCTTTTTTGAGGGGAGTATATTCAACATTTCACACTGAAGATGGAACACTCATGGGGTTTTGGCATCACCTGGTCTGAGGTGCAAGGTAATAGAAGAGGCAGTTAATCTAAAACAGCAATCAGTGATTGGAAAGAGAGCAGGCCTGGTCTCTGGTCTCCCCTCGTCATTTATAAAACAAAAACAATGAGGGAAAGAGTTCATCTATAGTCTAAAAAATAAAAGTTATTAATTTATATAACTTTATATAACGTTATATAAAGTTTATATATGCTATGTGCTATGTGACTCATCCCCAAGGCTTACCTTCTCCCTTGGATAATGAAGTTACAGGAGCCTAAAATTATATTATGTTTTATTTTATGCAAGTTTTAAAATTACCATGGAAGGTAAAAATGTGCTGGAAGAAAACCACAATTGCATTTTTAATTTTCATGTTTGGAATTCGTCTTCACTCTTGTTATCCAGGCCCACACCTGCCTACTTTGAGTGGAATATCTGGGTCTGTTTAAGGGAGATAATTGTACCCAGAAAGGGGGCCGCTGTGTAAAGTAACAAACAAAGCCTGGTGGAGCAGGTCACAGAGTTCAAGGAAATTATCAGGGCAACATAACACCAAAGCATGTGGTCAGAGAGCTGGTAGGGAAAACATCATAGATTCCATTCAAAGTAGACTCACAGGAGTAACTAATACCAAACTCAAGATTGTATTCTCACCTCTCCATTGTTCTAGTATTACTTCACTGCACTTTGAGCAAATAGAAACACAACCTTAAACTATCACATTCTTTCTTTATATATTCATTGTGATGGTTAATACTGAGTGTCAGCTTGATTGGATTGAAAGATACAGGTATTGATCCTGGGTGTGTCTGTAAGGGTGTTGCCAAAGGAGATGAACATTTGAGTCAGTGGGCTGGGAAAGGCAGACCCACGTTTAATCTGGGTGGGAACCATCTAATCAGCTGTCAGGGCAGCTAGAATATAAGCAGGCAGCAAAACGTCAACAGAGAGCCTGGCCTCGCCTCCCAGCCTACATCTTTCTCCCGTGCTGGATGCTTCCTGCCCTCAAACATCAGATTCCAAGTTCTTCAGTTTTGGAACTTGTACTGGCTCTCCTTGCTCCTCGGCCTGCAGACGGCCTGTTGTGGGACCTTGTGATCATGTGAATTAATAATAAACTCCATTTATATGTATATCTATTCCATTAGTCCTGTCCCTCTAGGGAAACCTAACTAATACATTCATTCATTCAATAATTATCTTGAGTGCTTACTCTGTGCCAGGCACTGTTTTAGGCACAGGGGATTCGGCAATAAAAAGAAAGAAATGCTGCCCTCTTGTAGCTCACATTCCAGCTAGGGAAATCAGGTGATACCATAAATAAGTCAAATGCACAGTATGTTAAGGGATGATAGGTGCTAAGCAGGAAAGAAACAAAGCACAGAAAGTGGATACAGAGTATTGAGGAGGTAGTGTACAATTTTATATGGGGTACCCAAGGAAGGCCTTGCTGGGGTTGCATTTGAATAAAACCTTGAAAGGATATGAGAGGAAACACTGGGTGACCTCTAAGGAAATAATACCCAATTTGAATGGGTAAAAGTAATGATCCAGTACTATACAAGTATACAGAAGGGAGAGCAAAAACCACACGATCATCTCAACCCATACAGAAAAAGCACCTGACAAAATGCAACAGCATTTCATGATAAACACTCAACAAAGCAGAAGCAGAAGAAAACTACCTCAGCATAATAGAATCCATATACGAAAACCCACAACTAACACCGTTCTCGATGGTGAGAGACTGAAAGCATTTCCTCTAAGATCAGGAACGGGACAGAGATGTGCACTCTTACTACTTCTGTTCAAGACAGTACTAGAAGTCTTAGCCAGAACAATTAGCCAAGTGAAAGAAATAAAAGCCACCCTCATTCAAAAGAAGGAAGTAAAATTATCTCTATTCACAAATGACATGAGCATTTATGTGGAAAATCCTAAAGATTGCAAACACACAATCCTGTCAAAATAAACAAACAGTTTCAGCAAAGTGGCAAAATATAAGATTAACACACAAAAATCAGTTGCATTTCTGTAAACTAGCAATGACCAATCCAAAAATAAAATTAAGAAAATAATTCCATTTACTGTAGCCTCAAAAATACTTAACCAAGGGGGTAAAATACTTGTACACTGAAAACCATGAAATTTTGCTAAAATAAATCAGAGAAGATACAAATAACTGGAAAGACATCCTGTGCTCACGAACTAGAAGAATTAATATTGTTAAAACATCCATATTAACCAAAGCAATATACAGATCATTGCAATCCCTTACAAATTCCCAATGGTATTGTGTTGCAGTAATAGGAACATAATTCTAAAATTTATGTGAAATCTCAGGAAACTCCCAAATAGTCAAAACAATCTTCCAAAAGAAGAACAAAGTTGGAGGTCTCCCACTTTCTGATTTCAAAAATATTACAAACCAAAAGTAATCTCTATGGGGTGGTTACTGGCTTAAGGACAGATGTACGTGTGTGTGTGTGTGTGGATACAGCCATTCACCAAGCGCTGGATTCTGCTTCAAGCTGGTTTCCACTGTCATTGCAAGGTGGCTGCAGTGGTTCCACATTTTGCCCCTAAAACCACAATGTCCAGGGAAGGAAGAGAGTATATCTCTCCCTTTTTACTTTTACTCTCCCTTTTATAATACTCCCAAGTGTGTGTGTGTGTGTGTGTGTGTGTGTGTGTGTGTGTGTGTAGGCACCTTTCTTAATCCTGGTTCATCGTCTTAAAAATGAATAGTGTTCAATTCAGGGTAATGGGGTAGTTTTGGTGGATCAACACTAATCTGTATATTTTGGAAAATTAATTTAAAAATTCATGCCCAATGAAAAATGCTTGGGACCACACTACATGAAGATACACTGAACTCAATATAACTTGATTAAGTAATAGCTTCTGAAACACAGAAATTTGTGCTGATTCATTTTCAAATGCAGATAATAATATCTATTCAAAGAAGGTCTCACAATGCAGATCACAAAGATAAAACAGTACGTTGACCTCAGAGAAAAGATGATATCATGATATCTAGTTTGAAATAGAAGAGCATGACCTTCATAACTGACTTGTTGGTGTGAGGCATTAGCTGTATTCTCCATATGCCAATTGGGAGCTCAGAAAATTGATATATCAAGATGTATTTGATGACAATCAACATAGATCGTAGTGAATAAGATCCCCCAAGAAGAATATTTAGTGGGAAAAAGAGTACAGCAAAGTGCCCTGGTCATACTATTATTTAAGTATCATTCACACAAAGATGAACCAGCAGAAGAAAATGTAAAAATCAAGAACATGAAAAGATATCCAGAAAAGTCTGGTGTCATCAGCAAAGTATTCTAGTAAGGAAAAAAGGCATCTTTGAATGATGCCACTGCAAACTACCACAGTGACGAGGACAGAGACGCAAGGCGTTGAGCTGAAAGCGAATGAGGTGGGAAGCAGGGGAGACCCTGGTATTGCTGTCTTGTCTTTCAAGAAGCTTGACTGGGCTATGGGAAAAAGAAAGCAGTGAAGGGGAACTAAGTACGCATGTGTGTTTCTAAGGTGAGGGTAAGTCAGGAAAAGGGGCAAGCTGAAGATACAAGAGAGAAAGAAAACAAAACAGGATTCCAGAGAAAATCAGAGGGTACAAATGGGGTGGTGGAGAAGGAGCTTTGAGCCCAGGAAGAACCCCACCCCCACACTCGTCCCTCTGCACGAGAAGGGAAAAGCCCAGTTCTCAGGGTGTCTGCTGTGCAGGGCAGAAGCCGAGTGTCATGGTGCAGGATATGAGAGCAGCAATGAGGCACAGACATCGTTCAAATAATGCTGGAAATCAAACAGCAGAGAGAGCCCAGCTGAGCAGCAGCGGAGGGTCTGATAGGGAAATAGCCGGCCACAGGCTGCTTGGGTGGCTTTAGACTGTTAACGCTGTAAGTCTTTTGCACATCTTTACTATGACATCCAACAGCCACGTGGGGAATCTGCATACATTCCTTCCCCCTGAATAATGAATTATCAGCCACTATCAAGAGGAGAAATCATAGGTCTATAGAAATTACTACAATAAATCATTTCTGGCGACGTGGCTCAGGGGCTTAGAATTATCATCATCATCGTTATCTAATCAGCTAATATTTTCTGCCGCCTTACAAAGTTGCAGGAGCTATGCCAAGTGCTCTTCGTATGTTAATTCATTTAATCCTCCCCACAGTCTTGAGATGGGAAGCTTCATCATTCCTGCCGCTGAACCAAGCGATGGCTCACACCCAGCCCAGGGTCGAGCAGCCAACAGCTGGACCAGGCAGTGCCCAGCAACTAAGCAAGTGCCCTCAGCCAGCAGGTTCTCATCTGGACCAGGTGCCCTGAGGATATGCAGTCTCACAACAATCACTTCCTTTTCTTTGGCCACTTTTCAGGCTGCTAATATTTCAAAAAAAAAAAAAAGTTTCTTTGGTTAACTTAAAAAAAAAAAAGGCAGAGATTGATTCACTTTTGAATGTGCCATTTTTTCCAATGATATATTTAATTTGAATTCTCTTTTTTCATTTAGAGCAGTACTTTAACAATTAATGCAAGTGGATAAATTCAGAGAAAATAGGAAATTTTATCATATCAGAAATTACTACTTGGAAAGAAAAATAATTAGAATTTACATTTTAAGTTTAAAAAATAAAAAAAGATGGCCGGGCGCGGTGGCTCAAGCCTGTAATCCCAGCACTTTGGGAGGCCGAGACGGGCGGATCACGAGGTCAGGAGATCGAGACCATCCTGGCTAATATGGTGAAACCCCGTCTCTACTAAAAATACAAAAAACTAGCCAGGCGAGTGGCGGGCGCCTGTAGTCCCAGCTACTCGGGAGGCTGAGGCAGGAGAATGGCGGGAACCCGGGAGGCGGAGCTTGCAGTGAGCTGAGATCGCGCCACTCACCCCAGCCTGGGCGACAAAGCGAGACTCCGTCTCAAAAAATAAATAAATAAATAAAAATAAAAACAGATTAATAATCAGGAAGCACAGGAATTAAACACTATATTTCAACTGCGTGAAAAAGTGATTTCCTCAGAAAAACCACTTTAGAAAGAATGCTGTCTTCTGAGAACTGGAATTTATTTATTTCCTCAACAAATATATAATTTACATATACATAATTCATAGATATATGTAGAAAGAGGGAGAGAGAGAGAGAGACAGGGTCTCACTCTGTGGCCCAGGCTGGAGTGCAGCGACATGAACACAGCTCCCTGCAACCTCGACTTCCTGGGCTCCCATGATCCTCCTGCCTCAACCTCCTGAAGTGTTGCAATTACAGAGGCATGCCACCCCACCCAGCCAACAAATCAATTCTAACATTATACTTTAAGATACAGAGGATAAAATAATTTACATCATATAAATCAGCTTATTTAACTGTTTTGGTTTCAAGCAATGAGCTTGGGCCTTCTAAAAGACAGTTCCCTTAGTCAAGTCTTGTAAGAAAATAGAACCAGATGTTTGACCCTCAATAACTCCAACGCCAATGACTCAGGGGACAACCTGTGAGGTGGACAAGGTCCCCTACTGCCATGTGTCTTCTCCATGGATCCTGACACACATGTGCAGACAACAGGAGAGAAAGAAGGGCTTCCTGGAGAATGAAAAGCTGAGAGGAACTTAGAGGTAAACTGTACCTTAAGGAATCTTTGAGCCCATCCCCTGAGCTTCACATGGGCTAATTCTTAATATCCCTGTTTTGGAAACTGGGTTCAAAACCATTAATTAACATATCGAAAAATAAGAAACTAGGAAGTGGTGCAATAAGGCCACTAAAGTAGGTCTCCAGTCTCTTAGTGTTCATTTCGGTACAGAACAATGTATGTCCCTACATGTAGGTAACATCCTCAATGCTGTTTCTTCCTTAGTTTCTGTAGAGAACCCAGTTTAATTGCAACTGGGAAATGCATGATTATTTCAAGGCTCGTGCTTGGAAATCCATCAGGATGAGATATCGCAGCTCTAAGTGTCCCTGAGAGAGCCATTCTGATGCTGAAGCTGAGTAGTTTCTACTCGTAATAACGAGCTTATGCAAAATGACAGTCACCTCTCATGCGCTGATGAACTAATAAAATAAATTTTGTAAAATGACATGGGTGCTTTTGCTAAAAATTCATACTTTATTTGATTGGTTGTTTTTCAACAGAACTTTGAAGGATCTTGGTGAAATAGAAAAACATGGGTCTTCTGAACTGAAGTTACTGTTTCATTTTATAAATAAAATAAAACAACTTGAAATATGAGAATCATAGCAATTATTATTTCACCCTCCAGGTGGTATCTTTGCCTGTTAACATTTAAAATATTAAACCTGTCAAATTCACGTAGGGTCCGTTACTGCCCAAGCACCACTGCTATCTTCATAGCTTTGACATTTTCAAAATTTCTAGGGAGCAATATGAAAACCACGACCACACGTAGCCATGTTTTCCTGACTTAATTTGTGAGGCAGAAGCAACGAAAATTAAACTGGCCATTTTAAGAATTTTTCTATTTTGGCTTGGTATTCATTTATTTATTGTTTCATTCATTAACCCAACACACAATGACTGGCAGTCCTTCCTGTCCTGTACTGTTCTCAGTGCAGGGAGGGCATCGTGAACAAAACAGACAGAGCCCCCGCCTTCATGGATCTTAATTCCAGCTTTGGGAGGAGAAGGACGTAAGTACTGAGTCGAAAAAACACGTCATGTTTCAGGCGGCAATTCACACTAAGTAGAAAGATAAAGCAAAGGCAGGCCACGGAGTGCGGAGGGTGGGTTGTAATCTTAATGACATAATCAGAAGGGAACTTACCAAGAAGGTGATGAGAAAAAACTTGAAAGAAGGGAGAGCACGCTCCCGATACAGGAACCAACAAGCCCCAAAGTCTGCAGGCGCAGCCGGGGTTGCTCCTGGCTGTTTGATGCTCTAAGAATCCAAAGAGTGAGCGGGGTTGGAACTGACGGAGTGAAGCAGAGGAGTTCACGCCCGAGAGGTGATGGTGGCATGTTTCCCCTACGTTAAATAGATCAATAAACTTTATCTTATTTGTATTCCTGTTTTAATTAAATGAGGAGCAAAACCCTTTGCCTTAATAAAACAAAAAATCTCAGGGACATAAATGTGATCGACAGGTCACCACAAAAGGCCTCTTAGACAGTCTTATAAAATTCAAGTTTTGTAAATTTTGTGTTAAAGAATTCAGGTAAGTTCATTTAGTAGCGCACATGAAGATCAAGTTCAAAGGTCAAGGTAAATGTCCTATGACTTGCTAGTTCCTCGTTGCCGCCATTTGCTGACTTTGAATTCACCTATTTACCTTCCTCCGACTCTTCTGTGCGGTTCTTTTTGCCAAACCCCCCCAAATCTGTGCTTGTATGCTCAGATGTTCTAACTGCCCCTGTAAATCACCACCAAGCCCCATCTGCATCTAACGCCGTCTGCTTTTCTATCACAAGAAGAAACACCATTGCTCCAAACAGCTTCCTTCCAGGCTAACTCAGGACCTTGATTCTTCCATTACGGCTACACATTTTATTATTAACCTCACCATAGTTGTGCCATTTAATATTCTGCAATGGTTATAAATTGTACTAATACTGTACATCAGTCTCAAGAATTAGCATATTTTCCTTATTGTTAAGAACTCTGCCTGACCCAGTCAGCAGTCACGCCCTGTTGGAGGTATCATTACAACACTCACATCTCTGTTACAAATCCACATTTGCCCATACCACTGTCACTCACTTAGCTCAACTGAGGACTTCTCATCTGAATTATTTTAAAGATTTTCCAATACAGCATTCAGTCTGACAATGCAAAATACCCTCATTTATAAAAATACTAGTAAGATGGATATTTTGGGACTGGAAAGGAACTCTTTTATCTAACTCACTTACCTGATGCATGGACTTTTGTTCATGTGTTTGCTTGTTTTTTAATTTCTCCCAGGTAGTTTTCAGTCTTCCATTTGTAGCAGAACTCTTCTGGTGAGAGAATTCACAAAATCTAAAAGTGGATACATTTTCTAACCATTCAAATTATAAGGCGTTAATAATCAAATGCAGCAGTGTATTAAAAAATACACCATGGCCAAGTGGATTTTCCCCAGGTGCGCAAAGATGGTTCAACATTCCACAATCCATCAATGTGACCCACCGTATCAGCTGGATAAAGAAGAAAAAATGTATTACCATATCAACAGAAGCAGAAAAGCATTTGACAAAAGCAACACTCGTTCGTGAGAAAAACTCTCAGAAAACTAGAAAGAGAGAACAAGAGTCAAATTCATAAAGAGCATCTACAAACATCCTGCAACTAATATTATACTTAACGGTGAAAGACTTACATTTTTTTCTTAAGATCAGGGAGATAAAAAGATGTCCGATCTCAGCACTCATTCAACATACTACTGGAAATTCTAACTAGCACAAGAAGGCAAGATGAAGAAACAGAGGCATATAATGGCTCGATATAGGAAAGATGTCAGTTCTCTCCAAATTGATCTATAGGTTTAATTCCATTCCTAGAAAAATCCCAGGAAGGTATTTGTAGACATAAACAGGCTTATTTTAAAATTTCTTTGGAAAGGCACAGAGCCTAGAGTATCTAAAACAATTCTGAAAAAAAAAAAAAACCAAGAGTGGGAATGAGCATTCTTGCTTGATGTGAAGAGCTACCACTAGAGCTACAGTAACCAAGACAGTGTGGTATAGGCCGAGGACAGACACAGAGATCAACAGAAAAGAATTTAAAAACCCAGGAATGAACCCACACAAATACATCCATCTGACTTTTGGCAAAGGATCAAAAGCAATTCAATAGAAGAATATCCTTCAACAAATGGTAATGGCGCAACTAGACAATAATAAACAGAAGGAGGAGGAGGAGGGACAGGAAGAGGACAAGAAGAAAATGGAGAAAGAAAACAGAATTTTGATCTAAACCTCACACCTTATACAACAAAACTCACAATTATTGACCTAAATATAAAATATAACGTAGGTGGCAAGCCACCCAGGTGCCAAGGCAAGAGACTGAAGGCACAAGCTGTTCCAGTATAATAAAGAAAATAATTATAATAAGTTATACTAGAAATAGGATATAGAGATGATTATGAATATTATCAATCATTAGTTTGTAGTAGTAATCTTTGTATTATTATTATAATAATCTCTGTTTTATAAGTATAAACTAGGGAAAACCAGGCCATACAGAGTCAGGAGCTGAAGGGACACTGCAAGAGGTGACCAGAAGGCAAGAGTGTGAGCCCTCTGTCATGCCCAGATAAGGGCCACTTGAGGGCTCCTTGGTCTAGCGGTAGCGCCAGTGTCTGGGACGACACCCGTTACATAGCAGACCTTGGTCTAGTGGTAACGCCAGTGCCTGGGAAGACACCCGTTACTTAGCAGACTGGGAAAGGGAGTCTCCCTTTCCCTGGGCGAGTTAGAGAACACTCTGTTCCACCACCTCTTGTGGGAGACCTGACATTAGCCAGGCCTGCCTGCAGTCATCCGGAGGCTTCGATGCCTCCCTGTGGTGCTGTGCTTCAGTGGTTACGCTCCTTGTCCACTTTCGTGTTCCGCCTGTACACCTGGTGCCTCTCTTAAGTTCTTAGAAGATAGCAGTAGCAAAATTAGTGAAAGTATTAAAGTCTTTGATCTCACTGATAAGTGCATAGAAGAAATGCTGACGTATGCTGTCCTCCCTCTCCGCCTCAGCTACGGCAAAGGGAAAGGCTCCCCGTCCAGTGGACACATGGACTCGTGTGACCGTATCAATCACTTGAGATGACTCACTTTCCTTGCCCTGCCCCCTTGCCTTGCATACAATAAATAGCAGTGCATCCAGGCATTCGGGGCCACCACCAGACTCCGTGCATTGGTGGTAGTGGTCCCCTAGGCCCAGCTGTCTTTCTCTCTCTCTTTATCTCATGTCTTTATTTTTCTATGATCTCTTGTCACCACATATGAAGAGAAAACCCACAGGCCCCGTAGGACTGGACCCTACAATATAAAACTATACAACTTTTAGGGAAAAATATAGAACATAACCTATGGAAACTAGGACTAGGCAAAGAGCTCTTAGTCTTCACACCAAAAGCACAATTCAGAAAAAGAAATACTGATAAATTGGACCTCATCAAAATTAAACAGTTTGATCTGTGGAATACCCATTAAGAGGATAAAGAGACAACCTACAAATTAGGAGAAAATATTTGCAAACCACAGACCCAATACAGGGCTAACATACAGAATAATAAATAACTCAAAATTAAACATTAATAAAGCAAATATCCAATTCAAAAATGGGGAAAACGCAAGATAAATTTCACTGAAGTGGTTAGACAGATGATACATCAATGCATGAAAAGATGTCCAACATCATTAGCGGCAGGAAAACACCAAATAAAACTACAGCGAAACATCACTGTAGCGGAAGTAAAAAAAAAAAAGTCATAAAACCAAATGCTGTTAGAAAGGTGGAGAAACTGGGTCACTCATACATTGTCGGTGGGAATTTAACATGGAACAGCCACTCAGGAAAACAGCATGGCGGCTTCTTACTCTTGACAGCTGACCCAGAGAAATGGAAACATGTTCACACAAAAACCTATATAGAAGTTTTACTCACAAGAGCCCATATTGAAAGCAACCTAACCAGCCTTCCATGGATGAATAAACGGCAGTGCATTCACCCCAAAAATACCACTCAGCAATGAAAAGGAGTACAAAGAAAAGTGTTGGTACACATAACAACTCGACGTCACAGGAATTATGCTAACTATGCCAGTCTCAAAGAATTCCCTATTGTCTGAATCCATTTATATGGCATCATTAAAATGCTGCATTTGTGGAGATGGGAAACAGATGAGCAGTTGCCAATTATTAGGGAGTGGAGAGGAAGAGAGGCAGCCGTGGCTGTAACAGAGGTACGCAGGGGGCTCTTGTGTTGGGTTTGTCCTTGTGTGTTTTTTCTTGTCTTGGTGGGCACACAAATCTACACATGTGATAAAACTGCAAAGAACTACAGGCACACACGCACGCACCATGCACACACACACAATATTCTCAGGTTTACAAGAAGCTGCAAAAGAGAATTCCCGCATGTTAACATGTAGACTACCCTTCCTTTACTGCCTATACATGCGGTTCGTGTGTGTGCGTGTCCGCATGTTTCAGAAAATTGTGAGTACAAGTTGCAGACATCATTGATGCTTTATCTATTAAAATTTCAGTGTGTATTTCTAAAAATAGACCATTTCATAACCACAATCTGATTCTGAAAATGAAGAGGTGAATGTGGACAGCATCCTATATTTCCACCCACAGACTTGATCCGGGTTTGCCGGTTCCCCTCGTGTTCCTGATCTGGTGCAGGAGCCAATCCCGACCATCCTCACATTTAGTTGGGCGTCTTCTTAGTCCCTTGTAATCAGGGACAATTCCTCCATCTTTCTTTGTGTTTCACAATCTTGACACTAAAGAGTGGGGAACAGTTGTTTTGAAGTATAACTTCCATTTGGGTTCACTGGATGCTTCCTCCTGATTAGATCTAGGTTATGAAAGTTTGGAGATGCACAGAGGCGAGGTGATGTGTTATTGTCAGTACGTTCCTTGTGTCTAAGGGCACAGGAGCTCAGCTCATCCCATCACTGCAATGTTAATTTGATCACGTGATTACTGCACTAAGATGGAACCTGCTATAAAGTTCCTATTTTTCCTTCGGCAACTAATAAATATTTATATATTCTGTAACTAACAAATATATAGATATCTTGTTTTTCTGCCTATTTCTGCATAATTTTAATGACCATTGGTAATTCTTCCCCAACTAGTTACCAAATGATGAGATTTTAATTCCATCTTCCCTTTATCTTTATTGGCTAGATTCCTACCATATGGAAGAGGTTTCCCTTCTCTTCCATTTATTTATTATCTATTTGTACATCCCCAGTGTGCATTTGTAGATTCTCATTCTATTCAGGGTGACACATCCATTGCCATCAATTACTCTGTCACTCAAATTGTCCCAGACTTGGCCAGTGGGACCCCCACATCTCATGAGCCCTTGCTAACCATCTGGTAATGGGGCAGCTGGAGCCTTTCTTGCCCCAGCACAAGCATCAGCTACATCTCTAACGAACCCAGGTTACCGTTACTGAAAGAACAATATTTACAAGCCAGAATTGAGTGCTAGGCATGCTTGCTGCTACTAGAAATGTATGTATATAAAGGGCAAAGACGGGAAATTTGTATGCATAAATGCAGATATAGATACACACACTTCTATATCTATACCTATGTCCATTTCCACTTATCATCTATATCTATCTCTATTTTTTAAATTCTATACATGTGTGTCAAAAATCATGCGCTCACACTGATCCCTCTGATCCCAATCCAACACCAGACGGTTTCTTCTAGGCTTGCCCCACTCACGTTATTCCCGGTACCACAATCTATTTACTTATTTTCTTATGAAAAGCTGCAGAGAGTAGTTGCATCATTTCTAAACCACACTTCCGTATTTACAGAGCCAAAGCACGGTGCTCACAAACAGTGCATCCCAGAGCCACTTAGACTCACTCTCCTCTCCTCACCCTTCCCTGTGCTGAGGCCACTCATTTGAAAAACGTTAAGTTCACTCATTTTATTCTGTTTTTATTTCTTTTTGTATTTCTCTTTTTCCATACTTGTGGATTTTATATATTTATTCACTTTTAGACTGGGAAACATTAAGTTTGTTCTAAAAGTCAACATAGAAAGGTAAACTAGGCAAGGGACCACTACCCCATCCTTCCATGCATCCCCAAGGCATCCGACCTCATTGTTCCTGGTGTAGGATACCAGAGCTTATGGAGGGGAGAGGTCAATGAGGCAACTAAACCCCACAGGATACCTGAGCTCATGGAGGGGAGAGCTCAATGAGGCCACCAAAACCTCACAGAGCCTGGCTTGCAGTCACCACCCCTGAACACAGCTGCACGAATGTCCCATAAGAAACCAGCAGAATATGTGCTGAGAACAAGCAATAATATTTCTTGTCTAAAAAAGGGAGCTTTGTTTCACTTACATTAAGATATGTTTCTGCATGAACCCCTTCTATTTTGCAACTGGACAAATTTCTTCCCAATTCCTTGCTCGTAGAACATTTCTTTTTCTACTACTGCATTAGTATTTATTGCAGACTTCTTTAGTGGTCTTATTTATTTGTCAACACTTTAGAACTTTTCAGAAAACTTGGAAATCCCCTAACCACATTTGTATGAATCAGCACATTGTCAAATATTCTAATATCTCTCTCTAGTGAACTCACAGAAAAGAACTATCCACCGATGCCACCACAACAGGAAGAATCCTTCTATGAAAGTCTGGTTAGAATCTTCTGTAACTTAAGACACATCCACGATCTGTTGCCTACAAGATGGAACTAAATTACTTTTCATGGCATACAAATCTTTTTGTAACACAATCCCTGTCTGTCCCCTCCAATCTCACACCCCCCACAGCTGACCTCCGTGAATCTTAATTCCAGCCTCACACTAGACTTGTGCTCGCTGGGTTTATCATGCTGCTTCACGCCTACTGGTCTCTGTAGAAATTGGTTCATCTGCCCATGACGTCTCTCTCCTTCTTGTATAAATGTGTACTCATCTCTTAAGTTGCATCAAGAAAAATCACTGCACTGATGCTATCCCTGGATGCTGTCAAGAGTTTCCCATGCTAAAATCTGTCTTGACTTCTCTTCAAACAAGTCTGTGCTGAGTTACAGCATCTTCCAGACTACTCTCCTGCTCTAAGCCCCACGTTCTCTCTCCTTCTCTCAGCCTCTCCCCGTGTGTCTCTCTCTCTGTCTACCTCTCTTTCTCCCTCCTCTATCTGTCTAGAAGAATACTCCTTATTTAGATCAGACAAACAATCCTAATTAGTTTCGTATCTCCAGTGCCCCGTACATGACAGGTACCTGAAAAAATGAGTCAATCCATTAATGTTCAAGGGTGGAGACTAGTATGTATATTTTTAATTGGATTAAAGTGAAATGAAATGAACAGAAAGATGCTCTGCCAGGAAGTTAAACTTCATTCCTCTGCATCAATTATCAAAATTACCCTAGAGTTTTTCCTACAGTCTGTGTGCTAATTCAATATAAAATTTCAGCCCAAATATTTAAAAATTTATCACAAAATATACTTAGAAAAACAAACTAAATTCCAGGGAAAGCTAAAAAAAAAGCCTCAATCAAATATAGTTTTAAAAATTATTTTAGAAGTCATATTATCAAATCAGAATCTTATTAAAAGAAATAAAGCTTTAATATTTTTAATTATTTAGTAATATTTTATCTCATAACCCAAAATTTAAATATAAACATTAACTTCAAAAGCAAAATTTTATGTCTTTTAGAAAAAAAATTGTAGCATTTTTAATTCCTTTTATAAGGTTAGCATAAGCCTAAAAGCAAAATCTAAGCATGACCCTGGAAACAGTATTGTGAGGCTCTGACATATAAAGGGCTATTAAGTTGTCACTCCCGATCTTACAATACGAAAAGAACAGGGCAAACTGAAAAAAATTCAATGAATTTTCTTAGAGCCATCAGAGACTGAGATTACAGGGCCAAGTACCACCTCAACATCTTGGAGACAGTCACCAGGATTTGCTCACCTAGAGCAGAAGATACTGGCGATACGAACCGGTAGGGACATGTCAGTGGTCACTCTGATGAATTGCTGTGCACACCAGTATCTGGGGTCTGCAGAACCAGACACCTACTGTTGTCACTTTCCACCCAGATATCCTACCAGCTCTCACAACAGAGATCCATGAAAGATTCCTCATGGCTTCAGCAGAGAAAGGAAGAGTGATCACGTTGAAATTCACCCAGAACCTTCTTTATCGCAAAAGCTTACAAGAGGAAAGACTCTGTCAGAGCTTTTTCCCAGGTGGGAAGAACAGCCCTCCCACTCTGGAACCTCTAGTCTTCTTGTCTCACCTATATGCAAACACACACACACACACACAAACACATACGCATACATGGATACAAAACAAAGCCAACACAGTGAGGGCCTTAAGGAAATAGACTGGAGAGCACTGCAGCCAAGGAAGTGAGTAGGGAACAGGAGAAGGAAAAGCTGCACCACAGTGAACACTGTGAAAGTCCCAGCTTCAAGAAGCAGGCCAAGAAAATGCTGAGATTTAATCTGGAGGAGATGGGATGCTCCCTTCCCCCATGCCTTATCTCCATACCAGCTGCGCTTGCCATAACAGTGGATTCCAGCTGAAGGAGCTCCAAGGCGCTCTCTGAAGAACAGAAACTAGGGAAATCCAAAGTCAAGAGAGGAGGCAAAGACAAGGACAACGGAGGATTTAAAAGTCTCCAGGAACTACAGCTGTAGCTCATGTTAGAAACAACCCAGCTCTAGCCAGACAAGCTTAAATCCTCACACTAAAAGTGTATGTCCCTCAGCTCCTGCGATGCAATAGTGTCTGGTTTTCAAAAAAAAATTACAAGATGTGCCAAAAGGCTAGAGATGAGTAATTATCAGGATCAGACACAGATATGATACTCACATTGGAATTATCATACAATTATCTTTTCTGCTTTTTCCATTAGGGCTCTTAACATTAACATGTTAAAGCTGGGAACAGACAGGTGCTGTGAGCAGAGAGATTAAAACTCACAGAAAGAATCAAGATGAAGCATGATAAGTCAAACATAGTGAGAGAAATGAAGAAAGCCTTTGATAGGCTCATGAGTAGACTCAACACAGCAGAGTTATATACATCAATGAGGCTGAGCACAGTGGCTCACGTCTGTAATCCTAGCACTTTGGGAGGCCGAGGTGGGCAGATCACTTGAGATCAGGAGTTTGGAACAAGCCTGACCAACATGGTGAAACCCAGTCTCTACTAAAAATACAAAAATTAGCTGGGCATGGTGATGCCTGCCTGTAATCCCAGCTACTCGGGAGGCTGAGACAGGAGAATTGCTTGAACCTGGAAGGTAGAGGTTGCAGTGAGCCGAGATCGTGCCCCTGCACTCCAGCCTGGGTGACAGAGATGAGACTCTGTCAAAAATCAATCAGTCAATCAATCAATCAGAGACTGCAGATAAGTCAACCGACTTTTCCTAAACTGAAACATGTAGAAGAAAATCATGAAAAATACAGAACTGAATGCCCAAGGACTCTGAAGTATAACATACAACTAATGGGAATACTAGGAGGGTGAGAAAGAACCAAGCAAAGATATACTTGAATAATAGCCAAAATCTTTCCAAAATTAATAACACATACCAAACCACAGACTCACGGTGTTAAGAGAATGTGGAGCAACACACATATTAAAACCAAAAAAGAATCCACACACAGACCTATCATATTCGAACCACAGCGGACTAAAGACGATAAGAAAATCTTCTTAAACAGAGGAGGGGAAATCTTAACTACAAAGGAAGCAGGATAAGAATTGCTGTGGACTTCTCATCAGCACTAAATTATTCAGGTGGAAAAGAGAGTGAAATATTTAAACAGTTGAAAGTAAAAGAAATACCAACTTAAAATTCTATATGGAGTAAAGTTATCCTTTCAAATGAAGGACAAAAAAGACTTTCTCTGACCTCAAAAACGCAACAACAGAGAAATCATCTCCAGCAGTCCTATGCTCCAAAAAATGATAGTAGTTCTTCGGACAGGAAAATATGATTAGTCAGAAACTTGCATCTGCATGAAGAACATTAGGGAAGGAATGAATAGAAAATAAGACTCAACTATATGTTGTTTACAAGAATACATATTAAATATGAGAATCAGATAGGTATAAAGTAATCGTGACAGCTTGGTGTTGGTGGAAGAGTCTAATTGTATCCAATTTTATCAATCGTATGAAAATGTTTGAAACCTCACTGAAGGAGAATGGGGAAAGGTGCTGATCGAAGGAACTTTGGGAATGAGCAGAGTCTGCAAGATTAAAATCCAACTCTGCTGCACATAAGTACTGTGCCCTAGTTGACAGGTTGTTCCCCATGGGGGTACACAGTAACAATTCTGAATCTGCTATGCATGTACTGAAATTGACCAGTGACATGAACGGATGGTGGCTGGTGGAGCCAAGTTCCTCACTGTTGGAGAGAAAGTCACAGAAAACGAAGCTGACATGGCAGGAAGAACCCATGTACTAAAGGATTCGAGTTGAAGACATATTAGCAGAGAAAGAAGCCCAGAAGGAGTGAGCCTGGCGCTCCAGGCCTTCTCACAGGGAACCCTGCAGTGTTGATATGAGAGCATCTGAACGTGGAATAAAAAACAAAAAGCAAGAAACACGGGTGGTTAAAACTACACTTAGTCTTCATCATAACCTGCTCCACAGCAAGCTCTACACAAGACCAATTATTTTTAAATTTAACTATTATCAACATAAATACTTTAACCTTACGTGAACCTCCTAAGGGATTGTAGACATTAATACACCTGGCTATTTTTTGTATTTTTAGTAGAGACAGGGTTTCACCCTGTTGGCCAGGCTGGTCTTGAACTCCTGACCTCAAGTGATCTGCCCACCTCAGCCTCCCAAAGTCCTGGGATTACAGGTGGCACTGTCCTTTTGATCAGACATCTAGAGAGTTTCCACTCCAGGTCTGGGAATCTTCTGGGTTTCCAATCTGCCTGCATCACCCTGGTTCATCATCCAGCAGGACCCCGGGTTCTCTGCCAGGTGACACTAGGGAAGGATGTTCCTTGGGTCGTTGAGAGACAAGTGCAGGACATTTTCAGTGTCTGTTTGAAATCACAGCTTGAATTTCATAGACAAAGTCTTTGTCATCACTGCATATGCTTTTATGGGACTCCTTAATGTTTCCAAAGTTTATACCTCACTTCCTGAATACACTACAAGCTTATTGCAGAAAGGCTCCCACACCCTTCGGTTCTTGGATATGCCTGCAATACGGGGCCTTAAATACAGGACCAAAGATAGGATATTAAAAATGGTACCTATTCAAGAATTTAACATCAACTTCTTCATTTTATAGACCAGCCAGCTGAGAAAAGCTGAGAATTTAAAAGATCTAAGATATGTGCCACCACGATGTCCATACAAAAGAAAAGGAAGATGTGATCATCTGAATACTTCTTTTGTAAAGACTTCATATGCAGAGACACTTAGAACCTCCATTAAACGTAAAGTTTGTTTTTCAGATGTCAGCCAGGAGATGAAGCCAGCTACAGCTGATAAACTTATGTTTTAGACAAGCACACTTTTCTATTCCTTATACACTGATTAAAGGGTTTACACATTTGCAATTATTTTGAATACACATCAAGACAAGTGGTTTCCTGGGGTGATAGCAATCTAAAGAGAAAGCAACATTTTTCAGAGCAGGAATCTTTTCAGGGCTGTGTTCCCACCTGCTGTTCTAGTTTATGTATTCAGTGCATAACATCTGCAATGGCATGTCAGAAAGCTTTTGTCTAAAAAAAAGTATAAATGTGAAAAGTATAAAATATAGAAAGGAAACATCAAATTTCTGCTGTAACCATAGCAGAACTTACTATGTAAAAGTAAAAATATTCTGAAAATTCAGCCATGCATTGATATATACATACCAGAAGTAGACTTAATTACATAAAGTCTGATTAAAATAAAACATATCTCAGTCATTTTATATTAGCATATCATTTGACTTAAGTGTACCAGCAATCTTGCCTACCCTGCTGGGCTGCTGTGTTGGTTAGCATTCTACTGGAAATATGTCTCTGTGAGTTTAAGGCATTTCCAAAAAAGTTCCTCATTTGTCTACAGATGTGCATTCTTGAATCATTAGGCCCATTTCCACATTAGCAGAGAAAGAAGCCCGGAAGGAGTGAGCCCGGCTCCAGGCCTCCTCACAGGGGACTCTGCAGTGTTGATGTGAGAGCGTCTGAACATGGAATAAAAAAAGAAAAGCAAGAAACATGTTAAAACTACACTTCGTCTTCATCATAATCTTGTCCACCGCAAGCTTTATGCAGAGACCAATTAGTTTTAAGTTTAACTATTATCAATATAAATACTTTAACCTTACGTGGCTAAAACTCCACAGTAAAAGCTATAGGATATTTGTGTGTCTGTGCAGTTGTGTGTGTGTTTGTGTGTATTATGCCGTACGTGATGGCTAGCATACTACCAAATGGTTTATAAGTAATGAGTGCTCATAAATTAAGTCCACATGCTCTTCAAGTTCACACAAATTTAGTACTCTTTGATAAATAAAAATTGTTTTGAAATTATTGATAAAATCAAGGCTAGGCACAGTGGCTCACACCTGTAATCTCAGCACTTTGGGAGGCCGAGGTGAGCAGATCACCTGAGGTCGGGAGTTCGAGACCAGTCTGACCAACATGGAGAAACCCTGTCTCTACTAAACATATAAAATTAGCTGGGAGTGGTGGTGCACACCTGTAATCCCAGCTACTTGGGAGGCTGAGGCAGGAGAATCATCTGAATCTGGGAGGCGGAGGTTGTGATGAGCTGAGATCGTGCCACTGCACTCCAGCCTGGGCAACAAGAATGAAACTCCATCTCAAAAAAAAAAAAAATCAAAAAAATTTTGGATGTCTTCAAAATTGTTAGCATTTTTGCCTGGGTCTACTAATCATTTTATATTTACCTCTGTTGGATATTTTAAGATGTCACGGCACAAAGGTTGTAATAAAATAATCCCATTCAAACATAATCTTTAAGTGATTTTTTTTTTTTGACAAATAAGACTAATTTAATGCTGTTGATTCAATAAAAACAGCTAAATCTTCTAGGTTAGTGGTAAAAATACCCATGTATTTAACTTTAAGTTTCTTCCTTAGATGAACACCTGATATTCACTGGCTACAAAAAGGATTAATAAAAAATTAACTTGAAATAATAAGTAGCTTTGTCTAATATCTTAAGTTTTCAGAAGTGACATAAACTGTTAAAAAAGAATGAAAGAACTAATTACATACAAATAGGATAAATGCTTGGAGGTAAACATTTTGTGTAATTTATATCTTTACATTATTTTGAATTAAATAATTAGTAAAAGCTCATTAGATGTATGGGTTATTCCCAGTTAAGAAGGGATGATACGAAAAAACACATGTTTCTAAAAATTACAGAATTACTTCATCTATAAAATGCTGACATCTGAAAAAAGTTCAGGATTTCTTGCTTCCTAGGTTTCCACTAAAACTTAAGGTTACTAAGAATAAGAATTCTAACGAATATAAAATTCTGTAAGTTGTATTCTTATTGGAAACATAAATGATAATTTTATGTAATTTGGAGATTATTTAAAAGTTATTTATAAAACAAGGTATAAAAAGAGTAAGTAGGAGAGAGGGAGGTAAAAGGGTTAGATATATAAAGATGTATTTTTGGTAAGGAAGATTACAAAAAAATAATTTTGGGCTTGGTGTGGCGGCTCATGCCTGTAATCCTAGCACTTTGGGAGGCCGAGGTGGGCAGGTCACTTGAGGTCAGGAGTTCGAGACCAGCCTGGCCAACATAGTGAAACCCCTTCCCTGCTAAAAATACAAAAATTAGCTGGGCATGGTGGCGAGTGCCTGTAATCCCAGCTATTCGGGAGGCTGAGGCAGGAGAATTGCTTGAACCTGGGAGGTGGAGGTTGCAGTCAGCCAAAACTGTGCCACTGCTCTCCAGCCTGGGGAGCAAGAGCAAAACTCAGTCTCAAAAAAGAAAAAATAATTTTGTATAAGAAAGCACTTTATATGATGAATTTTTATCCTAAAATGAAATGACTAATGGTTATTTTAAAAAGATAGTGTAGGACAAATCAGAAGGTCCAAGCATTTCATAGACAGTTTGTTGAAGTCATGATAAAGTTTGTGAACAAAGAAATCTAATTTATTAAAATAAGGCTTGATATTTATTTTCAATTTTAATTGAGGAAAATAAGGGATCTTTACATTCTAATATCCTTATTTTACTTTAAGAAAATACATTTGAACTTTAATTAGACAAATTCAGTTAATATACACCAAAAACCTTTCTAACCAAAGATAAACAAATAAATAAACTTTTTAGTATGTTGGCATGAGGTACTGGGAAACCTACAGTAGCAGTTTGAGTAGGCACTACCTAGAAATAGATAAAATCCTGAAAGGAGACATACTCACCATCATCATCATTACCATCATCATTCTTATTCTCATCACCATCACCATCATCATTATCATTATCATCACCACCATTACCATGATTCTTATCATCACCACCATCACCATCATCACCATCACCACCATCACCACCATCACCACCATCACCATCACCATCATCACCACCATCACCATCATCACCATCACCACCATCACCATTACCATGATTCTTACGATCACTGTCATCATCACTATTGCCATCATCACCATTATCATCATCATCACCATCACCAACATCATCACCACTATAGCCATCACAATTAGCAAAGAAAATATTTACATAGGGCTTACTTCGCACTAGCCACCATTCTAAATACTGTCATGTATTAACATAATGATCCATGACCTATGTACCATTATTATCCCCATTTTGCCGATGAGAAAAGTGAAGCACAGAAAGAATAAATAACTTGTCCTGCTAATTGAAAAAAACTTGATTCAAATCCAGGGCTTCTGGCTCTTGTCAAGGACTGTCAGTTCCTGTGTTATATTGCCCCTCGGTCATGAAAACAAGTCATCATTTTCAATACTATGGTGAGGTCATTCTGCAGCTCAGTATATTAATTATAAAGGAAGAAAAATACACGTTTTACTTACTAGGTGGACGTTGTAATGTCTACATTTTGGTTGGTAATACCATGAATCAAATATGTACTTGTGACATCTAGTATTTTATCCAGGAAACCATTAGATATCATGAAAATGACTCTATAGATTATCTTTACTTTGATATGTGTAGTTATCAAAAAGAATCATACACTGACTTTTGAAAGAAAATATCTTTTCCAATAAAATATTTCTGTAATTTGAGGAAAGACAACCTCCCTCACAGCACATTTTTTCATGTAAAAATGTGAGGTTTCATAATTTAAAACTGCATTCTTCCAATGCTTTGATTAAAAAAAATTGTTTTATTTTGTTTCATTTTAAAAATGTATTCCTAAGTGCTATTTGAATTAGTATCCCACAGAGAAGGTATATTTTAAATTATATAAATGAAACACTTCCAAAAAAGAAATTCTTAGTAAAATGCTTCCACAAAATAATTTTTTAATCAGATAGTAGTTATTTAAATATATTTTATAAATTCATGACCACACTGTATCTAAATAATCGTCATATCAAATGTCAGAAGTAGGGGTAACTATCTGGAAAAGACCAATACATTTTTCTCAAGATCATTAACTGACAAATTAGTGCATGCTCTTTATTCCACAATATGCCTACAAAAGTTCCACAAGAACAATACTATTACTAACACCAACAATATGAAGTGACTTATACAGGAAAGAAAATCATCATGTTGAGACCAGACTTTCAACAGTGATGCTTCATGTCAAAGACAGTGGAGTTACATATTTAAGATACTCAAGGCCAGGCACGGTGGCTCACGCCTGTAATCCCAGCACTTTGGGAGGCCGAGGCAGGCGGATCACATGAATTCAGGAGTTCGAGACCAGCCTGCCCAACATGGTGAAACCCTCTCTACTAAAAATACAAAAATTAGCTGGGCATGGTGGTGCATGCCTGTAATCCCAGTTACTCAGGAGGCTGAGCAAGGAGAATCTCTTGAACCCGGGAGGCAGAGGTTGCAGTGAGGCGAGATTGTACCATTGCGCTCCAGCCTGGGCAACAAGAGCAAAACTCCGCCTCAAAAAAAAAAAAAAAAATGCCCAACAAAAGAAAATGTGAGACACTTTCACGTACAGCTGAATTGTCTTTCAAGAAGAAAGGAATATCAACAGGCAAGAACTCAGAGAATTGTGTTCCCACGGAACGTTCCTGAAGATTCTTTCTGATAACTCACTTCAGACACCCAAAATCACTGGAGAAACAATGGCACAAAGGCTGAAGGTGAGCATTAAATGCCCACTTTACATTTGTTTATCTGTACTTGGCCAGTGGATCATTGCTGTTTTCTTTTCATTTAAAGTCAATAGTTTTATGAGGTTATATGTCAGGATTGTTAATTTTGTGCTGATTTTCCTAGGTACCCAGTGTGCCTTTTTGATATATAATGTCAACTCTTTTAGTCCAAGAAAATTTTAGTAAAATATATTTGTTCTCTTCCGTTGCTCTTCCATTCCATTGCTTGGATATTCTTTTCAGAAATTCTGATTGTGCGCATATTTGATATTTTGGCCCATCTACCGTATTTCATCACTACAACCTTCCAGGGAGCCCCTGTTGTCAAAGAGAATGAGCCCAAGGCCCGGGGAAGGAAGTTAACTTAGTCACATCTGAACACATAAAAAAGAGAATGATGCACATTGCATGGTACAATTGCATGAACTTCAACACATGCCCCAAAGACATCATGACAAGAGGTGCCCATCACCTTCCGGAACTGACCAGCCGGAATCCCCGCAGGCTTGCAAAGCACCGGACCCTCCTCGCGTGTCCCCACATTGAACTGATATCAGGCTCTCCATGGGAATCCCACCCCACGAATAGCCCCGGGTTTCTCGCAATCCACGGAGCAAGGGAGCAAACTCTCCTCTAAGGCTCCCCTTGCCACCAACCCACACGGAAGCGCTGTTTGTCCAGGGTCTGCTGCCTGCCCTGCGTGAGCCTCCTGCGGCTCCATCGTGAGTGGCTTCTGAGAGACGAGACACACGCAGCCTCAGGGGGAAACCTCAACCCCTTCTCCTTCTGTCCCAACACCCACCCAGGGCCCAAGTCCACCGATGCTTTCCTTCCACCCTAAAGTCAGCGGCTTCTCTCCATCCACAATGTTACCATCACCCCCCAGCATCCTCACGAATCAGGGATTGCTGCACAATGACTGTGTCTGCTGGATGACCTCTTAATTGCCAGTTTTTTAAAAATTTCTTCTCTTATATTAGCTTCTTGTGGCTGATGTAACAAAATAACCACAAACTGGATTGCCTAAGAGAACAGAAATGTATTTGCTCACAGTTCTGGAGTATGTAAGTCTGAAATCCAGGTATGGGCAGGGCCTCTCTCCCTCTAAAGGCTCTAGAGGAGGATACTTCCTTCCCCTCCAGCTCCAGGTGGCTCCCAGTGATCCCGGTAGTTCCTTGGCCTGTGGCTGCCTCCCTCCAGTCTCCGTCTCTGTCATCACAGGGCTGTCCTCTCTGCATCTGCATCTCCAAGTCTTCCTCAGAGGAGGACACCAGTCATACTGGACTAGAGGCAACCCTAATCCAGCACCACCTCATCTTAAAACCTCACTTCCACATGAGGTCACACCCACAGATACCAGGCTCTGGACTTGGACATATCTTTTTGGGGAACACACTTCAACCCAGTACCTGTGCCTTGTCATGAGCTTAAATGTATCAAATCCGTGGGTAAGAAAAATCTGGCAGATATGCTGAAATATTGGTTAATTTAGGAAGAGTTTAGTAGGTGCAAAACATAATTCAAACCCCATAAAATAATTTTTTTCAGAGTTAGATATATGTATATTCAAAAATATTTAAACTCAAACAAATGGTACAAGCACTTACAGAAGTTAGCCTGGGAATATTCTAGATGACTACTGTGTGGCATTAAGTGAAAACTGGTGTTCATTTTAATGAAGGCACATGGGGAAAATAACATTGTCTGAACATATCTGAAATGTTGTGTTTCAATCTAATTCTGCATTTCAAACTTAAAATTTGGTAGCCTGTCACAGAAAGTATCTGAAAAGTCAATCACATAAGGAACCAGTAGAGAAGCAGAGCGTATAATTTAGCCTTGAGAGGGAAGACCGGGAGCCAAGGAGAAGGAGCTCACCTCAACTGTCTGAAGTGTTGACTGACAGAAACAGGTTTGGAAATGCTGTGAGGTAGTAAATGAGATAACAAGGAAGGGTGGGCCAAGGCTTCAGGAGCCCAGGTTTCAGGTCAGGGTTTTTCTGTTTTTTGTTTTTTGTTTCCTAGTTCCATCTCATTTTTATTGCTAAGTCAAAGGAAGTTTTATTTATTTATTTATTTTAAGTTCTAGGGTACACATGCACAACGTGCAGGTTTGTTACAAACGTATTCATGTGCCATGTTGGCGTGTTGCACCCAATAACTCGTCATTTACATTAGGTATATCTCCTAATGCTATCCCTCCCCCCTCCCCCCACCCCATAGCAGGCCCCGGTGTGTGATGTTCCCCTTCCTGTGTCCAGGTGTTCTCACTGTTCCATTCCCACCTATGAGGGAGAGCATGCAGTGTTTGGTTTTTTGCCCTTGCAATAGTTTGCTGAGTATGATGGTTTCCAGCTTCATCCATGTCCCTACAAAGGACATGAACTCATCCTTTTTATGGCTGCATAGTATTCCATTGTGTATATGTGCCACATTTTCTTAATCCAGTCCATCACTGATGGACATTTGGGTCGGTTCCAAGTCTTTGCTATTGTGAATAGTGCTGCAATAAACATACATGTGCATGTGTCTTTATAGCAGCATGATTTATAATCCTTTGGGTATATACCCAGTAATGGGATGGCTGAGTCAAATGGTATTTCTAGTTCTAGATCCTTGAGGAATCGCCACACTGTCTTCCACAATGGTTGAACTAGTTTACAGTCCCACCAACAGTGTAAAAGTGTTCCTATTTCTCCACATCCTCTCCAGCACCTGTTGTTTCCTGACTTTTTAATGATCGCCATTCTAAAGATGGTGTGAGATGGTATCTCATTGTGGTTTTGATTTGCATTTCTCTGATGGCCAGTGATGATGATAATTTTTTCATGTGTCTGTTGGCTGCATAAATGTCCTCTTTTGAGAAGTGTCTGTTCATATCGTTTGTCCACTTTTTGATGGGGTTGTTTTTTTCTTGTAAATTAGGTCACGGTCAGTTTAAGTAATACCCTTCTACACCTCAGAGCTATCCAGTAGAATAAGCTATGTGGAAAGCAGTGAGTTCCACACTGCTGGAGGTGTTCAATCAGAGAATGGATGAGCTTCCAACAACGCTGGACGCAACATTTCCACTCAACTAGAGTCTTGTGCTAGAGAACCTCTTAGGGCCCTTGTAAAAACATCAAATCATAAGGTGAACAAGCCTCATACCAGCAAATGGATGCACAATTCCCGTTTTCCAGCTGTCACAGCAAAGTATTAATTCAGGATTACTGAATAGCGTTTTGCTGTTGTTGTTGCGGTGAAGATTTAAATTCAACTTTCTTCCCAAATTATTACACATATGAATTACAGGTTTTAATACAAATGTATACCTTATTATGTAAATAATGTATATAAGTATTTCCAAAAAGTTTCAAAATGTCACATGAATAAAAGAGTTATCTAAAAGGTCAACATGTAAATTCCTAGAAACAATGGCTGTTTATGATCATATATTCAGGATTTCTGTACACTTTCTCTGACTAATGAAAATTGATGTCTGGGGCGGCTTTGGAACTCAGGAGACATGAATGTGCTCATTCTTTTTATAACAGGGAATGTGAATGACTTGTAATACGGAGGCTCCCTTATCATACTGAATGTAAATTGAAATTAAACTAGGATGTGTGAATAACTGCATTAAGGAAGTGAGTAACCCAGCCTCTACAAAACAAGAAATCAGTAAATTTTCTGGAAAAATGAATAGAAGTATATTGATCGTGTGAGAAACAATGCAGTTTCCCAAATGAGTATTTTGTGGCCCTCCTTGTCGTATTGCTGGGAGGACCACGTTGTGAGTTTGGGCAAGTAACAGTGAATGGAAATTTTACTTCAAATTACATATAATTACCTCTTCGTGCTGCCAAAAAAAAAAAAAAAAAGGAAAAGAAGAAAAAGAAATACCATCTTCTCTTGTCCATCCCTATTTTCCTTAAGTTCTACTCATGGCACAGCTGGAGTCGTTATCATCCTAACACGAAGACTGGACAGACAAGTGGCTGCACTGAATAGTGAGGAGGAGGTGAAACAGTTCCCTCCACTCCAGTGAGGCCTGCGATGAGGACAGCGCACTGAGCTCTATTGAGTGGCACGTGGGTAATGACAGATTGGCTTGAAAATGGTTTTCATCACAAGGACAGCTAGGAATAAAGAGCTGGAGGGGTGAGTTACAGCTCTGGCAGGGAACTGCTTGAGCATGGCCTTTCACATTTAGGCCACACTCCATCGTATCTCCGGCATGCATGCTGTCTACGCTGGACCGTAAAATCCGTGGGAATGATAAACTATGGGAATGATGTGAACTCAATTCTCAGCCATCCGAAAGAAAAACACAACTTACATACTTACAAAGCCAGGGAAAAATCCAAACCCCTTTCAAATTACAGAAAGTAGATATTTGAGTCACGGATGTGCAGAGTTGCTTCTTTTAAAAAAATCAGAGTAATAGAATGAATGGATTTTATAGGACGGCACGACCTAGGAGACAGGAGTCCAGAAAAGTGTCAGGGAGCTGAGGAGACTGGATTCGGTAATTTGGGGGCTGATGTAAAAGAGTAAGTGGCAAGTGATATAAGAATTGTAACCCAGAAGACAGCTGTGCATGTGAGGCAGGTATGTGTGTGTGTGTGTATCTATCTCACCTAAAAGGAGGCAAACCCAGTCAACCCGAGTCCCATTGCCCAAAGGGATGCCCACCAAGCTCCATTTGTGTCTCTCGAACCCCTCTCTGACCTGTGGGGAAGGAGGAAGCCCCTGGCCTGTCCCTGGAGGCTCCCCACACTCAAAGAGCAGCCTTGAGGGAGGGAGCAGGAGCCTCCTCCAGCCCCGGAACAGGGGCACGGGGCACAGAGCTCACCCCCCGAAAGTGCTTTCTCAGTCATGGTTTCCACTAGAAACATGCAGAACACGTCATTCTGAATCCACTCATTTCTCCTCTAGCCATACAAGCTATAAGAAGAAAGACAGGAAAAAACTGCCCACCAACCCAATTATCACGAAATAAAAGAAATCTGTGAACTCTCAACTGCATGTAAGGGCTGCCAAAAACAACAAAGACCAAGAACGTTTTCATAGATCCTCAAGGGAGTCCAAGGTGTTCCAACAGGTGAGAAAAGGGGTGCGGGGATTTCAGACACTGTCAAGAGCAAGCACAGTCAGGAGAGACCCACCCCAACAAGGACCCGCCGAAGGCAGCATCAGCTTAGACGGGCACAAGGTCCGCAGGGTAGGGGAGGTAGGGGATGCCTCAAGGGGGAGATCTGGCAGATATCAGAAAGCAACGTAACAACGAATCTTCTAAAAATTAGGGACTCTTCAGGGGTCTGAGTCTGGTTGGGTCCTCAGAGACAGATGATGCATTGCTGCACCCCCATGTGCCTCTGACCATATAGTTGCCCATGGGGACTTTCTGTAAGGTTAGCAAACAGAATCCAATGGCACACTGCAGACAAACATGTCATGACCAGAGACAGTGTATTCCAGAGATGCAAAGGGGCATTAGGAAATCTGTTCTATAATCCATATTAGTAGGTCTAAGAACAAAAAGTTATATGACTATCTCTATGCCTATTGAAAACTCTTTTGACAAAACACGTCTATCCTTGATTTTAAAAAATTAAATATCAAAGAAGGTATTGGATTCCACTTACTGTGAATCAAAGAAAATACTTTTACTCAACTCAGGAAAAAGACAAGAATCGACACTGTCACTATTAGAAGAATCCACTGCAAATGTTTGCTAAAGCAACTAGACGTAAAAGAAATCGGATGTCCAAAATCTAATAAAAAGGAGTAAAATATATTTATTTTAACTTTTTTTGCAGATTATATTTATACATATATAATCCAACAGAATCCACTAATCCACTGAAAAACTACTACAAAGGATAAAAAGTCAGTAAGGTCACAGGACAAAATGAAGTGCAGAAATCAGCAGTCCCTCTATAATGGTTAAAACATCACCAACCAGAGCCATAGAAACCAGCTAGAAGGTGCAAGGGAAGAAAAGATATTACTAGCAAGAATAGCAACTAAGCAGATAAGAAAATGCCTTGGAGTCCTGTTAACAGGAAAGGTGAAGCAAAAACAGATAAATAGTAAGTTGATAAAAATCTGAAAGACACACAAGTACATTTGAACACAAGGAACGGCGTGCAGGCCGGAGATATTGTGGGTTCAGTTCCAGACCCTTATCACAACAAAGCCAGTCACACAATGCTTTTGTTTCCCAATGCATTTAAAAGTTATGTTTATGCTATACTGTAGCCTATAACGCGTGCAACAGCACTGTGTCTACAAAACAATGTACGTACCCTCATTAAATATTGTATTGCTAAAAAATGCTGTCATTCATCTGGGCATTCAGTGAGCCATAATCTTTTTGTGGTGGAGATGCTTCAGCGTTGATGGCTGCTGACTGATCAAGGGGTAGCTGCTGAAGGTTGGGGTAGCTATGGAATTTTATTAAAATAAGGTGACAATGAAGTTTGCTGCATTAATTGACTGTTCCTTTTGTGAAAGATTTCCTCATGGCAAGCAATGATGTTTGACAGCATTTTACCCACAGTAGAACTCCTTTCAAAATTGGAGTCCATCTCTCAAAGTTCTCCACCGCTTTACCAATTAAGTTTACCTAATATTCTAAATCTTTTGTTGTCATTTCAACATTGTTCACAGCATCTTCACCAGGAGTAGATTCCACTTAAGAAACCACTTTCTTAGCTCATCTGCAAGAAGCGATTTCTCATCCTTTCAAATTTATCATGAGATTGCAGCAATTCAGCCCCATCTTCAGGCCCCACTTCTCCTTCCAGTTCTCTCATGATTTCCACACGTGCAATCACTTCCTCCACTGAAGGCATGAACCCTGTAAAGTCATCCAGGAGAACTCAAACTTTTTAAAAACTCTAATGAATGTTCATATTTTGATCCCCTCCCATGACTCACAAATGTTCCTACTGGCATCTAAAATGATGAATCCTTTCCTGGTTTCCAATTTACCTTGCCCAGACCCATCAGGTGAATCACTTTTTATGGCAGTCTAATGAAATGTCTTTTTTGTGTATTCCTTTTTAAAGTTTTTTATGTATTTGTGTATTTATTTTTTAAGAAATAATTTTACATATTCATGGAGTACATAGTGATGTTTTGATCCATATAATATATGGTATCAGATCAGGGTCATTTCATATCTATCATCTGAGACATGTATCAGTTCTTCATGTTGGAAAAGTTTAATATCCCCCTTCTAGCCCTTTGAAACTTTATGTTACTATTGACTGTAGTCATCCTACAGTAGTATCAGACCCTAGAACTTATTCTTCCTATCAAGCTGTAACCTTGTATCCTTCAGCAAATTTCTCCCTATCCCTCCCTTCTTCCTGCCCTTCCCAGCCTCTAGTTTCCTCTGTTCTACTTTTTACTTCTATAAGATAAACATTTTTTAGCTTCCACATAGGAGAGAGCACTTGCAGTGTTTTAACTTTCTTTTCTAGCTTATTTCATTTAACATAGTGCCCTCCAGTTTCATCCATGATGCCGAAAATGACAGAATTTTATTCCTTTTGTGGCTGAGTAGTACTCTATGGTTATATATACCACGTTTCCTATATTTCTTAAATAGTAACACTCAAAAGTCAAAATTACTCTTTGATCCATGAGCTGCAGAATAGATGTTGGGTTAGCAGGCATGACAGCAACCTTAAAATCTGGACACCCAGAGTTCATCCCTGGCGGGAATGTAAACGTGTAAAATCAGGATGAACATTAATTGGGTTAATGTCATTAACTGGGTTAATGTAGCAAGGTTGCAGACGTTTACAGCCTGTGGCTCAGAAATTCTACTTTCAGGTGCCAAACAGAGTTCTTGCTGATGGGCTCTGGGAAGGAGGCACGGAAAAGTTCACAGCAGCAAAACTGCATCATGTGAAAAGATGGGGAGGGCAGGTACAGAAAGGGTACAACAAATAAGCATTGCAGGGTGCTCACAGGATGCATCCTACACAGAAAACGAATCAAACTCCAGTTAGGTTCATAACTAGCTTGGTCTCGTCTTGAGTTGAAAAGAATATGCATGTGTGACACAAAGAAAAGGCAAAGAAAGATGATTGAGGGTTTTGGTTATGTAGGAATGGGGAGAAAACGCCAAAGGACTTCAAAATGAACAGGAATTGCCTTAAACTGTGTGTGGTCCCATGCAGTTGTTTTCTTCCATCCTCACAGTCTCTAAGCATTTATGTATATTCAGTACTTTAAAAACAATGACACAAAAAGCCTGCTTTCCTCATCCCCTCTCCAGCTCTGGGCATCTTGCTTGCTGAGGGCAGTGCTGAGAACTGGCTGCCAGACCTGGCACTTAAGGCACGGTGGAGTCAAGGATGAAATTGTTTGATCTTTCCAGTGTACCATAATTTTTCTGGGTGTTCTATAAAAGACATAGCTGTCGGCCGGGCGCGGTGGCTCAAGCCTGTAATCCCAGCACTTTGGGAGGCCGAGACAGGCGGATCACGAGGTCAGGAGATCAAGACCATCCTGGCTAACACAGTGAAATCCCGTCTCTACTAAAAATACAAAAAATTAGCCAGGCGTGGTGGCAGGCGCCTGTAGTCCCAGCTACTCGGGAGACTGAGGCAGGAGAATGGCGTGAACCCGGGAGGCAGAGCTTGCAGTGAGCTGAGATCCGGCCACTGCACTCCAGCCTGGGTGACAGAGCGAGACTCCGTCTCAAAAAAAAAAAAAAAAAAAAAAAGATATAGCTGTCATATAACTCGCACCTCAAAGCATTCATTTCAGGATTATTTGAAATAATCTATAAGGAGCACTTACACAGTATCTGGTTTAAAGAAATCACTCCAAGAATTTTAGTGTTTATTAATATGTTGTGTTTAGCATTATTTTATCCATAGGGAAAAACTAAAATGGGTAATAGGGTCAGGTTTCTGTTTTGGCTTGGTTTGATTTGATTTTTCAAACTGGAGTTTTAGAGGTCACAATCTTGAAATACTGTGGCTCAGGCTTGAGCAGAAGAAACAGGAGATTGTTAGAAACACACAGGAAGACCTGCAGTCTCCTATACGGAGTCACCGTCACCGTTCATGCCCTGCCCTTTTTTTAAAAAAAAAGAGAGTCTCGCTCTGTCACCCAGGCTGGAGTGCAGTGGCACAATCTTGGCTCACTGCAACCTCTCCTCCCAGGTTCAAGGGATTCTGCTGCCTCAGCCTCCTGAGAAGATAGGACTACAGGTGTGTGCCACCACACCCAGCTAATTTTTTGTATTTTTAGTAGAGATGGGGTTTCACCGTGTTAGCCAGGATGGTCTCCCTCTCCTGACCTCATGATCTGCCCACCTCGGCTTCCCAAAGTGCTGGGATTACAGGCGTGAGCCACCGCGCCCGGCCCTGCCTTTCTTAAGAAAATACAATTATCAATGTTGATAATATTTTAAGCTTCTTTGAAAATCAAATGTGCTGTGCAGAGAAAAGCTCTTTGAAAATTTTTACAGTTGAGTTTGAAAGACACTTTTATTATCAATATCCCTAGTGACAGAGAGAAAAAAAATTTGAACTTTATTCTTCTCATCTGTGTTATTGAAAATTCTTGATTTTGTAATAGAGATCCAAAATTTCCATAATAGTTCAAGTCAGAAGTTCTACCCAATGGTTTGGTACATTTTACATAATTTGATTTCACTCTAAAAAACAAACATATTGTCTGTTAGTCTGCATTTTCATTGCTGAAAATTTAGAGAATGAGTATCCTTATTAGGATATATATTGTCCTAATAACTCCATTATTAAATATACCTGAAATCATGAGTGTCTTTCAAATAAATCAAAAACAGTTTATGAAGAAAGTACATTTCGAAATTAATTCAGATCTAGTCCCTAGTTTGCCCTCACAACTTTGTTCTACCTCCTTACTCAAATTCACAATATTTTTCAATAAGCAGGAATCTGACTACGTCAAATGGAAAGAAATAGAGCTGGTGTATCAGCTATTCCACAAGGTAATTTGTTTTTAAAGTGAGTGAAGCTACTCATTAGACCAAGGCTTTAAAAATGCAAACCAGGACTAGAACCGTTGCCCATAAATTGTAACACAGGGTCATAACCAAGGCTGGAAGAATGCTGCAATGACACGCACACACACAAAAGCCCACAGACAGTGCGTTAATGCCATGAAGCCAGCAGGGCCCTCAGATGGGCGCTCACACCTCGCAGCGGCACCAGCCAAGCTGCTGACGGGGAGAGCTGAGGCTGAAGGGTGGACGGCCCTATCTTTCTTCCACTGCTGTTGTTCAGCCTTACCTATTCAGACAGACTCAGGAAGAAATTGTGCAAATCTGGGAAATGTAGAAGCACTGGATTTCAGAATTCCCCCTTTCTCTTGGTGTCTCCACCAATCCAGGCTGGGCACTTTTTTCCCAGTCTGAGCCCTGGCCTTCCCGTGAGCTCCTGGGTGGTATATTGAGGGTAGAAGACTAAAATATGAAACCCAGACAACAGTATGGTAAACTGACCTTGTTCTACTAGGAATCTGAAAACTCAGGGAAGAGTTTTCAGAACTCTGAAGGAACAATAGAGAATCTCAGCAGTCTTCTTTCAATGTGAAGGGGGAAATTTTTTTTAAGAAGACTGGAGACCATTATTCTAAGTGAAGTAACTCAGGAACGGAAAACCAAACATCATATGTTCTCACTCCTAAGTGGGAGCTGAGAGATGAAGTTGTAAAGGCCTAAGAATGATACAATGGACTTTGGGAACTCAGGAGAAAGGGTAGCAAGGAATAGAAGACTACATATCGGGTACAGTGTACACTGCTTGGGGGATGGGTGCACCAAAATCTCTGAAATCACCACTAAGGAACTGACTCATGTAACCACATACAACCTGTTCCCCCAAAAATCTATTGAAATAAAAATAATTTTTTAAAAATTAAAAAGAAGCATTTTCATAAGATCACATGAAGTGTAAGATAACAGAAATACTGAAGCCACATGAGGACCTACGAGTAGGAAAGGATGGCCGGAAGAAAGGGTGCTGCAGAAGGAAGCATTGAAAGAGAAGCAGGAGAATGAGATCGTCTAAGTGTTTATGGGGAACTGGGTGTTGATTCCTTTCAGGTTTGCAGAACTTGGGAAGAGGGTAGTGAATCCTCAGTGAGGAGGGAAATAGCACAATGTTAAAGAAAACAAGGTCATCTTTAATGGGATAATCCAGACTCAAACCTTTCGGAAAAAAACACTATTGCTTCTCTCCTTCCCTCAGGAAGCAGTTTGGGTTTTGTGAACACACGCAGAGTTTTAACACGGGATCCTCCATGTAGCGTTACTGATCTGAGGGGACTGCGCTGACTCTGGCTGGGTTTTCACTTCGCTTCTCGGGTCTGTTCTCCTCATGTCCCCAGTCGCAGCCTCTCCCCTCTGCTACCTGCCCAGCATGTTCAGCAACAAGAACCCACAGGCAACCATTTCCCCGGCGACTTCCTATCAGAAACAGGGTCACCTCTTATTGATCTTCAGAATTTCTTTCCCATAAAAATATAGGGCCATTGAAATCTTTTTTTATTTTTATTTTTATTTTTGAGACAGAGTCTGGCTCTGTCGCCCAGGCTGGAGTGCAGTGGTGTGATCTCGGCTCACTGCAACCTCCGCCTCCCGAGTTCAAGCGATCCTCCCGCCTCAGCTTTCCAAGTAGCTGGGATTACAGGCGCCTGCCACCACCTCTGGCTAATTTTTGTATTTTTAGGTGAGACAGGGTTTTGCCTTCCCAGAGCTGTGGAAAGTGACTGTCACTGTGTTTAATCTCAGCTCCAGCAGCCAGCAAAAACCTCGGCCCGAAACAGGGGCTCCCTGCGCCCTGCACTTTCCACGCGGAGCCCAGCGTGCCCTCCCCTGCAAAGCCCCTGACCACAGCCCTCCATGCCCACGATGGCTCTACTGTGCAGGGTACCCACGGCACAGGGCGGCCCCGCTCCTCGTTCGCAGCTGTGAGCGCTGCCCATTGGATTCCTGGCCACCATCCTTTGTTTAGCCTGTGCTATGCCTGGTCACTTTCTTTTGGACACCTCACTGCCTGCTTGTGCCAGTGTCCACCAAATATAAGGTTTTTCCAGCAGGGTGAACGTCCTATGCCAGAGGCTCCATCCATGGCAATAGTTCCCTGAGAGTCACCTAGACACAGAACACCTCATTCCTGACTGTTTTCCAACCAATTTGGTTTCATTGAAAATAACGAGTCATGCCCAGTCCCATGCCAACGAGTGAGAGAGGTAGACACGTGTCACAATGTCCTGGTGGGAAATCCTGTCATTTTTAAATGGCAGATGTACCAAGCATTCAGGTGCTCCAGGACGGTCCCTGAACCCAATCTCAGCAATCACCACTGAGCGTGTGCTAGATTTCCGCGTATCACCAGAGGTGCACAGCACCGCCTTCTGCACACGTGGAATCAGAATCACACACGTTTGACCCTGATGAGCAACAGAATTACCACCTGGGAAAAACGATCCTTCTGTTGCCGGAAAAATTCCCCCAGCTCACTGGAATAAGCCAAGCACCAGCTTTGCTGATAACCCAGGACCTGGCACTATTGTTCCAGAGGCCACACTCTGATTCTGTCCAGTTCCCTCTTTACCTAAATTAGACCTTGACCCGGAAGATGCGTCTGGAGAGCTCCTGCGGTCACGCTCGATGATGGAGGCAGGTGTGGAAAAGGAACAAAGAATCCACCTTGGAGAGCTCGGAGTCTATTACGGAAACTAACACAAAAACTGTTAAGTGCCAGGTAATGCAGTCAGCAATAAGAGCCGGAAGAAGGACACAATGGGCTTTAGGGACTCACGGGGAAAGGGTGGGAAGGGAGAGATAAAAGACTACAAATTGGGTTCAGTGTATACTGCTTGGGAGATGGGCGCACCCAAATCTCACAAATCACTGCTAAAGAACTTATCCTGTAACTAAATACCACCTGTTCCTCAAAAAACCTACGGAATTTTTTTAAGATGTTAGGGACGCGTATCTCCACACTCAAGGTGCAAAGGGGCATTTACTGGCCAAGTGATTGAGGATAACTAGGAAAGTAAAAGCTACCAAGGGTCATCCAGAGACTGAGACGGAGGAGCCAAGGTAGAAGGATGAAGACACACCTGTGCATGCAGAGGTACGTGGGGGCACGGCAGGGAGGAGCCACTGACAGGTGTGAGGCTTCTCCGGGAGAGGCCTTTACAGCCAATAGAGACGTCCTGAGGAGAGACAGCAAGGGAGCCCCATGGGCAGGGCTGAGTTTTAAATGGATGAGTCGCTGTGATATGGAGGATGATTCCACGGTAGGCATGATTGAAGGGAGGGAATCAAATTGAAAGCCCCTCTATCCATGCATTGGGCAGTGATTATTGATTGTCTCTACTATGTTACGGGAAAGATGGAGTGCTTGTGCCGTGGATAGAGCAGGAAGCATGAGCCCGTTTCCAGAACTGTGATGAGTTCTACAAAGGAGACACGTGGGGTGTTAGGAGTCCATGAAACAGAGGCACTGCTCAGAGGAAATGCTCTCTGGGGATCCCTCTCTAACTGGAAGCCTGCAGCTTTGTGGTCAGTCCACGTGTGGGCTGTGGCAGCAATTGGTCCACAGAGGCAGGGAGGGGTGCTGGGGCCTGGGCAGAATGAACAGCATGGATTCATGGGACTGCAGACCAGAGGGAGGAGGAAGAGCAAAACAGCAGAGGCAGAACAAGAGTGCAAGAGTGTGTGATGGAGCTGGTCTCTTCGGCAAGAACCAGCGTTTCATGGACCAGGCTACCGTGCAGAGCCATGAGCATGCAAGTCACTGTCCCATCTGAGCCCCTGGAAGGGGAGTGCTCACCTGCAGCCTCTGTTTGCCCTTGGTCAAGGACGTCCCCTTGGGAATGGATTCCCTGGCCCTGCCAGGTTCATGCGTCCACCAGAAAAGCTGTGAGGGATCCTGGGGCATCCAAGACCGTCACAGTGTCACGCCTGCAGTAGGTGCCTCAATAAGCAAATTTGGTAAAAGGGCTTATTGCATAAACACGTTAATGTTACTGCTTGGGGAGAGACATGACATTCAAATAGTTTTTCTCATTTATTTGGCTTTTTACATGCTCTGATCCACAAAATGGCAGTGTTCCTTAGACACAGGCAGAGCAAAGATTCCACAAACACAGAAAGAGCAAAGACGAGCACTTTTGTTTCAAAGGCTTGGACAACCTTTTCATTACACCAGACACAACGACATAAAAAATTAAAGGTAAAACCTAATTGAGTTTCCTTGGTCACAAGTGGAAATCTCCAATAATGCTTTCTATGTTCAAACACATGGGGAACTTCACAATGGAAAATATAACACAATTATTTTATTATTACACTTCAAAATCAGGAGAGGTCACGCAGGCCCAAATGACAACCTACTCAGTAAAGACTCAAACCAGTGAGCATATTGAAACCATTATGTAGAAAACATGGAGGATCACCCTTCCAGGATGCCCTTATTAGTACTGGAAGCTAAAAATCTGTAGAAGATGCTGTATATTTGTTGGCTCTGCTAGGTTTCAAGTGTTTTTATTTGTTTTAATTTGATTTGGTCTGGCTTTTGAGAGAGGATCTTGCTCTGTTGCCCAGGCTGGAGTGCAGTGGTGCAACCTCAGCTCACTGCATCCTCAACCTCCTGGGCTCAAGTGAACCTCCCACATCAGCCTCCCAAGCAGCTGAAACCACAGGCAAGCATTACACATCCGGCTATTTTTTTTTTTTGTATTTTTTATAGAGACAAGGTCTCACTATATTGCGTGGGCTAGACTCAAACTCCTGACTCAAACAATCCTCCTGCATTGGCCTCCCAGTCACAGTGGCTCACATCTGGGATTACACATATGAGCCACGGCAATTGATCTAGTTTACAAGTCTTTAGTAATTTATTTTTGCAAAAAAAAAAAAATGACATTAGGTACTATGATAATTAAAAAACAAATACCTTCATTACGCATCACCCTCTCTAAAAGTCAGCAGAGATGGTTCCTTCTGTGATCCTGCTCCTCCATTCACAAACCACAGCAGAACTGGGACTGTAAGAATCTGCAGGAGAAGCTTCTCAAAAGCAGACATGAGGTCTTATTCATCTTTCTAGTCTGATATTTACCTGGAACCTAGCCCGTACTCTTCAAGAACTGTGCAAGGTTTGGTTATTACCATATTTAAAAGCTAACAAGTTAGGCTTTGAGATGTGTTTACATTCTCCTTTAAAAAAAATGGATTTTTCTATTGTGGATTTATTTATCAAGGATAGATTTTTTTTAATGACTGATATTTTTAAAATGCCTGGTCTGGGTTTATGTGATGATATTTTTTCTCCAAAGACAACAATAATGAGTAATATAAGATAAATCCTAACTTTAAGACTTTTTTTTTTTTTGAGACGGAGTCTCACTGTGTCTCCCAGGCTGGAGTGCTGTCATGCTATCTTTGCTCACTGCAAGCTCCGCCTCCTGGGTTCACACCATTCTCCTGCCTCAGCCTCCCGAGTAGCTGGGACTACAGGCGCCTGCCATCACGCCTGGCTAATTGTTTTGTTTTGTTTTGTTTTAGTAGAGATGGGGTTTCACCATGTTAGCCAGGATGGTCTTGATCTCCTGACCTCGTGATCTGCCCGTCTCAGCCTCCCGAAGTGCTGGGATTACAGGCGTGAGCCACCGCACCCGGCCTAGACATTCTTACATTTACAAAATAAATTCTATTTGAACATGCTTTACTATTTTTTTTAAAAAAAAAGCAACCTTGATTTTCATGAACTAAGCTTTATTTTATGTCAAATCATATCTTCCATTAATATATGATATGCTATTGTACATCATTTAATCTAAAATTGACAATTACCCTCATTTGAAAAATAGTAATATTTTGTTATTCTTTAAACAAATTTTTTATCAAAATTAGAACTGACACTGAATACATGACTTTTAGTTTTCAGCGAGTTAAATCATTACATTTATAATGCTGCTTTCGGTACCTTCATACACTTACGTATTGAGCACCTGAAAGCATTTCACAGTTTGCTTGTTACACGGAGCAGGTTAACAACATGTGAGTCTAAAGTAAGAAAAGATCATGAACAGACACCTCTCAAAAGAAGAAATACAAGCAGCCAACAAACATATGAAAAAATGTTCATCGTCACTAACGCTCAGAGAAATGCAAATCAAAACCACCATGAGCTATCATCTCACACCAGACAGAATGGCTATAATAAAAAGTCCAATAGTAATGGATGCTGGCAAGGCTGCAGAGAAGAGGGAATGCCTACACACTGCTGGGGGAATGTAAGTTAGTTCAGCCACTGTGGAAAGCAGTTTGGAGATTTATCAAATAACTAAAAACAGAGCTACTATTCAAGCCAGAAATCCCATTACTGGGTATATATCCAAAAGAAAATAAATCATTTTACCAAAAAGACAAGACTCTCCATGTCCATCACAGAATGATTTACAATAGCAAAGATATAGAATCAGCCTAGGTGCCCATCAATGGTGGATTGAATAAGAAAATATGGTACCTATACCTCGTGGAATACTACACAGCCTTGAAAAGAATGAAATCATGTTCTTTACAGCAACATGGATGTAGGTGGAGGCCATAATCCTAAAATAATGAATGCAGGACAGGAAACCAAATACCACATGTTCTCACTTATACGTGGGAGATAAACATTGAGCACACAGGGACATGAAGCTGAGAACAGCAGTCACTGCGGACTTCTAGAGGAGGGAGGAAAGGAGTAGGGGATGGGCTTAAAAACTACGTCTTGGGGACTGTACTCACTGCCTGGGTGACCGGATCATTTGTACCCTAAACCTTAGCATCACGTAATATACCCATGTAACAAACCTACACAACCCCCTGTATCTACAATAAAAGTTGAAATTATGTTTTTTTTAAAAGGTAAGCATTATTGTTCGTTAAAAGAATCTCCTTCTGTGTTTTGGGGCTAGGCTCTTTGTTGCCAGGTTTGATCACAAGGTAAGATGCTGTATCATTGATTTTCTAGGGGGTCTAGAATGAACTCATTTTATTACCTTATTTCTGGAATATACAACATTAAACCTAATTTAACCCACTGTATGTAAAAGGGCTTTTAGCCTAGACTTATTATCAATATTCATGAAAATATATATATAATGGTCTGAAAATTCTCATCATAAAATTCTATATTAGCCTTAAAGATGGAAAACACTATAATTCAGATCCAAAATCATTAGTTGTTTCTCTTTTATTATGTTTTATTTTATTTTATACACCATACAATGCCTCTGTGTTGGGCAATGTATTTCCACAAGATATATGTTCCATACTCCACTAGTAGATTATGCTACTTAGTATTGTTTTGTGACATTTATTAGAATAGAAGGAAAATAATACACGTAAACTAAACATCTTCAGCCTCTGTGCTAACAGTAGCCATACACTCAAGATCTTTCCAACCAAGTAGTTGTTCCTTGTTCATCTCTCTAAAGGCATTAATTACTTGTATTCACAATGATTTACCTATCACTTTATTGTAGTCAGAGAAAAAAAATTTCAAATGTAAGAAATATGATGTCGTTTCTGTTTTGGAAAATTATTACACTGGTGATGTCATAAAAGCTGAAAATGAAATTTCCTAATTCTACACTTAACACATTTCATGGATTTTCCTTAGAAGTAAGGTGTCATTAAAGATTCAGAAATAATTTCAATTATTCATTGCTTTTGAGTTGTGAAATAATCCCAAATTGCTAAATAATTTTTTAAAAATAAAGGATTCAAGTTTCTAACTCTACCCAAAATGGAGTAACTCACTGCAAACTATGGATACCACAAAGTGCAACTAAAAACCACAAACAAAATACAAATACTGATCTATCGAAAATAACAGCAAGCAGACCACAGTGCATTTCTTGTTTTGTTTTTTTCTGGGTTTTTTTTTTGTGTTTTTCTTTTATCTCCAGCTTTGACCCAAGCATAGGCTGGCTAAGGCAGGTCACTGAACAATACAAACGGACAACAAAATCTTAAGAAGAGACTGTCCTTATCAACAGAGAACTGGAACAATGGGCTTCTCTGAGCTTCCAGAGAATGGGAGAAATTATTTTTTCCTCTCTCTCTCCCTCTGTCTCTCTCTTTCTCTCTCTCCCTCTCTGTCTCTCTCTCCAGGCCTGCCATGAGGGCTGCCTCAGTTACAGAGTTGCACTACATACAAATCGTAAGAGAAAACCCACCCATTAAAGAGAACAGCCATAAAAGGAAGCTCTAGTTGTACAAAGATTGAGGAGGATAAAAATCCTTTTTTTCTATTCATTTTCTCTCCTTGCTTCACCCTGCAGGTAGGACCAGTCAACAGCACTGTGTGCCAAGGACAGTGGCTAAAACTCTGAAAATATTTCTAAACAACAGAGCAAAAGCTTTGAAAGCAAAACTGATATTGAAAAAAGAAAAAAATGAATTAGAGATCCCCAGAGAAAAAGAACCAATAGGAAAATACATATAAATGTACAGGTTCAAATAATGAAAAAGAAAGCAAAGAGAGGAGGTCAGAAAAATAAAAAAGAATAAAAATAAAATAATAAAACAATAGGTCTAAACACATTTCGATTATTAAATTAAGAGATCTAATGACACTAACAGACAGAAATTGCTGGGTTGACTTAAAAAAAAAAAACCAAGATCCAACTGGATTCTGCCTTAAGAAAATTTACTTTAACTATAATGGTATAGGCATATTAAAAGTAAATGAAAGGACAAATATCCACAATGCAAAAGAAAACTAGAGTGTCTCTATTAACATTAAAACAAATCAAGTTTAGAACAAAAAAGTTACCAGGGATAAAACACACACACACACACAAACACACACACACGTAGGTGAACATATCCAAGATGAACCAGGTACCAATGATGGAAGCACCAAAGCTGCAATGTGAGATCTAGTATTGCAGTCAGAAATCAGTACTGAACAGGGTGATGTAGGAGTATGTATACTCCCTCATGTTCATTCAAAGAATAAAAGCCATATTCCTTTTAGCCTAGATAATATAAATCACAAAATTGTTCATGAATGTCAGGAGCTCTCTTCATCTGTCATTACTACATCTCCCTCATCATTTGAAGAAAACAAGATTGTATTGGAGGAACAAAGTTCCAGAGAATAAATTAGTTTAATGGAGAAAGGAAAGAAGAATGCTACACCAACCAGGAATACAACTTCTAAAGTGACCAGTAATTTGAGAGTAAGAAGTAGATTTGCCAAGCCTAAACCAAATCTTGAGAAGATTTTAGGGACCAACAGGTTTGATGATTATCAGGAAGTTTCCAGTTTCTGTGTAACCAATGGGGAAGAACTGGAAACTCAAAGAGAAACAGAGAAAAATGCTTCCGAAGCAACAGAACTAGAAGATAAAAACCTCAGACCAGTTACAACAGCAGAGAATAAAGAACAGAGCAAATCGGCATGCGTACGTGGTATCCAAGGGACCAGGATTTCTCAAGAAGTAAACCTAACTGAGAGAAATGAAAATCAAGAAGAGCGCTCTCAAGAGGCTCACGTGTTGTCAGTTGCTCCAGTTGCTTCCTCTGAGACACAGCCCTGCACACTTGGTTTGCAGAGGGGTCTTGGTGAAAATTCTTTTGAAAAGCCCCAGATAAAGGACTCTAAAGGAGACAATGTGCTTACACTTCCTGTGCCAGGGTAAACACCAATAAGTATTCCAGAAGTCCAACAAGAAAATATAATCAGTCCTCAAGACCTAACAGTGAATCCAGTTGCTAATGTACCTCAAGATGGAGAAGATGAACAAGCATTTATTTTAACTCCGGTGGAAATCCAACCAATCTCCTTTTTCCATTAAACTACTGGAGAGTAGAAGAAATAACCGAAGCCACCGCATAGTTAATGCCAAAACCCTTCACTGCCAGCTCCCGTATTGGTCAAATCCGTGAATACTGAAGAAAGGGGTGGCATGAGTATTTGTTTCCCAGCAACTTCAGTTGGTCAAGATGACATGGGTTTATCTATTTTTGAAAGAGGTGATTCTAAAAAGCTTCCTGATAATTTAGATCTTGTACCTAGGAAGAGACTTCATTGCAGGCTTGATGAAAATGACCACGTTCCTCCTGCCAAAAACTGTTCACTCACTTTAAGAGATGATTGTCAAGCATAGACCTCTGAGGTGCACTCAAAGGAATTAACAAAGGTTTTTGAGGAAACAGGGGAGTCTCGCAAGGGACAAGATATTTTTCCTACCTCAGGAAGCACATTGACAACTCCAGAACCTCAAACAGAGCAAGTTGAACCAACTTTTCGGAGTACAGGATCTAGATCTCCCGATACACACATAGACAAGACTGTGCCTCAGTTACCTCAGAATGAAATGATTGTGTCTGATAAGGAAGAAAGAAGTGACGCTGCTCCTAAGTCTGAGCAAATGGACAGCAGAACATCATCTTCAAAAGCCCCACTATCCAGACCTGGCAGAAGACCCTTGGGATGTTTTATCTTTCACGTGTTCAAAGAATAGTTTGGAATCTGATGGACCTAGTCAGGTCTATAGTAAGAAACGCCGAAAGCCTCTTATACCTGCATTAAGACAGAATCTGAAAAGATCCAATGCATCCAGTGAAAGCCAGAAAAAGAAGCAGGAGTCCTCTGATCTGCTTGCATCTCCAAGTGTTATTAATACTCAATCTGAGAATATTAGCAGCTCATCAACTCAGGTTTTTTGTGATCAGCCCTTACTGAAAGGAGGACACAAAAGTGGCCAAAAGAGGCCCCTGAAGGGAAGCCAACCACGGTCTCTGAATATTTCTTCAATGATGTCTTCATTGAAGTGGATGAAACAGAATAAAACAATCTTTTGTCTTTTTCTTTTTTAAATTAAGTCTAGGATTTTCAGAGTCAATTACATCAACAAAACAGTATTTAGAGCAAAACATCAATGTCTATTTTTCTTTAGGTTGATTTTGAATATTTAATGAGCTTGATTTGAAGCTTTTGTAATCAGTGGAAAACATTCCTGAGGTTCCTTTCATTCTGATTGATTTAGCATTTTGCAAAGAGCAAGCAATTAAGACTGCTTTCTCAGACAGAAATAACAACTCTTGTTTACAATTTGACTCTTCCTGTGCTAAGCACACATGGACATTTGGGAATGTTGTGGATATATGTCTCTGTATGAATTGCATTGCAGACAGATTTGGGGGTTGATTGTATCATATTTAATGTTTAGAAACTTCTTTTGTGAAGTTTTTTTATTTTTATTTTTAGAGGAAGATGATGAAGGATGAAGACCTTTTCAGTTGCTTCTAAGTACAGTCATTTTTCACATGATGTTTAAGTCAATGACAGATCGCATATATGACAGTGGTCCCATACAATTAAAATGGAGATAAAAAATTCCTATCATCTAGTGACATTATAGCCATCATAACACAGTGCGTTGCTCTTTTATGTTTAGACCTGTTTAGATACACGGATACTTACTATTGCGTTACAACTGCCTACAGTATTCAACACAGTAACACACTATAGAGGTTTGTAGCCAAGGAGTGATAGGCTATACCACATAGCCTCGGACTGTAGGGTGTGCAGCAGTCTGTACATCTCAGTGTTTGTAAGTACACTCAGCGTTGTTCCACACAAGATCACCTAACAAGGCATTTCTTAGAACATATAGTTAAGGGACACATGACTGTATATGAAAACAAATTGTCAAACTCCACTTTAGTATGGTAAATGTTAGATAACTTTTCTATTATCAGCTGTTTGTCTGACTGAAAAACACATACTTTTTCAGTTTATGGTGATGTAACATGAGTCCTAATTGAAAAACTAGTATTTAAACATAATTATTTCTAAAGATGACACAACAAAGAGCTTATTTATTTTTACATTTTTTATTTAAAAGGATATTCAGTTTTAGCTATTTTCACCCCTCAGATTATAAAGAAGGCATTAACAATTTTATGTTTGTCTCCTTTTTCTCTTTACTTTTAAATATATTTAAAATGATATAACTAAAAATGTTTGGCCAGTATATGTTTGGAATACTTTTTTCCCTAAATTTAATGTATTGACTTTGTATTGTGAATTTTTCTGTTTTTCTTATTTCTGGGATATTCTCAGGATTTTCATGAGGGTAGGGGAAACTCAACTTTATGAGACAAATTTTCATACAAAACGCAATCTCCTTTGTACACGCACAGACATATATTAGTTTTTAAAAAGCCAATTTCTTCATAGATTTTTTTACCATTAAATTATCAAGAAACACTTAGATCTTTAAGCATGGAACACAATCATGATGTTAAAAATAGAAAATAAGACTTACTGCATGTTCTCACTCATAGGTGGGAATTGAACAATGAGAATATTTGGACACAGGGTGGGGAACACATCACACAGCAGGGCCTGACATGGGGTGGGGGTAGGGGGTAGGGATAGCATTAGAAGAAATACCTAATGTACATGACGAGCTAATGGGTGCAGCACACCAACATGGCACATGTATACATATGTAACAAACCTGCCCATTGTGCACATGCACCCTAGAATTTAAAGTATAATAATAAATTAAAAATAAAGTTAGTGATTATCATCAATATGAATTTAAGGTTTTAATTTCAAGATTTGATGATTGACACGTATAATTCTACGATCTACTCAAGCAGATCTGTAGTGGTTCCCTTTAGACTTCTCAAACGGCAAATTTACTCTGATTTTATTTGAAAAGCCTCTTGGATTGATAATATATTATCTCAGGAGTTGGAAACCTTCTGCAAACTATTTTGGGTTTGCAGGCCAGAGGGTCTGTCTGGCAGCTACTCCGCTCTGCAATTTCAGTGTGAAAGAAGCCATGGACGGTACTTGAATGAAGGACTGTTGCTGGACTGGCCTTTTAGTTTGACCGCTATATTAGACCCCAAGTTTTCTTACCCTAAGGTGCTGATGTCTGTAGGTATGAGTTATTTGTCACTGAAGTCATGAGTTGTGCCTAAAAGTTAGAACTGTGTTCATTGTATTACGTAATGATCAGTATTTCAATTGGGAAGATATTTTAGAGTCTAGATAATTAAGTTTGTATATTGAAAAAATGGTGGCCAGTTTTTAAATTCCTTAACAGAAGAGAATTATGTCTCAGCAGGTATAACAGTTATGCTAATTTATTGAAACTACTGCTATGAGAGCACTTCTTTCTCATTGTGTTTTAGTGAAATTTATGGCTTATCATTTTGTCAGACAGGAGGCTATATAATTCTGAGTGGAAACTGTCTACAAGTAGGCATTTATTTCGTGATTAATATGTCAGAGAAATCATGGTAGTAAATCACATTGCTATTTTAATACCCTGTTTTTGTAAGTTTTTAAAACTCATATTCTGGAAAGATTTCATTCTCTTAACGTTAGTTTGGGAGTTAGATTGCCATGATTAAACTATTATTTATCCTTGTGTAATAATAATTTTTAACTTTAACAACGGTCTCTTTTTAATATATAATAAGCTAGTTTTATAGAAGATAGAATTTCTTGCTATATAAAGAATACAGGGACTCACTGTATTAGAGAATCAAGTCAGCCAGCTAAATTATCCTACCACTATATCCTTAAACCTAATTTTGGAAAAGAGAAAGTTAATCAGTGTATTTACCTTACATGGTGGCAATAACTATGTTAGGCCTGATTCATGTAAAGAAGATGTTGCGAAGAATTTATTTCATAAATCTTAAAGAAGATATGATTAATGGTTTTCATCTTTTCTTGACTTTTTCTCCTAAACACTTATGTTTTAGCAAGTGATCAACCTGAGGGTTTGACGCCTAATTGTCGGTAAATGGTTGAGGCATGACAAAAATATTAATATCCATTGTTTACCATCATGTTATTTGAAACAAAAGTGCCCGTGTGTACTCTCTTGCTTGACGAAGTCTTTGACAAAAAAAATCATGTCATTTATAAATTTTCTTGTTCTAAAGAAGTTGTGTTATATATATATGTATATATATAAATTATGTAAATAAGTTATTTTATACAGAAAAAGGATAAAGTAATCAAGAAAACATAAGAGCCTTAAATGAGCATACACCTAACAGAGCTCCAAAATACATGAAGGAAAAACTAGTAGAACTAAAAGTTTAAAAAACCCAGATGTGGAAAAACTATTAGAAGTATTAAAAAAAACCCAGATGACACATTTTTGAATCTCCAAGCACCTGGAAATCAAAAGCACACTTTCAAATAACCAAGGGGCCAAACAACAGATTGACAGAAATTTTTGAAAAACATTTTTTAAACTGAATGAAATGGTGATATAACATATGAAAATCCTTGCTAAAATAGTGCTCACAGGGAAACTTGAGCATTAAATATTTAATTAGAAAATTAAAAGGTCTAAACTCAATCATATAGTTTCCACTTTAAGAAACTAGAAAAAATAAAGGACATTTCAATGAGGCTCATGGGGCTGTGAAGCTAAGAGCTATTAACACTATGACCAAGGACTGAAATTCTCTGTAGGATCCATAGCACTGAATGGTGCAATATTTTCCTGAGGAAGTATAAGACTAAGCCGTTTATAATTATGACATGATAATCCATAATTGTTGATGTGGGAAAGTAAATACATTTCTCAAAGTTTAAGTAGATTTTCTTTTTTTTAAAGGAAAAAAGAAATAGACCCACAGTAAGCAGAAGGGCTAAATAATAAAGATAAGAACCAAAATCAATAAAATTTGAAACAGAAAAACAATGGAAAAAAATTGATGAAACCAAAAGCTGATTCTTTAAAGAGACCAAGAAGAGGCAGTGACCTAGCAAAAAAAGACAGGTATATCGCAAAGAAATCTCTGAACAAACATACCCAATAAAAATCAAAACAAGCCAGGCAGAGAAAACAAATAAACAGCTAATTTTTCACCGCAAAACCAGATGTACATCCACAGGAAACAATAGCAAACAGGAAACCAGGACCTCCCGAGACAGATTAAGTTGCCAGTGACTGACCCTAACTAGAGGGGAGTAGATGAGCTCTCCGATCAATAATTCAAAATAGCAGTTTTAAGAAAACTCAGTGATCTTTAAAATAACATGGAAAACTCAGAAATGTATTAGATAAATATAACAAAGAGATTTAAATTTTTTTCACTTTTTTTTATACTTTAAGTTCTGCGATAGATGTGCAGAACATGCGGGTTTGTTGCATAGGTACACAGGTGCCATTGTGGTTTGCTGCAACCATCAACCCGTCACCTACATTAGATATTTCTCCTAATACTATCCCCCTCCTAGCCCCCCAACCACCGAAAGGCCCCGGTGTGTGATGTTCCCCTCCCTGTGTCCATGTGTTCTCATTGTTCAACTCCCACTTATGAGAGAGAACATGCAATGTTTGGTTTTCTGTTCCTGTGTTAATTTGCTGAGAATGATGGGTTCCAGCTTCATCCATGTCCCTGCAAAGGACACGAACTCATTCTTTTTTATGGCTGCATGGTATTTCACGGTGTATATGTGCCACATTTTATTTATCCAGTCTATCATTGATGGGCATTTGGGTTGGTTCCAAGTCTTTGCTATTGCAAATAGTACTCCAGTAAACATATGTGTGCTTGTGTCTTTATAGAATGATTTATAAACCTTTGGGTATATACTCAGTAATGGGATTGCTGGGTCAAATGGTATTCCTGGTTCTAGATCTTTGAGGAATTACCACGCTGTCTTCCACAATGGTTGAACTAATTTACACTCCCACCAACAGTGCAAAAGCGTTCCTATTTCTCCACATCCTCTCCAGCATCTGTTGTTTCCTGACTTTTTAATGATCGCCATTCTAACTGGCACGAGTTGGCATCTCATTGTGGTTTTGATTTGCGTTTCTCTAATGACCAGTGATGAGGAGCTTTCTTTCATGTTTGTTGGCTGCATAAATATCTTCTTTTGAGGATTGTCTGTTCATATCCTTTGTCCACTTTTTGATTGGCTTGGTTTTTTCTTGTAAATTTGTTTAAGTTCCTTGTAGATTCTGGGTATTAGCCCTTTGTCACATGAATAGATTGCAAAAATGTTCTCCCATTCTGTAGGTTGTCTGTTCACTCTGGTGGTCATTTATTTTGCTGTGCAGAAGCTCTTTAGTTTAATTAGATCCCATGTGTCAATTTTGGCTTTTGTTGCCATTGCTTTTGGCATTTTAGTCATGAAGTCTTTGCGCCTGCCTATGACCTGAATGGCACTGTCTAGGTTTTCTTCTAGGGTTTTTATGGTTTTAGGACTTACATTTAAGTCTTTAATCCATCTTGGGTTAATTTTTGTATAAGGTATAAGGAAGAGGGCCAGTTTCAGTTTTGCACATATGGCTAGCCAGTTTTCCCAACACCATTTATTAAATAGGAAATCCTTTTCCCATTGCTTGTTTTTGTCAGGTTTGTCAAAGATCAGATGGTTGCAGATATGTGGCATTATTTCTGAGGCCTCTGTTCTGTTCCATTGGTCTACATACCATGTTCATAAAGCAAGTTCTTAGAGACCTACAGAGAGACCTAGACTCCCATACAATAATAGTGGGAGACTTTAACACCCCACTGTCAATATTAGACAGATCAATGAGACAGAAAATTAACAAGGATATTCAGGACTTGAACTCAGCTCTAGACCAAGCAGACCTAATAGACATCTACAGCACTCTCCACCCCACATCAACAGAATATACATTCTTCTTAGCACCACAGCACACTTATTCTACAATTGACCACATAATTGGAAGTAAAACACTCCTCAGCAAATGCAAAAGAACAGAAATCATAACAAACATTCTCTCAGACCACAGTGCAATCAAATTAAAACTCAGGATTAAGAAACTCACTAAAAACTGCACAACTACATGAAAACTGAACAACCTGCTCCTGAATAACTACTGGGTAAATAATGAAATTAAGACAGAAACAAATAAGTTCTTTGAAACCAGTGAGAACAAAGACACAACGTACCAGAATCTCTGGGACACAGCTAAAGCAGTGTTTACAAGGAAATTTATAGTACTAAGTTCCCACAGGAGAAAGGAGGAAAAATCTAAAATTGACACCCTAACATCACAATTAAAAGAACTAGAGAAGCAAGAGCAAACAAATGCAAAAGCTAGCAGAAGACAAGAAATAACTAAGATCAGAGCAGAACTGAAGGAGATAGAGACACAAAAAAACCCTTCAAAAAATCAATGAATCGAGGAGTTGGTTTTTTGAAAAGATTAACAAAATAGATAGACCACCAGCCAGACTAATAAAGAAGAAAAGAGAGAAGAATCAAATAGACACAATAAAAACTGATAAAGGGGATATCACCACTGATCCCACAGAAATGCCAACTACTATCAGAGAATACTATAAACACCTCTACGCAAATAAACTAGAAAATCTAGAAGAAATTGATAAATCCCTGGACACATACACCCTTCCAAGACTAAACCAGGAAGAAGTTGAATACCTGAATAGACCAATAACAAGTTCTGAAATTGAGGCAGTAATTAATAGCTTACCAACCAAAAAAAATCCAGGACCAGACGATTCACAGCTGAATTCTACCCAAGGTACAAAGAGGAGCTGGTACCATTCCTTCTGAAACTCTTCCAATCAATAGAAAAAGAGGGACTCCTCCCTAACTCATTTTATGGAGCCAGCATTATCTGATACCAAAACCTGGCACAGGCTTTGGTATCAAAAAGAGAAAATTTCAGGCCAATATCCCTGATGAACAACGATGCAAAAATCCTCAACAAAATACTGGCAAACCGAATCCAAGCAGCACATCAAAAAAGCTTATCCACCACGATCAAGTCAGCTTCATCCCTGGGATGCAAGACTGGTTCAACATATGCAAATCAATAAACGTAATCCATCACATAAACAGAACCAATGACAAAAACCACATGATTATCTCAATAGATGCAGAAAAGGCCTTTGATAAAATTCAACACTGCTTCATGCTAAAAACTCTCAATAAACTAGGTATTGATGGAACATATCTCAAAATAACAAAAGCTATTTATGACAAACTCACAGCCAGTATCATGCTGCATGGGCAAAAGCTCGAAGCATTTCCTTTGAAAACAGGCACAAGACAAGGATGCCCTCTCTCACCACTCCTGTTCAACACAGTATTGGAAGTTCTGGCCAGGGCAATCAGGCAAGAGAAAAAAATAAAGTATATTCGAACAGAAAGAGAGGAAGTCAAATTATCTCTGTTTGCAGATGACATGATTGTATATTTACAAAACCCCATCATCTCAACTCCAAATCTTTTTAAGCTGATCAGCAACTTCAGCAAAGTCTCAGGATAAAAAAATCAATGTGCAAAAATCACAAACATTCCTATACATCAAAAATTGACAGCCAAATCATGAGTGATCTCCCATTCACAACTGCTACAAAAAGAATAAAATATCTAGGAATACAACTTATAAGGGATGTGAAGGACCTCTTTGAGGAGAACTACAAACCGCTGCTCAAGGAAATAAGAGAAGACACAAACAAATGGAAAAACATTCCATGCTCATGGATAGGAAGAATCAATATCGTGAAAATGGCCATACTGCCCAAAGCAATTCATAGATTCAATGCCATCCCCATCAAGCTACCACTGACTTTCTTCACAGAACTAGAAAAAACTACTTTAAATTTCATATGGAACCCAACAAGAGCCCTTATAGCCAAGACAATCCTAAGCAAAAAGAACAAAGTTGGAGGCATCAAAAGCTACCTCACTTCAGCAGAGATTGAAATAATTTTTAAAAATCAAGCACAAATTCCAAAACTGAGAAATGTATTTGTTAAACTGAAAATTTCATTACAGGCTCTCAACGTTAGAACAGATCAAGCAGAGGAAAGTATCAGTTAGTTCAAAGACAGGCTATTGAAAAATACACAGTCCGAGAGGATAAAAGAGAAAAAAATATAAAGGAATGAAGAACACCTACAAGACACAAAAAAAAAATGAAAAGACCAAATCTAAGAATTATTGATGTTCGAGAAGGAGCTGAGCAATGGCAGATATTATCTCAACTCAGTTAAAATGGTTTTTGTTACAAAGACAAGGAGTAATGGATGCTGATGAGGATTTGGAGAAAGGGAAACCCTCGTATACTATTGCTGGGAATGTAAATTAGCACAGCCATTAGGGAAAACAGTGTGGAGATTCTTCAAAATCCTAAAAATAAAACTACTATATGATCCAGCAGTTCCATTACTTGGAATATATCCAAAAGAAAGAAAATCCACATATTGAAGAGATATCTGCCCTCCCGTGTTTGTTAAAGCACTATGCACAATAGCCAAGATGTGGAGTCAGCCTAAGTGCCCATCCATGGATAAATGGATACAGAAAATGTGACAGATATACAAAATAGAATACTATTCTGCCATAAAAAGAATGAAATCTTGTTATCTGCAGCTACACAGATGGAGCTGGAGGCCATTATGTTAGGTGAAATAAGCCAAGCACAGAAAGACAAATATTGCACTTTCTGTCTCATATGTGGAAGCTAAGAAAGTGAAACTCAGGAACATAAAGAATAGAACGGTGGTTACCAGAGGCTGGGAAGGGTGGTGGAGGGAGACAAAGAGAGGTTGATTGATGGGTACAAGAAAATAGTTAAAAGAAATAAGCTTTTGTGTTCAATAAATTAGTAGAGTGACTATAGTAAACAATAATCCATTTTATATTTCAAGATAGCTGGTAGAGAATCAATCAAATGTTCCCAGCATGATAAAAAGATAAATGTTTAAGGTGATGGTTATCCCAATCACCTTGATTTTATTATTAAACATTATATGAGTATATCGAAATATCACATATACCCCTAAAATATATACAACTATTATATAGCATTAAAAATATTTAAGATCAGAAAAATGATAAATCTCTAGCTAAAATTACCAAAAAAGAAGGGAGACGCCAATTAGCAATATCAAAAATGAATAAAGAATATCTCTACAAACACTACAGACATAAAATGGATTGCAAAAGAAATTATGGATTGCATAAATTTCACAACTTAAACTAGAACAATACATTAAAAGACACATAGTCACAAAAATAATAAAATTCCTAGGAATACAGTGAACCAAGGAGGTGAAAGGTCTCTACAATAAGAATTACAAAACATTGCTCAAAGAACTCAAAGATGACACAAACAAATGGAAAGACATTCCATGCTCATGGATAGGAAGAATCAATATCATTAAAATGGCCATACTGCCCAAAGCAATTTACAGATTCAATGGTATTCCAATCAAACTACTAATGATGTTCCTCACAGAACTAGAAAACAACTATATATATACATACATATAGTAAGCGTAACTCGCCATTTAAAGAGGTTACAGTAGACAAGGCTACATATATATACATATATACAGTAAGCGTAACTCACCATTTAAAAAGGTTACAGTAGACAAGGCTACATAATCATCTCAACACATGAAAAAAGTATTTGGTAAAATTTATTATTTATTCATAATACTTTTTAAAACTTAAGCAAACTAGGAGGAATAAAGGTAACTTCCTTAACCTAACAAAAGGCATCTACAAAAAATTCTAATCTCATATTTAATGGATGGTCTAAAATGAAGAACAGGAGAAAGACATTCACACATAACACTTGCATTTGACATTGTACTAGATGTACTATATATATATGTATATATACACACACACACATATATGTATATACACACACACACACATATATTTTTTTTTTGAGATAGAGTTTCACTCTTGTTGCTGGGGGTACAGTGGCGTGACCTCGGCTCACTGTTACCTTCACCTCCCAGGTTCAAGTGATTCTCCTACCTCAGCCTCCCGAGTAGCTGAGATTACAGGAATGTACCACCATGTCCAGCTAATTTATTAGATAAAAACTATTTTAAAATTCATATGGAACCAAAAAAAGAGCCCAAATAGCCAGGGTAATCCAAGCAAAAAGCACAAGGCAGGAGGTGTCATGATACCCAACTTCAAATTACACTACAGGGCCACAATAACCAGAATACCATGGAACTAGTACAAAAACTGACACATAGACCAATGGAACAGAATAGAGGGTCCAGAAATAAGGCTATATACATACAATCATCTGATCTTCAACAAAACTGACAAAAACGATCAATGGCCATATGCAGAAGATTGAAACTTGACCTCTTTCTCATACCATATATAAAAATCAACTAAGAACGGATTAAATACTCAAATGTAAAACACAAAACTATAAAAATCCTGGAAAACAACCTAAGCAATACCAATCTGGACACAGGAACTGGCAAAGATTTCATGATAAAGAACGCCAAAAGAAACTGCAATAAAAACACAAATTGACAGGGGAGATCTAATTAAACTTAAGAGCTTCTTTGCAGCATAAGAAAACATCAACAGAGTGAAAAGAAAACCTATAGAATGGGAGAAGATATTTACAAACTATGTATCTGACAAAGCTTTAATATTCAGCATCTTTACAAGAAAAAAACTAACAACCCATTAAAAAGTGGGCAAAGGACATGAACAAACACTTTTCAAAAGAAGACATAAAGCAGCCAACGAGCACATGAAAAGAAGTTCAACATCACTGATTGTTAGAGGAATGCAAATCAAAACCACAATGAGACACCATCTCACACGATTAAGAACGGCTATTACTAAACAGTCAAAAAATAACAAACGCTGGCAATGTTGCAGCAAAAAGAGAACATTTATACACTATTGGTGGGTTGAACTAATTTACAGTTAGTAAATTCATTGTAAATTAGTTATAAATTAATTGCAAATTAGTTCAACCATTATGGCAAGCACTGTAGGAATTCCTCAAATAGCTAAAAACAGAACTACTCTTCAATCCAGCAATCCCATTACTGGGAATGTACCCAAAGGAATACGAATTGTTCTGTCATAAAAATACAAGCACATGTATGTTCACTGCAGTAATAGCAAAGACATGGATTTAATGTAAATGCCCATCAGTAGTAGAATGGATGAAGAAAATATGGTATCTATACACTATGGAATACTATGCAGTCATAAAAGTGAACAAAAACCCCCGTGACACAAGTTTACCTATATAACAAACCCGCTTGTGTACCCCTGAATCTAAAATAAAAGTTTTCTGAAAAGTAAGACACACCATGCCAAAACTCACTGAAAAAGTAGATAATCTAAATAATCCTAGACCTGTTAAAGAAATTGAATTTATAATGCAAAACCTTTAGACAAGGAAAACTCAAGGCCAGATAGTTTCACTGGCAAATTCTACCAAATATTTCAGAAAGAAATAATACCAATTTTACACAGGCTCTTAAAAAAAAAAAAATACTCTTGAATTCTCTTATGAGGCCAGAAGCGCCCTAATCCCAAATCAGGAAAAAATTATATAAAAAGAAACCTATAACTAATAGCCCTCATGAATATAAACATGCTCAACCAAATATTAAACACAACAATGTTTAAGAAGGTGAGTACATCACACCAAGTGAGATTTCTTCCGAAAATGCGTATCTGCTTCAACATTTGAACATCAGTAAGCGTAACTCGCCATTTAAAAAGATTACAGTAGATAAGGCTACATAATCATCTCAACACATGAGAAAAAGTATTTGGTAAAATTTATTATTCATTCATAACACTTTTTAAAACTTAAGCAAACTAGGAGGAATCAAAGTAACTTCCTTAACCTAACAAAAGGCATCTACAAAAAATTCTAATCTCATACTTAATGGATGGTCTAAAATGAAGAGCAGGAGAAAGACATTCACACATAACATTTGTATTCGCATTGTACTAGATGTCCGAACAAGTGCCATAAGGCAAGGCAAAGGAATAAAAGGAGCAAAAATCTTAGAAAACTGTCTATATTCACAGATGGCATGATTGTCTGTATTGAAAATCCCATAACATTTATTTTTTTTTTTTGAGACAGAGTCTCGCTCTCTCACCCAGGCTGGAGTGCAGTGGTGCATTCACTGTGCACTGCAACCTCCACTTCCCGGGTTCAAGCGATTCTCCTGTCTCAGTCTCCCGAATAGCTGGGATTACAGGCGTCCATCACCACACCCAGCTAATTTTTGTATTTTTCTAGAGACAGGGTTTCACCATGTTGGCTAGGCTGGTCTCAAACTCCTGACCTCAAGTGATCTACCCTCCTCGGCCTCCCAAAGTGCTGAGATTACAGGTGTGAGCCATCGCGCCCGGCTGACACTTATTTTTTTAACAAATAAGTGAGTTTTCCAAGGATGTAGACATTTCATCAAACAAACATGCAAATGACAATAAACATATAAAATAGTCTGAAAATTATTAGCCGTCTCTACTAAAAAAAATACAAAAAATTAGCCGGGCGAGGTGGCGGCGCCTGTAGTCCCAGCTACTCGGGAGGCTGAGGCAGGAGAATGGCGTAAGCCCGGGAGGCGGAGCTTGCAGTGAGCCGAGATCGCGCCACTGCACTCCAGCCTGGGCGACAGAGCCAGACTCCGTCTCAAAAAAAAAAAAAAAAAAAAAAAAAAAAAAGAAAGAAAATGTAAATTAAAGCTATAACGAAAAAAAAAACATGTTTATGGGGATGGCTAAAATTTTTTATAAATCCAGACAGTATCAAATACTAACCAGATTGCACAGTAAATAGAACTCTCATGCATCACTGGGAGGGCTGTGAAAGGGCACAGCCCATCTGGAACACACTGGTCAGTTCCTCACAAAGTTAAACATGTATTCACCATGAACACAGCAATCCTATTTCTATTCATTCAAAAGTAGACTTGAACACTGAAAAATCTGTGTTCACACACACCCCCCCCAACGGTGAATGTTTATAGCAGATTTCTCACAATTCACAAACTATGGAAACATCTTCAATGTCTCTCAACTGGGAAAAGGATTAATAAACTGGTACCTACATAAAGTAGAGAATATCACCCATCAATTTAAAAGGGGAAACGGTCATTGGTAGACACATAACATGCATGAATCTCAAATGCATTACCCTATGAAAGAAGCCATATTCTAAAGGCAACATGTTACCTACATGTTATGTGACTCCATTTTTATGACTTTCTTGGAGATTAAAAAACAGAATGAAGGAAAGCAAATCAGGGATTTCCAGGGATTAAACGTTTGACTTCAAAGGGCCACCAGGAGGGAACTTTTTCAACGGTGATCAAACTATTCTGTATTTTGATTATGATGGCATTTGCATGACTATGCATTTGTCAAAACTCATAGACCTGAACAGTGAAAATGCTATTGTGTATACATTTAAAAATAAATTTAAAAGAAACACAACCCAATAATGAAAGTGGATCCTCAGAAATAGATAATTTATAATCACTCACAAATGTATTGTTGTGTATACTTCTCTACAGCATTTGAAACTTTCTATTTTATATAATTGAAATTTGTGTGTGTATATATCCTATAACAACATAATACATTACATTATAGTTCAGTGAATGCAGGAAACAGGAATAGCGTATATATGTATGCCATTGTCTGGCAGAGGTAATAATCCGTAAATGTTTGTTAGATACATAATTTAATAGAAAAAACTTATCCCTGATGACACAGAACTGGCTCTCCTGCATAACTCTCTCAGTTCATAGCCAGTGGAAACAGCAGATTCGAAGGGGCAAAGAAATGGGTAGAAAAAGTTATTCTGACAGAAAAAAAGTGATCAATGTTAACCCCACATAGACAGCAGAGTACAGAATAATAAAACTCAAACACACAGATTTGTGTGTGCATGTGTTTTACATACCAAATAGGTGTCATTCATCTCTATACAATTTCAAATAATAATTGACATGGAAAGGGGGCCTTATAAATTAAAAGTTTTATTGTATAAAATATTCTTTAGAAAACTTTAGCAAATAAAATAAATTATGAAAAAATTAATTTTTATCTATTTAGTTATTTTGAGATTAACTTATAAGACTAGCTAATTTTTGTATTTTGGGTAGATATGGGGTTTCACTATGTTGGCCAGGCTGATCTCGAACTCCTGGGCTCCAGTGATCCACCCGCCTCAGCCTCCCAAAATGCTGAGATTACAGGTGTGAGCAACTGCGCCCAGTATGCTGCCTTCATACTCTATATGGACATTCAGTGAACCTCTGTTAAATTAATAAATGTCGAGTGATGTTACCATACCAACCTGGAGCTGTGCAGACTGAGACCGAGATGCATCGCTGAAACTCTCCTTGGGTGTTTTTTACCATTTCTTCTTGGAAAAGAAGATTTTACCTCGTGGGATTTTCAAGAACCTCTAACTCCTCCATTGGGGACCAGGTGCCACCAAAAAAGAGCACAGCAGCAGCCTTGTGGATAAGTCGTGGTCTGGAGTCAGCCACTTTGCACATATCACTCAGAGCTGCATCATCGGGTTACCCCTGGAAAGGCTGCTCACACACCCACATTGAGGGCTCTCGTCACTGCTGGTGACTAAGTTGTTTTTTAAAAAATGTTAAGAAGAAGAAAAGCCATATGTAAGTTAGGTATAGGCATTGATGCATCCTTCTTTTACACACACACACAGGTTGCTGAGGAGGGCAGGAAAAATACATGACTGGACATAAAATTAAAATTGAAGGAAATCCCATGACCTCAAAATGGAGAGAAAGAAACTGAGCTTCTCTTTTTGGGATCTTAAATGACTTGAATAATGGCGGTGATTGAAACTGTGCTGGATCACAGTGTCCTGCAAAAATCCAGGTACCACTGGAACCTGAGAATGTGACCTTATTTAAAAACGGTCTTTGCAGCTAAGTGAGTTCACACTGGACTATGATGGGCCCTAAATCCAATCTGACTGGTGCCCTTATAAAAAAAAAAAAAAAAGAGGAAAACACGTGTGAAGGCTGGCAGAGGTGGGAGGATGTGGCTGCATACCAAGGAACGTACAGACTGCCAGGAGCCACCATCAGCTGTAAGAGATGAAGTCCTTCCCAAGACCCTTCAGAGAGAACACAGCCCTGCTGACCCTGCATTTTAGACGATAGCATGGATTTCTGTGGTTTTAAACCCCCCAGGTTGTAGTTTTCATCACAGGAGCCACAAGCAACTAGTGACCTGGTCTTTGGAGATTTGCATGACTGGATGTGAGAAGAGGTGGTAGAAATGGCTGTTGTGTACTCAGGGAGCATCTCACAGCACTCGGAGCATTACATGAAGATATTGGCTCCCTAGGAAGAACAACAAACCAATATTCACTATTTTATTTTTATTTAGAGCTGCTAAGGCCATCAAACCCAGATAAGAAATTTATGTCTGGCTGGGTGCAGTGACTCAGGCCTATAATCTCAGCACTTTGGGAGGCTGAGGTGGAAGGACTGCTTAAACCCAGAAGTTCCAGACCAGCTTGGGCAACATAGTGAGACCCTCATCTCTATAAAAAAAATTTTTGAAAGCCAGATGTTGCGGCTCACACCTGTGGTCCCAGCTACTCAGGAGGCTGAGGCAGAAGGATTGCTTAAGCCCAGGAGGTCAAGGCTGCAGTGAACCGAGACTGCACCACTACACTCCACCCTGGGTGACAGAGCAAGATGCTGTATCAAAAAGTCTGATGCATCTGGATTAAACATTCTGAACTTAGGCAGTCTAACTGGAAAGCCACAAATCAATGACTCCTAGGTTCAGACTTCTTGTTAGAAACGGACAGCCAAGAGTGTGGAACGTGCTCCCGGTGCCCAGCCAACTGCTGTCCCAGCTGAGCCCACCTGGACCAAGGGACAGGACATCCTCCATTTTCAGTCACTATGAAGAAACTATTTCTCATTGTGAGTCGTTTTGTTAGATCATTCTGATGCCCCTCTCAGGTTCATGAAGCAGGTGCAAGATTCATCGGCCTGTTTTGAGCTTGCTGGGAACACTTACATCCGGAATAAATGTCAGCAGACTCAACTCAAATGTGGCATTTCTTGCCCATGTTGACAATGCCTCTAATAGAGAGATTCACTTTCTCCCTTGTTTTCTGGTGTTAGAGTTAGAACACCAAATGTTCATGCACCTCTGCTTTGCAGATTCAGAAACCTCAACGAAAACAGCCCATTAACTGAGGGAGAAACCCCAGGTCTACGCAGCTCAGCGCTGGACGCTCGGGACAGGGCCATCATCCACCTGCTTCCACACCAACGGCAGGAATAAGGAAGTGAGTAACCCCAGACCTCCGAATATTCCAGGAAAAACCCCCTCCTCTAGTTCCCCACCTCCCTCAGTGCCTCACCAGCACTACCTGCCTGGAGTCCCTCTGGAATAATCGTATTTTACTGCGTAGTCCTGTTAATAGAACTCTCCAAGAAGCTCAGGAGTCCCAGTTCCTCATTCCCCAGACACACCTCCCCAAACCGTCCCAAGCACCTCCCTTCTCATCCCTCTGCCCAACGTTCCTGGCTCCTGGGCCCTTCCACTGTGCCCTCTGCAGATCACATCATCCACAGCAATTTCCTACCTCATGACATTTCTCTCTAAATGCCCTGCGCTTTCTCGCTATAAGAGAAGCAGGGTCTTCCCCGAGGGAGCTGCTTCATTGCGCTCTCCAGGGGTGGATGCAGTGAGCGTCCTCACTCTTCCTCTCCCCCTACCCTGGTGTTCTCAAGTCAGTAGGAGGAGTAGGGGTCCTCAGAGCCCCCTGGTTCCACTTCTAGACGTTACAGCTTTTCTCTGTTCTGAAAACCCTCAAGGTTAACTGTTGTACCCACCTTCCCTCTTTCTCATGGTAATTGTCTGCTGCTCCCAGGCCAGGTCCCTGACAGTCCTAGAATGAGTTCCTGTCACTGCCACTCCCCACACCATTTCTGCCACAATCTGTGATTTTCACATCAATGTCCATGATCCTTTCAAAATCCTGGCATCTTTGATTTATTCTCTTTTGATAGCCTTTCCCCTAGGCTAACTCAACCACTGGTTCCCATGACGATGGAGTTGCTAAAAACTACATCCCGGTAAAACTCCACACCTCAGTAAGTCCAGCGTCCCCAACTTCCTCAGTGATTCGGCCCCCTGAGCCCTACAGTTTATCCTAAACCCTTTGCACTGCCCCATCCTCCACCATCCTCACTTCCCTCCGTCCCAAGCTGACTTGCCATGGTTGTCATCCCCTCGCTCAGATGCTCAACTCCACCCGTGGCCTTTTTCCCTCCTTACTGCTGTCCAGGCCCCAACTCTATCGCTCTACACAATGTGCACATTGCTAAACAAATCCGGAGAAAAGCATGTCGCCGGGTTAAGGGAACTCACTTCAATCTCTGATCACCGATTTCAGATGTGCCCTCAGCATTCTACGGCAACACACAACACTCCATCACCCTTTCACAGTGTGTCCCCACCTCGGCGTTGTTGGCACTTTGTCCCAGGGGCCCTGCTGTGTGGGCTGCCCTGTGCACTGTGGGATATTGAGATGCATCTCCGGCCTCTGCTTACCCAAGGCCAGTATCATTTTTTTCTCCCCCAAATTGTGACAACCACAGATGTCTCCAGACACTGCCCAAGGTCCCAGGGGGAGCAAAATCGCCCCCATTTGAAGACTATCTATCTATAGATTCCACTTCCAACATGTCTTTCCTCGTTGTCACTCTCTGCTGGTTCCTGTATCTGGTATTTGATTAAGAAGATTGACGAAACCCAGTCTCTACTAAAAGTACAAAAATTAGCCAGGCATGGTGGTGCGTGCCCGTAATCCCAGCTACTCAGGAGGCTGAGGCAAGAGAATCGCTTGAACCTGGGAGGCGGAGGTTGCAGTGAGCCGAGATTGCACCACTGCACTCCAACCTGGGCAACAAGAGTGAGACTCCGTCTCAAAAAAAAAAAAAAAAGATTCATACACCAGAAAACGTCTTCAATCTCCCACTGTCCAATGGACTCATCTGCAGCTGTTACCTTATTCTCGCTTTCTCTCTCTTCATTCTTTAGGACGCAGTCATGCACCCCTTTAAATTCAACTCCTTCACGTGGGCGCTAGAACACAAGGACTTTCTTCCTGAAACTCTGCCTTCCCGGCTGCATCACCTGTTTTCCCTTTCTCCTGGGTTGTGTGCATTAGCACACAAATGTCATTTAACTTTTTCCACCTTCTCAAAAATCCTTTTGATTCTATAACCCCTTGCAGATGTCAACCATTTTTTCTATATTTTTCCTCAAGAAGTGTCACTCCTGCGAGTTTTCTAACTCACGTTCACCAGTTCTCTTCCCATGTCCTCCGAATTGCACTGGAGTTTACAAGTCATCCTCTCAACCCATTGATACATCCTGCGTATTGTTATCTCGGTGGCTTTTGTGGAACCGCTCACATCCTCCTTCTGAAACACTTTTCTATTTGGTTTCCGGGATGCAATGGTCTCCTTGATTTTCTCTTACCTCACTCATTTCTGATTCTTAATTATTTTTGCTGGTTTTTCTTTCTCTCTCCATATTGGAAAGTTTACAGTGCCCCAGAGCACGTGTTCGGAATTTCTCGTCTTCTCTCAATACCCTTACTCCTTTGTGGACAGCATGCGGTCCGTGGCTCTGAACAGATCTACAGCATGGTGGCTCATAAAGGCACATCTCCTCCCCAGACCCCGCTCCTGGACTCCGGTCTCACACATCCATTATCTACTCAAAGTGTTTCATTTGCTGTCTAGCAGCCATCTCTACATAAACACTTGAAATCCAAACTTGTTTTTCCTCTCGTTTTCCTCGTATCAGTCAACGGCAGCTGCATCATCAGACCAATCACCAGAGCCTCATTGCTGAATCCTCTTTTCCTCATCTTCTGTATCCTGCCTTTCATCAAATTTGTTAGCTCCTGCTTCAAAATGGGTAATTAATTAATATTCATTTTTATTGCTTGTCTCCAACTACTACAAAGTAAGCTCCATGAAGAGCAGAGATGTTACTTCTTTTGTTCATTGATGCATTGGCAACAGCAGATGTTTAACAAATACTTGCTACATTAAGAAATAAATGAATTAAAGTGTAGTTGGTCTCCTGGGGGGGCACTGCTGCTACTTGTTTTAAAACAGAAAAGTTGGTATTTATTAAAATATGAAAATGTCATGGAATCTAAACCTTTATTTCAAAATGACACACAGAAGTTTCTGACCTTAAAGAAACAGTGTATGAATCAATGTAGAAACCAAGTGTAAGAACATTTTGAAACAGATTTTTTCATTGCTCTTCAGTATAGCAGGTTCTTCTCTGCCAGTGTCCTCTTTCCAAGACACTCAGTGCTCTCAAAATCAACTTATAAAAATGATTCAGTGGATAATTTTTTACCCAACATGTCTGTAAGGCACAGTAATAAGTTTCTCCTTTTCTGCAGGAGCGACAGTAGTAAAGGACTATTTTATACATTATTAGACAAAATATTAAAGATGCTCCCATGTCGGTGGCATGCCACATGCCGGCTTATTCCTCACGCATGTGGGTGTCCCCAGGGCCAGCTGCAACCTCTGCTCTGCAGGGTGGCCTGGGAGGCAGGACCCCCACCTCGGGAACACTGCTGGCCCTCAAGGTAACGGGTTACCCTTTCCTTGTTTTGAGAGGTGCCACCGGCAGCGCCTTCAGCTGGACTCTGCTGCTGTTAGACTGAACACGCTGGGGTCACCGTAAAGTGGGGGCTAGGAGTGGGCAGAAGGGGTGCATCCTTTTCTGATGAAGTCTCCGTCTCTTAGGTCCTGATATGGTTTGGATATTTGTCCCACCAAAATCTCATGTTACATTGTGATCCCCAGCGCTGGAGGCGGGGCCCGGAGGGAGGCATCGGGGTCACGAGGATGGATCCCTCATGGCTTGGTGCTGTCTTCCCAACAGTGAGCTCTCCAGAGATCTGGTTGTTGCAGAGTGTGGCACCTCCCCGCCTCTCTTTCTTGCTCCGGGTCTCATCGTGTGACTTGCTGGCTCCCCATTGCCTTCCACCAGCTTCCTGAGAACTCGCTAATGTAGATCTGCCAGCGTCAGGCTTCTCGTATGGCCTGCAGAACCACGAGCCAATCCAATTTCTTTCCTCTATAAATCACCCAGTGTCAGGTATTTCTTTCATTTATTATTTATTTATTTATTTATTTATTTATTTATTGAGACGGAGTCTGGCTCTGTCACCCAGGCTGGAGTGCAGGGGCGCGATCTCAGCTCACTGCAAGCTCTGCCTCCTGGGTTCCCGCCATTCTCCTGCCTCAGCCACCCGAGTAGCTGGGACTACAGGCGCCCGCAACCTCGCCTGGTTAATTTTTTGTATTTTTAGTAGAGACGGGGTTTCACCGTGTTAGCCAGGATGGTCTCAATCTCCTGACCTCGTGATCTGCCCGCCTCGGCCTCCTAAAGTACTGGGATTACAGGGGTGAGCCACAGCACCTCGCCAGGTATTTCTTTATAGCAATGTAACCATGGCCCAATACAGGGCCCCAGGGCTTGGGGTGTGGCCTTCACAACGTTCCCACCCCTCCCCCAGGGTCCCAGCCTCCCCACCTGCTGGCTTCCCTGTCTTCAGCCTCCTTGTTCTTTTCCCAAAAAGCCCCACCTCCAGCAAGGCCAGGGCAGGGTGAGTGGGGCCCTTCCTCCAGGAGGGAGCTGTTTCTGCGTGTCCCGATGGACAGTCTCCCTTGGAGGGTAGGTCTGTGATACATAGAAGGGTATCTCCCCTCCCTCTCTCAGTCATAAGGGGCTTTTTCCCAGGTCCTTGATGTGAGAACCTGGGGGGTTTCTGCAAGGTGAGCCCCTGAATGTGAGCCCAAGGCCACCCATGGCATAGCCCGGAGGAGCCACTTGCTCTCCGCTAATCCACTCTCCAGCCTGAGACCTTTGTCAAAGCCACCGGCCCAGCACGAGGTCCTACCACGCACCATTCAGGGACTTCTACTCCAGAGAAGCAAACCGCTGGTGCCACATTGAGTTGGATTCTCCTGTGTCTTCAGATCTGGGCTGGCAGTTTGCTTTGCAAGCTCAGCTGTTTGATGGGGGAAGGAAAGTCGGTGATTTCAGTGTCCCACCTTCTCTTGAGGTCATGCAGGGAGCGTCTGCCTCTGTGTCCTTTCTGCATCGGAGCTGCAGTGGGGGTGGAGTAGTTCATCTGGTGGCCTAGAAATTTATAGATTCTGGTTTTGTGTCATATGCTTATCGGTTCTAATGGGTTTTATTTGGGTGGAATCTTTAAGTTCTTTTAAATATAAGACCATGTGGTCTGTAAACAAGGCTAATTTAACTTCTTCCTCTCCAATTCAGATACCCTTTATGTCTTTCTCTTGCCTAATTGCTCTGGCTAGGACTTCCAGTATTACATGGAACAAACTCAGTAAAGACACAGATGACGCAAACTATCAGTCAATCGACTTGATGTAACTGACATTTATAGAATATGCCATCCTGCAACAGCAGAATACACCATCGGGAATATCCATATAGATATTCTGCCATCCAGAATACGCCATATGGAATATGCCATCCAGAGACAGCAGAATACACGTCCTTCCTATCTTCTCAGGTGTACAGGGAACACGCACCAAGACAGATCACATTCTGATCCATAAAGTCCACCTTCACAAATAACCCGTTCCTCACTTCACAGTGAGCTCCCAAGCACCATGACTCTGACTCCTGTTCTAAGGAGCAGCAACTTCGTAGCTCCAACACCTCATCACATGTTACGAGGCCGCACTGCAAACCATCCCCATCTCTGCAATACACACCCTATGCTCTAACTAATGGACCTTTTTAATTTTCCTTGCAGTATGAAAACTGGTGCAAAATGAGAATTGTGGGAATGTAGTAAGACTGGAAAAGAATTCCTAGTGCCCAATTCCTTGTGGAATTGCAGCAAGGGTTGCAGGTACTAATATCATCCCTGCTGTAGGGTCTTCAGAGCCTTGTTTTGGTCTCTAGAGAAATTGAAAAAATAATTGTTCAGACACACATCTGAAAACAGAAAACAACCACTTAAGAGATGATGCTGTAAGTCTCATGGTGGGAAGAAAAATGCAAGAGAATTAATTCAAATTCTCCAGGGTTCTATATACAGCATGATAATATCTCACATGTTTGTTAATGACTGAAAGGAAACAGCATCACTGACTGTTTACAGCACATAGTTGATTACAAGTGGTTTATAGTTCGTGCACCAAAGTAATGAAGAGATTATATAACAAAATCTCACTGGAGAAAACACATTGACAGTCTTTGCCAACATTTGCTGCAGGTTGGGCCGTGAGGGCCGGAGAGGTCTGCGTGCAGGTGAGAGGCCAACGGCCAACTATCCGAGGGTAGGAGGGGGACCTTCTTCCCATCGCAAGAGTGGAATAGGGAAGAGCTATTTTTACTCATGAAAGAGATCGTGCACTTCAGCCAATAAGCCCAGGAGTCATTACATCAATATCAAATAATACATAATGCACATTGAGTCTGAATTGTTCACGGATAAAGCACCAAGCGCGACCAGATACTGGGAGGGGGAAGCCGCCTATGTGAGGGGTATTTTTGTTTGTTTTGTTCAAGAAGGAGTCTTGCTCTGTTACCCAGGCTGGAGTGCAGTGGCGTGATCTCAGCTCACTGCAACTCCGCCTCCTGGGTTCAAGCAATTCTCCTGCCTCAGCCTCCTGAGTAGCTGGGATTACAAGTGCCTGCTCACCGCGCCCAGCTAATTTTTGTATTTTTAGTAGAGACGGGATTTCACCATCTTGGCCAGGCTGGTCTTGAACTCCTGACCTCATGATCCACCCGCCTCGGCTTCCCAAAGTGCTGGGATTACAGGTGTGAGCCACCGCACCTGGCCTGTGTGAGGGGTTTTATCACCACTTCCACCTGCCCCCCCACTGCAGCTGCACAGCACCAGAGCCAGCAACTGTCAAGACATTCATAAGAAATGGAAGGGGTGGGCCCCCTTAGAACTGCAATTAAAATTTTAAAAAATAGGTTTAGCTCATGTCATGGAGAATGTTCCCATTACTGATTTACTAGTTATGTTCTGATAACTCAATCATCTCCCCCAGAAAGCTTTAAAATCTGTCCATCTGTTTCCTAGTCCTCAAATTCTAAAAATACACTAAAAAATGAAACATCTATAATTGAGACTGAATGTGACCACATTGTTTCCGTCGTGTACCATTTATACATCATAAACTCTCAAAACTAAAGAGTTTCAAAAGTTTCATAACTCCTGTGCTTGCCAGAGTTACGACCTTCACTTTAAATATATATATACACACACTCACAGGAGTAAATCCCAGTCAGTGCCCTAGGCAGCCCTGCTTACACCTTTCATGCTGCCTCCTAGGCGGTGAGCACTCGGTGCTTGTGGGATGGGCAACCCTAGGTCACGGAGCAGGTGCCATGGGCATCACTTTTCAGGTCACCTGCACTCATTCCAGCAGGGGTCTGAACACCGTGATTCCTGGACAGACCAAAGGGGTTTGTGAGCCAACTGAAGGTACCTGCAGTAATGTGTGTGAGTGCTTGTGGATATGTGTGAGCATGCATTGTATACGTGTGTCTCCATGTATATATGTGTGCCTGCGTGTGCCCGTGTGTGCCTGTGGATACCTGTGAGTGTGTGTTGTAGGTATGTGTATATCTTTGTGTATATGGGTGTGTATATGAGTGTGCGAGAGTGCCTCTGTGTGTCTGTGGATACATGTGTGTTGTATGTATATATGTGCCTTGTATATTTGTATATATGTGTCTGTGTGCATGTTAGAGTGCCTGTGGATGTGTGTGTGATGTTGGTATGTATCTCTGTATGTGTGTATGTTTGTGTGTCTCCGTGTATGTGTGTGTGTGTCTGCACGTATGAGTGCTTGTGGATGCATGAGTGTGTACTGTAGGTATGTATCTCTGTGTGTATGTGCGTGTGTCTGTGGATACATGTGTGTATTCTATGTATATGTCTCTGTATTTGTATACATGTGTCTGTGTGTTAGAGTGCCTGTGGATGTGTGTGTGTGATGTTGGTATGCACCTCTGTATGTATGTCTGTGTGTCTCTGTATGTGTGTGTCTCTGTGTGTCAGTGCCTGTGGATGCATGAGTGTGCACTGTAGGTATGTATCTCTGTATGTGTGCAAGTATATCTGTCTGTGTGTGTCTGTGTGTGTGTACAAGTGTGTCTGTCTCTGTATGTGTGCAAGTGTATGTCTGTGTGTGTCTGTGTGTGTGTCTCTGTGTATGTGTGCAAGTGTGTGTGTCTGTGTATGTCTGTGTGTGTGTCTGTGTGTGTACAAGTGTAGTCTGTGTGTCTGTGTGTGTGTCTCTGTGTGTGTACAAGTGTATATGTCTGTATGTGTCTGTGTGTGTGTACAAGTGTATATGTCTGTGTATGTGTGTACAAGTGTATATGTCTGTATGTGTCTGTGTGTGTGTACAAGTGTATATGTCTGTGTATGTGTATGTGTCTCTGTGTGTGTGTACAAGTGTATATGTCTGTGTGTCTGTGTGTCTGTGTGTGTCTGTGTGTGTACAAGTGTATGTGTCTGTGTGTGTATGTCTGTGTGTGTCTGTGTACAAGTGTATGTGTCTGTGTGTGTGCCCATGTGGAGGGAGCAGAGGGAGGCTGTGCTTTTTTCCCAGGAGAGAGTCCTCAGCTGTCATCAGGGTCTCAGGATGGGTCTGTGCACCAGCCCCTTCTAAATAAATACAGGAACCATGGCAAAAGGAAGGCTGGCTGGTACTGTCAGTTCTGATTAAGATCACGCTTTCCACGTTTTATAAATCTGCCTCTACCCAGACAGGCTGTAATCAGGGGGTACACTGATTTTTTTCTTAAACCAGCTTGCTCTTGTTGGTCTTGATTGTTATTGGCTCAAAGGCATCGCAGTTAGGCGGTTACCATGTGAAGCTTCACCAGAACTTGACGAGGAATGTGCCACCACCTTGTAAAAGTTAAATTATGAAATCAACACCTGAGAGAAAAGATGGACAAACATCTGAAAACACAAGATATCTCCCAAGACTGCCAAAACGTCCCCCCCAAGCTGATCCACTGCACACTGGGAAATGCTGCATTCACCCAGAAAGAGGCGGCCAGCACTGAGTCCTGCACGGGGAGGCCAGAGGCTCACGGGGCCACGGACATGGAAGTATATTTTCCAGAGCTGAGGAAGCCTAAGCTAGGATTCTTTTTGTATTCCAATGCCTTTGGTGAAGCCATTCTTACTGTGGCTGAGGACCTCGAGAATTTACCCCATGAGTTAATATTCTAGAATCTAGAGCCTGGAAGGCCGAAAGCATTGTCACACGTGATATCTGGTTATAGTGGCTGAACCCCAACTTAAGGAAATAGTGTGTTTTATACACTATGAAACATTACTTGGTGGAGGGGATTGCCATTTGCAAGAGCTAGGACAGAACTACGGTATTCTGAAAAGGAGAGAGGGAGATGCCAAGAGGTCCCAGAAAAGGGAAACAGAGTCAGAGATTTAGAAGTTTTGTGGCGCTGTCGACCACGAAGGTGTAAGGTGTGGGGATGAGCAAGTCCAGCTGGGGTTGTACCGGTGAAAAACTCGAGATGGCGTCTCTGCTGTCCCACAACCTCTGTGGCAATGCTCAATAACGCATCTGTGCAAGCGACTTTTTACGTTGGATAAATCCTTTGCTTTCATATGTTGAAACGGCTTCTCAGGGTGAGCAGAGTGGCTTTCCATTCAGACTGCAGGCACTGAAAGACTGGTGGATGGTGCGGGCTTATTGCACGTTCTGTTTTACACTCTTTGTATTACACTCTTGGTTAAGTTGTGTCTACCACTGAGAAATGGATACGCTCTCTTGTGTATTAACGAACTCAGTTCTTGGTTGTGTCTACCGCTGAGAAATGGATATGGTTTCTTGTGTATTAACAAACTCAGAACGTAGACAAGGGTGAATTTAAGAAGAGAATGACCGCCACTCCGGCAGCCCTCTTGGAAACCAGCCTAAAGGTTTTCCCCCGTAGCGACGCCCTGATTGCCATCAGCTGCCTGCAGCTCCCTCAGGGTCTGCGCTGGCTCTCTCTGTAGAGATGTGGGTGTGCTCTAAAGAGGCCACTTAAGTCCTGTCCAAGAAGCTCTCCTGTCCTGCTGAGGACGGAGCTCCTGGTGACTTGCAGTCCACCCCGACACTTTGGGAGGCCAAGGTGGGCAGATTGCTTGAGCTTAGGAGTTAAAGACCAGCCTGGGCAACATAGCAAGACCACATCTCTACACATTTTTTTTTAATAGTCATGGTGTTGTGTGCTTATAGTCCCAGCTACTCTGGAGGCTGAGGTAGGAGGATCTCTTGAGTCCAGGAGTAAGAGGCTGCAGTGTGCTGTGATCACACCCTGCACTCCAGTCTGGGCGACAGAGCGAGACTCTGCCTCTAAAATCACAAAAATAAGAGAATACAATCACTCTGTCTTGACCTCCTCTGCCCTAACTTGAAGTTCTGAGGATCACACGGCTGAAATCACATAAACAACACCTTTACCACTGATTGAGCCGGGAGATAATGTCTTGTAACAGGGCCTGCTCTTTGTGAGTCTGCAGCTCACAGGCGAAATGACCGTAGAAGGTTATCTAGTCTGACTGGGCCCAGTTTACTCACCATGAAGCGTGATGCTAGTGCTTATCGCACAGGGTTTCGTGAAGCCTGGGTGTACCTTTGCCGTCTCCTCCTTCTACCAAGCGCACCTGAGAGACCCTCGCTTTATTCATGTAATTTCCGTTGTTCCCCATCCCACTCCCCACAGGGCAACCAAGTCATCCTATCAATTGGAACAATTTTGTTTTGTATTTTTTCGCAGAACAATCTGATTTTCTCCTGATTCTCCTGCAAAGTAGTGGAAGCCTGTGTCACAGGTTAGACTCCACTCGAAGCTGACTTTAAGGTGAAGACCAGCATATGTCAGGGCTTATTTATATGAAGGGAGCTCTCTTGGGATCAATAGAGAGAAGGTAAAAGCGGGGCTGAGACACAGCCTCAAGAGGGACCATTCCCCCGACACGGGGAGCTGGGATGGTGTTGAGTTGTTCTGAAAGTTACACTGAGGGGCTGGGTTTTTCACACCCTGTCTGGAGTGGAGGCTGCCCCAGGAAGGCCACAACCTTGAGGGCCAGGCAGCTCTCCACAGCAGTGACATGGGAGGCATCTGACAGCTGACAACCATGGGGAATGTATCCTCTGTCCTGGAGGGGAAACGGCTGCCCACCCCCAGTGCCCACCAGAGCCTGTGCCACCGGCTGGCTGCTCTCACTGTATAAAATGTTTGCTCTTGTTAATATTCTGTATTCACTCAGAAAAACAGCTCTTCCATGCCTGTGTTATCCCAGGACTTCTTGTAAAGATATCATCACAAAGAATGAATGACTCTTTCCTTCTGTGCCTGCCGTATTTCAGTTGGCACAATGTCCTCCAGGTCCAGCCAAATATTGTCCTGTTGAACTTGCAGGAGCTACCGAAGACAGTCAGACTCAGGAAGCAGAGGGTAGAGTGGTAGGTGCCGGGGCTGGGGGAGGAGGGGAACAGGGTTTGTTCACGGGGTGAAATGTTTCTGGTATGTGTGACGATAAGCTCCTGGGATCCACGGTGCAGCATAGTGCCTGTAGTTAATGTTGTATGCACTTAGAAGTTTTTGAGATCTCGTCTTGTGTTCTGATTGTAGTGGTGTATGTATGACACTGTATGCTTGTCAAAGCTCATAGAACTGCACGACACAGAGCCCTAATGTACACGATGGACTTTAGTTAATAATAATGCGTCAATAATGGTTCATCAGTGGTAATCAATGTACACACCAGTGTAAGATGACAATAGGAGAGATTGTGGGAGGAAGGAGAGATAGCACACGGGAATTCTCTGTACGTGTGTACCATTTTCCTGTAAACCTAAAATGTCTCTAACAATTAAAACGTATTAGTTTTTAACATTTTTTAATGTGAGGCTAAAGAGAAAAAAGGCAAAATGTTTGAGCTTGCATTTTTTTTCCTGTAAACCTAAAACTGCTCTAAAACTTAAAACTTACTAGTTTTTAAAATTTTTAAATCTGAGGTTAAAGAGAAAAAAGGCACAATTTTTGAGCTTGCATTTTAGGTTCTGGCTTGGCTATCTGACCTGCATTTTGATGTCCCCTGTCTAAATCAGGCCATAGTCGGGGAAGCAGGTTGGGAGGTAGGAATAAGAGAAATAAATTTTGTTTGGAGCACATTAAGTTTAGTTTCTGCTACACCATGCAAAAGCCAACTGCAATAATGGTTTAATTGCCATTTGCCTCTCCCACTTCCAGCAATTTTCTTGGAACAAGGCCCTGATATGACTCAGCAAAATGATAGATTATAGAAGAACCACAATATTTTATTATATTGAAAGATCCAATAAATGCTGAGCAAAGTTAATCTATTTCTCATATAAATTATGAATTATATATGCACCAGATTTCATGGCACCCTCTGTAACTTAGTTAGATAACTCACAAAAGCCCCTGGACATTTTAAAAATAATTTCTACTGGACCAGCATTCAGAATTGTCCTAGGGTCACAGGATTATTATGTGAACATTATCTTTGGTCTGGCAATGTGAATAGCCAGATTTATGGGTTAATCCTTGCAGAGTTTTAAATTTTCACCAAATAATTGAATGAGACCAAACCATTCCCGAAATTGAACTGGCATATTTCATAGAATATTTCAACATGGAATGCCTGTAAAAGAGGAAAAGTGTCTTTCTTTGAAGAGTTATGCTATTCCCCATGGATGGCACGGTTGTCTCCAGCAAGTGTTTTTAAATTTGTTTCTGTCTCTATTTTAGACATGCATAGAAATGCACTATCTAGTTAGTACAGGTACAAATTAAAAGAGACAATGGCTCTTCTGGCCAGGAATACTGTTTAGGTGGTTTATAATATGTCTGAGTATTGCAGAAGTACACAAAGACTAAATGTACCCTACATGACAAACTTGTCTCTCTGCTTCTGATACTACAGCTCACTGTTCATTTGGATTAACTTTAGTTGGAGACATCCTAAGGCAATTGGTCTCCAGAGGCAATTACTTCTTGGAATTTTTTTTTCAATGCATATCAAAATCTAATAAACTAGAACATTTTATGAGATAAGACTTTGCTTGGATATGAGCAATTAAAACCCGATTACCTATGAGTTGCAACTTTTCTTCTATTGCTCTCCTTTGCCAGTTCATGATGGTTCTGATCTGGAATTTTGTCTTTCCAAAATGTAAGGAGCCAGTTCTTGAAACAGTGACCATCCCACCATCCTGGAGGCTGCTTTTCTCCCTGGCCCCTGGCTTTGGAGTTCCTCTTTGAGATCTCATAAAACGCTGGCCTAAATGCATCTTCTGCCTTGGTCAGTAGTCAAGGCGTTGGCCTATTCAGTGGGTTGAAGGATGAGAAGTGTCCTGAGTTTTGTGTTTGGGGGTCTTGGGTGGTCCTAGTTAACCAAGCAGATTCCCCAGGAGCACCTTCTTCCCTTTAGTCTGATTCTCCTCAAACATGTGTCTTAAACACTGATACTCAGCCAGTTTATTTGGCATGTTCTTACAAGTGGAGTGAGAACAGGCTGGTGGCATGAGCCAGGCCCAGTCAGGGGTCAGACGACCACTGAGCAGGAGGCTCTTGGCTCTGAGACTATTCTCAGAGCTTAAGGGATTCATATTTTTCTCTCTCACCTGTTTATAGTCTGTGCCAGTTACCAGGTGTTTCTTTCATAAAGGGAGTTAAAGATGGTTTTGTAAGGATGAGCTTTGCTTTATGGTTTATGGAAGCTGCATCTGTGCTTCAGTGGTCTTGTTTCCAGGGCAACCAGGTTTTTAGGGGGTTTTGTTTGTCTGTTTGAGACAAAGTCTCACTTTGTCGCCCAGGCTGGATTGCAGTGGTGCAATCTCAGCTCACTGCAAACTCCACCTCCTGGGTTCAAGGGATTCTCATGCCTCAGCCTCCCAAGTGGCTGAGATTACAGGTGCCCACCACCACACCCAGCTAATTTTTATATTTTTAGTAGACACAGCATTTCACTATATTAACCAGGCTGGTCTCAACTCCTGACCTCAAGCGACTCACCTGTCTCACCCTCCGAAAGTGCTGAGATTACAGGCGTGAACCACCGTGCCCAGCTGCAACCAGGGTTTAAAGTCTTGTTTTTCACAGAGAACTAACAATCCCTGGGCCAGGTTGCTCTGGGAGTCTGGAAAGTCCTGTCCTGTGGAGCCTCTGGGAAGTCTCCAGCTCTGGTTGTCATGGAGACAAGGAAAGTCCCCTGGCCTTATCATTATCTACTATTGAGCGGCACATAATGTTGGCCTTGCTGGCCTTGTGAGAGTCTTCATTAGGCCTTTTGTCTATCATTTATTTCATAGCCAAGAAATATCACTTACGGTATGCTATAAAGTTAAAAAGATACGTTCACATCCTAACTCCCAAAACCTATGAATGCAACTTTACTTGGGACGAAAGCCTTTGCTGACATAATTAAATTAAGTATCTCAAAATGGGATTATCTTGGATTACCTAACGTTCAACTGCAAGTGTCCATATGAGAGACACACATGGAGAAGAGAAGTCCATGTGAACACGGAGACAGAGACTGCAGCGATGCAGACACAGCCACAGAAAGTCAGAAGCCACCAGAAGTGGCAAGATGCAGGAAGCTCCTCCCCTGGAGCCCTCAAAGAGGGCACGACCCTGCTCACGCCTGAACGTCAGACTTCTAGTTCTGGAACTGTGAGACGGTCAATTTAAATTTAGATGTGTTAAGCCACCCAGCTCAAAGTAATGCATAACAGTAGCCCTGGTAAAACTAGCATGCCCCGGGCCGGGCGCGGTGGCTCAAGCCTGTAATCCCAGCACTTTGGGAGGCCGAGGCGGGTGGATCACGAGGTCAGGAGATCGAGACCATCCTGGCTAACATGGTGAAACCCCGTCTCTACTAAAAATACAAAAAACTAGCTGGGCGTGGTGGCGGGCGCCTGTAGTCCCAGCTACTCAGAGGCTGAGGCAGGAGAATGGCGTGAACCTGGGAGGCGGAGCTTGCAGTGAGCCGAGATCGCGCCACTGCACTCCAGCCTGGGTGACACAGCGCAAGACTCCGTCTCAAAAAAAAAAAAAAAAAAACTAGCATGCCCCGAAACCATGTGCTACAGTAACCACACCTCAGGCCAACAAGAGGAGAAAAAAAGAACATCCATCCGTAGATGTGAGTTCTAGATAGATGAAATACATCTCTATATGTAGATCTATATAGATCTATGTAGATATATACATAGAGAAAGAGAGATGAGGTCTCACTGTTACCCAGATTGGTCCTAAACTCCCGAGCTCAAGTGAGCCTCCCACCTCGGCCTCCCAAAGTGTTAGGATTACAGGCGTGAGCCAGCGTGCCTGGCCAGATAGATGGATTCTTAATTTTATAAATCGTTGTCACTGCCCCACTTACAGGAATAGAATTCTTAGCAAAGTCTAAAAGAGAAAACCACAACTCTGCAAAATGCTTCTATTCTTGCTGTATCAACCCCTCATGATAACTAATCTCATTCTTATCTTGAGCACAATCCACTCATCTCCCACTCTTTTTAACACATATGTGGAGTCCCCGAATATTAATGACTACATCATGTCCTTCTCATGTTTATAGATTTTTCCATAGAACTTACCTTCCATTGGTTATGAGTATACAAAGACCAAGTGAATAGTTTATTAGGGACTTTTCCTACTTAGAGGCAGGTGCTTTTGCCCCTTGCAGAAAGCTGCACAATTTAGTCTCCACTGTGCACCTATGACCACAATCACAGGGTGACCTGTATGGATTCTGCGTATTCCTGGCCTGCTGTCATGCTCCTTGCCTGAAGAACAGAAACGCATTGCAGTCTCCACTGACAGTTACGCTATCCCTTTCATGTGTACCGTGCTAACTTCTGAGGGGCTGGGTACTCAGGGGAAGAAATAATACCAGTAATAGTTGTATATTTACTGACTTACTTAAAGCTTCTTAGACAAGCATATTTTTAATGCTACAATTTCCAAAATGTGTAATTTTTATTACAAGAGTTTGTTGTTCTTAACAACTCATAGGAGACGAACCGTACACTCTCTTTTATCTATTTCCTTTGTCCCCATTTTGACTCTGTGAGTTGATAATGCGTCAGTGTCTTGATGCAATTAGAATCCTGCTTACCAAAATACCCATGGGACACACCAGACTCCTGTCAAGACAAGTAACATCAACTTGCTTCCTTTACAAAGTAAGGAAATAGTTCATTGTCTCAGAAGTAATAATAGCAGGATGAGTGTTGGTAACACTTCTGGGGGATGGGAAAATGTGTAATGATCCAGCTGTGATTGTTCACAGTCATCGGCATGCCAATCATAAATAATATGGAAAGCAATTATAGAAACTGTATTATAAATAATAAATCAAGCATTTAAGGTATAATTCTAAAGATGGTGTTTGATAAATTCATAAGTGTAAATACGCAAGAAAAAATAAATTATTTAAAGAGTGCTAACCCTTGAGATATGTTACACAATCTTCAGCATTATTATGGAATTTTAAATTGCCTAAGGTGCCAAGTCAGTAAGATAAGCAGCTGATTTCCCATCAGAAACCATGAAGGCCAGAAGACAGTAGGAAGCATCTTCCAAGTGCTAAAAGAAAGAGGGCCAACTAAGAACACCATCTGATGCAAAACTGACCTCAAAAATTAAGGTGAGTTTAAGACATTTCAAGACCAAACCAACAAAGAACCTGCTCTATAAGAAACACAAAAGACAGTCCTTTAGGCTGAGATGAACAGACCGTACAAAGCAGCTCCAATCCACATGAGGGAACAAAGAGTGCCCATAAAGAAAATTACACAGCTAAAAATTAAAGGCAATAAAATATTTTTTCTTGGTAACCTTTTTCTTCTATTTGATTCAAAAACCAACTTCATAAGGCAAAAATTACAAATCCGTGTTACTGGGTGTGTAAGGTATAAAATTCATGTGAAAATAACGGCAAGGGTTGGGGAGAAGTAGAGCTATAAAGGAACCATGTTTTCTTATGAGTTAGAGTTAATTTTCTATTAACCCAAACCAGATTGTTACAGTGAAGATGCTCATTATAACACCCAGGACAACCCCTAAAACCACACACACGCACACACACACATATGCATGTGTATTGCTCATTATAATACCCAGGATAACCCCTAAAACTACATACACACACACACACACACACACACACACGTATGCATGTGTATTGCTCATTATAATACCCAGGACAACCCCTAAAACTACACACACACACACACACGTATGCATGTGTATGTATATGCGTATATATGACTCATCTGTATATATATAACAAGGAAATTAAAATGGCATACTATAGATTTCATGCAAAAGAAGACAGTAATAGGAGAATTGAAACACAAACAATATGTAAGACATACAGAAAACAGCAAAATGGCAAATTAAAATCCAATGAATAATAGCATTAAATGTAAATTGATCAATCCAATTAAAAAAAGAAATAGCCCAAATGAATTTTTTAAAGCATAATAAAACTACGTTTTCTATAAGAGACATAGTTTTTCTTCAAAGACAAAAAGGTATTGAAAGTAAAAGAACTGAAAAAGATATCTCATGCAAAGACACCCCTACCCCCACAAAAAAGAACTAGAAGGGCATCCTAATTTGTGAAAAAATAGGCTTTAAGACAAAAAAATATTTTACTAAAAAAAGAAAGACATTTTATAATAAAGGATCAATACATTCAGAATAAATAACAATTATCAACATATATGCATCCAACAAGAAAGTCTCAAATACGTTGAAGAATGGAAAGAATTGAAGCAATAAAGAAACAATATGATAATAATAGTTGGAAAATTAATAACCCAACTTTCAAATCAATAAGCAGAATATGAACAAGAAAATACAAGACTTGAAAAACACTGTGAATCAGCCAAAACCAATCGATTCCTACAGAATCTTCACCCAACAAAAGCAGAGTACAGATTACTCTCAAGTGCACATGGAAGATTCTCCAGAATAGGCCATATATTAAGTCATAATACATGTCTCAATTAATTTAAGAGGATGGAAATTATACAAAGTATGTTCTCCAACAACAAAGAAATTACATTAAAAATAAAAGGAAACAAGGGAAGTTTTTTAAAGGTGGAAATTAACACGCTGCAAGAATAAACAATGAGGAAAATAACAAATGAAATTAGAAAATACTTTGAGAAGAATAAAAAAGAAAATACAACATAGAAAAATTGATGCGATGCAATTAAACTAGTGCGTAGAGGGAAATTTATGGCTGTAAACATTTCTAAGAAAAGTAAGAAAGAACTGGCATCAATAACCTAACCTTTCATCTAAAAAAAAAAATAGGAAAACATAGCAATTTACATCCACTGTAGGAAGAGAAGGGGAAATAATAAAGATCAGGGCTGAAACGGGGAATAAAAAGTAAGCAAATTATATAACCTAAATGGACAAATTCCTAGAAAGATGCAATTTACTAAAAATGGCTCAAAAATCAGCAATCTGAATAAATGCATAATAAGCAAAGACATAGAATCCATAATCAAAAAACTTTATATAAAGAAAAAACTTTATATAAAGGAAAAACCAGAACCAGATCATCTAACAGGTGCATCCTTCCAAACTTAAAACACGTATTAGCATCAACTTATCGCAAACACTTCTACAAATAGAGAAGAAGAGAAAGCTTCCTAACTCATTCTATAAGAATGGCATTACCCCGACAATGGAGCCAGAGACAACAGAGAAGAATAAAAATATAGAGCAATATCCTTTAAAGACATAAATGCAAAGCTCTCAAAAAAAAAATCACGCAAACAAAATTTAACAGCAAATAAAAAGAATCATACATCTTGACCAACTAAGATTTATCCTAGTAATGCAAGGTTGTTTCAACATACCTAACCCCAATCTATGTAATACACCATATTAATAGAATAAAGGACAAAAGTCATGGATAATATAAGCTGAGAGAAATGCAACATTTTCATGACAAAACACAAACACACACTAGAGTGTATAAACGAGTTCAGAAAGATTACTGCACACAAGATCAATATACAAATTTTCATTTTAATGCCACATGCTAGCAATTTTAAAAAATCCAAAAATGAGTTAAGAAAACAATTTCATTTACAATAGCATCAGAAGAATAATATACTAAGGAATAAATTTAACCAAAAAAGAACAAGACTTGTACAACTGAAAAACTACAAAACATCATTGAAAGCAATTAAACAAAACATAAATAAACGAAGACAACCTGTGTTCATACATTATAAGGCTTGGTAATGTTAAAATGGCAGTATGTTCCAATTTACCTTGAGATTCAATGCAATTTCTATCTCACCCCACTACCTTTTTATAGAAATTGGCAAGTGGATCTGCCTTTTAAGGAAATACCATGAACCAAGAATAGCCAAAACCATCTTGAAAATGAAGAACGAAGTTGGAGGACCCAATTTTGAAGTTAACTACACAGCTGCAATCATCAAGGGTGTATGGTGTGGGTGTTTAAAGAAAGTAAAATCTTGTTGGATGATCTCAATAGTGAGTGGAGATGAAACAGGATGGAATCAGTGGACTTGATAGTTTAGGAGAATTTTCCAAATTTGGGCAAGAGAGAGAAAAAAAACAGACTAAAAAAAAATAAAAAGAACAGAAACAGAACCTCAGGCACCTATGGGACACTCATAAGGTCAAAGATGCATTTACCACTGTCTTATACAAAAACAAGACAGTAGGGCTGAAATAGTCCCAGAAATTGCAGTTGTAAAAGTTCCAAATTTTTCAAAAGAAATAAACCTACAGATTCAAAACCCTGCGTGAAGCTCAACCTCATAAACCTGAAGAAATCCATGCCAAGACAGATGTGATGGTCAAAAACCTGAAAAATATAGCCAAAGAAACAATTTTGAAATTAGCCAGAAAGAAAAGACACTAAATTGTAGGAAAATTCCAGTTCAAATGGCAGTGGGTTTCTCAACTGCTCCAGCAGAGGCCAGAAGGAAATGACACGCACATTCAGGGCCGAAAGAAAGGAACTATCAACTGTGGAGGCCACATCCGGTGAGACTATATTTCAGGAATGAAGGAAATTAAAGATGAAAAAGGAAAACTAACAGAATGTGTCCCTAGTCAACAAGGATAAAAGGATCAGTACACCAGGAAGACACATAATCCCTGAATGGAAATACAACAAAAGACAGAGTCTCAAAATGCACAAGGAGTAAACCGGATGGAGTTGAACAGTGATCAGCAAACCCACAGTTAGAGTTGAGGATGTCCTCACTGCCTTCTCAGGAACTGATAAAACTATGAGGCAAAAATTCAGCAAGCGCAGAGATCTGAACAACATGATCAACCTACTGAATTCACTGGCATAAACACTGCAGCCAACATCAGGAGAACACACAATTATTTTCATGCGCCCATGAAGCATTCACAAAGATAGATCATATCCTGGCACAGAAAAACAAACCCAAACAAAATGAAGAGAATTGACATCTTACAGAGCGTGTGCTCCAATTATAAAGGAATCCAACTAGAAATCATGAACAGAACAACAGGAAATTCGCTAAATACTTGGAAATTAAACATGACACTTCTAAATAACTCATAGGCCAAAGAGGAAGTCTCGAAAGATATTTTTAAAAAAAAAGATAACTGGAAGAAGGTGAAAATGCAACATATCAACATACGTGCAATACTACGGTGATGATGGTGTATTTACAGCACTACATGGTTACGTTAGAAGAGAGAGGTCTCAAATTGACAACAATTCTCTGTCAAGAAGCTGGAAAACGATCACAATAAAATGAAACAGCATAAGGAAGAAAATAATACATACATAATAAATGATATTATATATAATACAAATATGACAGAGCAGAAATCAATAAAACTGAACAAAGGAAAATAGAGAAAACTTCTGAAACAAAAAGCTTGTTCATCAGAAAAGTTTTTTAAAAATGACAATACTGTAGCAAAATGATAAAAGTAAAGAGAAGAAATAACTATTCTACAATCAGAAGTAACAGGGTATTATTACTACTGGCCCTGTAGCCATTAAAAGCTTATTCAGGGAATGCTATGATCAAATTCATGATAATAAATTTAATGAGTTAGAGGAGATAAATCAATTTCTCAAAATGCATGGTACTCTTTTTTTTTTTGGCTACCATGACAATTATCAGAAACCTAGTAGCACAAAACAACAGAAGCTTATTATCTCACAGTTCTCAAATCAGAAGTATGAAATGGGTCTCATGGGGTTAAAACCAGGTTGTGAGGCCCGCGTCGTGGTTCACACCTGAAATCCCAGCTCTTTGGGAGGCCGGGACCGGCGGATCACAAGGTCAGGAGACAGAGACCATCCTGGCCAACATGGTGAAACCCCCTCTCTACTAAAATACAAAAAAATTAGCCGGGCATGGTGGCGGGCGCCTGTAGTCCCAGCTATTCAGGAGGCTGAAGCAGAAGAATCACTTGAACCTGGGAGGAGGAGGTTGCAGTGAGCTGAGACCACGCCACTGCACTCCAGCCTGGGTGACAGAGTGAGACTCCGTCTCAAAAAACAAACGAACAAACAAACAAACAATAAAAACAGGTCATGGGCTGGGCTGGTTTGTTCTGAAGGCTCCTGGAGAGGATCCATTTTCTTACCTTTTTGGCTTTCTAGAGCAGCAGTGCCCACCCTTTTTGGCACCAGGGACCAGTTTTGAGGAAGACAATTTTTCCACAGACCAAGGGTAGGGCAGCATAAGGAAGAAAGTGGTTTCGGGGTGATTCAAGTGTGTTTCATTTATTGTGCACTTTATTATATTGCAATATATAATGAAATAATTATACATACTCACCATCATGTAGAATCAGTGGCAGGCCTGAGCCTGTTTTCCTGCACCTAGACGGTCCCATCTTGGGGTGATGGGAGACGTGACCAACCATCAGGCGTTAGATTCTCATAAGGAGCGCGCAGCCTGGATCCCTCGCATGCCCCGTGCACAATAGGGTTTGCACTCCTGTGAGAACCAAATGCCGCCGCTGATGTGACAGGAGGCAGAGCTCAGGTGGTAACGCAAGCGACGGGGAGTAGCAGTAAACACAGACAAAGCTTCGCTAGCTCACCACTCACTCACCTCCTGCTGCGGCCCAGTTCCTAACAGAATTGGGGACCCCTGCTCTAAGGGCTGTGCTCGTTCTCAGGCTGTGGCCCCCTTCTTCTAGCTCCAAAGCCAGCAACATTGAACTCGGGAGTTCCCTAGCTGCCATCTTTATCGTTTCTCTCCAGCCTCTCTCTTCCCCTTCTAAGGACTCTTGATGACACTGGGCCCATCTGGATAACACGCACCATCTCCTCATTTTAAGGTGGAGGTTATTAGCATCTGAATTCCACGTGTCATCTTAATTCCTCTTTGCCCTGTAACCTAAGTCATTCAGAGACTCTGGGGATTACAATGTGGCTATCTTTGAGGTGCTGTAATTCTGTCTACCGTGTCACAAACCACCAAAACTCAACCAAGATTAAATAGATCATCTAAATAGCACTATCACCATTAAATAAATTGAATTAGTAATTAATGAGCTCCCAAAAAGAAATCTCCAGGCTCAGATGGTTTCACTGAAAAATCTGACTACACTTTTAAGAATTAACACCAATTTCACAAACCTCTTCCCAAAAATAGAAGAGAAAGAAACATTTTTATACTCATTTTATGAGGCCAGTATTAATGATACCAAAACCAAACACGGTACACACTGATCAAAACTACAGACAAATATCTCTCATGAACTTCAACAGTATCACTGTCAAATTATTAGCGAATTAATGAATAAAAAGAGTATAACATGAACAAGTGCACGGCTAATTTAACATTCAAAATTAATCAATGTAATTACCGTATCAACAGTCTAAAGAAGAAAAAAATGATGTGATCCTGATAACTGCTGCGGAAAAAGCATTCGACAAATCCAACATCTCTTAATGATAAAAACTTGCAGCAAACTAGGAACGCAGAAGAATTACATCAACGAAAATCCCACAGCTGACGTTGTACCGAATGGTGCGTGCTTTCCCTACTGTCAGAAAATAAAGAGGCTATCGGCCCTCACCATGTATTCAAAATAGTAGTGGGAGTTCTAACCAGAACAATAGGCCACAAAAGGAAATAAAAGGCATTCACATAAGGAAGGAAGAAATAAAACTATTACAATTTGCAAATGACATGATTGTATATGGAGAAAAGAATCTACAAAAAACAAAACCACCTAAAACTCATATGTTTAGCAAGTTCAGAGAATACAAGGTAACATTTACTCACATTTCTTATACTAACAATGAACATGTGGAAAACGAAGTTAAAAGCACAATGACATTTATACTCACTTCAAAAAAATGAAATAAACTAATAGAAAAATTGTTCTTGCACCAACTAATACTTAGGTAAATACTTCACAAAACATACATGAGATCTACGTGCAAAACCTACATAATACTGACGCTGGTAACTTCAGAGAAAGGAGTAATCCCGCCCTTGTTCAGATTTGACTAGAACGACATGGACTCCTAAGGATTCTTACTGATGCGTGATATCCAAAAACATATTGTATGCCTCAGAGTATGAAAGGAAGAAACTTAACGTCACATGGGCATTTTTAATTTCCCCTTGATAAAGTTTCCTTTATTTAGCAATTTCATTAATTTACTCATGTATGTATTCAATGAATCTTTCCTCATTGCTGATCCTACAATATATGCTATAGAAAAATGGCAAAGATGAATAAGAAAGCTTTCTTTCAACAAACTTTACAACTGAATAACAGATGTAGATAATCACAAAACCAACTATAAGAAAATCATCCTTTTCTAAGAATTTAAATTGTACATTCAGAAAGTCGATCTGTATGTGAATAGATATATCAAGTTACATTAATACGAGCAGAAATGATGAATATTATATGCTTATAATCTATCTGGTTGTGTTTCTACCTAAACTACAATTGACAAGTTTGCTTTTGCGTAAATATCTGCACATATTTCAGCACAATTGTCTTTAGTGACTGTTTTAGAACCCTGGCTTCCCGTGTCCTAATAAAGAAACACATTCTTTTTTTTTCTTACTACGCATTTTTACAACACCTACTTCAGACCAGGCTCAGTTGCTCATGCCTGTAATCCCAACACCAAGGTGGAGGCCAAGGCAAAAGGCTCTCTCAAGCCCAGGAGTTCGAGGCCAGCCTGGGCAACATGGTGAAACGGCATCTCTACCAAAAACACAAAAATTAGCCAGGTGTGGTGGTGCATACCTGTAGTCCCCGCTACTGCAGAGGCTGAGGTGGGAGGCAGAGGTTACTGTGAGCTGAGCTGAGATTCCACTGTTGCACAGCAGCCTGGGCAACAGAGCCAGACCCTGTCTCAAAGCAAACAACAAAAAAAGAATACCTATTGTATATTCTAAGCATCAAAGACGGAAAACAGAACAGTAATTCCTTGCCTGTCTAGAAGCTTCTAGTCACACTGTCCTCTTCTTTCAGTTCCCTTTATAAAATGGTATCAAAATATAAGTTTGCAATAATTTGTTAGCATCCATTTTCACCCAGTACAATCCAATCACAGTTAAATTAGTAAGTGACCTGCTTTGAGAATTTCTAGTCCTGATATTAATGATGATTTTATGGAAAAACATAAAGAACTGAAGAAACCTGGAAAAGTGATGAATAAAAAACTGAAGTCATAGCTTCGGTCCATGAAAAAATCAAATGCATATTGTGGGGCTTACAAAAAAGTATGAGTTCTAAGTTTAGACAAGAAGAATGTGTTTTATTTAATTAGAGGACTTTACAGAGGAGAAAAAGGTATCAGAAACTCTTCAGATGAAAAAAAATGTAAGAGTACTTAGTGAAACTGATGATACTCATTTCCATGCTAAAATATTCCAACATTACAACTGTAATTAAAGCACACTGAGGATAATTATTTAACATCCCCCCTTTTCATACTGTGGGCTTAATAAATGCATGGCTCTTCTCTCTCATTTCCTTCCTCATCCCCAGAAGGCAGCCCGACGGGAGGTGTGGGGCAGGTGCGGGCAGCGCACTCAGGAAGAAATGAACAGCACGAGTTCTGTGTGAAAGTGGAGTGGGGTGCTGTGGGTGAGATGACCTCCAGCCCGCCTGGGAGGGGCTTCCACAGCTTCTCAGCAACATCCTGGCACAGGCTCTGCCCCACCCGTGAAACTACAGCTCTTTCCAGCACTTGAGAATTGAGGCCTGTGTGTTCACTTATTTAGTGAGCATGTATCCAGCTCCAAACCTGTGCCAGACAGCGCTTGCAACGGCGCTCACACCTACTGGGCCGGAGCTCTTGCTGCCCTCCTGAAAAAATGCAGAGGCGGTCCCCAGTGGGGACCCTCCTGTCCCATGTTAATCTGGGGAGAAGTACTCACAAGCTCTCTGCTAGTGAACTTCCGGCGTCTCCATTCAGTTAGACCCAGACAGGCACACACAATCGCTCATGCTGGACTTCAGAGATGTGAGAAAGCACCTTAAATCTAAGCAGACCTCATGTCTACACTTCTGTCCGTGAATACTGACTATATCCTTCTATTGATCCCAGGGTTCTCATCTCAAGTTCTTCCCAGTATCGAGACACACATCCCAAATTGTACCTTCTGGAATCACTGTATCCTCTCATTTTTGCAGAAAAGCCTCTCCATCCCCTTTGCCTTCACTGAAATCTGATACTTCACTGTGGGCACTGATTCCTAGTAACCCCTGGAGATGGGAGCTTCTTGCCCTCCCACACGCTGGCCCCCAAGAGGAATGAGACCCCAGGAAAGGGAGTGGAGTTGGCATTGCCCTGACACCATCATCACTCCCCTCTGCTGCTCTCCCTGTCTCCACTCACCCCTTCGGCTGGAGCATGCTCTAAGCAGGGTCACCCTATCACCGCACCTCCCAGGCACTTGCCTCCCTTTGCTGAAGACCCTGTTCTGTATCCCAAACCCGCAGTGATCTGGGATGTCTCGGCTATTCCTGAGGAGCGTCACTATCCCCAGACAAGACCTTCAGCTCCGCCTGCTCTGCTGGATCACGGTGCCAAGCCCTGGATCATGTCATCACCTAGAAATACTTCTCAAAAGTTATCCACACCACTGTGTGTTTTCTACAAGCCTCCCTGATCCTCATTCCTGACTGAGTCTCCAGTGCCATGAGCCTTCTGCCTTTTTCTATGTTATCCAACCGTGACTTTCCTCACTCAGAACTTCTCTTAAACTGAAATAACCCCATTTCTTTGTTATGGTTGTTGTCGAGATGGAGTCTCACTCTGTTGCCCAGGCTGGAGCGTAGTGGAACAATCTCGGCTCACTGCAACCTCCACCTCCTGGGTGCAAGCGATTCTCCTGCCTCAGCCTCCTGAGTAACTGGGACTACAGGCACGTGACACCACACCTGGCTATTTTTATTTTATTTATTTATTTTATTTATTTATTTATTGTAAATGGAGTCTTGCTGTGTCACCCAGGCTGGAGTGCAGTGGTGGGATCTGGCCCACTGCAACCTCCACCTCCTGGGTTCATGCAATTCTCCTGCCTGAGCCTCCTGAGTAGCTGGGATTACAGGCATGCACTACTACACCCAGCTAATTTTTGTATTTTTAGTAGAGACAAGTCTTTGCCATATTGGCCAGGCTGGTTCTGAACTCCTGACCTCAAGTTGTCCACCCACCTCAGCCTCCCAAAGTGCTGGGTTTACAGGCATGAGCCACTGCACCTGGCCAATAACCCCATTTCTTCCACCTGATCTGCTCAGGAAACAAATGATCTGAAATATTTAATGCTATAATTTACCTTTGATATCTTCTAAAACTAGGTATCTAGCAAAAAAAAAAAACAAAAAAAACCCAAAAAAAAACAAAAAAAAAAAACTTCTACAACTGCTCCAAAATGCTGTCAAAACACATATGTATGGAGAGCCCACAGTCCTCCAGGCATGGGCACTATGAAAATGGTGATGGCACAAGAAATAAAACACAGTTTTGTGGGGAGGAGGACAGTGATAATGCACATAACCACAAAATATCAACTCAATGATCACAAGAAGGCAAAGTGCATCAAATATGTAGAAATCCAGGGGTTCCTACTGACACACACAGACATCATATTTGGAGATTGCTGGGATAGCTACTCGTTTTTCTGAAAATCAGTAAATAAAGGGTAAGAGTCAAGCATTTGTGCTGCTTTTCTGTATCAAACAGAAAACTAAGGTGGTGAGAGAGCCTTATTGAGGAAACCCAACTAGTAAGTTCAGCAGAAATTGTACGTTAGGAAAATCACCACTTTGTAACCTCTGAGGACATCAAGGATCTGGACAGTAATCATCGATGGATACAATTCATCAGGTGGAGAGAAGGAAGCATGATGACAGAAGAGAAGACTCCCAGCCCTATCTTCCACAGAAACACTGATTTAATAACCATCCCTGGGGGAAAAAAAATGCTGTCATGAGAGCTTCAGGATTCAGGTAAGAGGTAGAGGTGCCAGAAGAGGGAAAAACTTGATGAAGGATGAATCAAGGGGCAATTGAATCCATTGATCAATCTTAATGTTACATGTCAATCAAACAACGGTAGAGGAAGTCTCTGAGTCCCTTGCACACTAGGTGTGTCCACACTGCACTGTAATTCTGCCAGCATTGTTCTGATCCAGTTCAACCCCAAGACCTGTGAGAACGGGCAACTTTTCTTTGGTTCTCGTTGAATTCAATTACATGAACAGTCTCTAGAAGAGCAGAAGAGAACGTCTTAACTCTGGGAACTCTATTAACCTGGAAAAGGGAGACTATCCTGGAGGCACGGGAATGCACTCCGATTGCCTTGCGAGTCCTGTGAAATGACATCCTTCTAAGAACCTTTCCTCTCAGAGAGCATTCTTGCTTCAGATGAGCCCATTTGTGTCAGCACTGTGAGAAGCCACATCCCTGTCACCCTTCTCAGGCCCTGAGAGGTGCTGACTTAAGAGGTCATCTTAGCACAGCTTTTCAAACTATGAGAATCACTTTATGTCATGCTCAAGACAATCACAAAGAGGAAAGAATTTGATCTCAACACTCCTTTGCTGCCCTTCTCAAATAAGAGGAGAAAGAAGGATTTCTCTTCGAGATAAGGACAGTCTGTGTTCCACTCATCACGTGCTACGGTGATTACTGAAGGCATTATGTTTCACGTGGGCGTTCAAGGCTGAAACCCAGATACTCTAATCACAAACCACTTCAGTCCACACTCCTGGCTCCCACAAATTGTTATTTGTCAGAAGACAGCTGCTTATTCTCTTAAACAGTTCTGAGAAATCAGTTGTTGCCAGGTGCAGTCGGCTAAAGCCCTCTGCCAAGCTCTCATTTCCTAGACCTTGACAACACCTGCATCAACCCACTCTAATAAGGAGAATCAGACCCACCAGACATTCCTGAGATCTCCCTCGCCTGGCAGCTCAGTACAGAAGCGATGTCATCAGGGTTCAAATACTGATCTTATCACGGCGACATTTGCAACCGTCAGGAGACAAGAGACATGTCAACATGTCAGAGATCACAACACACACATCCATGAACTAATGGAAGCTGCTCTTTGGTTCAGAGGAAACGGGAACTAAGTATTCTGCATTTGTTTATATTGCATTCCCACAGAGAGAAGACAACGAAACATCTCTAGGTAAAGGGCAACTCTATTTTATCCATCCATCACCTTTGATGGTTAGGATTTCCTAGGATTGGATGAGCCTCTAACATCCCTCCCTAATTCTCTCCTCCCATAGTCTCTATTCCAAGTTAAGTGACTCGAAGCTTTGGAGATTGGGGATGTGAGAGAAAACCAGCACTCCCACTGGAAGCACTGGAGGAGGTGGAGAGGAAGCTCCACGGTCTTACTACAAGGCTGAGGATTTGGGGAGGATGTTATTGATCAAAATGAAATGAGAGGAAAATTTACTAGTCTAGGGGTTAGAACCTTCAAGTCCTTAACTAGGCTACTAAGACAGGTGAGCTCCCCCTTTAAAAGGAGCAGGGCAGAGGGAAGGATGAATGTGCTGAACCCTTGCTGCGTGCAGCACCCAAGCTGTGCTGTGCTGTGTGTACCAGCCGTGGGTCCTCACACGGACTCTACAAAACAGTTACAGTCATTACCAGGATTTTACAAAGGACAGTAGTGAGGGCACAAATGGAAGTAACTTGCCAAAGTCACGCTGCTGGTGGATAGTGGAAACAGGACGCACACCTGGCACCTGGCTGCAGGTACCTGAACCGCGCTGATGTCCTCTTTCCTCGTTCAGCTCTCCTTGAAGGAAATGAATGTGGATGACGTGAACGTGGATCGACTGGGGCATAGATCCCAGTGTGGTTTCCTGACGTATGGGAGCATACTGTACAGCTTTTGTCTATAAGAATCATTCTCATGCAGGCAAAGCGCTCTTGACCCCGACACAGACTTTGAGTCTTGAGATTTTTTTCACTCAATGGAAAGCAGAGGGCAAGAAAGACTCAGAGGAGGGAGTGGTGAATTACGGGGAAAACTCATGCCACTGGCAGTTCACCAACCACCCCGGCCGTCTCTCTCTTTGTATGTCCACCTTAGTTCACCATTGACTTTCCAAGGAAGAGGACAGGCAAATAATTCAAGTGGGAGAAACACTCTCCTATTATCACACCAACACACAGGAGAGATTGCAGAAAAAGGAAAATCCCAACAGCCTGTTTTTAAAATAGGGTATTTCACAGGGAACTCAGAGTTTTTATGCCAAAAGTTCCGCCGGTAAGGCACCATCCATAGCACACTGGATCTTTACCCATCCCGTCTAGAGCTTCTCCATGAAGGCATTGCAGGGGCCTTCAGCTCCTCACCCTGCAGGAGTCAGCAGCATCCATCAACCTTCTCTCCCACAGAGGAGATCAAAGATTCAGCTCAATGCCATAAATGCAATGGTTCTCAAAATCTGGTCCCAGAACCGGCATCACCTGAGAACTTGTTAGAAATACAAATTTTTGGGCTCCACCCCAGCCCTACTGAATCAGAACTTCTGGGGCTGGGCCCAGCAACCTGTTTTACCAAAGCTCTCCAGGTGATCCTAAGCCTCAGTGGGTGTCAGCACCAGGTGTAGACCAGTGGGCCTCAAGTGCTTATTACATCCACCTAGGAGAGTTTTCAAACTCCTAACGCCTCGGCCACAGGGCATGCGATGAAGTAGTCCTATGATGAGATCCGAGCCTCAGGAAAGTCTAAGGCTCCCCAGCAGATTCCATTGTGCAGCCAGTCTTGAGAGCAGCATTCTAGTGGATGTGCTTGTCAGGGAAACAGGCTTCACTTGTGCAGCGAGACCAGCAAAGGGGGAACTGAAGCACTACTGGGGTAACAAGCCCATTATGCTCAGCAAGGAGGTTGTGTAATCTCAGTAGGAATGGGAATTTTTGCTGAGGCCAGAGTAGTTGGGACCACTGTGAGCCAAGTGTGCACTGTGTGTGCCGAGTGTGTGTGTGTCAAGAATGCACTGTGTGAGCCAAGTGTGCACCGTGTGTGCCAGGCAGGTGCTGTGTGTTCCAAGAGTGCACGGTGTGCTGAGTGTGGGCTGTGTAAGCCAAGTGTGCGCCAAGTGTGCCAAGCATGTGCTGTGTAAGCTGAGTGAACTTCGTGTGCTGAGCATGCACTGTGTGCCGAGCATGTGCTGTGTGCCAAGTGTATGCTGTGTGTGCTAAGCGTGCATTGTGTGTGCCAAGTGTTCATTGTGTGTGCTGGGTGTGCACTGTTGTAAGTTGAGCATACACTGTCTGACCTAAGCACATGTAGAAATGATTCTGCTGCCCAGAAGAAGGGATAGGACTGTGAGTCCAACTTAGGCTGCACCCTGGGGTCCCCTGGGGAAGGTTTGTAACCACCAACATACGTGCTTTGGGAAGCTTGGTATCCGGATTTTAAAAGCTGTGTGAGTAATGCTGGCATGTAGCAAAGGTTGACAACTTGGAGTCATGCTTGGAAGCTCCCTTTGACAACCAGCAGTTCCAGTGCATGGGGTGGGGACACAGTAGCCCTTTACTTCCGACAGCCAATGCATCCCCATTTCTTACAGAAATTCTACCTGTGTGGCGGTGGGACCTGGAGCTGTCACACTGGAGACTCCTTTCTGGGACTGAGGAGGCTCCTGCAGGAACCTGGAGCTGAGTGCGTGTATGGAGCACTCAGTACATGCAGCAGGCAAGTTCCTGCCCAGAGAGGGGACTGGACTCCTGCCTCTGGCCAGGGAGCTTGTGTGCTATTTTTCATGCCTGGGCCAAGCAGGCTAACTCAACGGTGGAAGGACTTCAGCATGGAGTTGAATGGCCCGATGTAGATCACACCAACATAAGCTGTTTTCTTTACTATTTTCTTTACTATTTTCCTCAACGAGCCTGAAAAATGTGTCTCTAGAGAAAATCAGCTAAGTCCTGCTGGGTGGGGAAGCTCTTGGCACAGGGGATGGTTCAGCTTTCATCTGAGTCACCAAAGCAGAGAAGGAAGATGGGGCATGAGGAGCTGGTGGTGGAAGACTTGGGGTCCCACTGGGCCCTGGAGATAAGCACTTGGAGGCACCCCCGACACTGGCAGAAGAAGAAAACAGTCCGGGGTCCTGCCAAGGAGGGAGAATTGACGCGCGGAGAAGACCAGGCTGCACCGTGAAGATTGCCTGTTACAGTCAAGAGACTCCAGGACCCCATAGAGCCGAGCTGTCTGCCAGACAGAGCCCACATTCAATTCAACACCGGCATGCCAAATGCCCAGACACAGAGGCCCGAAGCAAACAGAAGTGTGGGGTTTTAAGTACTCAAATTCAGGAGACATCAAGAAGATTGGAGACCGGGGCATCACTGGCAGACATTTCTAAATGTTAGGGCAGAGTGTACCTGAGTCACCCTCTAAAGAAAGAAGGATCTGTGTTCGTGTGTTTCGTGTTGCTATAAGGACTACCTGAGATTGGCCAATTTATAAAGAAAAGAGTTTTATTTGGCTCACAGTTCTGCAGGCTGTGCAAGCATAGTTCCAGCACCTGCTCAACTCCCAGTGATGCCTCAGGAAGCTTTATTCACGGTGGACGGTGAAGGGGGGAGCAGGCATGTCATATGGCAGGAGACGGAGCAGAGAAAGGGGTTAGGAGTTGCCAGGTTCTTCTAACAACCAGCTCTCCCTGTGAACTGGTAGAGAACTCACTTCTTACCTCAAGAGCAGCACCAAGCCATTCAGGAGGGATCCGCCCCGTGACTCACACCTCCCCCCGACCCCACTTCCAACACTGGGGATCACATTCAACATGAGATTTGGAGGGGACAAACATCCAAACTATATCAGAAGTCTTTTGGTTTCTGCTCAAAAATGTGGAGACGTGAAGGCTGTCACTCCTATCTACAAAGGGAAAGTGAACAAACTGACCATCAGACCATCAGGAAACAGAGGTCAGAATGCATACTTCAACCCCAAATCTGCAGACAGGCTCCTGCAGAGAGTCAGGGTTGAGACCACTGATCTGGAGCAGGAGCCACTGAAGCTCACCGGAACCCTCCAATGGTGGTGCTCATGAACCCCTGGAGGCCAGTGTGGACTATCTGGAGGCTGCAGGGTGGGGCTGCAGAGCTACGTGATCCTCTGCACTTTCACGGCCTTACCTTGAAGAACCCAGTGGGTGCTCACAGTAACAATCCAAGAGAGAGACCCTCATGGCACCACCGGTGGAGGAAAAAGCAATCATTTTGAAATACACCCAGAGCCTTCTTCCATATACCAAAGGCCCTCCCTCCAGAGGGAAATACTGTGCCAGAGTCTTATCCCTGCTGGGGGAAAAGAATTCCTCCCACTCCTGCCCTCCCAGCATTCCTGTACCACCTGAGGGGGACCGTAGGAAGCACAGACTGCAGGGTGGAGTGTCAGGAAACACTGGGAGGCATCTGCCGGGGCAGCAGCAGCAACACGGGCATAACGTCAGTGCCACTGGAGGAACAGGAAGAGCCGTGGCCCCAAGACACCGGGGCGAGGTGAGCCTGCGACTTAATCCTAAGGTTACAGGGTGTTCCTCCTTCCCCAGACGTTACCACCACCACGAGATTCCAGGGTAGTAACTGTGATTCCAGCCACAAGAGCTGAGAGACACAGACTTCCTCTGAACAGACGTCTGTAGGAAAGCTCACAGTCCAGAGAGAGTAGAACAAGCTCACCAGGGTGCACCTGGATTAGGTGCCGCAGGCAAGTGATGAGCAAAGCCCAGATGCTAACCAGGCTGGCACAAATCGTCACCAGAAGGTCCTGTTCTCTCCATTTCCTATGACGCGATGTCCAGCTTTCAACAGAAAGTGCACGGCACCTGCAATGCAGGAAGAGCAGGGCCCGAAGCGACAAAGCCAGCAGGAGAACCGGCTCAGGTGGGACAGACGCCGGGAGGAGCAGACGGGGAATGTGAGTGACTGTTATGAGGGTGCCAATTTCTTAACCTATTAATGTGATAATACATTCACATATGTTAATTGGACTATTCGTATGGAATGGTCCACAGGCAGTCTGGCTAAAAGAAAATAACCAGGGCTGCCCAGGACGGGGGCAGGTCACAAACACCTTGCAGGGCTGGTCACCAGAAACAACCTTGCAGGTCCTCAGAATGCTCAACAGAAAACGACCCCACCACCCAGCAGCGCCACTCCCAAATGTACACACAGGAGAGGTGAAGACTTGTCCACACAAAACTTCTGTGAGGTTAGATTACACACAACAGAAAATCGTGAAGTGTGAATAAAGTTGTAAAATAAAAATGTATTGTAAAATAAACATTGTAAACAAAAATTCACCGGAGTGTCATCAGTTGGTTATTCTCTGTACCATGCCAATGGCACCTAAGAAGAGACCCCACGGTGTTTGTTCTTTGAGCGCTGCTGTGTTCCAGGCACCATTCTAAGCTCTAAGGAGTCCTGAAACGAAGCAAACGAGCCCCGTTACTGAGCAGCACGTACAGCCCCGCGGAATGGGTTTCTGTGAATCCGCAAGCACAATGTTCATGGAAAGGGGGCGGCCAGTCTGGGAGCTACCGATCCTGACTGTGGCCGCCCGGCCCCACGTGAGTCTTGCTTGTGGTATGTGTTAGACAAGACGCCAAAACCATGTTGAACTGGGCTGTGTGCGAAGACAAATGTTATTTTTAGTCCTCATGACGTTGGTTTTCATCCTTACTCCAAATTTACGGATGAAAATGTATATCAAAACATCATATTGTACACCTAAAATATATAAACTATTTCTTAATATTTTGTAAATAATGAAAATAAAGACATTGCAGCTTCTATAAAAATAAAATACTATAAAAAATAAGAAAGGAAGCTTTAAGAATTGAAGCATTTGGGCCAGGTGCAGTGGCTCACGCCTGTAATCCCAGCACTTTGGGAGGCCGAGGAGGGTGGATCACCTGAGGTCAGGAGTTCAAGACCAGCCTGGTCAACATGGTGAAACCGCATCTCTACCAAAAAACACAAAAATTAGCTGGGCGTGATGGCAGGCGCCTGTAATCCCAGCTGCTCAGGAGGCTGAGGCAGGAGAATTGCTTGAACCCGGGAGGTGGAGGTTGCAGTGAGCCGAGATCACGCCACTGCACTCCAGCCTGGGTGACAAGAGGGGAACCCTGTCTCAAAAAAAAAAAAAAAAAAGAATTTAAGCATTTTGTCAAGAATTCAAACACTGGTAACTAGTATGGATTTGAAGGGTGGCATTTTTTACTTTTAGCTGCAGTATTTTACTGCCCGCTAGCCCACTCCCAGTAGTCTATTACATGAGAGAATTTGCACTTAGAGGACACAGCGGGTCTCTCACTTGTGGCGCTGCAGACGTTGCTTCTGGACGATCGCATGGTGCTGGGTGCCTTTCTGATCATTGAGAGATGCTTGGCAGCATCCCCATCCCCACCCACTACAGCCCGCAGAAGGCCCTTCCCAGGCCACAACAGTCTGCGTGGCCTCTGGACCCTGCTGAAGTCCCCCGACGCGACAGTGACCCTCCACTGAGAGGCACTGCTATGAGGCAATTCAGATCAGTGGTTGCACCTGTTTCGAGATTTTACTTATAATATCTAAATACTGTAGGCATGTGGCTATCAGCAAGAGGATATGTGCATAGTTAAATACTGTAGGATAATGGGAAGCATACCTTTTAGGCTAGTCATATTTTTATTATTTTGCTTAGATTACATATTTTTACTATGGAGCAAATTCTAAGGAGACTGGTTGAATAAGCTAGCTGAGCATAATCGGAGATGAAAATTGTAACAGTGGTTCATTTTTAGCTTGATAGAGAGTAACTTTTCAAAATATATTAAACGTAAAGATGTCCTAAGGAATTTTCAGAGACTTCTGGAGACAAAATCAAAAACAAGTTTTTGTTCTAGTGCCCTCTGTTGCTAGAATTGCTCCTATAGAACTACTCACTTGCTGACAGCAATGTAACACTCTGGAAAAATACATCTGAAGAATAACTGCTTGAAGACACTGGAGAGTTACAAAACGCAGGGACAACGCAGATGTTCCAGCCACGAAATGAGGAACTGCCCTGCAAGCAGCACCCACAGGACTCCACCTCCCGGGGTGGGGCTCCCAGCGAGGCAGAGCACAGCCCTAAAATCAGAAACCGGGGAGGGATTTGAAAGGGGACCAAGGAAACCTGCTGGGGCGATGGAAATGCGTTATGTATTGATTGGGGTGGTTGTTACACATGTTTATACATTTGTCAAAACTTTTTTTAAATGCACACTTAAAATCATCAGTGTTATTGTCTTTAAATTTTACCCCAATAAGGAAGCAGAAGTACATCAGTGCCTGACAAGAAACAACAATGTCTCTTATACCAGGAAGCCATCAGCGCCTTGAGGAGTTTAATGGCCCAGATGGACGTGCGGCCGGGCTTAGAAAGAGGCCTCGCAGGGCCTAGGACAGAACTGTTTGTTCTCGTTTGCTTATTTTCATGGCTTTGTTGAGATATAACTCACAGAGCAACGATGCCCTCATTTAAAATGTACAATTCAATGGTTTTCAGTGCATTCACAGATGTGTGCAACCATTGCCGCAATTTTAGAAGATTTTCATCACAAAAACCCGCTTTTTTAACTCACGCTAAAACTTGGTTGTGTTGTAAATATCAATTTTCTTTCCTTCTTTTTCTCTGTATTTATTAAGTACTGCCTCTCAGCTCCCACTTGAGAGTTCAGTAGGAGAAAAATATGATCTAAATGTCAAATGTGAATTATAGCTTAGAGCAAGCCAAAATTTAAATCAGTATTTCCAAACCGAAGGGTATTACCCGTTAGCTGGTCACGACCCTTAGCTTAGTGGGTTTTCATTATCATTTGTTTTTAAAAAAAGAAAAAGAAAAAGAGAACAGAATAGAAAATATCAGCGTGTGCTACACATAATGTCAGTATTATTTGATGAAATATGTTTCAGGGGTGTGTTTATGTTGGTTCGTACTGCAAAATCTGTTTGTTACCATGGAGTCAGTGAAAAAATAGAAAAGACAGGTATTTAAACCATCCCTTTGGCTGTTTTTGGTCTTCTTTGGGTGAAAATGCCCCATCTCTGCCACCTTGTCCTGCCCCTCCCCTCAGATGCTGCAGCTGGGGTGTGAGGTGGGGAGCAGGGCCATGAGTATGGGTCCTAGGCTTGGTCGGGGTGTGAGGTGGAGAGCAGGGCCATGAATGTGGGTCCTGGGCTTGGTCAGGGATGCACTTAGTGGGAATCTAACGGAACTCGAATGACCCCCTTCTCCCTCCGGCCTATTGTCTTGCTGCAAAATCCTAAGAATCTGAGTGTTATTCCATGTTTCTTCTTTGTACTCCTACTGTAGAAAATGGACTCTCCTTCACCTTCCCCTCCCTCTAGGCTAAGAAGGACATGGAGGCACCTCAAGATCTCTTCTAAACGTTATCTGTCAACATCTAGGAAAATAAGAGGGCCAGCATTTCTCCAGGCGAACTTGAGGACTCGGGTGCCCATCAGCAGAGAGAAAAAGCTCCTTTCCTGCCAGGGTTTGGCGTGGGTGTTGAGGTGGAGGAGACCAGCATGGCATGTGTATACCTACGTAACAAACCTGCACATTCTCCACATATATCCCAGAACTTAAAGTATAATTTAAAAATGAAAAAAAAAAAAAAAATGTTGTTGTTGGAAGGCCTAGAGACAGAACCATCATATAATATTTTTTTCCTAGGACATAGTCAAAACTACACAACTCACCTCACTCTGGACTGTCAAAACCCAACTCATTCGTAGATCATGCACTGCCAGCAATTATCTAGAAATTGTAAATTGAAAAGTGCTTCAAATTTGGCCTAAATTATGCGCAGATAATTAGTGTAATTAGAAAAGTAATGCAGCTCAGAAAACCTGCACACAGAAGTGTGATAAATTAATCTCAGTATTAAATGACAAGGACATACACATAGTTCAAACACAATTCTAGTTTCAAAAAAGCCCTTGGGGAAAAGGAGAATATCATTAAGGTCTCCAGATTATTAATTAAGCCACCTGCTTTATTCTGCTAGTAAGGCTTTCTTATGTTTTACTCCATTAAGATAAAATTTTCTTTTGACAAAGGAAATTTAGGATAATAGTCATTTTACCTATTTATGCCAAGTTTATTGAACCTATGTGGTTGCTTTTCCTTTAAATGATTGTATCATAACATTATTGAGAAGTAATCTATTATTTACTTCCCAAATAACCACAAAGTGAGTTGACATTTTCATTAAAGGAAAAAGAGAAAATTATTATGTTTGGGACATTCATCTAATAAATACATTTTACTAACCTTTCATATGTTAAAGTCCATGACATTTTTAAAATTTTTTTTGCTCATTTGGGAATCTCAGAAAAGAAAAGATAATGAGAAAGGAATTTGAAGCTCAAATTTTAAAAAAAGAAGAAGAAACACCAACTTACTGGGAACTGGAGTGTCAATGGCCCAGGATCTAAAGCCTTTAAGTACCATAAAATCCCTGCATGCATACATTGATTTCAGAATCCTGACATACAGTTCTTTGTGCAATGCTAGTCTTGGCACTCACAATTTATTTAAACAGCATGTTACGCTCTAGAGGTTTGCTTCTGCTTAAGATGTGGAAAGCCAGGGGACTATGGTTACCTTGGGCTCAGAGCAGGGCGAGGATTCAAAAGGCATTGGGTTCCAAAGGGTTTGTGTCCCTGCCTCCCTTTTCTCTCTGCAGGCCGGAGATGCCTGCAGCATGGACTGGGTCTTCCTCCACTCTGGCTCCCCGCCGGGTGCTCAGTCATCATTGCTGATTTCTCAGTGCTAGAATCAGTCAAGCAAAGGCTGGAGCAGGAGGCCTCTGGTTCTGCTGGTCCAGACTTGGCACTGGGCAAGCCTGGGCATCTGGCCATAAAATCAGGTTTGTTTTTTTTCACTGCCCCTGTCCTTTCTCCAGAGGGCAAAGAAACTACCTCATGGATACAGGTGAAAAGGGTGTCCTGTGTCTTCCCACTGAAGACAGCTGAGGAAAGAATCAGTGAGCTTAAAGCTAGGTTGAGAGAAGTCGCATGAACTAAAACACAAAGAAGAACAAAAGCGAGAAAAGGGTGGGGGATAAGGAAGAAGAAACCACTGGGATACTACACTTGGTCTAACACAGGTGTAATCGATACCCTAGGAAGAAAGACAGGAATAAACAAGAGAGAAGAAATATGTTCCAGAATTAAAGAAGATCACAGATCCCAGAAGCTCCAGATAGCTTGAGAAGGAAAAACAACAAACAAAAATACCCTCAGACATCTAGGGGAAAAAATAAAGAGAAAATCTTGAAAGCAACTAGGAGAAAGAGCATTACACATTGCTTACAGAGGAACACCAAAGAGAATCTCAGCACACTTCTCCTCAGAAGTAACACGAGCCAGAAGGTAATAGAGGGACATCTTTAAAATAATGAAAGAGAAAATGATTGTCAGAGAGAATTTCATACTCACAGAAAATATCTTCCCCAGAAAAGGTAAAATAAAGATTTTCCAGACCAAAAAAGAAGCTGAGAAAATATATGACCAGCAGTTCTGCTGTACACGAAATGCTAAAATGCTTCAGGCAGGAGTGTGATGCCAAATGGTCATTGGGATTACACAAAGAAACGAAGCTCTGGAAATGGTAAAATGCAGGTAAATCTAAAACACGTTTTAATTTTTATTCACTTTAAACATATAACTGAGGTCAAACACTAAAACAGGAACAGTACATTATTCCGTCTCTCACATATTGTGTTAGGCAGAATAATAGACCCCAAAGATGTCCACATCCTAAACCCTGAAACCTTCAATTATATCATCTTCCATGGCAGGGGGACTTGGCAGATGGGATTAAATTAAGGACTTTGAGGTGGGAAGGTTTTCCTGGCTTATCTGCGGGGGGTTCAATCTAACCACAAGCGCCTTAAAAACAGAAGCCATCCCCTGGTTGTGGTCAGGGAGGTGGGACTACGGGAGAACAGGCAGCAACAGAGGCCTAGCTGGTCCTGGAGGTGGACGAAGGGGCTGTAGCCATGAATGCAATGGCCTCCGGAAACCTTCTTCCCTGGGGCCTTCCCTGCGAACATCTGGACTCCAGCTCAGGGAGACTTTTGCAGACCTTCTGGCCTCCAGAATTGTAAGATAATAAATTTGCCTAATTTTTGTGGTAAGGTGTTGCAGCAGTAATTTTCTATGAAAATGAATATAACTAATATGTAGAAGTAAAATATGTAAGAATCACACAAAGAGCATGCAAAAAGTATCTAAGATTTTACTATAAATGAAGTGGTAAAATATCATTTGAAGACAGGATATGATGAGAATATGAGAAGCCTTTACTCTTACTAGCACAGATGTATACTTTAACCTTAAAGCAACTATTTTAAAACTTTTAAAAAGGCTTCATAGTATGCCAATACTGGAAAAAATGTGGGACTATAGAAAGTAGTCAATTAATAAATGAGTACACTATTAATAAAATGAGAAGTCAGAAGACTGGGAGAAAACATTTGCAAACAAATACCTGATAAAGGACTTACCCAAAAGACATATATATATGTAAAGAATTCTTACAACTCAACAGAAAGACAAACAATCCAATTTTAGAAGGGCAACATGGCCGGGCACGGTGGCTCATGCCTGTAATCCCAGCACTTTGGGAGGCCAAGGCGGGTGGATCACTGGGTCAGGAGATCAAGACCAGCCTGACCAACCTGGTGAAACCCCGTCTCTACTAAAAATACAAAAATTAGATGGGCATGGTGGTGCACGCCTGTAATCCCAGGAGGCAGAGGTTGCAGTGAGCTGAGATCGTGCCATTGCCCTCCAGACTGGGCAACAGAGGGAGACTCTGTCTCAAAAAAAAAAAAAAAAAAAGGTTGGGGGGAGGTGGGGCAACATATTTCAGTAGACATTTCACCAACGAGGAGACACAGGCAGCAAATGAGCATGCACAGAAAGCTGCTCATCATCATCGGCTATTAAGAAAATGAAAATCAATACACAGCCACTAAAATGGCTTTTTTTGATTTAAAAAGTTAAAACCCAGACACCTGCTGACAGCAAAAGCCAGCAAGAATGCAGAGCAGCTGAAACCTTCACGCACTGCAGTGGGGAGTGAAAAATCACACACACACTATGGAAAACAGTTTGAAAGTGTCTTCAAAATTCAACAGACACCCACCATGTTGACTCGGCAATCTACCATAGGCATTCTGCCAATAGAAATAAAAAGATCTGTGGAAAGAAAAAAAAAAAAAAAAAACCTGCAGGCAAATGTTTACCATAGCTTTGTTCATAATCTCAAAAAAAAAAAAAAAAAAAAAAAAAAAAAACCCCAAAAACAAAACCAAAAAACCAGAAACAGCCCCAAGGTCCAGCAGCTGGCGGCTGGAGACACAAATCAGAGCACGCACACCCTTGCAGCACTGCTGCAGCCATAAGCTACTGTCTCCTGCAAATGCATCACTCTCAGAGCACTGCTGCAGCAATAAGCTACTGCCTCCTGCAAATGCATCCATCTCAGAAGCCTTATGTCATTAAATGGGGGAAGACAGACACTGAGGCTACACACCGTATGAGCCCATCTGTCTGACACGCTGGGCAAAGCAAGCAGTGGCCGCCAGGAGCTGGCGCTGGGGGAGAGAATGGACTCCAAAGCCTCACAAGGAAACTCTATGGTGGTGCTGGTTACACAGTGAACGTATTTGTCACATCTCACTGACCTGCACATTCAAAAGGATGGATTCTACTCTGTAAACAATTCTACCTCCATACACATGGCTTTTAAATAAATGGCAGAACTAGCCCCTTAGGAGGAGAAACTGAGAGCAGGAGTTAGCAGGTTCTCTGCCTTCTTCCTGGGCGGGGCTCACTTCCTCTCACAGGCCGAGGAAGAGGAAGAGGAAGAGGAAGAGGAAGGCGGCGGGTCTTCAGGGCTGGATCCGCCTCTGACGGCCGCTCCTTCCCGCCTCTCGGTGCTGCCCGCGGCGCCCAGGCTCGGGGCTGGCTGCACGTGGAGGATGCCGCTTTCTCATCCCCAGCGGCTAGCCAAGCCCAGGAGGAGACCCTCTGGCTCTGACTTTTCTTGTCCTGGAACAGAGCAGGCTGCAATTCTGAGCCAAGCTTTTCTTGCCCTTAGCTCGGGTGGAAAACAACGAAAACATGTGGGAGTTAGAGGTGCGTCTGACACATGGACCTCAGAGCCCGTGCCTGCTTCCAGCGTGCAATGCAGGTTCTGTGAAACAGACATGTTTGGGGAAATAAATATTTCTTTTACAAAATGGGTAAGCGCTTCTCTGAAAAAACTCTTAAGTGCTGAAAACTTATTGAAAACTTATTTGTAAACTGAAATACAGCTCACTGGTTTATTCATTAAATTTAATTAATTTTAATGATCTCTAATTGTATAGGTTCAATTGCTGACAGTAAGAACCATTCCAGCCAGATTAAGCAAACAGAGGCTTATCAGCAGGGATGAGGTGGCCTCCTGAATCACTGGTGCGGCAAAGGCTCCTCACCCCAGGAGAGTGGTGCCCAACCGTGGGGAGCAGGGTAGCCTCCTCCTCAGCAGGGTCACATCGGGGTGCTGAGGCCTCCACCCGCATCCGTGACACAACCCGGGGGCTTCTGCCCAGGCTCCCACCCAATTGTTCATTCAAGCTGATTTGCAAGGGATCTGGGAAATGTGGTTTTTAGCTCCAGGCTTGGCTGGATAGGGAGGAACACTAGAGGAGGTCAGAATGGAGTGTGAGCTAGCTCAGCCCGATAAACACACTTGGTTGGTCACAGACATGGCTCTTTGTTAAAGCCCATCCACAAACATGTAAGACACAGAAAACCAAAGTGCAGTAATGAATACAGCACCAACAACTGAGAGGGGAGCGTGTGCTTTTCAAAACAGGACGAGCAGAAGAATGCCGTGCAGGCAGGGCTGTTGCTGTGGAGAAGACATCACAAGAAGCCACAGTGTTCCAGAGAGTCTCCGGTCCTAAAAACTACTTTATGGCAAGTGCGACATGCAAAGCCTGTTTAGGTTTTTAGATAATAGATCTGGGGCAAGATCTAGAGACTCCAGCTGAGCTAACACATGATGTCTGACATCTGGAAAGTTACCAGAGTCACTGTGGTAGGACTTCCACGCACAATAAAACCGGAGGACTTGAAGGACCTCCAATCTAGCCAGTCTGAATATCTCCCAGGAGAAATGGCTCAGGAAATGGACATTCGTCCAATTTCCTGAGAAAAGAAGACTGTTTTTAAATTCAGTCTCAGTAACTGTGAACACATAACACCAGCCCACAAAAGGAAATGTTAACTACATAACCATCAAATAGAAGAGAGAATTGTGCAAAGTAGAATGTGTGAGGGGACGGTATTATGAATGAGAATAGCACTAGTCTCTGAACAAGATGAAGGAGCAGCCATCATCAGATTTTACAGATTCTGGGATCATCCACCAGCTCCTATACCAGGGTCTGAGACTCCCTCGTTAGATAGCAATGTTCTTTTTGATTAAAACATTACTTCCTCCTGGAGTGTTATTGAAAAGGCAAAATTCACTAGATTTTCCAATGTTAATACCCTAGGTGAATTATTTAATTTCATCACTTTCTTTCATAAATGTAAAAGGACTACCTATCTAAGGACATTCTTGGAATAAGCAACCTTGAAGGAAACCAGAAGTTGGGCTAAAGTAGGTAGTTACCAGGTGGTGGGAATGGGGCCTCTACCAGGCACTTCAGATGCAGAGAATAAAATACAGTCCCTGGCCTCAGTGCACTTCCAGTCTAATTGAGAAGACCAGAGAGGCACACAAAAAGGTAACTAAAAACAAAACAGAAGATTGGTACAAGCAAGATCATCCATAAAGGTTTAGAGAGGGAAAACTAAAATATTGACAAGAAAAACTGCAAGAATAATTGGGCCATTCTATAACCATATACCCTTAGAGTTTGAAAGGGCTTTTCATGGAGGCTATGACAACTGCCTGCGCTCAGAGGTACTATCCCTATCTGGAGTTACCTGTGCGTGTGGACATCTCCAGTCAGGAAACTTGCGTCGTGAGTCAGCTTATTCCAATTCTGTTGTTAAAATGGTCTTTCTGCATGTCTTCAAAATTGACTTTCTTTTACATTTCACCCAGAGGTCTCAGTTACCCTTGGGAGCTACAAACATTTTGACCACTTTGCTCCTACTCAGTATTCTTCAAATAGTGAAAGAAATGTGTGTTGTCCTTAAGCTTTCTCCTTTACAGAGAAGCTTTATCTACTAAATGTCTGTCACCATGTTTTCCTTGAGATGGGCCTGAAATTTGTCATCATTCCAAAGGGGATTCAAAACACGGTACAAAAAAAAAAAAAGAGTATGGCTTAGCCTTGGCCGTTTCCATGGAGAGACAATGGCTCACATGCGGCAGGTTTTGGAAATTAGTTTGCAAAGATAGGTGAGGGTCGGAGCGTGAAGGTTCTTGAGTGTGGGGCTAAGTCTGTACTTCGTCTACCTGCAGAGAAGCCACCAAATATTGCCCAGGAGATGATTTACTGGTGGGAAGCACCTTTTCAAAACATGTCCCAGATGTCAACCTTGACATCCAACTTGCAGAATTCCAAATGAAATGGACTCCAATGCTACTCCTCATGGGATGAAATTCAGTGATCAAGAAGTGGGGGTTGGCTGGCATTTTTCTTGTCATGTATGAGCTGAGTGTACTTAATAATTGCATCTTGTTGACTAACATATTATTTCCTCATTCTGCACTGCTGCACCTCTGCTGAATAGGGATCCTCCCCTGTACCTTGGCTACAAAGCTTCCAGCATCCAGCGCATTTGTGGGTGCTGCTGACTTATTGAACATTTGTGACAACCAAAGGCTCTTCTATTTCTGTTTCACAGTCTGCACCACCTGCTTCCAAACTTTCTGTTTCCTATAATCACGCCCTCTCCTTCAGGTTTTCTCTATAAACTTGATTACCCTCAGTTTATGATGCAAAGAATTTTGTTTCCCATCTCCTGCCGGGCTCTTGACTTGACTTCGCATATTCAACACCTAATCATTTGCCTGCCAAATGGAGAGAAATAGACTTCAGACTACGCCCTTTGACAGAACAGAAAGGTTGACAGATGCTCTCAGAAGCCCCTGTTTCCCTTCTCCCTCCCCAATCAACCACTGTGAGTTGTTGCTGAAGGGAATCATGTGCCACTTTATTTCCCTACTAATATAATTTCCTCCACTGGAGAGACAGAAACAGCTATAACTAGTTTTTATTTATAAACAAGATTTTTCTTTATCTCCTTTATGGAAAGATTAATTCCACAGTGATCTATAGAAAGAACTAATACAAAAAGAAACTGAAAAAGTTAAAGCATTGAGTAAGGCATTAAAACAGTCCAGAAGTGATGTGAAATTAAACTTGTGCTGTGGCAAGAGAGGACAGGAATGAAGCAAGAGAATGAAGAAGAGGAAATCAAATGAATAAACCTAATGAAAAGAAAAAATGAGTCAAGGTGGAATCCAGCATTTTCCAGCCAGGTAACTGAGGTCATCCATCCATGTGCTAACCTGTGTGATAGACATGTATCAGGGGCTGAAGAAGAAGGGCTCTAGGTGCTGGCCTTTAGGAGTAGAAGGGCACAAGCTCCTACTAATGTTCTAGTGGGAGAAATAGACAATCAGAACACAAATAAATGGCCAAGATGATCAGAACACAAATAAATGGCCAAGATGATTTCAGACAGCCAGAAGCGCTGAGAAGACCATGAAACAAAGTGAGGGAACACGGCTGGGTTGGGGGAGGCAGGGCCTGCTTTAGATTAGGCAATGAAATAAGGCTTCCTTTTGAAACTGATAATGAAATAGAAATTAGGATAATATCAAGGTGGTGGCTGTGCAGATGCTCAGGGCAGACTATTCCAAAAGAAGGGTCAAGAAAAGCAAATGGTTTAAGAACAAACTAAGCATAATTGAGGGGAAAAAGACCTATGGGATCCCATGCAGTGTGAGGATGAGGGGGTGGAGGGTGAAGTTGGGGAAGTGGTTAAACAGGAGGTCATGTGGAAATGAGGTGACAATGGTAATGGTTAGGTACGATGCGTGTCCCTTTGTAAATACTCAGCAAATGACAATTATCTTCCCAATATGGTTTGAATGCGTCCCCACCCAAATCTCTTCTTGAATTCCCAGGTGTTGTGGGAGGGGCCCAGTAGGAGGTAATTGAATCATGGGGGCAGGTCTTCCCTGTGCTGTTCTCATGATAGCGAGTAAGTCTCATGAGGTCTGCTGGTTTTAAAAAGGAGCATTTCCCTGCACAAGCTCTGCTCTCTTTACCTGCTGCCATCCATGTAAGACATGACTTGCTCTTCCTTGCTTTCCACCATGATTGTGAGGCCTTTCCAGTCATGTGGAACTGTAAGTCCATTAAACCTCTTTTTCTTCTGTCTTGGGTATGACTTTATCAGCAGGGTGAAAAAAGACTAATATACATTCCTTATCTAATTATTATTATAGCTTCAGCTGGCTTGCAGCCTATGCTATACTGCTGGAGAATATAGCATGGTCAGTAGGAATAAAAAATTAATCATTCCTCATAATTAATCATGTGAATTCAAAGGAAAAACAAGAAGCAAGTGATTTACATAATTGGAAGATGAGGAAACCTTGCTGTTATGAATATGATGAAAAGAATCCATAATTGCATATCTTGCTGGTAGGAGTGTACATTTGCATAATTTTTAGAAATGTGAGTTAATGAAATTTACCAACAGCATTAAACACATGTGCCTTTTGATTCAGATTCCATTTCTTAAAAATATTTAAGCATGGTAATAGTGAATTCAATGTGTGTGTGCAAGTATTTCATTAAAAGGATATTCCTGTGCTATTGAATGTCTTAAAGAAAACTGGAAACAACCTAAATGTTTATCAGCAAGGAGTGGTTACATTATTAAACTTCCACATATCTGACCACAGTTCAATCACTGAAACTGCTGTTACTAAAGGTATACTTATTGACACTGAAAGACATTTCTGATATCTTGCTTAATGAGAGAGCCAGTGTAGAAATATTATTGTGGTATGATTGCTCAGATGGACTTTTTTGTCTGCTCACCATTTCCTTGAGGGAACTCCCTCTCCCTCTTTTCCTAGTCCTGTGGGTGGCATGGGGTTTGGGGCAAAGCACTTTACCAAGTGGGGTATCCCCCTGCCACCGTGATCAGCTCAGGAGTGAGCTTGTAATCCTGCTGGACCAACGAGAGTCCTCCCTGGTGTTTCTGCTGGTGCTTACAGGAAAACAGCATTCTCTTTTGCTGGGAGATTTTCAACTAAAGCCAGTCCATCTTCTTGAAAGAGGCCATCATTGCCATGTCATGTTGTGAGCCAACCTGGTTTGAGCCCCTGTAATTAGCAGTGTCACCCACTGGGCTTTTCAGTTGTATGAGGGAGTGAATTCATTTTCTACTTAGAAGAGTTTGACTTAACCTTCTGTGTTTTGAAACTGAAAGAATCATAGCCAATAAGAAACCACTTTTTTAGTGAAAGTGCATAGAAAAGCACCTGGAAGGATCTAAACCAACACATTGATGATGGTTACTTACAGATTTGTGGATCTTATTTTCTATATTAAGTATATGATATTTTGTAATTTTCTTTTAGTAAATAGAACTCACTTCATATCCAACAAAAAGAAGAGGTTAAAATGGGGTAACAGGAGAAGAAGTAAGGTTGGGTCAAGATTTAGAGAAACCAAGAGTACTGTTTCAACCATGTTAGTTTGAAACGCATGCTACACACTCATATGGTGACACTGAGCAGGACTTTGTCTACCTGAGTTCAGAGCTCAATGAAGGAAGTTACCACCAACACACAAAATTGGGGTTATACATTCTACAGAATGTATTTAGGTAAGCAGAGCCTACATATAGCAATTGAGACCTAAGGGATGCCAACACAGAAACTCTACCAGAGGAGAAAAGTCAGCCCAATCAGTAAAGACAGAATAAAGGAAAAGCCACTGTGGAATGAGGCAAACCTGGGAGGATGTCATGGAGAGAAGAGTGCTTCAAAAAGGAAGGAGTTGTCCGTGGTGCTGATTGCTGCAATTTGGTCGATGAAGACCAAGACAGAGCAAGACATGGGATCCAGCCAGCTCGTGATGGATGACTGATATGGTTTGGCTGTGTCCTCACCCAAATCTGATCTTGAATTTAGCTCCCATAATTCCAGGTGTCATAGGAAGAACATGGAAGGTAGGAACTGAATCATGGGGGCAGGTCTGTCCCATGCTGTTCTCTTGATAGTGAGTAAGTCTCGTGAGATCTGATGGCTTGATAAAGGGGAATTCCCCTGCACAGACTCTCTTGTCTGCCACCATGTAAGACGAGTCTTTGCTCTGGCTTCATCTTCCACCATGATTTTGAAGCCTTGCCAGCCATGTGGAACTGTGAGTCCATTAAACCTCTTTTTCTTTATAAATTGCCCAGTCTTAGGCATTTCTTTATTGTAGTATGCTAATACAATAACCTTGAGGGGGTAATTTCAGACAGATGTGTGAGCAGAGCACAGGAGTAAGTCCAGGAAGGAAAAGGGGGCTGAAATTAAGCTCTTAATTACAGTGAACTGGAGAAGTATTTTACTGTGAGGAGACCTAAGAATAAAGCCTTCCTGTTAAGAGGGAGTGGTGTAGGGGGTCAGATTCTATCATTTATATATTTCAGTATAGGAAATACTAGAGCATGTTTGTGTGTTGATAAGAAGATGTTGAAGAAAGATTATGAACTTTCAAGGAAGGAAGGGCTTAATTATAGGCTTGAAAGAATAAGGAAATGGAATTTATAATACAAGTGAAGAGATTAACTTTATATAAAAGGAGGAAGTGAAAGCAGAGAGAGTGAATATAGATGAAGGTAGATTGGTAGATTCAAAAGTGATAAAATAAGAGCAATTCCTTCTAATCATTTCTAACCAATTTCTCAGTGCAGTGTGAAACAAGATCATCATCCAAGTGGAAAGGTTTAAAGAGAAAAAGGTTGAAACAGTTGTTTTTGAGCAATGAGAGAATGTAGTGGTATTTTTAGGTTTTCTTGAGGGTTTACTTCAGACTTACTGACATGAATTAAAGTCAGAATGTATTAGTCCATTTTCATACTGCTATGAAGAAATACCCAAGACCGGGTAATTTATAAAGAAAAAGAGGTTTAATTGACTCACAGTTCCACATGGCTGGGGAGTCCTCGCAATCATGGCAGAAGATGAAGGAGGAGCAAAGACATGTCTTACATGGTGGCAGACAAGAGAGCACATGCAGGGGAACTCCCCTTTATAAAACAATCAGATCTCATGAGACTTATTCACTATCACAAGACCAACACAGGAAAACCCAGCCCCATGATTCAGTTACCTCCTACCTGATCCCTCCCCTCCCATGACATGCAGGGATTATGGGAGCTACAATTAAAGATGAGATTTGGGTGGGGACACAGCCAAACCATATCAGAGACCAATGACAAAAGCTTGTTGGTTGAAACTACCAGTAATTTCATCACAATTTAATAGTAATAAAATGAATCTTTTAAATTATCTGGCCTAGTCATTCACAAAATAAAAGCATCCATTGAAACATCCTTAACTGGTAGTTGGTCACTAATAGAATTTCTTCTATACTGGTATTAGTTACAACGACTTCTGCCTACCCCTGGAAGTTCACAAAATGGAAACATCCTAATTATGCAACAAGTACAATCTTTGTTGCTATATTGATATGGACCTGATGTCTGGTTTTGTCATGAACAGGCCATGTAGCAGGGATGGCCACCTCTGAGTCTTGGTTTTCTCGTTTCTAAAGAAGAAAAATCACATTTACCATGAGGGATGTTAAACTGAGATTGCAGTCAGCACTCCTTATCTGTGAGTTTGTAATCTGCAGATATGAAGGCTGGCTGTGCTAAGGCATTTTGTAACTGGAATTTGAACAACTGCAGATCCTTGCAAGGTCCTAGAACCAGTCCACCGTAGATAAGAGGGTCAACCTTACTTGAATATGTTTAATAATGCACCAATTATTTGAATATATGAATATGTTTAATATGTGAATATTTAATATGTGAATATTAAACATATTTGAATATTAAATATTCAATTAAATATTAAATATTTGAATATTAAACATACTTGGATATGTTTAATAATGCACCACTAAAGAATATGTTTAATAATGCACCAATTATTTAAAAACTTATTACCTCTAACTTAAACTCAGCAATTTATCATTCCTAAAAAGAAAAAAAACTTCGTAACACTTTTTCTTAGAAAAATCACTGAGTAAAAATCATTATCTTTAAAAGGTACTTCACACAATAAAGTCCTAATGCATCCAAGTTAGACTTCTCTAATTACAATGGAGTTGAAACATGAAAATTACCTCCCTCACTGCTTTTAAAAATTTTGGAGCCCATTTCCTAAACATGTATTGTCTTTCCTACTTCATTCTGAAAAGCAAACAAACAGGAAAGCAAATTAAAATACAGGCTATTAAGCGATTCCTTCCTGCAGAGTGATGAGGAAGGTGTCAGTTGCACATCACATAGAAGAAATCTTCATTCCTTATATGCATGGTTTCTCCCACCACAACATTCTTGAGCAAATTCCCTGATACAAAATGCTCCCAACTTGCCCTCTTGAAGATAAGCCCGGAAGCAGTTTTTCTCAACATTAGCCTTATAAAAAATGACGGAAATAATTCAGTGCCAGAGTTTGAAAAAGCACTCGTTCAGTTCCCCAGAAAATAAAATTCTTAAAACATATACATAGGAATCAATAATAAAAATAAGTATCTATGACAAAGCAAGGAGGTAAACAAAAAAGGAATTTTTTTTTTTTTTTTTTTTTTTTTTTTTTTTTGAGACGGAGTCTGGCTCTGTCGCCCAGGCTGGGGTGCAATGGCCGGATCTCAGCTCACTGCAAGCTCCGCCTCCCGGGTTTACGCCATTCTCCTGCCTCAGCCTCCCGAGTAGCTGGGACTACAGGCGCCGCCACCTCACCCGGCTAGTTTTTGTGTATTTTTTAGTAGAGACGGGGTTTCACCGTGTTAGCCAGGATGGTCTCGATCTCCTGACCTCGTGATCCGCCCGTCTTGGCCTCCCAAAGTGCTGGGATTACAGGCTTGAGCCACCGCGCCCAGCCACAAAAAAGGAATTTAACATACATAAAATATGACACACTGTAAAATAAAGATACGTAACCTTCGATGTGTGCAGATCCCATGTGCTTCTGTAAAATACTGTCTTTATAAAGTAAACACTTCACATGTCATTCCCATAGGCTACAAACAATGACAGATTGGATGGAAAAGAAAAGTGTTCCTATTCTCAGCGTCGTTTTGGTTGTCTGTTTTTGTTTAATGTATTCTGGAATGAGATAGAGAGAAGCTCTGGAACTGCAGAATCAGCCTAACTAGACAGGTGAGACTGCAGGGTGGGGGGGGGTATAGACATCCCTACACATTAGGGAAGGTGCTGGCAGTCATCTAGAGCCAGGAAATGATGACAGACTGCAAGAAAGTAAAACAAGCTGGTCTCTGAAGCTATTAAAGTATACAGATTTCCACTTTGGAATCATTTCTCGTTTGCTTTAAAAACATCCGTATTACACCTCATATTGTGTTAGATATCTCCACCATACACAGGGCAGGTGATAGAAAAATTGTTCAAATGTAGATTGGAGTATTTGCAAACACTGAAGGAAACTTACACACTGTAGGGACTCTAGGTTGAGGCGTTCTTACACAAGAGAAGAAACCCACGTTCTTTACATTCGGTATTCAAAACAGTTATATTTGGAGCAAAGCTTGCTTATTAATGTACCTAATTAAATTAAACTGAGCCAGTAACGCTGTTGAAGCCCTAAGAGCTGACTTTGGACTCAAGACCTATAAGTAGATAGTTTATTATTCCTTAAGCAACTGTCTTTGCCTAGGTATAGACATGACTGATCTATCGTAAAACTGTCTGTCCCTAGTCATGTGGACTAATGTGACGTCTACTGCTGCTCAGTTTCTTACAATTGAAGCTGAGTATGTTCATACCGAAGTCACATTTTCCCAGGTTTCTCCAATTTAGCCTGTAAACAGACCCCTTCAAGCAACATCCAGGAATAAAATGGACATTTTAGGGGGTTTTGGTTTCAAAAAGAAAATAAAAACAATTACCTAGCTATCTAAATTTTTGTAAATGATTTTAAAATCCTTTAAAGAAAATAATGGGAATCCTCGGAGGAACTACGACAAGTAGGATTTGTAACTGATTAGATCTCTTGGTTAAGTCCAAACATGCAATGAAGAGTAGAGAAACATTCAGAAAATGAACAGGTCGTTTTGTGTGCAGATCTGACCCAGAGCAAAACCGTAGCTCTCACCAGTCAATTCACACAGAACAGGTGAGCTGGATGGCCCCAGCACACCCAAGGAAAACAAGTTTGGAGCCTGCTCTGTACATAATTTCACAGGAGGAGGCACAGGGAAGCCCAGGCATGCTCCTCCTAAGCTCCTGCGCACACCAGCGGTGAATGAGATGAGAAGGAAATTTAAAAAGACCCATCTTGCAGCCATGGCCCTACTTTTCCTCCACTTCACTGCCTTTTCCTCCCACAATCTGATAATGGGAGAGGGGGTGATGACTCAGGATGCTTCCACAGATGTCAGGGACTTAGTAACACCAGAGTCACACAAAAGTGAATGATGCCTTCCCCAGCAGAGGCCCATGAGTCACATGGCAGCTTCACAGAACTCAGCTTAGATTTCTCTTGGGCTTTACATGGTTAACTTCAAGGAAACTTGAAAAGTCCAGGTTCATATGACAGGAGTCAAAGATTATATCGGGGCATTCCCTGAACTAACACAAGAAGTGATCTTCCTCTTGAAACCTTAGGGAAAAGCAAACCACAGCAGGAATCACCCAACACTTTATTCTAAGAGGTCTCTGAATCTATAAAATGCCTGTTAAACAAAAGGGTCAAAATGCTCTCAAATCAGCAGTTCTAGTACCCAAAAGAGATGGAAATCTCAGTCATGTGGACTAGGTTTCTCCAGGGATAAGTTACCTTCTGATGGGACACCGAATTCAGACTTCTATGATGTTGATTTCTTGATGAATCCCAGCTTCCATCTTCCTCTCTCCCCACCCTCAAGCTATGAATGGGAACATCCAAAGACACAAATGTTCTTCATTTTCACTCATGGGAAAGTTGTGAGAGCCATATATTGAAAGAAGGTCAGAGCCTTAAAAGAAAATTGACACTCAGACCAACTGCCTAATTTTTTTCAGCAGTTCTACAGAATCCTAGAGTGGCGAAGTGGATACTCAAATGCATTCAGCGAGTTAAAAACTCAACTGGGGGTTGGGCATGGTGGCTCACGCCTGTATCCCAGCACTTTGGGAGGCCAAGGTGGATGGATCATGAGGTCAGGAGTTCAAGACCAGCCTGGCCAAGACAGTGAAACCCCATCTCTACTAAAAATACAAAAATTAACTGGACGTCGTGGCCACCTGTAATCCCAGCTACTTGGGAGACTGAGGCAGAGAATCACTTGAATCCAGGAGGCGGAGGTTGCAATGAGCCAAGATCACGCCACTGCACTCCACCATAGGCAACAGAGCAAGACTCCATAAAACAAAACAAAACAAAACAAAACTGGGGAGACATAAGCCAAGGGCCCAAGACCCTGTAGATTTTATTTTCCATTACTACCATTCCTTGTATAATAATAATAATAATAAAATGTCACCCCTAGTTTCAGGACTTTGGCATTCAAATTAACTTTAGGCTCATAGCTTAAATTTTACAGAAGTGTTCATAGTGATAGTTCAGAGATATGGCAGAAAATCTTTCTTCAAATATCTCTTCTATGCTATTTTATGTCTTGAAGTCTGGAATAATTATAATAGAAAAGCAATCAAGAAACCTGGGCTCCTTGGCTGAGCTTTTCTGATGCACACATGGCAGTGCAGTGTTTTCAGGGTATGTCTAAGGTTAGCATTTCCTCACTTTCTTAAAGGCCAGCCTGAGGTGATGCCTAATGCATTGGAACTGTGGTCATAAATTTAAATTTGGTTCACTCTTGTAGCCAATAGTAAGAATTGTGGCTTCCTGGACCACTGTTTCCCTCGGCAAGAGCAGCTGAGATGCAGAGTGGGCCCTAACCAGCCACTCCAGCTCTCATGATTGATCCAAAGACAGTTGCATAATCAAAATAGATTTGATCAGGGTTTCTCTCCCAGTAATTTAAAATGTGGAATAAGAAGACCCAGAGACTGAGAACACTGGGGATGAAATTCATTAACGGCAGCATGCAAGAGGCAATAGCCCTTCAGTTCCCTTGCTTGGCCGAGACATTCCATGCTGTGAGACAATTAACTATCCAGGGAGGAAAGAGATAAAATCGCCTCTCTTATCACACCCCAAAATCAACTACAGATGGATTAAAACATTCAATGTAAAGGAAGCAAAACAAACTACAAAAGCACTGGGGAGAAAAACAAAAAACCCTAACAAACTCAACTTTAAAAAATGTAAAACTTCTGTGCTACAAAAGATAGTCCTAACACATTACAGTGTGAGTGACAGAATGGATGGGAAGCGTCACTCTACACATATCTGATAAAGATCAATACACAATCATACAATAGCCTCAAACCCATAATCATGTACACACTGGAAATAGTCAAAGGGAATGCATTGACCATTTTCAGAGCATAGATTATAATCGTTCCTGTAAGAGTGAGTCTTGGTGACTTTACGGATGAGGGGGTAGGATGCGCAAGGAAAATGGTGCAGGGAAGAGAGGATTTGGGAAGGCAAACCAGCCTCTGCTGTGGTCTGGGCAAGATGGCTTGGCAAAAGGAAAGGTAAAGTCATGTGGACACATTGCAGGAATGTCTTAGAGGATAACCAACAGGATGGGACAGGGATTTGAGGGTGGAAGTAAAAGAAGGCGTCATCAAGGACAATGCCCAGTTCAGCTCTGGGGAAGATAAAGGCAGCCTTTACTGAGAAGCAGATCATGGGACAGGAAGGAGTTTGGGCTTTGGGTGTTGCCGTCATTTATTTTTAAATACTTAAGCAGAGACAGCACAATCAATACATGTGGAAAGATTAGTTTTTGTCTGTGTATCCTTGGGGTGTTGGCTAATATTTGAATGATTCCAACCTAGAATATACACTTCACAAACCACACTGGAACATCTACAAACTCTTTAACTTGTCTTACTTAGGGTCAGCACCAGAGTTTGTGTATTAACGTAACAGATGCTAGAAGTCACCTTTCACCAGTGAAATGAAAGCCGTTCGACACATGAACTGGACAGACGTGCTGCATGGACCCTCCTTTGTTGCATGAACAGGGTATGAAAACCTGACAACTACAGGAGGCTTAGAGCTCCTTGCCGGCCTATGTCTGCCACTCAGAAATTTCACACACATAGTCCTGATAAGCAGATTCACTAAGACCTGCTGCTGATACTGCTGCTTCTCTCCCAAGTAAACCTTTCATGCAAGGACCTCATCAAAGAGCCTAAAAGAATGTAGAGAGGCTGGGTGTCGTCAAGAGCAGGCTGGATCACCCTTTATGCCCTGCTGCTGGTCGTGTTTCTAGACATGACAGAATTCAGTGTGATTCTTGCTTCCCTGGTGACACGCCACATGGTAGCTAGGTTGTAGAAAGAAAGATGTTAGCCATCATCTACTTCTAACTATCAGAAGCTATCAAACTTTCTGATAAAAAAGTAACAAAAGTGAGGAAAACCAAAGAGCATTAAATTTGAGGTGCTCTGTAGACTTTCATGTGGCAGTTACAAACAGGCAGTTGGATATATAGGTCTAAAGTTTAAGAATATATACTTTGGAGCCCTAAAAATATAGTTCATATTTAAAGCAATAGGATTGGTGAGTTCACCAGGTAAATGACTGCAGAGAAAAAGAAAGAATGTGAGCAAGATTTGAAGGGCCCCAATATTTAAAAATAGTGTAGAAGAAAGAAGAATTAGTAAAGGGCCAATGGAAGGAGGCAGAGAATTAGCAAAAACCCACAAGAAGAGAATGTTATGGAAGCCAAAACAAGAGAAACGTTCAGGAAGAAAAGATGTGGCAAGCTGTGCCACCCACTACCTTGGGTTTTGTATAAAATTTGGATTTGGAGGGGAGAACCTGTTCTGCAACCCCATAGTGTGTCTGATACCAGGTCTGCTGATCTGTGACCCCACCAGCTGTCTTACACAGCCCATTACATGCTAGGTGGTCTGTAAATTATAATGGAGCTACAGCAACACTTTGCAGTCGTAGAAACAGACTTTCAAATAAATAGCCTTCATTCTATGCACGAAAATGCTCTGAAATAGGCAACACTTAACTCATTTGTTTATTATCTGTGTGAACAAATCAGGCTAGAGTGTTCACAGAGATCAAGCTTCTCACATCACAAAGAAAAGATAAAATAGGTTGAAGAACATGTCATGACTTGAAAATAGCTCCAAAATAGTTGAAAAAAATACAAGATGTGAGTATGGTACATCAGTCACATTAAAAAAAAAACACACACACACACACACACACAAAAGTTGGCCGGGCGCGGTGGCTCACGCCTGTAATCCCAGCACTTTGGAAGGCCGAGGCGGGCAGATCACGAGATCAGGAGATTCAGACCATTCTGGCTAACACGGTGAAACCCCGTTTCTACTAAAAATACAAAAAAAAAAAAAAAAACTAGCCAGGCGAGGTGGCGGGCGCCTGTAGTCCCAGCTACTCGGGAGGCTGAGGCAGGAGAATGGCGTGAACCCGGGAGGCGGAGCTTACAGTGAGCTGAGATCCGGCCACTGCACTCCAGCCTGGGCCACAGAGCGAGACTCCGTCTCAAAAAGAAAAGAAAAGAAAAGAAAAAAAAGTTATATGTGTTTGCTTCTTTATTGTTTTTAATGTCAATCGCATAGAAAAAAACAGAATGAGTTTACAAAGCTAACTGCAACAATGACTTCTGGGAAGACCATATTAACCTTAAATCATGAGGGTTACATGATTTAAGAATATATGTAATTGTTGAAAATAAGCCGTATGTCTGCTCATTGATGAAACGTGAAAATAGGTATAAATAATAGAAAGTCTCCCATAACCTCACAACCTAGAGATAACTGTTGTTACTATTTTGGCGCAGGTGGGGGATCATCATGGCGGAGGGGAGGAAGGACCGGGCCGCAGCTCTGACTGGGACACACAGCAGTGTGCAGAGGCCTGCATGGTGAATCTTAGCCCCAGAACGACCGGAAGAACAAACCAGGAAACCCGAGGGGACCCACAGACCCTCTGAAGGAAGCGGATTGCACCTGCAAGACCCGAAGACACCCCCAATACTACTGTGAATGCCCAAACTGCGGGAGTGGGAAAGAGAGTTCCTCCGCCCAGAACACACACCCGCACTGGGGAAACGGATGGTCTAGTCTGCAGAAGTTTCTGGCCTTACCTGGAGCTGGGTCAATTTAGAGAGCCAAGCGAAACACGGGGTAGAGGAAGCAGCGGGAGAGGCCCTGGGAGCGGGCTGGGTCCCCACGCAGACCATTCCTGCCTGGCAACGCAGGGATCCACCCAGGGCGGCCAGAGGCACGGGGGAAGCGCAACAGGGAGGAGGAAGTCTCCAGCTGAACTTTGTAACAATTTGAAACAGGTGAGAAGCTTCCCGCCAAAACTGGGGGGAGGGCGCGAATCTGGCGCGCAGACTCCATAGGCGGGGAAAGAACTAAGCCTTTTTCTTTCTCACCTGACAGGCAGGTAGCCTGGGGCAAGGTCTCAGCCCTGCACGCTGTCCTCCTGAAAACAGACTTGGGGCTGTTATGGGGGGCACAGTGGGAGTGAGACTGGCCCTTCAGACTGCACGGGAACGGGGTAAGACCTGTGGCTGCTGGCTTTCCCCCACTTCCCTGACAACCTGCCTGACTCAGCAAAGGCAGCCATAATCCTCCTACACAACTCCCTTCACCTGGGAACCTCATTCCACTCCCTCACAGCAGCCGCAGCAAGACCCGCCCAGGCAGAGTCTGAGCTCAGACAAGCATAGCCCTGTCCCCACCTGATGGTCCTTCTCTACCCACCCTGGTAGACAAAGGGCATATACTTGGGAGGTCTAGGGCCGCACCCACCACCTGATCCTCCCTGTACTCCCACAGCTGATGCTTTCTGAGAAACGCCAGCTTCTGGCAGGAGGCCACCCAGCACAAAAGTAGTGTTTTAAACCCCCAAAGCTAAGAACCCTCACAGAGACCATCTCACCCCTGTGCCACCTCCACTGGAACAGCTGCTGGTATCCATGGTCGAGAGACCCACAGATGGTCCACATCACAGGACTCTGTGCAGACAGCCCCCAGTACCAGCCCAGACATGGGTAGAATTGCTAGGTGGCTAGACCCAGAAGAGAGATAACAATCACTACAGCTTGGTTCTCAGGGAGCCATATCCATAGGAAAAGGTGGACAGTACTATATCAAGGGAACACCCCGTGGGACAAAAGAATCTGAACAACAGCCTTCAGCCCTAGACCTTTCCCTCTGACAGAGCCTACTCAAACTAGAAGGAACCAGAAAACCAACTCTGGTAATATGACAAAACAAGGCTCTTTAACACCCCAGAAAAATCACAGTAGCTTGCCAACAATGGATCCAAACCAAGAAGAAATCCCTGATTTACCTGAAAAAGAATTCGGGAGGTTAGTTATTAGGCTAATAAGGGAGGCACCAGAGAAAGACAAAGCCCAATGCAAGGAAATAAAAAAATAAAAAAAAAATACAAGAAGTGAAGGGAGAAATGTTCAAGGTAATAGATAGCATAAAGAAAAAAATGACCGAAACTTCAGGAAACATTAGACACACATAAAGAAATGCAAAATGCTCTGGAAAGTCTCAGCAATGTAACTGAACAAGTAGAAGAAACAAATTCAGAGCTCGAGACAAGGTCTTCAAATTGACCCAATCCAACAAAGACAAAACGAAGAAGAAAATATGAGCAAAGCCTCCAAGAAGTCTGGGGATTATGTTAAACGACCAAACCTAAGAATATTCGGTATTCCTGAGGAAGAAGAGAAATCTAAAAGTCTGGAAAACATATTTGGGGGAATAATGGAGGAAAACTTCCCCAGCCTTGCTAGAGATCTAGACATCCAAATACAAGAGGCACAAACAATACCTAGGAAATTCATCACAGAAAGATCATTTCCTAGGCACATTGTCACCAGGTTATCTAAAGTTAAGAAAAAGGAAAGAATCTTAAGAGCTGTGAGGAAAAGCACGAAGTAACTTATAAAGGAAAACCTATCGTATTAACAACAGATTTCTCAGCAGAAACCCTACAAGCTAGAAGGGTTTGGGGCCCTATCTGTAGCCTCCTCAAACAAAACAATTATCAGCCAAAAATTTTGTATCCAGCTAAATAAAGCATCGTATATAAAGATACAGTCTTTTTTCAGACAAGCAAATGCTGAGAGAATTCACCACTACCAAGCCACCACTACAAGAACTGCTAAAAGGAGTTCTAAATCTTGAAACAAATCCTGGAAACACATCAAATCGGACCTCTTTAAGACATAAATCTCACAGGACCTATAAAACAAAAATACAATTTAAAAGCAAAAAACAAAACAACAAAAAAAAACAAGGTACACAAGCAACAAATAGAATGATGAATGAAATGGTACCTCACATCTCAATACTAACACTGAATGTAAATGACCTAAATGTTCCACTTAAAAGATACAGAACTGCAGAATGGATAAGAACTCACTAGCCAACTATCTGCTGCCTTCAGGAGACTCACCTAACACCGTAAGGACTCAAATAAACTTGAAGTCAAGGGGTGGAAAAAGGCATTTCATGCAAATGGACACCAAAAGTGAGCAGGGGTAGCTATTCTTATATCAGACAAAACAAACTTTAAAGCAACAGAAGTTAAAAGAGACAAAGAGGGACACTATATAATGGTAAAATGCCTTGTCCAGCAGGAAAATATCACAATCCTAAATGTATATGCACACTCAAAGAAGAGTTGGTACCAATCCCTTTGACATAATTCCACAAGATGAAGAAAGAGGAACCCTCCCTAAGTCATTTTATGAAGCTAGCTTCACCCTAATACCAAAATGAAGAAAGGACGTAACCAAAAAAGAAAACCACAGACCGATATCCCTGATGAAAATAGATGCTAAAATCCGTAACAAAATACTAGCCAACTGAATCCAACAACATATCAAAAAGATTATCCACCATGATCAAGTGGGTTTCATATCAGGGATGCAGGGTTAGTTTAACATGCACAAGTCAATAAATGTGATTTACCACATAAACATAATTAGAAACAAAAATCACATGATTGTGCAGACTGTGTCGAATGCAGAAAAAGCATCTGACAAAATCCAGCATCCTTTTTGATTAAAACGCTCAGTAAAATCAGCATACAAGGGACATACCTCAATGTAATGAAAGCCATCTATGACAAACCCACAGCCAACATAATAGTGAATGGAGAAAAGTTGAAAGCATTCCTTCTGAGAACTGAAACAAGACAAGGATTCCCACTCTCACCACTCCTCTTCAACATAGTACTGGAAGTCCTAGACAGAGTAATCAGACAAGAGAAAGAAATAAAGGGCATCCAAATTGGTAAAGAGGATGTCAACTGTCACTTTTTGCTGATGATATGATCATTTATCTCAAAAACCCTAAAGACTCCTCCAAGCTCCTAGAACTGATAAAAGAATTCAGCAAAGTTTCTGGACACAAGATTAATGTACACAATTAGTAGCTCTTCTATACACTAACATTGACCAAACAGAGAATCAAGTCAGGAACTCAACCCCTTTTACAACAGCTGCAAAAAATAAAAATAAAATAAAATATGTCTGTTGGCTACATAAATGTCTTCTTTTAAGAAGTGCCTGTTCATATCCTTTGCCCACTTTTTGATGGGGTTGTTTGTTTTTCTTGTAAATTTGTTTAAGTTCTTTGTAGATTCTGGATATTAGCCCTTTGTCAGATGGATAGATTGCAAAAATTTTCTCCCATTCTGCAGGTTGCCTGTTCACTCTGATGATAGTTTCTTTTGCTCTGCAGAAGCTCTTTAGTTTAATTAGATCCCATTTGTCTACTTTGGCTTTTTTTGCCATTGCTTTTTGTGTTTTAGTCATGAAATCTTTGTCCATGCAAAAATGCTCATCATCACTGGTCATCAGAAAAATGCAAATCAAAACCACAATGAGACACCATCTCAGTCCAGTTAGAATGGCGATCATTAAAAAGTCAGGAAACAACAGATGCTGGAGAGGAGGTGGAGAAATAAGAATGCTTTTACATTGGTGGTGGGAGTGTAAATTAGTTCAACCATTGTGGAAGACAGTGTGGCGATTCCTCAGGGATCTAGAATTAGAAATACCATTGATCCAGCAATCCCATTACTGGGCATATACCCACAGGATTACAAATCATTCTATGATAAAGACACATGCACACTTAGGTTTACTGCGGCACTATTCACAATAGCAAAGACTTGGAACCAACCCAAATGGATTAAGAAAATGTGACACATATACACCATGGAATGCTATGCAGCCATGAAAAAAGGATGAGTTCATGTCCTTTGCAGGGACATGGATGAAGCTGGAAACCATCATTCTCAGCAAACTATCACAAGGACAGAAAACCAAACACCGCATGTTCTCACTCATAGGTTGGAGTTGAACAATGAGAACACATGGACACAGGGCAAGGAATATCACAAACCAGGGCTGGTCAGGGGGTGGGGGGCTTGCGGGCAGATAGCATTAGCAGAAATATGTAACGTAAATGACAAGTTGATGGGTGTAGCAAACCAACATGGCACATGTATACCTATGTAACAAACCTGCACGTTGTACACATGTACCCTACAACTTGAAGTATAATAAATAAATTAATTAATTAATTAAAATACTTTGGAATATACCTAACCAAGGAGGCGAAAGACCTCTACAAGGAAAACTACAAAACACTGCTGAAAGAAATCATAGATGACACAAACAAATAGAAACACATCCCATGCTCATGGATAGGTAAAATCAATATTGTGAAAATGATCATACTGCCAAAAGCAATCTACAAATTCAATGCCATTGCCATCACAAAACCGCCATCATTCTTCACAGAATTACAAAAAACAGTTCTAAAATTCATATGGAACCAAAAAAGAGCCCATATAGCCAAAGCAAGACTAAGCAAAAAGAACAAATCTGGAAGCATTACACTACCTGATTTCAAACCATACTGTAAGGTCATAGTCATGAAAACAGCATGATACTGGTATAATAATAGGCACACAGACCAATATAACAGAATGGAGAACCCAGAAATAAACCCAAATATTTACAGCCAACTGATCTTCAACAAAGCAAACAAAAACATAAAGTGGGGAAAGGACATCCTTTTCAACAAATAGTGCTGAGTTAATTGGTTAGCCACATATAGGAGAATGAAACTGGATCCTCATCTCCCACCTTATACAAAAATCAATTCAAGATGGACTAAGGACTTAAATCTAAGACCTGAAACTATAAAAATTCTAGAAGATAACATTGGAAAAGTCCTTCTAGACATTGGCCTAGGCAAAGATTTCATGACGAAGAACCCAAAAACAAATGCAATAAAAACAAAGATAAATAGCTGGGATTTAACTAAAGAGCTTTTGCACAGCAAAGGGAACAGTCAGCAGAGTATACAGACAACCCACAGAGTGGGAGAAATATCTTCACAATCTATACATCTGACAAAGGAGTAGTATCCAGAATCTACAATGAACTCAAACAAATCAGCAAGGAAAACAATCCCATCAAAAAGTGGGCTAAGGACATGAATAGACAATTCTCAAAAGAAGATCCACAAATGGCCACAAACACTTGAAAAAATACTCGGCATCACTAATGATCAGGGAAATGCCAATCAAAATCACAATGTGATACCACCTTACTCCTGCAAGAACGGCCATAATCAAAAAAATCAATGATACTGTGAACAGGGAACACTTCTACACTGCTGGTGGGAATGTAAACTAGCACAACCACTGTGGAAAACAGTGTGGAGATACCTTAAAGAACTAAAAGTAGAACTACCATTTGATCCAGCAATCCCACTCCTGGGTATCTACCCATAGGAAAAGAAGTCATTATCATCAGAGTGAACAGGCAACCTACAGAATAAGAGAAAATGTTTGCAATCTATCCATCTGACAAAGGGCTAATATCCAGAATCTACAAAGAACTTAAACAAATTTACAAGAAAAAAACAAACAACCCTATCAAAAAGTGGGTGAGGGATATGAACAGACACTTCTCAAAAGAAGACATTTATGTGGCCAACAAACATGAAAAAAAGCTCATCATCACTGGTCATTAGAGAAACGCAAATCAAAGCCACAACGAGATACCATCTCACACCAGTTGGAATGGCGTCCAGTAAAAAGTCAGGAAACAACAGATGCTGAAGAAGATGTGGAGAAATAGAAACACTTTTTTTTTTTTTTTTTTGGTGGGAGTGTAAATTTGTTTTGTTGTTGTTGTTGTTGTTTGTTTGTTTTTTGAGATGGAGTCTTCCTCTGCTGCCCAGGCTAGAGTGCAGTGGCATGATCTCAGCTCACTGCAACCTCTGCCTCCTGGGTTCACGCGATTCTCCTGCCTCAACCCCCCAAGTAGCTGGGATTACAAGTGCTCGCCACCACAGCCAGCTAATTTTTGTATTTTTAGTAGAGACAGGGTTTCACCATCTTGACCACGCTGGTCTCAAACTCCTGACCTCGTGATCCACTCTCGGATTACAGGCGTGAGCTACCATGCCCAGCCAATTAATATCACTCATTATGCATACATGACTGTCTGCAGCTGGAACTAACCTTTCGAATGTGTTTTTGAAGCTACAATTATTAAATCAAAGAATCTTAAATATAACTGTATGTCTTGACAAATATTGTAAAATGGCTTTAAAAACAGTTGCACCAATTTATTCTTCCACTAACGGTGAGAGGAATAGTTGTGTCTGGGTCCAGATCAACGCTGAATATGATTTGGGCTTCTCATGTTTGCGGATTTATAGTTGACCAGTATCTCTTTTAGAATTGTTGAAATAAAACCTTGTTGCTTATTAAGACACATTTCCATTTCCCATGAATCACAGATGTAGAGTCTTCTCTGCCAAGTGTGTAGACTCTGATCATTGAAGACTATGAACTCAATGTCTGTGAAATTTCTGGCAATTTTCCCTAGTTTATTTTTTCATTTTTTATTTTGTTTGTAAAACTTTTTTTTCATTTTTTACAAAATTTTATTTGTATGTTGTCAAGTAAGCAATCTAAGCAATGGAAATATCACAAATGAAAATGCCCACATATTTGTTAGGTGTGGTCCCTTGTTCCAGTTTGCTCATAATCTACTGTATTCATCAGGATTCTCCAGAGAAGCGGAAGGATCTATATGGACATACAGAAAGAGGTTTATCATGAGGGATGGGTTCATGCCATTATGGACACTGATAAACAAGATTAACTAAATCTCAAGAAGTTATCGGCTAGACGCAGTGACTCACACCTATAATCCTGGCATTTTGGGAGGCTGAGGCAGGCAGATCGCTTGAGCCCAGGAATTCAAAACCAGCCCAGGCAAAATAGAAAAACCTGTCTCTACAAAAATACAAAAATTAGCCAGGCATGGTGGCGTGCGCCTGTAACCCCAGATACTCGGGAACCTGAGGTGGGAGGATGGATGGAGCCTGGAGGTCAACACAGCAGTGAGCCGAGATTGCACCACCACTGTCTAGCCTAAGTGACAGCACGAGACCCTGTCTCAAGAAAAAACAAATAAAAAGAAGTTATGCTTCCCCCTGGCCTATATAATGTGCCATCTGCAAGCTGGTGTTCCAGGAAAGCTGGTGGTGCAGATCCCAGGCCAAACCCAAAGGTCTGAGAACCAGAAGCACCAGTGTCTAAGGGCGGGAGAAGGAGGAGGTCCCAGCTCAGGGAGAGCCAATTCCCCCTCCTCTGCCTTGGTTCTGTTCAGGCCCTCAGCGGACTGGATGGTGCCCACCCACACTGGGGAGGGCAATCTTTTTCCCCATCCACTGGGGATTGGTTATCTCCGCCAGAAACAACCTCACAGACACGCCCAGGAGAAATGTGTGGGCAGCTACCTGGACATCCCTCAGCCCAGTCACACTGACGTGAAGTTAATCCTCGCATCTTCTGAAGGGAGGCAGTATCATTTTTAAGACAGGGTCACAAATGACCAGAGAAGCAAGCATAGGCCGGGTAAGAATATAGCTTCCTGAGATCTTAATTTACCATATTTCTCCCCTTTTACCCCTTTCTCAACCTACATAATGTGTACATTCTGTGCTTCCTTGCCTGGGGAAGGTTATTTTCTAAAACCTTAGAACATTCAGAAAAAAAGTAAAAACTGCACGTGGAAATAATGTAAGAGGGACTGGCAGGGAACCCTCCTGGATGAAGTGTGAATAGTCTGCTGGTCCCATGAACACCGGGAACTGAGTGCAGAATCTTAGAAGGTCCCACATCTACGACAGTTTCAAGGGAATCAAATTCAGCATCTCAGGAAAGCCAGATCCAGGCTCTACTTCCCCGGGTCCAAAGTTAACCAGCCCACACCTCCAGGGCGTGGATGATGTGGGCTGAGGACACTGGCACCCCTCGGTGGGTACCGGTGTGATTAGATGACCAGTAACACACTGACCACAGGACACACAGCATCAGGCCTGCCCCCAGGAGCCCCGAGAGTGAACCCGGTGGCTGTTGCTGCCCAGAGGGTGAAATGGGAGGAGACAGGGAGTCAACATTGTTTCAGCTGGCTTAAAAAAACAGTCTCATTGTACATATCTTGGAACTGGAGTTTGTAGACCAGAGTTTATTACTCCTCCAGCCAGACTATGGTGGAGCCACTGAAACCACATTAAGGCATTCAGATTTTTATCACTGTCCAGGGCCATCAGCCAGTGATAGTCTCTGGGAAGCACAAATGGGGGACAGGTGGTGTGACAGGAGGGAGGCTGGCCTCACAGAGCTTGAGTCAAAATTATGAGAGCTAATATCCAAGGGGAGAAACAGACATAAATATGATCAGATGATGCGCTTAGAATCCATTCCAAGGGGCTAAGCTTTAGGAAGTTAGTTTACAGCACAGCCAGCCAAGGACCCCAGGTCAGAGGAAGAGAAAGTGACAAGGGGGGTGTGGAGCCCACAGAATCCTCTGAGAGTAGCAGCAGACACAGAAACTTGACTGAGTATTTTCTTCCTCCTGCAAACCTGCTCTTCAGGGCAGAGAGAGGCAGGGATTTGCCACCGTGCACCCACTGAGGGACCCCGACCCACAGGGTCTTCCAATGCAAGGAGCCAGTTTCCATCACTCCTCAGAGCCTCATCCTTCATTAACGCCGGTAGCTCTGCGGGAGGCCAGCACTCCCTCGATATTTATTCATTCTCAGTCCAGACAAGGGGCCCGAAGTGGAGGAAGTGGAGGAAAAGCTCCCGGGGATGGCTAGAGATGGGATGGAAAGAAGTGGAGAATGTGCACAGATGCAGAAAAACGGAATAAGAAAGGCACGTTAGGGGCCCAGGCCGCGTGCCCCTCAGGAAGCTGGGGGCTGTGCTGAGAGCTCCTCCAGAGACCAAGGCCAGGAGGTCAGTGGGCCCCACAATGCCTAGAAGCAGCATCCGTGGGCTGCCAGCGCTGGTGGACAATGGTTCTCAAACCCGCCCGAGTGTCAGGAGGGCTTGTTAGACCTGGTCTGCGGGTCCGTCCCTCACGTTTCAGCTTCAGCAGATCCAGGGTAACGCCCAGAAATTTGCATCTCTAACAACTTCCATGGTGAAGCTGAGGTGGCTGGTGCAGGCACCACACTGTGAGAACCACTGGGTGGGGAACGACGGGGCTTGCTCACACAGAAGACCCCTTACACACAGGCATGAGCCACGACACCAACCGAGGAAGGACCTGTGTTCCTGCTCCTGGTGGCACCACCACCAGCATCACCCCAATCTCATTACAAATGCACCCTCAGACTCAGCCTCGCAGCTTCCAGACACAGGTCTGCAAGTCCGGGTCCCAGGTGACCCAGGTGCACACTAAGGTGAGAAGGAATTGTGCTATCAACAGAATCACGGTAAAAAAGGGGAATGCCATTGCTAGACCCTGCCCCTTTTAAACATTTCCTGAGAGGATGGGGGAGATTTGGATATGACTGAATTATTGGCCAAATATGAACACCCCTTCCCCAACACCCCCCCAACATCCCTTCCCCAACACCCCCCAACACACTCTCCCCAACACCCCCCAACACACTCTCCCCAACATCCCAACACCCCCCCCCCCAACACACCTCCCCAACACCCTTTCCCCAACAGCCCCTCTATAACACCCCCTCCCAACACCCCTTCCCCAACACTCCTCCCCAATACCCCCTCGCAACACCCCTTCCCCAACACCCCCTCCCCAACACCCTCTCCCAACATCCTTTCCCCAACACCCCCTCCCAACATCCCTTCCCCAACACCCCTTCCCCAACACCCCCTCCCAACACCCCTCCCCAACACCCCCCCCCAAACACCCCCTCCCAACACCCCCCCCTCCCCAACACCCTCTCCCAACATCCTTTCCCCAACACCCCCTCCCAACACCCCTTCCCCAACACCCCTTCCCCAACACCCCTTCCCCAACACCCCCTCCCAACACCCCTCCCCAACACCCCCTCCCAACATCCTTTCCCCAACACCCCTTCCCCAACACCCCTTCCCCAACACCCCTCCAACACCCCCTCCCCAACACCCCCTCCCTAACCTCTCCCCAACACCCCCTCCAATACCTCCACCAGCCCTCCCCAACTCCCCTCCCCAACCCCCCTCCCCAACTCCCCCAACACCCCCTCCAACACCCCCCAACACCCCCTCCCCAACACCCCCTCAACATCCCCTCCCCAACATACATGCATGTCTCCTCCACTGCAGGCCACACGGGAGGGGTGCCCTCACCCTGCTTTCACCAGACGGCCTTTCCCGAGCAAGATGGCCGTGGCCCTTACCAGAGCCCTCCAGCCGTGGCTCTTTAGGGCTTTGGGATAATTCAGAGTAGAGACATCTCTGGCTTATGATTTCTACTGATCTTAACAATGTGAGCATGAACAACGGAGCTAGGAAATGACTCCGTTTCTCAGTGGGATTGTAGGAGCCTTATCTCCTTCCAGTCCCACCACTGCCATCGGCAAAGCAAGGCACCCGTGCTATTAACAAAGGAGGCCAGGAGACCGTCTGCCAGGGGTGTCTTCTGGGGAAGCTCCTCTCTTTTCTGACAGGTAAGGCCAATCCAGTCAGTCAGATGGCACCAGTAAGCCAGGCTCTCCTCCAGGGCCCCGGGGCATCTCCCACGATTGCGAGTCTTCTCTTCTCAACGTCCAGAGTAAGCTTCCATCGCCATTTTGGAAAACACTTCTCATTGCAGTGCAGTTATTTAGTATAAATAACTATAGAGGAAGCTGTACGCTGGTGATTGGCTGGTGCACAACAGCTGAGATGGGGCTGGCCTCCCCATCCTGCAGGAGCCAGCACCCCCACCCACAAGATTCCCACAACCAGGGGCTCCCTTCCGCAACAGGAGGGACCGACATCTGCAAGGACAGAGCCCCTGACCTTCCCACACAGCTGCCAGCAGCTGGCACCCCACACCAGCAGTGGGGATTTCCCCACAAAACCGCTTTCCCACGGAGGGCTGGTCCTTCCCTGGAATGCGGACTCTCAGTGTGTGCCCATGAAGGAAGACGGAAGATGGGCGAGCTAAGCCTTCTTCTGCTGGAACCATAGCCTAATTACATTTTCCCCATAAGCCCTGTTCCTCACCCACACCGCGTGGTTTTGAAGAACTCGCCCCAAATGCTGTGAGTGCAGAAGGTGGTCCTCTTGCTCACACCAGGCAGGTGACCGTGGATCCCACCTTTTGGAAGGTGGTCCTCTTGCTCACACCAGGCAGGTGACTGTGGATCCCACCTTTTGGAAGGTGGTCCTCTTGCTCACACCAGGCAGGTGACTGTGGATCCCACCTGATGGAAGGTGGTCCCTTGCTCACACCAGGCAGGTGACTGTGGATCCCACCTGATGGAAGGTGGTCCCTTGCTCACACCAGGCAGGTGACCGTGGATCCCACCTTTTGGAAGGTGGTCCTCTTGCTCACACCAGGCAGGTGACCGTGGATCCCACCTTTTGGAAGGTGGTCCTCTTGCTCACACCAGGCAGGTGACCGTGGATCCCACCTGATGGAAGGTGGTCCCTTGCTCACACCAGGCAGGTGACAGTGGATCCCACCTGATGGAAGGTGGTCCTCTTGCTCACACCAGGCAGGTGACCGTGGGCCCCACGTGATGTGAGTGCTACCGACATCGTGGGACCGAAGGACCAAGTGCCCTGGCTGGAGGCCCCTCACCTGCCGGGAGCTGCCAACACCTCACCTGGGCAGGTGTGGAGCCTGCTGGACACAGAGCAGGATGGGGAAGGGAAGTCACCTTCCTCCCTGATTTCTCACTGCCCTCCATGCCTTTCTGCTTGAAGAGCTGCCCTGTCTAAGCCCCTAACTATCTCGACTCAAGAGAACACGCTCCTTGTTATTCCCTGAGGAGTCGCAGAGCTGAAGCCCCGCAGGGACTAGCTTGGGGCGACGTTTACCCAGGACACTGAGTTAGTTGGCATGGAAGGAGCCTCAGACTAGAGCCAGAAAACAGTGCCCTGCATGTCTTGTTGTTGTTTGCATTTTCATGATTGTGTCACTTAATCTGAGTCTCCACCTCCTAATCTAAAAGATAAATACGGCATCCAACCTTTCTTCCACTACAGTGCATTGCAAAACCAAATTCCCTCAAGACAGGTAGCGCAGGCAGATGGCAGTGCCCTGGAGTCCTGAGCACGGTGCAAGGGGGAGGCTCCATGTGGTCTGTGGCTGCCCACGGCCCTGCTTAGGACAGTCACTGACCCAAATTTGATGCCTCTGCTGGAAATAGCTGAAGCCCACAGGATGTCTGAGGCAGCTGGGACCGCTAGGACAAAATACCACAGTCCGGGTGGCTTATAGGCAGCAGAAGCCACTTGTAGGAGTCAGGAGGCTGGAGGTCCAAGAGCAAGTCCCCGCAGGTTTGGTGTCCCGTGAGAACCACTCCCCAGCTCCTGGCTACCTTCTCACCACACCCTCACATGGTGGGACAGGCGAGGCAGCTCTCAGGGGTCCCGTTCATAAGGGCACTCGCCTCATCTTTGAGGGCTTTGTCCCGGTGAGCTAACCCCCTCCCAAAGCCCCATCTGCTCACCCCCATGCTGGAGAGGAGGATTTCCAGGCATGGATTTGGGAGAGACACACAGATAGCCCATTGCCCTGGGGATCCCTGGTTTCTCAATATGCAAAAGGAGATGCTGGGAATCAGTGATTTTTTTAAGTCCTTTCCAGCTCTGGAGTTCAATTAATTCTGTCCCATCAGCATGAAGTATCTGAGAGGCAGTCAGTGGCGTAAGCTGTTATTTTTGCTGCTGTGGGTGACTGGGGGTCCAGGGAGCTGCTATCCAGAGAGACGCAGACTCAAGAACCATATCCCTCTGCAGGGCTCGGCGACGAGCTGGGGGCCCGCTGAGCACCGTTGGCAGTTTAATAGGGAACTTTTGAGACCCAGAGACCCTGGTGTCCTAGGGCACATGGCCAGTGGCCACAGATGTCCCCGGATGAGATGGCCAGGCAGGCCCAGCCCACCTGCCGTCAGGTTCTTGCTGCAGGGCGATGGGCTATTCCAGCCAGGTCACCGCTGGCACCACACCCGGGCAGGGGAGCTGCCTGCCATGCACTCCTGGGTGGACTCCTGTGTGCAGAGTTCTCCAGCCCCTGGCTCTCCTTGGTCCCGCCCTTAGCCCTGCACACGCTGTGGGCTGACACCTGGCCCAGTCTCTCTCACATCCCTGCCCCCACTGGTGAAGGAGCTGGGACAACTCCAGGCAGAGAGGCCCCTGGGAGTTTCACAACCCGGCGTGGGGGCAGCAGCAAGAGGGTGGGAGGTGGGAGTGCTCTGCCCTGAGCATTTTTTTAAGTTCAAGCTGCAATCCAGAAACCCGTGGTTCCAGGCTGTTGCCCCTGCAGTTGTGAAGGGAACTGTTGTGTGCACGTGGAGTGGTGCTAAAGTGGTGGGTGAGAAACTTGGGCACACCACACTGCAGGTCCAATCAAGACCCAACGCACAGTGAGCCAGTTATCCCCTGTGACTGCCCCTGATGTGTCTCCTATCCCATGGTCTCAGGCGCCCGTGGCATGTGGCTCCACCTGCTTCTGGAAACCATGTGATACCAGCTGTGCCCCATGGGGCATCCCCCCTCCCCTCCACCCAGGGCCCCACACACCCCGTGGGCAGAGCACAATCAGACACTCCAGCCGAGCTCTCAGCCCTGACCATGGTCACCTTGGTCATCATGGCTGATGTCTGTGACTCGGTTTCATTGAGAAAAGAAAGAGAAATTTCACCTAGTCCGTTGAGCATGATGTGTGAGGATTAAATTAGTGCACATGGGTGCGTGTCTGGGACCACGTTTCTCCTCTCCCTTGTGGGATGATGCCATCTTCAACGCCCAGCCTCCTCCGGGCGTCCGTGCTGCTGACTGTCAGGCTCAGAGGTCAGCCGGGGTGGTTCCTCCACCCACTCCTCCCTCATCATCTCTCACCCACTCCCGGATCCAGCCTCCCTCTACCTGTCTCCTTCCTCTCACCCCCCGTGAGGCTGCCCCACCGCCCTTCCACCCTTGGCACCTCCACTTGAAAACCCACTTTTTGCCAGCCCTCCCCATAAGAATGCAGACTCATGTCATTCCTCCTAAAGAGGGCATTTTGCCTGTCAGTTTTCATTTCTGAACACTTGTTTGTCATGCAAAAGCCGTGAGTGTCTGAGTTGCTTAATTTCTTCATTGAATGCATTACTTATTTAAGAAAAATGCCAATCTTTTCCTTTCCTCGAGATTGGAAACCGAAAACATAGAATAACATTAGGCACAACAGCATTTGTAACGTTCTTGGCATTGCTTTTAAAATAAACGATACCTTGTTTGTAGCTTTCTAAGTACACTGTCTACAGTGTGCTACACATCAGTTCCTCCTGCTCTCCTGCTCCTTTTGTGAAAATAAAAATTCCTGTCTCAGCCTTTCACCAGAGATTGCTTTCTATATTTGGATACATTTTCCTGTTTTCCAGTGCATTTCTATGGTTACACAATGTTTACTAATTAGTTTGTTTAATTACATTAGTCAGCAACGGACAGACCATCCCAGTAAGTAGCTAACATTGTTTTCATCTCTTCATGTCAAACCTCAGACTGTCACTTAATAAAGAGCTATGCCTTCAAGCCAGCATGTCTCACCATGAAGAATGCTTCGTGTCAACACTGTGCAAATGGACTGCATGTTGTTTAAAGTCATTGGAATACCTGGATGTTTCCCCATTAGAAATGAGAAAGCAGAGAATCGGTGTGGCAGCTAGCATTGCACTATGTGTATAGACTTTGATTAATAGGCACTGGTTGATAGATTTCAGGTACGGGGGAAAAAAGCAGGGTTTTTAAATTTAAAGCACCCAATTGGTGCTGAATAGCCCTGCTCACTTTCCAGTGCTGCACATCACAAAGAAAGGTCTTGGCTTCTCCAAGGCTTCATCTCTGATGGCCAGAAAGACTTGATGTGCGGCATTCAGCCTTCTGACCACACAAAAGGCTTCTACATTTGGCGATTACAGTGTGAGTCAAAGGCAGACGTTCTGCTAAGTTGAACATTTAGTCTGCCTGTAATTCACTGACGAGGTCACTTTGTTCTTTAATGAAGAATCACCTCCAAACCAATGAAGAGAAGGAGAAAGAAGGCCTCGCCCAGGCAGGTGCATGTGGTAGGAACCAAGAGGCAGACACATTTTCAAAAGGCTTCACCCAGGCAGGTGCACATGATAGGAACAGCGAGGCAACCGCTTTCTCATTTGAGCTGTCACGTTGGAGAAAGGGAGGGGACGGGGGGAGGTTGGGATCCTGTCCTTCCTATTTGTAGTCACATTTCGAACTGAAGAGGATTTCCCAGGACGCATTGGTATCTTAGAAAGATTCGTCTCTGGAGCCCAGAGTGATTAGAAATGTCTTCTTGGATAGTTGATGTTTTCCAGTTTCTTTTACAGAAAACTCTATTCGTCTTTTCTCTCAATTTCAAGAGGGCTGTGATTGTGCAGACAAGTTTACTTCTCCAAAATTTGATTTTCGTAGCCTCCAAAGAAACTTCAGAAGGAAACCACTGGAGGTTAACTGACACCCCGGCACTGGGAATAAACGATGGCACGTGGTGTTCATTCCCTGCTTAGTGGATATAATCTTGTCTTGATACTGTTTACATTTCACGAAGACGTGCGTTGCAACGAGGCAATCCCATGAAAGGTGTCCGTGGCCTGGAGTTCTTGAACAGACTGCACTTCAGCTCCTAGGAATCCAGTGGCCCAAACTGCTCCCTAAGGGAACATGCATGAGTTTCTTATGGCTGCTGAAACAAATTACCTTAAACATGATGGCTTAAAACAACATATTTTCTTTTTTCCTCTTACAATTCTGAAGGCCAAAAGTCCAGAATGAGCTTCACTGAGCTGCAGCCAAGGGATTTGTGCTGCCGGTTCCCTGTGCAGGCTCCAGGGTGGGATCCGTCTTTGGCCTTTCCAGGTTCCAGATGCCATGTATGCTCTTTTGTTCATGGTCCCTTCTTCTGTTTTCAAAGCCAGCCATGTGGCATCTTCGACCCCCTTCCACCCTCTCTCACTGCTCACATCCACTCATAACCTTCTCTGCCCTTGATCCTCCTGCCTCCCTCTTAGAAGGGCCCCTGTGAGGACACCATGGTCCCCCAGATAATCCAGGATGGTTTTTCCCAGCGTCCTCTACATGTTTTCACCGTGTACTGGTATGGCCAGTGTTGAGCAGAGGCAACCGCTGGAAGGCTTCTGCTGAGTGTTTGGTCTGCCTCTTGGGCTGTGGGACTCCCTCGTGGGTTTGCAATGACTATTCAGGAGGGGCTGCTCCAAGCATTGCAAGATGGTTTCCACCTGATGCCAGCTGTGGTCTGGCATCCCCAGAGGAGATGAGGGGATGACTATGGTCAAATTGCTGAAGAGACAAGTAAATGTGGGTAGCACTGTTGGCAAAAATAAAAATAGCCCAGTGAGTGTTGCATTACAAGGTTGGTTCTGTGCAGTGGACTCCAACGTCCCGGCCCAGGCTACTCCCCAGACTAGACAGAACCAGGCTATGAAGAGCCAGAAGGCCAAGCAGTGGCCTGCACAGGGTGCCACAGCCTAGGGGCCTGGGGACCTAGACCTGTGTGGTCACAATATGGACAGGTGACACTCCCATTCCGGTCTTTGTGGTCAGGAACGGCTGCATTCCATTGGGGAGTGGTGACCTGCACAGGGTGAGTGCCACAGCCCAGGGGCCTAGGGACCCAGACCTGTGTGGTCACAGTGTGGACAGGTGATGCTCCCATTCCGGGTCTTTGTGGTCAGGAACGGCTGCATTCCTTTGGGGAGGATGCTTTTGGTTAAAACCATATTTGACTTTCCTTGGCCTCTTTCTGCCACTGCACTGATGTGAGTGTGGATCCACAACCGTGGTTTCTGCTTTCTGAGTCAGATCATTCTTAGTCTTACTAATGGAATCGCCTTCGCAGCTGGAAATTTTGGTAAAGCTTGTGGCTTACGCAGACACCTCTCATCTGGATAAATAGTGAAGGGGTCGCAGCTCAAGGTTCACCTTCTGTGCAGCGCTGTCCCAGTGGGGACAGGCCTGGGGGCTGAGACGGAGGAGGGGGAACTGGAGGAGGTGTGATGTAGTCCCCCTGGGCCCCATAGTGTCGTCTCATTTTAAGGGCAAAGAAAGGCATTTGGGATGTAGTAAATGCATTTTGAAAAGGAGGTGTGGACCCTAATGGCCAGGAGTTCAGCAAAAGCACAGCCTTGTGCAGGAGGGAGAGTGCTTTAGAAGATTATACATTGTTTTATAAACAGCAGGATTTGTAGAAGTAAGTGCTCTACCAGGCCCCTCCCCTGAGGCTGCTGAAATAGGAGAAAAATCTTTGTGATTTTTTGTGATTTTAGGGTTATGTAAAATGTTCTTACATATGATACTAAAAGCATAATCCATAGAGGAAAGATCAAAAAATTAGACTTTCAAATGAAAAAGCTAATTGTACTTCTAAAGACACAATTAGGAAAATGAAAAGATAAGAGCCAGATGGAAAGAAAAATGTTTACAAATCAAGTATCTGAAAAAAAAAACTTGTTTCTAGAATGTATAAAAAAACTTTCAGGCCGGGCGCGGTGGCTCAAGCCTGTAATCCCAGCACTTTGGGAGGCCGAGACGGGCGGATCACAAGGTCAGGAGATCGAGACCATCCTGGCTAACACCGTGAAACCCCGTCTCTACTAAAAATACAAAAAACTAGCCGGGCGAGGTGGCGGGCGCCTGTAGTCCCAGCTACTCCGGAGGCTGAGGCAGGAGAATGGCGTAAACCCGGGAGGCGGAGCTTGCAGTGAGCTGAGATCCGGCCACTGCACTCCAGCCCGGGCTACAGAGCAAGACTCCGTCTCAAAAAAAAAAAAAAAAAAAAAAAAAAAAAACTTTCAGAGTCAACAATATGAAAACACGTAACCCAACATTAAAAAATAGGCAAAAGATTTGAACAAACATTTCACCAAAGAGGATATATGGCTGGCCAAAAAATAAAGTGGAAAGAAGCCAACATCTTTAATCCTAAAGAAACTGCGAGACACCACAACACAGCTCTTAGGATGAAAAACAAACCCTGACATGAGCAAGTGCTGGGGTAGACGTTGAGCAGCCAAACGTTGCTGACGAAAATGCAAATGGCACAGCCTCTGTGAAAACAGTGGTGGCCCTTTAAATGTAAATGCTAAACATTCACTTAATATGACACCTAGCAATCCCATTTCTAGGCATGTACCGAAGTGAAATTTTAAAAGCTGACAAATGAATATTTATAATTTCATAATTTCCAAAAACTGGAAAGAATTCAAGTGTTTCTCAACTGGGGAATAGATAACGAATGTGGATATGAACCATCCAAGCCATGAAACAGTCCTCATAAGAAGGAATAAACTGCAGCAACAGGCATGGGCCTCACATCCATTAGCTAAGCAGAGAAGCCAACCTCCGACGTCTGCAGACTCCGATTGCATTCACAACATTCTCAAAAAGGCAAATTGCAGGCACGAAGACTATGCCAGTGGTTGCCAAGGGCTCAAGGGAGAAGACAACTAGTATTCCCAACTGTTCTCCGTATTTCTTAGTGAGAATTCATAATACAAGTTCGTCAAAGGGAAAATCTGGTTCACTTGACCAACCTATCAAGTAAGGCCATCAGGACCGGCTCCCCCTGGATAACTGGTCAGCCAGATACACACACAGCAGCTCCCTACTCTGTCTGAGACATACAGAATATAAGTGAAATTACTGACAAAAGATAATCAAAGAAAGCACAATTCATATTGCAAATGAAATTAAGATAAAAACTCAAAGAAATTGTTAATAAGATGTAAGCAAAAACAAACAGAAAAGATGATCTAACAATTATGAATTGATACTGATTTGTTATATTACATTTTAAACTCAAAAAATCTCATATTGAGAAAAACTCCTGCAAATAAAGCAAGCGTGTAGAAATCCCACCAAGTCCACCTACCCAATGCCCACAAAACACAAAGCTGAAATACAAGACATGGAGAATTAAAACTTAAAAGAACAGGCGAGTTAAAACAGTCAAATGCAAACCAATAGGAAAGAAGTTTCCAATATTACTATTGGAAAAAATAGAATTCAAGGTTCAATGTCTTAATCAATAATTAAAAAGTCATTGTTTTACTGATAAAACGTATCATGTACAAGTAAGGATGTAACTAAGACCATGAGTTATGATTCTCCCTCTCTCTGTCTCTCTCTCTCTCTCTCTCTCTCACACACACACACACACACACACACACACACACACACACTCACACACACTCACACACACACACTCACACTCTCACACACACACACACTCTCTCACACACTCACACACACACACACACACACACACTCACACACACACTCTCACACACACACACACACTCACACACACTCACACTCACACACACACTCACACTCACACTCACACACACTCACACACACTCTCACACACTCACACACACTCACACACTCACACACACACTCACACACACTCTCACACACATTCTCACACACTCACTCACACACACACACTCACACACTCACACACACTCACACACACACACACTCTCACACACTCACACACACTCACACACACACACTCACACACACACTCACACACACTCTCACACACACACACACTCTCTCTCACACACACACACACACACACACACAGGCTCATTCTCTCTTTGACCAAAAATACAAATGTACCCAATAGTAGTAAAAGACTTTAACACATCTCTCAATCAAGTAGGTAAAATGAAAACAGAAATTGAGGGTAGGGTCAGCAAACTACAACCCCCAGGCCAAATGCAGCTCATGGTAATAGATATTTATTCTGTACATGTGGAGAATATTTCACCTCCCTTCCTAGAAACCAACTATCAGTCCACACAGAAGATCTCAGCAAATTCCAAAAAGATAAATTGTATGGGCTAAGTTTTCCTAGCCACATGCAACAAAACTAAAAATTTATAACAAAAAGCACACACCAAAAAATACTCAACAATTGGAAATTCTAAGAACTTTTCTAAACACACAAAAAAGTTACATTGCTGTTTTGATATTATTATAATTAATATCAACACATAAAGAAGTAAATATAAAGAGAACAAAAAAAAGTTGTCAAGATTTTAAAATATGGATATATGGAGCCACCACTTCAATATTTATCCTGAGGCGAGAAGTAAAAATTTGATCAAAGACTTAGTTTTAGTGCACTTCTCTGTAGTTTTGTTTATAAAAGAAAAAATAAGAAGCCTAGATATGAAACAACAGAATGCATTCATTATGGTAAATGCATACAAACGAACACTGGATCATGTATCCATCAACTTAGGAATGTGATCAAACATTTTTATTAACCAGAGCAGGCTCCCAAACAACAATAACATGATTCTGGGTAGTTTTAAATCTTCCTGTTGATGTGTCCCTATCTCCAATTGCTTTACTTCTATAATTACATGAAAACCATCAATATATTTTATTAAAAAACCTTACCCTACTTCTCCAAAAATGAGCACAGGAGAAAAGATACGATTCATAATATCATAATAATATGATACAATTCTCAGCACATAAAATACAATGAATTCTATTTGAATAGCATATTTTCTTATTCTTAAATTTAATGATATGTTAATGTACTTATGCCTTACATTTGCAAGTACAGTCAATGCTAAAAAATGTTTCAGCAACAAAGTAAGCCATATTCCATCTAATACAAACTTGACACATTTCTTTGGATGTTGAAGAATCATCTCCTCTCAGGAATAAGTGTCTGTCACTCCAAATCAGCAGTCACTGATGTCTTCTCTACATTCGGCTCCCCAAATGTAGACACCTGTTTGTGGTGCAGAGGAGGGGAGATCTCTGTGGTCAAAAAGCTGAGACACTGAATTAATCTGGTCTCTTTACTAGAGTATGTCTCCGAATCTTAACAGGCTAATCATATTTCCTCTATATTTCCAAGAGAGGCTGTAGGTTTCAGGCATACTCAAAGCTTTTAGATATTGCTTGATTTTTGGTTTTGTATTTGTTTTTAATCCTGGAATTGTTTTTTTATGAAGCATCTGACACCATTGCTAATACCATTAGTATTGTGCCAAACATGCTTCGGCAAACTCAGCAATAAACAAGCAATTTGGGCTTCTAAAAATGCAAAAAGATTTTTTGGCAGGTTGAAAACTGTTAAATGCCTTCCTGTTTGATGTAGTCCCACTTGCTTATTTCTGCTTTTGTTGCCTAACTTTTGGTATAATATCCAAAAGTCATTGCCAATGCTAACAGCAAGGAGACTTCCGCTTCTGTTTCCTCCTAAGAAGTTTCATGGTTGTAGGTCTTACATTTAAGTCTTTCAGTCATTTTTGAGTTGACTTTTGCATCTGGTGTGAGACGAGGTCCAGCTTTATTCTTTTGCATGTGGATATCTAGCTTTCCCAATACCATTTATTAAAGAGACTGTCTTCTCCCCATTGTGTCTTCTTGGTGGCCTTGTCAAAAATTACTTGACCATATATATTATATGGGTTTATTACTGGGCTCTTTGTCCTGGTTCTATCTATCCATCTGTCTGTTTTAATGCCAGTACCACACTGTTCTGATTACTATAGCTTTGTAACCCAATTCTAAATTAGTAAGCGTGGTCTCACCATCTTTGTCTTTCTCAAAAAGTTTTTGGATCTTTGGGGTCTTTTGTGGTGGCATACAGATTTTAGAATTTTTTTCTATTTCTGTGAAAAATGCTGGAATGAAATGTTGGAATTCTGATAGGATTTGCATTGACTCTGTCTATCACTGGGTAGCATGGGCATTTTAACATATTAATTCTTCCAACCAAGACATAATAATGGTCAACAAGAATATGAAAAGGTGTTCAACATCACTAACCATCAGGGAAATGCAAATCAAAAGCACAAGGAAATAGCACCTCCCACCTGCCAGGATAGCTACTGCCAAAAAGACAAGAGATAATAAATATTGGTGAGGATGTGGAGAAAGGGGAATTCTTGTACATGTTGGAAGAAGGTGGAAATGAAAATTGGTAGAGCTGTTATGGAAAACAGCATGTAGCTTCCTCAGAAAAGTAATGATAGAGCCACTGTATGACCCAACAATCCCACTTCTGATATATTCCCAAAGGACATGAAATCAGCACCTCGTAGAGATGGCTGCCAGTCCCCATGTTCATTGCAGCAGTTTTCACAATAGCCAAGATATGAAAGCAATCTTTGTGTCCCTGGACAGATGAATGGATAAAGAAATGATGGTATATACATGCATTTGGATATTATTCAGCCTTAAAAAGAGACCCTGCCATTTGTGACAACACGGATGAACCCTAGAAGAGATTATGCTAGGTGAAATAAGCCAGACACAGACAGAAAAATATGCATGATCTCACTTTGATAGGGAATCTTTAAAAAAGTCAAATATATAGAAAGAGAGAACAGTGTTTACCAAAGGCAGAAAAGGGGAAGAAATGAGGACATGTAGGTCAGAAGGTACTAAGTGACAATTATGTAGGATGAAAGGACCAGAGATCTAATGTGCAGCATCAGGATTCTAAAATTAATATATTGCATTGTACAATTATAATAGTTATAATAACATAATATATTAATAATAATATAATTATAACTATAATTATTATATTTAATAATAGTGTAGTGTGTACCAAAAAATTGCTAAGAGCAGATTTTGGTGCTGTTACCACACACACAAAACTACCATATCCATGGCTATGGAAGGTGATGGGATGTTAATTTTCTGGACTATAGTAATCATTTCACGATATATCTGTATATTAAAGCAATATATATACCTTTTTAAAGTCTCACTGGGCTTTATGAGCTCATGTGCCCTAGGCTACAATTATCACACCAATGGCTTAACATGTGTATGGTAAGAAAAGCACTCAAAGCAAAGTAAAGATGTGAAAAGATTCCTCTCGTGGACCAGAGCCTGCCGAGATTTTGGGAGAAGGCTGGAAATGAAGATTCCACTTTTATGAGATAAACTATTCTGATTCAAATCAACCCTGTTTATTCAGAACTGCTGCACCACTGGTGGGCACCCAGGTGCAGCAATGCTCATGCATATTCCTGGCTGGACATTTCTTTAGTCACAACCTGGCACTTAGTTTTCGACAGAGTGATGTGCACCGGGGGCAGCCAGCTTTTTCAGTAAAGAGCCAAACAGTAAGTCCTCTAGGTCCTGTGGGCCACACGGTCTCCCTCAGCGTTCTTCAAACCCGCCACTGTGGCACCAAAGCACAGGGGAGCAGCTGTGTTCCAGTAGTATCTCACTCAGGGACACTGAGACTGGGATTTCCTGTAATTCTCATGTGTCTCAAAATCTTCTTCTTTTAATTTTTTCCAACAATTTGAACATGTAAAGATCATTCTTAGCCCCATAGCTGGCATCTGGCCCTCAGGTTGTTGTAGGATGTGAGCCTCTGGTAGACACTACTACTCTTTCTTGGGAACATTTTCTCTATCACATTCCAGTTTCCCATAACAACTTTTCTGCTATTCAGTATGTGTTATTCAAGATAAAACTTGACATTGCAATCATCATTTCTAATACACTATTCGTCGCACCTGCTTTGTTTCTTTAATTGCTAGTTCTGCACCATGCAAGACGGTTTTCATGCGAATTGTTCCACATTTCTTGCCGATTTAAAACTCATGGTGCTTTGACTGTGGTGCTGTTTTGTTTTATTTCGTTCAATTTAATGGCCACATGTTTTGAGCAGGAGCTTTAAGAAATATATAGTTCTTCTAAGTGCTGTGGTCATAGCAAAATTCTTTCCGGGATCATCACTGGTTGTCCATCCATCGATCTTAACTTTGAATGAGACATAAGATCATTACCTGCTTGCATTATTAATGGAATCCCAAATACATAGACTTTTTCTTGACAACTTATTTTTATACAAGTAATATTTATTAAAATAAGCCATTTTTGAAAAAAAAAATCTGCCGTTCCTAGACCTAAGACTTCCCAAATGCATTCGGCGTAGATGTGTTCTTTCACGCTGTGTTTTGCTTTTCACTGTCACTTCCTATGCACACATTCAATCATGGATACAGCCACGTGTTTGACTGTGCTGTGGCAGTCCACTCTATTATCAGGACATAGGTTGTTGAAACATGCCATTTGCTTGGTTTTTCGGGGAGGTTTCCAAGCTCTTCCTCTTACACAATGTCACCGAAGTTATATTTGTCCAACTTCAAAGGGAGTTATTTCCTTGAGATTCATCCCCCAAAGTTGAATTTCAAATCGAGAAGCACTAGCAGCGCTATTTTTATTGGATATTGCCACATACGAAGTGTTTCAAAATAATCCCCACAACCTTGGATTTTGTCCTTTTAATGTACTTGTACTGCGTTAGCGTGGGTGGCACACTAACAGGCTTTCATCTGCATTTTCTGATTTAGCTGCACTTCTCTTCAGTTGATGATTTTCCGTTTGTATTCACTTATATTGTCTGTGATATTGTGAAAGTCCTCTCGGCAGTTGGCAGTGTTGCTGAGGACACATGGAAGCACTTCTGAAAGAATTTATTGGGAAAATGTATTTCCAGTGCCCAGGATTTTGGAACGGAGATGCTCCTTCTCTGCTGCCAGAGACCATCTCAACTCCAGATTTGGAATTTAGTTTTGAAGAGCCCATTCCTCCCACCTTCACCCAATCTGCCAAGGACACACCAGACGTCATTCCAGCAAGCCAGCTTCCTGTCCCCATGCTGTTCGCACAGCTCCTAAGCCATTCATCGCCACCCAGCATGACGTGCTTCCCCGACGTCCTGGCACGTGCTCCCTTGGCAAGTGTTTATTGAGTACTGACTACGCGAGGCGCTCTAAGTGTGAACAAGAGAGGCGTGGCTCCAGCTCTCATTAAGCTTCAGTTCCTGGGCGCGGGACTTACTTAGACGTTACTTAGACATTTAAAACTTTCAGTGACCTCAGTGCAGAGGGGTCTGTGGCAAATAATGCTGTGGCATAAATGTTCACTTAGTCAAGTTTAGATTTGACACAGCCTGTGGGATGCCAATGGTCGCTCTGAGTCCTTGTCTTCCCCTCCGCACTGCACACACCTTTCTTCCTGAAACACCTTCCTCACTTGGCTATGGGATGTCACACGCTCCTGGCGTATGTCCTACAACATAGGTGTTTACTCTTCTTCTTTCAACCCACTCAACACTGGAGCGCTCTGGGCTCGTTCTTCATCCCTCTGATCCATCGACACTCAATTTGGATGACCCATGATTCTAAATGCAATGCATTCCTGATTTGATGATACTCACAATTGTATCTCCAGTCCCAACTTTTCTGCTAAACTCCATGTTTACATATTTCTACTCTCTACTTGATAATCTCCATTCGGATGTCCAAAAAGCACTTCCAATTTTAAAATGTCCAGATAGCTTTGATTCCTCATTCCCCAGCCTCCATTCTACATAAATCAGTCCCATTTCAGTAGCTCAGATAAAAATACTGAGAGTTATCTTGTGTTTCTCTTTCACTTCTACTTCTCCAGCCAATCCTGTTGACTCTAACTTCAAGTTACATCCCAAATAAGCCACTTTTCACTGCCCAAATCACCACTACCAAATCCATGCCACTATCACGTATCATTTACCTAAAATAAAAGTTTTCTGCCCTGAGGGTTCTGCCCTTCCATGGTTTACTTTCCGCACAGCAACTGGAGCAGTCTTTCAAAAATTCAAACCTGAGTGTGCGCTCGGAGTGAAATTCAGACCCCCCGCGACAGCCTTGCAGAGTGAGCCCTGACTCCCTGAGTGCAGATCCCGTCGGCCTTCCTGCCACATCAGGACCAGGCCTGACAGTGGGCTTTGCCTCTCCCATTCCTTGGTGATGGGTGAAGTGCAGGACCAGGCCTGACCGTGGGCCTTGCCTCTCCCACTCCTTGGCGATGGGTGAAGTGCAGGACCAGGCCTGACCGTGGGCCTTGCCTCTCCCATTCCTTGGCGATGGGTGAGGTGCAGGACCAGGCCTGACCGTGGGCCTTGCCTCTCCCACTCTTGGCGATGGGTGAGGTGCTACATGGTTGCTTCGGGTCCGTCTGATCCAGCAAACGTGTACCTCTACGTCTCCGAACGTTTGATCTCTTGTTGACCTAACAGGAAAAGCTGAATCTGCACTCCCAGGTTGTAGTACTAAGGCTTGGCCCAAACTGCAGAAGTAGAGAAGCTGACTTGAGCCAAACCTTAGTACTGCAGCCTGGGAGCGTAGATTTAAGGAGCCCGAATGTACACTCTCATTAGCAGCAGTAACAAGTGAACTTTTAAAGGGAAAGAAGAGGCAGTTTCTGAGTTGGTTACCAAGAATTTACATCAAAATAACATGAGCTATTCATTGGCTAGACACCGTTAAGCTTCAGAGTAGGGGTTAGAGTGTCCAGTGTCCAGTGCAGCGTTATTCAGTTGACTTATAACTGCTCGTGGCAACAGCAAGCAGTTTCAGGGGAACGCACAGCCCAAAGTCGGGGGAGCGGGACGCGATTACCATCTCCTTTTAATGCTTCTCTGGGCCTGATCATTTAAAAGGACTTGCATTGCACAGATAAATGTTCTAGTCTTTCCTCACTCTTTTATTTGGAATAAACACAGCTGTTCACTGCCGATAACGGCTGTGTCATTTGTACAGGACTAACCCTTCTGCAGGTAACAACAATAAACTCAGAATGAAATACAGAAAACAACTATGGAAGGCATTGGAGAGAGATAAGGGGCAGGAAGACGTGGGAGTTGGGTCACTCCCTGAAAAAAGGAGCTCCACCTCCCCAGCATACGTGTGCCCGTGCGCGTGCAGGGAAGCTGCGACTCAGAAGTCGACTGACTTTCAGACTCCAGAGGTCAGAGGACGGAGCACAGGGCTGGCAGAGCTACCAGAAAGTGAGGGGGTGGATATCTCAGAAGGAGGAAGCTGCAGAACGCAGAGCAAGAGCCAGAAAACTCTGTGTGTATGAATAAACCATACACATGCATCTGTGTGTATACGTATACCCACATATATATCATGTATGCTTATGTGTGTGTACACATATAAAGATATGTATACACACATTAAATATATTTAGTATACTAAATATTGCTAAATATCAAATAATTGTTTATGATATTAATAATTTAGTAAACAATTAATACAATAAATAATGTTTATTGTATTACATTAATTATTGTATACAATTATTAATATGATAAACATTATTGTGTTAAACATTCATTAATATGTTAAATATATTAATTACTGGTTAATTGATATATTTGATAATTATATTTATTATTGGTTAATTGATATATTTAATCTATTAACTACATTTTTTAATAATATATTTAGTATGCAAAATGTTTAATATAGTGAATATATTTATAAATGTAATAAATCCATGTACTGTCTAAAATGCTGACAATAATATTTTAGTAAGGTTGTCTTTGAGATGACTTCACAGCAGTCTGTAGAAGTGTGAGGTGCTTATGCTGAAAGTTGCGTCCTGCCGTGCCAGGCTTTACAAGTGGCCTTTAGTACAATCTTCTTCACAGATTATTAATAGCTCCTTCAAGGACTGCCTAGACCTTAGATAACAGCAGGAAACACAAGCATTGTCTCTAGCGGAATCATAGACTAGGCAGCCACACTGACAGAGGGTCACAAGCACCAGAGATCCCAGCGGAAGAACAGGTGCCCTCAGCCACATCAGGATTTCAAAACAGTCGCGGGACAATTACTGGCACACTTACTGGCCTCCAGGCTGCACACATTCACCAATGTCCATGTTTGTTGCTAATATTTGTAGTGTCTCAAGTCAGGGCAGCACAGATATCAATCTTATACTGACCAGACTCTTCATGCAGCCGTGTTCCATGGTGCATGGGTGGCAAATGCTCCAAAAAGTGAGTTTAGTATTTTACTTCATATTAGCTATATTTGGGGTGGTGAGTTGGACCAGCCAGAAAAAAAGCGTCTTGTAAGAGGAATACCATATTGCCACTTTCCCAGAAATTCCCAATCCTGATATGCTTTGGAAATTTAAATTGTTTTGTTTTGTTTTTTAATTGAATACTCTGCTCATGTTACCGAACAGAACTGGGGCCAGCTCTCCCATGCAGTAAGAGCAGATGTCCACACGAAGGCTTGCAGTGGAGACAGGGAGGTGTTTATTTGCAGGGCACTGAGCACGGGGGACCATGAGGCTAGTGCAATGCCTTGCAGGAAAGGGGTTTTAAAGGCAGGGGTAAATTTCAGAAAAACAGAAATTACAGGGAAAACAGTAAATCAATATGAAGGTTATACACTGGTTTTGGTCTAAAAGGGTGAATTATCTTGAGGTGGGGGCTTACAGGTCATAGACGGATTCAAAGATTTTCTGATTTGCAACTGGTTAAAGAAGAGAAAATGTGTTTAAACGTTGGGGTCAGCAGAAAGGAACCTCAGCTCTGGCTCACGGGTGTGACCTCCTCTAGGCCCCTTGGGAAGAAATTTAGAACAACGAGCAGTGGTCCGAGTTCAGTCTCAGTTTCCCTTTATCTGAGGTCTGTGTGCCAGTAGATCTGTTTGGTGGGGGGCCAGGCTCCCCCAAAACAACTCAGGGAATGTACGAGGATGTTATCTTTAGCTTCTATGGGGAACCAAACCTCCCGCGACTCTAGCTTCCTTGGCAATTGTTTTAAGCTACTATTACCTTCTTGCTTATCACATTGCTTATTTACTTCTCAGGGCTAGCTAAGCACTTGGAATTTCCCCCCGAAAGAACTCAAGATTTTCGTGTATTTCCACGTGCGGAGGGACCCGCAGGCCCCAAGAAGGATCTGCTCCATCTCATTCACAAGCACGTATATTCCTACTTCTCTCTTTTATCTCATACTGAGAAATGAAATTCCTTAGGTGATTACGTGACAAACATACATTTAAGTAAACACATTTTTGGTAAAATGTCACTGCTGAAACAGAGAAGGAGGAAGAGAAGGAGGAGGACGGGAAATAGGAGAGGTGAATAAACGTAAATCCTAATCCTGTTTTACTTCTTTATCTTTTCTAAAGGGTTACGAACTGCATGAATAGAAAACGTGGTCTTGCCTTTACTGCTAAGGCTGCCAGGTCCCTCAAGATGAGGAGAAACCAACATTTCCGCAACCCCCCACCCCACAAAAAAAAAACCCTGAGCCATGGAGGAAAAACCTTCAATTGTGACAAAAATAGAAAAAAAAAAAAAAAAAAACACAGAAAATTAAAATGCTCTAAAAATCTACCGGGGACAAGTGGATAGTTTACTCACAAATGGGTTTTTTACTGAGTATCATCTGGGTTACTGTCGTATTGTCCACAAAACAGACCTAATATGCTACAACATGCATAACTCTGAGGAGTGCTCCACGTATTCACACAAAGCAACTGTGAAAACTGAAAATGGCAAAAAGAACTGGTAAAATATATTAGAATTTCAAAATTATGCAAACTACCATACCCAAGAGGGTTTGACCAGAGTTTATTTGTATTTTAATTTAGCTTTTATTCATAATGTAATCATGTAGGTATATGCCTTACGGGCATGAGGAAGAAGTTCTTACATGAAAGAGGGTATAATAATAAAAATATAGATACTCAGCAGAGGCTGCTGGCAAATTAAAAAACGAAAACTAATAATGTGGTGTGCTACAGGGAAGGCAATTTAGTTTCAGCCCAGTTGCAGCTCACTGCCTTGGTAGGAACCAGGCCTTTCTTTTTGTTCTGGACCATCAAATAATGATTACATGTTATTAGAGCAAAATTAAGTGTTAAAGTTCATTTGTCAAAAAATGAATAACATAATAAAGTAATATTTAGGCCACCTTCCTTCTAAGAATTTTAGTTTTATTCCAGTAAATGAACCATAAAGCCCTTCAATGTTAAAGCTGGAAAGAACCTTAGAAATAACCATATTTTTCCAGTAAACTGAAGCTCCACACAGTGAGCTGGGGGCTGAGAGAGGCTTTCCTTCCACATTCTTCTCAGTATTTCAGCTAGGTTCCCAGCAAGGACCCACTGAAAGTCCTGAAAAGGGAGTGCTTTTCCTAAATCCTCTCTGATGGGAACAGAGTCCCTGGTCTCAGCCTCATCTAGATCTTCCCAGGAAGGTCATCCTATGGCAACCGCTGTTGTCTATGATGAGGATTCAAACACAAAAATCACTTAAAGAACTATCCATCTGTACCACAGACACACACAAATTACTAAAGGAAAAAAAAATCCTATTAAACTCAACCTAGAAAATAAACCCTACAACAGAAGCTGCTCTGTTAAATTAATGGAATGAAAACTAGATTTTAAAGGATGGCTCTAAAATAATGCTACAGCTTTTCAAACCTGGATATTCCCCCTCTGCACCAGGCAGGATAGATTTGGGAATCCGTGTGATACTAGACATGTCTGATGCCCAAAGCGAACTGGGAGACTGAGTCAGGACCCAAGTCCATGCCCCAACAGACCCTTTATTCTATCTCTGAGAATTCTAAGAATTAGAGATAAAGTCAGAAAAGCCCCCAAAATATAAGCATCATGAAATGCTGCCAAAAGCAGGTAAGGCCTGGCTTAGTCTTTTATTTGGCAATGACAGCTGTGATTAAGCAAACCAAGGTACCCAGTCACATTGAAAAGACAAACATTAGGCCGGGCGCGGTGGCTCAAGCCTGTAATCCCAGCACTTTAGGAGGCCGAGACGGGCGGATCATGAGGTCAGGAGATCGAGACCATCCTGGCTAATACGGTGAAACCCCGTCTCTACTAAAAAATACAAAAAACTAGCCGGGCCAGGTGGCGGGTGCCTGTAGTCCCAGCTACTCGGGAGGCTGAGGCAGGAGAATGGCGTGAACCCGAGAGGAGGAGCTTGCAGTGAGCTCAGATCCGGCCACTGCACTCCAGCCTGGGTGACAGAGCAAGACTCCGTCTCAAAAAAAAAAAAAAAAAAAAAAAAAAAAGACAAACATTCTTCTTAAAACTTGGAAAATATCCCAAGTCTAGTTTAAAACCTAGCTATATTTTTCCAAACCCATCAAACTTCTTGGTTTCTTGCAATTCAAATCTGTTCAAGGAAATCATCTGTCTTCAAAGGAATTAACTGCCTTTCAAGGTGTAGCAAATCTTATCTGTGTTTGAGAAAAGAATTCTGCAAGAAAAGAGTTCTCACTATAGAAATCGGAAACTCTCCTTGACAAGTTGACAAAAGGTAGACAGCCAGTTAAAAAGAGAATATAGGATTTAGGTATCGTGTGATTAAATTCCCTCTAGAAAATAACTCACTGAAAAATTACCCAATTATCAGAACCTCCTATCTTTAGACACATTAGAAGTGTTTCTTCATTTAATGGTCAACATTTATTAAGCTCGTATAATGAGATTTATGAAGGTTAATCAGCACTGAGATAAAAAGATAGATTCCTGTGCTCAAGGAATTTGAAGTCTACTAAAGGAAGACAGGCTAACAATTTAGAACAGGATGGACAAACTTTTTCCACAAAGCGTGAGATCGTGAATTTTTTTCCCTTTGCCCACCGTTTGGACTCTGCCGCATGACTCAGCTCCACTGTTGCAGTGTGAAATCAGCCATAGACAGTCCCTAAATGGCAGGCATGGCCATACACCCTCAAAACTTACCACCACAGGTAATGGAGACTGTCAAGACCATAAAACACAAGGAAACACTGAGAAACTTTGGCAGACCAAAGGAGTCCGGGAGACACGATGGCCACATTAGCTAGGATGCCCCAGGAAGACTCGGGTAAAAGGAGTGGATGGCTGGAGAGAAGCAACACTGAACAAATCGCCTCCTCCTCTGCTCCTGGGCAGAAGTCAGCACCAACGACAAAAGGACTGTCTCATGCTAGTCAAATCACTCACTGCTCAAGAGTCCAGTCCTCTACCCAGGCTGAACCACAATATCGTTTTTTAAATACCAATGGATAAAAGTTGGAAGAGAACAATTTGAATCTCCAAGCAATTTTTTTTTTCTAGTTGTGGAGGCTCAACCCAACCTCTTACTGACAGCTTCTTTATTTAGGTAAAATATTTTAATAGTTCATTTTGCATACAAGAGAAATAGAGGCTGTATTTAGGAACAGAAAGGATTAAAACTGTGAGGTACTAAACTGTGATAGATAATTGAGTAGATGGTCACCACTCTTGCACGGGAATTTGTATCACTGCAGATTAAGCTTCCCTTTAGAAAATGTGACTTGGTTTTCTCTAAGGAGGCCTCAATTCCAAATATTGGGAGAAGTTGGACAATTTCTCAACAGGACAGAAGACAGGAGTGAGGGAGAGAGATCCTGGGGATGCCCTGGGTCTGCGCGCCCTTCTGCTGGTGCAGCTCATGTCTCCTGGACTCCCCATCTCCAGTCAAGCTCCATGAGGAGGCACCATCTGGGGGATGTGCTCCCGCCATCCTGAGCAGATGCCAGTGTGTGCACCTGGGAGCACCCAGGCTGGGGAGCAGACGCCCAGGGACCAGCCTGGGAAACAGGATGTGGTCAAAGACAGAAGAAGGCATCCAATGCCAATCAACTGGCTGAAAGGACACAGTGCAACCAGAGCAGTGTGAGAAATGAAGAAAACCCTGGCAAAATTCCCTTGACTACTTGGCAAAGGAAATCTGGTTAGAAGGAAGGAGGGAGAGGGAGAGAGGATAGACTAGGCATCCTAGATCCAATAGGAAGGGGACTTAATTTATTATTATTTGCACACTAAACTGAAATGTGAAGTCCTTGTGCTGAAGCTTGGAGTCTCAGGATTGCATGTCAATATATATATATTCTTTTTCTAGTTATTTTTTGTTTATTTCAGATGGAGACAAAATATATGCAAATACATGAAAGTTATCATGCAGTAACATGAAATTATGCTTCTGATTTTGCTTTTTGTTTTCAAAAAGAGACAGATATGATGCAGTTATTAACCTCATTAACCTAAAAATGAGATCATGTCCTTTGCGGCAACATGAGTGGAGCTGGAGGCAACTATCCTTAGCAAACTAATGCAGGAACAGAAAACCAAATACCACATGTTCTCACATGGAAGTGGGAGCTAAATGATGAGAACACACAAACACATAGAGGGGAACAGCAAACACTAAGGCCTACTGCAGGGTGCGGGCTGGGAGGAGGGAGAAGATCAGGAAAAATAACTAATGGCTCCTAGGCTTAATAGCCAAGTGATGAAATAATCTGTATAACCAACTCCCATGACAAGAGTTTACCTATGTAATGAACCTGCTTGTGTACTCCGAACTGAAAAGTTTAAAAAATATGCATATATAAGTGTAATGAATATGTTTATAATAAGTATGTGTATGCATATACACACAGAAAGAGATGTCCTTTTTTTAACTTGCTATTCTGTGTAAAGGGCCGTATTGTCTGTAGAAGCCGTGCAAGCTAAGATCCGTGAGGGTCATGACTTTTCTGCCTTCTTCATGGGCCTGCTCAACACCCAACAACAACGGGAAATAACTACTTTTGAGGCAGGAAAATAGGGTCTGGAGCCAGGGAACATAAGGCCGATTGACACATCAGCTATACCAGGAAATGTCCTCTCCATAGGGCGGATGCTGTAACAGACTTTGTAACTTCACTTCCTCCTCTCCATTTACATAGGGGATACCCAAAGTCATCCATGGAATCCTCTAGAGGATATTTAAACTCCCCAAAATTCTGTGACGGGGTCTTTGAGCCCCTGTGCTCCGGCCGCTCCCACACTGTGGAGTGTACTTTCATTTTCAATAAATCCCTTCACTGCTTCCTGGCTTTGTTTGTGTGTTTTGTTGAATTCTTTGTTGAAGACGCCAAGCACTGGGACACCATCCACGTTTAACATATTTTGGCGAGCCAGCCAGGAGGAAGAGGTAAGCCCGAAGTTTGGGATTTATTCTTCTCCTTTCTTCCTTCTGCTCCATACAGGGGAATATCTTTCTCTCTCTTTTCCTTTCCAACCTGAGACCCTTGGTGGCCAGGCCAGTACCTAAACATGGAAGCAACTGCAGGTTTCTGGCCATGGCCAGTGAAACTAAGCGGTTTCCATGTGGAGAAGCCTGACTGCCACCGCCTGGTTCGCTTAAGGGCCCTGGATCTTTTTCATGGGTTTTTTTTTTCCTTTCTTCTTCAGTCCTTCTGTGGCTGTTTCCTAGTAGCTCCTTGGAAATTGAGGGCAATTGGCTGGGGTCACTCCCTAGTGCTGCCTGAAGGCCTAGGAATGAATGGGAATAATTGCCCTGCCTCAAAGCGCGGATTTTTTTAATCTTTTCTACGTGTGGTCCTTGATCCCTATGTGCAGCACAGCTCGGAGCAAACCCGCACATTTCAGGGGACTTAAACCTTCTTTTCTTACATTCTTCCCTTATCATACTCACTGGCTATGGAGCAGAAAGGCCCACCCGGCCTCCAATTCTTATTACAGCTCATGGCTGTTCTGATAAAGCTCATAGTATGCTCTGGGAGGGGGAACCTGCATGTGTCACCAGAGACGTCTGGAACGCTAAGACTGGACCCCACGGGAGGACGTTCCGTGGGTCCTGCAGACCCCAACCACTCCAGAGAGGATGCTCTTGGCAGAGGTTCTGAGGCCTAGTGTTAAACCCACCGTAGAATTTTCTCTTGCAGGTGCAATGCTGTTTGGCCCAACACTGTTTGGAATCTGGAGTTTACTGTTGAATGGGAAAGTGGGATAGCGTTGCATGTATCCAGGCTTTCCTGCTGCGGTTCTAAGCAGGGGGCCTGGTTAACATGTGACGCCCTCCTTTGATACGGTTTGGCCCCCATGCTCTTTGGAGTCTGGGGAGGTCTGGCCTGTAAAACTCACACTGCCATGGAGACTGCTTTACCCAAAAGTTTGGTTCACAGCCTTCATTGGATTATCTATTGGGGCAAAGTAAAACCAGCAAGCTTGTATTCCTATCTCATGGCTAAGGTCCCAAGCTCTTGGATCTTCATTTATCTGTGTGTGTGTATACAGGTCTAGAGGTGTTTATTTACATGTACACTTATTGTTATCTGTTGCGTCTACCAAATTAGCTTGTAAGTAAAAGAGTACTCATAAATTAAGTAAATAAGTCTGAGCAATTTTCAGGTTCATGTGACTTAAAGTATAACTTTACTAGACAAGCTAGCTTTGAAATTATTGGTGGAATAAAAATAGAAATGCCTTCAGAATTGTCAGTGTACATTTTGTCTGAATTTTATGTTTGTCTTTGGAAATAAACCTTATCAGAACATAACTTACCAGGTTGTATGTTAAAATTTGCCATTATAACATGCAAATAAGACTATTGGAAACAGTTTTACATGCAAGGTGTGTAAGAACAGTAGAATGTGTTTTTTGTAATAAAAGATTATACAAGGTTTTTGCTTCTTTAAAATTTCTGAATCATCATTTTGTCAAAATAAATAGTTTATGATCATCTGGAATTCCAAAATCAAACTTCGGTTTTAAAATCGTCTTTCCTAATGCCTGGTTTTCTGGATGGATCAGAGGGCCCTTGAAAACATCCAGAAAAGAGGTAAACAGGATTATTTGATATGTTTAGGTACATGGGATTGCCAAAATGATATTCAGTCTTCTTTAGGTTATACATTTTTGTGAATTATACTAATATACGTTCCCAAATTGTATGGGATTTCTAAAATAGCATATACTGTCAATTATAATTATGGTTATTAAGTTATTGTAAATCACAAAAATAACCAATTTTCTTGTCAGTGCTATGCACTTAATTTGGAAAAACAACTGGTGTCCAAGTGGAAGTAAGTCTAATGTTAATTAAGCATGGACTCATGGAGAACCAGGATGGCCACCTTGTCTTTCCTGAGTCCTTAAAGCTTTTGTTGTTAAAAGTTCTGCATTCCATGACTCATCATGGAAAAGATATAATGATCCAAATTGAATACATTGGTGTGGTGACTTACAAATTGCTAAAATAGTTTATGACCAATACTTGATCCCACATTCCTGGGAAAACAATTAAAGCTTCAAGTACATTTGCTGACGTGGTGAACCATTTAAACATTATGTAAAGGAATTTCATTCAATTACTACTTTCAATGTATGTTTTCTGGTTGTATAAAAGTCTTCCCATGCAAGAGGGCTGATGTTATAACAGTAGGTTATTATGCTAGTGTATTTTCACCTGGTAAAAAAGCTTCTCATGGTTTGGATCTTCTGAGAACATTGGTGAAAGATTGTCCTTGCCATCCACATTACAACAAAACTTCAGGACCACGGGCTTTGGGTTCATGGTCTTGCAACTGAGAAGGGTCCCTCCACACTTTTGGAACTATACACGCTTTGGAACCCTTAAGGTAAAACTAACCAGGGAACTTTCTACCAAAAAGAGACTTCAGAGATCATACAATCTCTGATGTATGTGAACAGCTTTCCGCAAGTTCACAGATTCAGACTTCAAGATCATGAAACTCTTATCTTTGAACGCTTTTTCTTGCTTGTGTCTCTATGAACAATAGAAGTGGAAGCGGGGTCTGTTCTGTACACTAATGGGGTGTACTTTTATTTGTGAAGGAGTTTGCAGCTTTATACATGGATAATCTTATAATGAAACTATGGCACGAGAACAACATGACGCATGCACAAGCTTCAATAGCCAATTGATCAAGTGGAAGAAAGGGTATCAGTGATTGAAGAGCAAATTAATGAAATAAAGTTAGAAGAGAAGTTTGGAGAAAAAAAAGAGTAAAAAGAAACAAGGCCTCCAAGAAATATGGGACTACATAAAAAGACCAAATCTACGTTTGATTGGTGTACCTGAAAGTGACAGGGAGAATAGAACGAAGTTGGAAAACATTCTACAGGATATTATCCGGGAGAACTTCCCCAACCTAGCAAGATAGGCCAACAATCAAATTCAGGAAATACAAAAAACATCACAAAGATACTCCTCGAGAAGAGCAACCCCAAGACACATAATTGTCAGATTCACCAAGGTTGAAATGAAGGAAAAAATGTTAAGGGCAGCCAGAGAGAAAAGCAGGTTACCCACAAAGGGAAACCCATCAGACTAACAGCGGATCTCTCAGCAGAAACTCTACAAGCCAGAGAGAGTGGGGACCAATATTCGACATTCTTAAAGAAAATAATTTTCAACCCAGAATTTCATATCCAGCCAAACTAAGCTTAATAAGTGAAGGAGAAATAAAATATTTTACAGACAAGCAAATGCTGAGAGATTTTGTCACCACCAGGCCTGCCTTACAAGAGCTCCAGAAGGAAGCACTAAACATGGAAAGAACAACTGGTACCAGCCACTGCAAAAACATGCAAAAACAACTGGTACCAGCCACTGCAAAAACATGCCAAATTGTAAAGGTCATCAACACTAGGAAGAAACTGCATCAACTAATGGGCAAAATAACCAGCTAGCATCATAATGACAGGATCAAATTCACACATAACAATATTAACCTTAAATGTAAATGGGATAAATGTCCCAATTAAAAGACACAGACTGGCAAATTGAATAAAGAGTCAAGACCCATCAGTGTATTCAGGAGACCCATCTCACATGCAGAGACACATATAGGCTCAAAATAAAGGGATGGAGGAAGATCTACCAAGCAAATGGAAAGGAAAAAAAAGAAGGGGTTGCAATCCTAGTCTCTGATAAAACAGACTTTAAACCAACAAAGATCAAAAGAGACAAAGAAGGCCATTACATAATGGTAAAGGGATCGATTCAATAAGAAGAGCTAACTATCTTAAATATATATGCACCCAATACAGGAGCACCTAGATTCATAAAGCAAGTCCTAAGAGACCTACAAAGAAACTTAGAATCCCACACAATAATAATGGGAGAATTTAACACCCCACTGTTAATATTAGACAGATTAATGAGACAGAAGATTAACAAGGATATCCAGGACTTGAACTCAGCTCTAAAACAAGCAGACCTAATAGACATTTACAGAACTCTCCATCCCAAATCAACAGAATATACATTCTTCTCAGCACCACATTGCACTTATTCCAAAATTGACCACATAGTTGGAAGTAAAGCACTCCCCAGCAAATGTAAAAGAACAGAAATCACAACAAACTGTGTCTCAGATCACACTGCAATCAAATTATAACTCAGGATTAAGAAACTCACTCAAAACCACACAACTACATGTAAACTGAACAACCTGCTCCTGAATGACTACTGGGTAAATAAAGAAATAAAAGGCAGAAATAAAGATGTTCTTTGAAACCAATGAAAACAAACACACAACATACCAGAATCTATGGGACACATTTCAAGTAGTGTGTAGAGGGAAATTTACAGCACTAAATGCCCACAAGAGAAAGCAAGAAAGTTCTAAAATCAATACCCTAACATCACAATTAAAACAACTGGAGAAGCAAGAGCAAACAAATTCAAAAGCTAGCAGAAGGCAAGAAATAACTAAGATCAGAGCAGAACTGAAGGAGATAGACACACAAAAACCCTTCAAAAAAAAAAAAAAAAAAAATCAATGAATCCAGGAGGTGGTTTTTTGAAAAGATCAACAAAACTGATAGACCACTAGCAAGACTAGCAAGACTAATAAAGAAGAAAAGAGAAAAGAATCAAATAGACACAATAAAAAACGATAAAGGGGATATCACCACTGATCCCACAGAAATACAAACTACCATCAGAGGGTACTATAAAAACCTCTATGCAAATAAACTAGAAATTCTAGAAGAAATGGATAAATTCCTACACACATACACCCTCCCAAGACTAAACCAGGAAGAAGCTGAATCTCTGAATAGAACGGTAACAGGCTCTGAAATTGAGGCAATAATTAATATCCTATCAACCAAAAAAAAGTCCAGGACCAGACGGATTCACAGTCAAATTCTATTAGAGGTACAAAGAGGAGCTGGTATCATTCCTTCTGAAACTATTTCAACCAACAGAAAAAGAGGGAATCTTCCCTAACTCATTTTAGGAGACCAGCATCATCCTGATACCAAAGCCTGGGAGAGACAACAAAAAAAGAGAATTTTAGAACAATATCCCTGATGAACATTGATGCGAAAATCCTCAATAAAATACTAGCAAACCGAATCCAGCAGCACATCAAAAAGCTTATCCACCACAATCAATTTGGCTTCATCCCTGGGATGCGAGGCTGGTTCAACATATGCAAATCAATAAATGTAATCCATCACATAAACACAACCAAAGGCAAAAACCACATGATTATCTCAATAGATGCAGAAAAGGCCTTTGACAAAATTCAACAGCCCTTCATGCTAAAAACTCAATAAATTAGGTATTGGTGGGACGTATCTCAAAATGATGAGTTATTTATGACAAACCCACAGCCAATATCATACTGAATGGTCAAAAACTGGGAGCATTCCCTTGGAAAACTGGCACAAAACAGGGATGCCCTCTCTTACCACTCCTATTCAACATAGTGTTGGAAGTTCTGGCCAGGGCAATCAGGCAGGAGAAAGAAATAAAGGGTATTCAATTAGGAAAAGAGGAAGTCAAATTGTCCCTGTTTGCAGATGACATGATTATATATTTAGAAAACCCCATCGTCTCAGCCCAAAATCTCCTGATAAGCAACTTCAGCAAAGTCTCAGGATACAAAATCAATTGCGAAAATCACAGGCATTCCTATACACCAGTAACAGACAAACAGAGAGCCAAATCAAGAGTGAACTCCCATTCACAATTACTTCAAAGAGAATAAAATACCTAGGAATCCAATTTACAAGGGATATGAATGACCTCTTCAGGGAGAACTACAAACCACTGCTCAACGAAATAAAAGCAGACACAAACAAATGGAAGAACATTCCATGCTCATGGATAGGAAGAATCAACATCATGAAAATGGACGTACTGCCCAAGTTAATTTATTGATTCAATGCCATCCCCATCAAGCTACCAATGACGTTCTTCACAGAACTGGAAAAAACTACTTTAAAATTCATATGGAACCAAAGAAGAGCCCTCATTGCCAAGACAATCCTAAACCAAAAGAACAAAGCTGGAGGCACCACACTACCTGACTTCAAACTATACTACAAGGCTACAGTAACAAAAACAGCATGGTACTGGTACCAAAACAGAGATATAGACCAATGGAACAGAACAGAGGCCTCAGAAATAATACCACACATATACAACCATCTGATCTTTGACAAACCCGACAAAAACAAGAAATGGGGAAAAGATTCCCTATTTAATAAATGGTGCTGGGAAAACTGACTAGCCATATGTAGAAAGCTGAAACTGGATCCCTTCCTTACATCTTATACAAAAATTAATTCAAGATGAATTAAAGACTTAAATGTTAGACCTAAAAGCATAAAAACCCTAGAAGAAAACCTAGGTAATACCATTCAGGACATAGGCATGGGCAAGGATTTCATGTCTGAAACACCAAAAGCAATGGCAACAAAAGCCAAAATTGACCAATGGAATCTAATTAAACTAAGGAGCTTCTGCACAGCAAAAGAAACTACCATCAGAGTGAACAGGCAACCTACAGAATGGGAGAAAATTTTTGCAATCTACCCATCTGACAAAGGGCTAATATCCAAAATCTACAAAGAACTTAAACATATTTATAAGAAAAAAAAATCAAACAACCCCATCAAAAAGTGGGTGAAGGATATGAACAGACACTTCTCAAAAGAAAACATTTATGCAGCCAAAAGACACATGAAAAAATGTTCATCGTCACCGGCCATCAGAGAAATGCAAATCAAAACCACAATGAGACACCATCTCACACCAGTTAGAATGGTGATCATTAAAAAGTCAGGAAACAACAGATGCTGGAAAGGATGTGGAGAAACAGGAACACTTTATACAGTTGGTGGAAGTGTAAACTAGTCCAACCATTGTGGAAAACAGTGTGGCGATTCCTCAGGGATCTAGAATTAGAAATACCAATTGACCCAGCAATCCCATTACTGGGTGTTTACCCAAAGGATTATAAATCATGCTACTATAAAGGCACTTGCACACATATGTTTATTGTGGCACTATTCACAATAGCAAAGACTTCGAATCACCCAAATGTCCATCAATGATAGACTGGATTAAGAAAATGTGGCACATATACACTATGGAATACTATGCAGCCATAAAAAAGGGTGAGTTCATGTCCTTTGAAGGGACATGGATGCAGCTGGGAACCATGATTCTGAGCAAACTATCACAAGGACAGAAAACCAAACAACAGATGTTCTCACTCATAGGTGGGAACTGAACAATGAGAACACTTGAACACAGGGCAGGGAACATCACACACCAGGGCCTGTTGTGGGATGGGGGGTAAAGGGAGGGATAACATTAGGATAAATACCTGATGTAAATGATGAGATAATGGGTGCAGCAAACCAACATGGCACATGTATACCTATGTAACAAACCTGCATGCTATGCACATGTACCCTAGAACTTAAAGTATAATAATAATAATAAAATTCTCAAGTGAAGCCACTGCTCCTAGATTTCTCCTTGTGGGAAGATTTTTTTATTATTACTAACCCAATCACTTTACTGTGTGTTATTTTATAGTCCTTTTTCCCTATAAGGTCAATAATATTGTTCTTCCTTTCATCTTGATTTAGTCATTTAATTCTTTTCTCTGTTTTTCTTGGTCAGTCTTGTTAAGGCTTTTTCAACCTTTCAAATGTTTTCAAAGACTGACTTTTGGTTTCATTGATTTTTTTGCTATTCTGTTTCTATTCTCTAGTTCATCTGTTTCCACTTTAATCTATACTGCTTCCTTCTTTCTGCTAGCTTTGGATTTAGTTTGCTCTTTTTTTTCTAGTGTCTTAAGGTTGAAGGTTATATTATTGATTTGAGGTATTTCTTCTTTTTTAACATAGGTGTTTACAACTATAACCTTCCCTCTGAGACCTGCTTTTGTTACTTCTCATTATTTTTGGTGTCTTTTTAACTCACCACCATGGTTTCCTATTTACCTTTTGATATCTTTTTGGATCTATTCATTATTTAGGAGCAAGTGTTCAATTTCAACATATTTGTGAATTTCCCAAGTTCCCTTCTGTTATTGAGTTCTCATTCCCTTCCACTGTTGTCAGGTAATATATTTTGTATATCATCAGTCCTTTGAAATCAAATTGAATATGCTTGATGGTGTAATGTAGAGTGTACTTAGAGAATGCTTCATGTACACTTGAAAGTTGTTGCTGGGTAGAGAGCTCTATAGATACCTATTAGGCGTGGATGATGTACACCATCGTCAAGTTTTCTTCGGCTTGCTAATCTTCTATGTCTTCTATTCATTATTGAAAATGAGGTCTTCAGGTCTACTATCATTGAAGTCTCTGTTTCTGCCTTTGATTCTGTCCATTTTTGCTTCTATTTTTCCTCTATTTTTGCTTCTATTTTTGCTCTATTTTGCTCTATATTTGTCCATTTTTGCTCTATTTCTGCCTTTGATTCTGTCCATACATTTTGGGACTTTTTTGTCAAATGCAGACATGTTTGTTTTCTTTTCTGAGACAGGGCCTCACTCTTGTCACCCAGGCTGGAGTACAGTGGTACAATCTCAGCTCACTGCAACCTCTGCCTCCCAGGCTCAAGCATCCTCCCACTTCAGCTTCCCTCGTAGCTTGGATTACAGGCATGCACCACCACATCCGAATAATTTTTTGTATTTTTAGTACAAACGGGGTTTCACCATGTTGCCCAGGCTGGTCTCAAACTTCTGAGCTCAAGCAATCCACCACCTTGGCCTCCAAACGTGCTACCATTACAGGCATGAGCCACCACACCCAACCTTATAATTGTCTTATCTTCTTGATGGGTTGACATTTTTATTATTATAAAAGTATTATTTGTCTCTATTAACAAATTTTGTATTAAAGCCTATTGTATCTGATATTAGCATGGCCAATCCAGCTCTGTTTGGTTGCAAATATGTTTGCATGGCATATCCTGTTCCATCCTTTTACTCTCAATTTGTGTCTTTTATTCTACTGTGATTCTGTTGCAGACAGCACATAGTTGGAGCATTTTTTAATGCATTCTGCCAGTCTCTGCCTTTTAGTTGAAGCGTTTCATTCATTTAATGTAACTACTAGTAAAGCGAGATTTATACATGCCATTTTCTCTATGTCCTACGTCTTTTTTTCCAGTTCCTTCATCACTACCTTCCTTTGTGTTGAATAGTTATTTCCTACTGTACCATTTCAAGCTTCTTGTCATTTCATTTACTATGTATTTACTGTACCATTTCAAGCTTCTTTGTCATTTCATTTACTATACATTTACTATGTATAGTCATTTCCCTAGTGGTTACTCTCACAATCACAATTACCATCTCAAATGACACAAGTCCCTTCCAAGTTAATGCCAACTTAATTTTAATAGTATACAAAAACTTTGTTCCTATATAGCTTCATTCTTCTCCCCCATATGGTGTTATTTTCACATATTACATATCTATAAATAATGTGCCAATCAACATACATTTAAATTATATTATTCAGTTGTCTTTTTAATTATAGAGGAAATAAAAGGTGTAATTACAAGCAAACGTGCAAACATACACTCTTTCCTGTATACTTATGTAGTTACCTTTCCTGGTGCTCTTTATTTCTTCATTTAGAATTGAGTTGCTGTTTAATTTCCTTTCATTTCAGCCTGAAGGACTCCTTTTAGTATTTCTTGTGGGTTAGGTCTATTAGCAGCAAACTATCTCAGCTTTCATTTATCTGGAAATGTGTTAATTTTTTTCTTTATATTTAAAGGCTAGTTTTGTAGGATATAGTATTCTTGGTTAAGGCTGGGTACAGTGGCTCAAGCCTGTAATCCCAACACTTTGGGAGGCCGAGGCGAGCGGATCACAAGGTCAAGAGATCGAGACCATCCTGGCCAACACAGTGAAACCCCGTTTCTACTAAAAATACAAAAATTAGCTGGGCGTGGTGGCGGGTACCTGTAGTCCCAGCTAATCAGGAGGCTGAGGCAGGAGGCTCACTTGAACCCAGGAGAAGGACTTTGCAGTGAGCCGAGATCGTGCCACTGCACTCCAGCCTGGTGACAGAGTGAGACTCCATCTCAAAAAAAAAAAAACACAAAAGAATTCTTGGTTAAGAATCCTTCCCTCCCCTTCCCTCCCATCCCCTCCCCTCCCCTCCCCTTCCCTTCGCTTTGAATATGTCATCCCACTGTCTTCTATCATTGTTTTGATGAGACGTTAACTATTAATCACACAATTTTGGCGTAATAATTCACTTCTCTCTTGATGCTTTCAATAGTTTTCTCTTTGTCTTTCAACAGTTTAATTGTCGTATTAGGCTGTTCTTGCATTACTAAAAAGATAAACCCAAGACTGGGTAATTTATAAAGAAAAGAGGTTTAGTTGGCTCATGGTTCTGCAGGCTTTACAGGAAGTATGGTGCCGGCCTCCGCATGTCTTCTAGTGAAGCCTCAGGAAGCTTTCAATTATGGTGGAGGGTGAAGGGGGAGTAGATACATCACCTGGCCAAAGCAGGAGCAAGCAAGAGTGAGTGGGGCAGGGTGAAAGTGCCACATAGGTTCAAATGACCATATCTCACAAGAACTCACTGTCATGAAGACAGCACCAAGCCATGAGGGAGCCGTCCCCCATCATCTAAACACTCCTATCCCCGTGATGTAGACACTCCCACCAGGCCCCACCTCCAGCAGTGGGGATTACAATTGAACATGAGATTCGGGTGGGGACAAATATCCAAACTATATCAATTACGATGTGTCTAGGCATGCGTCTCTTTGAAATTCTCCTATCCGGAGTTTGTTGAACTTCTTGGATGTTAGATACATGTCTTTTATCAAATTTATAGAGTTTCAATGACCAAGGGCATAAAACATGTAACAATTCAGTCTTAAAACTGAGTCTATTAAAACAAAAACTACCATATAGAGTCTTTCAGGTAACTTTGTACTCTGGGGGGTTTCCTCTTAATAAGGCTTCTGCCTGATCACTCATTTGCCACTTGATATTTCTGTCAATTTGTCTTAACAATCTATCTTCTTCTATTTTTTTTTTTTTTTTTTTTTTTTTTTTTTTTCCCTGAAACAGAGTTTCACTCTTGTTGCCCAGGCTGGAGTGCAATGGCATTATCTCAGCTCACTGAAACTTCTGCCTCCTGGGTTCAAGGGATTCACCTGCTTCAGCCTTCCAAGTAGCTGGGATTACAGGTAGGTGCCACCACGCCCAGCTAATTTTTGTTTTAGTAGAGACAGGGTTTTGCCATGTGGCCAGGTTGGTCTCGAACTCCTGACCTCAGGTGATCTGCTTGCCTCAGCCTTCCAAAGTGCTGGGATTACAGGCATGAGCCACCACACCCGGCCTACCTTCTTTCTTAAAATTATATAGTTACATTCCTTGGGTGACAAGAAATATATATTATATTCATTTTTATTCCTGACAATGCCTAACATCGTGAATTGCATACAGATGTTCAAAAAAAGTTTATTGATTGGCAAAATGAAAAAAAAGTTTCAACTTAAAGAAACTTTTATTTTGGGACCACAACTATTATTCATTAAAGTAACGTAATCTTCCTGAAATCACATTTATGAAATGTTTTCTTGTAAAAGAGAAAATTTATAGTAACTTATACATTCAACATGAACCCTATCAGCATATTCTTTATTTTTTCAATTGTTCAGATAATACATTTAAGATTTATGGATATTTACTTTACCAGTATTCTGTAACTACAGTGTAATCACCCTAGGTAGAAACAAATTTCTGAAATTTCATTTATTCCTTCCCCATCTATTATTTCTTAACAGACATTCATCATACACTTAATTTAGACTTCAGAGAATAGAATGCCATTTATATATATTAATACCCTTATCTGAAGTCTCTGCAAGCATTTTCTTCTCTCACAGTTATTCTCAAAATGTCAAATGTGTTTAATCCCATTTTACAAAATAGAGTAAAAGGCAATTAGCAGCTTTCAGTGTACCAATTTAAGTTTTTAAATGACAGCTTTAAAACTTAATAATATACTCCTCAGGAGAACGCTATGTACAAAAAAATGATAACACCTGCACAAAATTATTTCCGGAACACCACTTCTCAGGCCTGGCCCCCCAAGCTGTAGAATCCTAGAATCTTAGAAGATATCTTAATGGACACGTGCTACAACATCCCAGCCAAGGAAGGGTGCAAGGGCCTAAAGGGGGCTCCCAGAGCACAGGACTCACCGCCTTCAGAAACAGCCTGTATCCCTTCGCAGACTCTAAAATTCCTATTGTTATAGTTATGAATGGTTTAAGAACTAAGAAAGGAACATTACTGCCTGCACCCACCAATATCTACCAATTATCTAAAAAGAGATTGCAGGTGTCAAGGGGGAGGAGACAGAGGCAGAGAATTCCTTCTCTACATCCCATGAACATGTGGATGGGCTTCTTGGATGAGCATAGTGAAAGTTCTGAGTTCACCTAAACACAAGACCGATGAGCAGATGAGTTGCCAGGGGTTGGGGGCAAAGCCATGGGAGTCAGGCCCCGATTATGAAGGAGGGCAATGGATTAGAAGAGCCAGGGAAGTCCTCAAAGACACAGACAGTAGAGAAACTTTCTGCAAGGTCAAGAGAAACCCGTCTGGTGAGAGGCCAGTGAGGTAAAAAGTGCGATGCTACAGAAAGGGAAGAAGGAAGACACCTCGAACTACAACACACCCTCATGGATGGATGCCTCAGCAACTACCTAACCCATCATATATGCCCGTGTTTATGCATTCACAAGAAAACCATCAACCCTGGATTTTTTCCTGCAATATTAAGTAATATTTTATTCTATCATTAAATAGTACCTACACCTTGAGATGATGATATTGGAATATGCATTTTTAAAATGGCTTCAACTGAAGACATAATATTCTCTTAACTGCTGAGTCTATGAATTCTTTAAATATTTTTCACTTAAAAAAAACGTAAATGACCCACTGATCTTATTTACACCATAATTGCGGTCATTTTTGTATTTGTTTTTAAAATGATCTTAACCAGAGATGACAACACCAATGAACCAGAATCTTTTCTCTTGCATGTAGAGAAAATCATATCAAGGCCGGGCGCGGTGGCTCACACTTGTAATCCCAGCACTTTAGGAGGCCAAGGCGGGCAGATCACAAGGTCAGGAGATTGAGATCATCTTCGCCAACATGGTGAAACCCTGTCTCCACTAAACTACAAAAAAATCAGCCAGGCATGGTGGTGCGTACCTGTGATCCCAGCTACTTGGGAGGCTGATGCAGGGGAACCCCTTGAACCTGAGAGGCAGAGGTTGCAGTGAGCTGAGATCGCGCCACTGCACTCCAGCCTGGCAACAGAACAAGACTCAGTCTCAAAATAAAAAAAAAAGAAAATCATATCAAATGTGTGTAAGTGTGCAAAAGGAAGATATGAAGCTTCTTCTTACTAATCAACAAGCCAAAGTGGAATGAAAAATCAGGCAACTCTCTGCAGCATTAAAGATGTGGCCAGAGGAACTCACTAAAAAGCAGACAATATTAAAAGGCATTACACTTGAAATCTATTGATTTTATCTCAGTGTCTTTCAAAATTTTAATCACTACAGAGAGGAGATATTAGACTGGGACAATCTCAGGACCCAGATGTAATATTCCGTGGCCAAGTCCTTTATTTTAGGCTCACTGCCACCTCCGTCTCCTGGGTTCAAGTGATTCTCCTGCCTCAGCCTCCCGAGTAACTGGGATTACAGACGCCCATCACCACACTCATCTAATTTTTCTATTTTTAGTAGAGACAGGGTTTCACCATGTTGCTCAGGCTGGTCTCGAACTCCTGACCTCATGATCTGCCGGCCTCAGCCTCCCAAAGTGCTGACATTACAGGCATGAGCCATCCCGCCCAGCTGGGGGGATTTTCTATATAGATAATCATGTCAGCTGTAAATAAAGACAATTTAATCCCTCTTTTCTGCTCTATATGCCTTTTCCTTTTTTTTCTTGCCTTATTGCAGTGACTACAACTTCCATACCTTGTTAAATAAGAACAGGTGTCCTTGCCTTTTTCCTTATCTAAGGGAAAAGCATTCCGTCTTTCACTATTAAAACATGATGTTAGCTCTAGAGTTTTATTGTAGATGCTATCTATTAAATTGAGGACATTTTCCTCTACTCCTAGGTTACTGAGAATGTTTTTAATCATGAATGGGTGCTGGATTTTGTCAAATGCTTCTTCTATGTCAATCATGATAGTCCAATTTTCCTTTAGTAGCCTGCTAATACGGCAAATAACAGATTGATTTTACACTGTTGATCCAGCTTTGCATTCCTGGAATAAACCCCTCTTGGTCATGGTATATAGTTCCCTTTAAACCTTTCTGGATATGATGTATCAACATTTTGTTGAAGATTTTGTATTTATATTCATGAGATAGAGGTCTGTAGTTTTCCATCATTTTGTATTTTCTCTATTGACATATATTAAAAGTACATTATTGTCATATGAAAGTCTGGGAACAATTTCATATTTACAAAAGAATCCTTACATGAAAAAAGATTGGGAATTGCCAGGCTAAATGGTCACTTTACCAGGCTGAATGTCCCTTTCACGTTTATGGAACTATAATTCAATTTATGAAACTATAATTCAATTATGAAGAATATTCAGGTATTAGAGAGTGATGAAAAGACATTCTGGTGAAGGTATCAGGCATCAGTAATTTTAAAAAGCAAGTGCTCATCCAAGCGAAAAAAAAGCTAGTTACCTAAAATGGGGGCATCAATTTGCCTTCTGACTTTTTTCTACTAACATTCAAAATTCCGAGTTGGGTCTAGAGATATCTTAATAAAAATAAACTGCAATAAAATAGTTTCATCTGACATTGTTTTTCAGGTATAAAAGCAACAAATTAATATTCTCAAATATGCAGCAACTAAAGAATACAGTGTCTTCAAGAACTTTATGGAAACAGAAAATTATTTCCATTTTGTTTGGGGAAAAAAGCACACTTTTAAACTAGAGCATTTTAAGGAACAAATTTTATTTTCAATTGAAGAAAACTGGTTCCAGTTACAAAGGCCAATTATATTTCATGCAGAACACAGAGGTAGAATGATGGAGGATGACTAGATTTGGCATTAACTGAATTAATACAAACTCTTAGTTTTTGGCTTTTGGCTTTGTCAGCTTGCTGGCATTCATGCTAGATCTATAAATAATGAGATAAATTGTATGGCCAGCTCTCTAGAGAATAATTATAACAGCATCTGGTAAAAGAAGATCCACGTTCAGTACCGCTTTCATATCAGCATTTAAACAATCACATTGTATTAGTCCGTTTTCACATTGCTGATAAAGACATACCCGAGACTGGGCAATTTAGTAAAGAAAGTGGTTTAATTGACTTACGGTTCCACGTGGTGGGGGAAGCCTCACAATCACAGCAGAGAGTAAGGAGGAGCAAGTCACATCTTACATGGATGGCAGCAGGTAAAGAGAGAATGTACCAGTAGGGGAAATGCTAGATGCTTACAAAACCATCAGATCTCGTGAGAACTCACTATCATAAGAACAGATGGGAGAAACCGTCTCCATAATTCAATTATCTCCACCTGCCAGTCCTTAACACGTGAGGATTATTACAATTCAAGGTAAGATTTAGGTGGGGACACAGAGCCAAACCATATCACACATTATTAAAATTTTAAAATACAGTACACATAGATTTTTTTCCTTACTCATACTACTTATGTTATCAGGAGATAATTTAAAACCTTTAAGTACAGGGAAAGTTTATTTATCTCTTAGAGATAATGATGTAGTTAAAAATTAGCAGTCACATAGAAAGACATGCAAATATTTAAACACTGAGTTAAAACACTGGGTTCAAAACTTCACATCTAACAATTTTGAATCCTATTTTAACCCTTAATGTTTGAGAGAAACAAACTGAATGCATAGGTGCCCTTTTCCACCAAGCTATTTTATTTTATTCTTTTGAGGGGAAAGTTATAACAATCTCTGAAAGTCTTTCAAGTTATCAAACTCCTTCATGCTTTTGAAAACTTATGAATTTCTGTGGCTAGGGTAATGTAATAGTTAAACAGATATTTTATTGATCTGATCAATGTAAGCAATACAAATTCGGAATGATTTAAATTCCATGTACATAATTTTTTTCACAGAACCATAAAAGCTTAGACTTTAAAAGACCATCTGCTCAATTTGATTGGTTATCTGCTCTGAAAATGCAGATGCTATTTATTTTAAAAAGCCTGGACTCCACCTTCACCTTTAAACCAATTAAATCAGGTAGTAGATCTCACAAGGTGGTCTCTGGACCAGCTGCAAATCCTTGGGCCCCATCCCAAATCTACTGAATGAGAAATTCTGGAGATGTGGCCAACAATCTGTATTCAACAAGCTCTGCAGGTGATTCTGATGCCTGATAAAATATGAGACTCTCTGATCTAAGGTAAGGCCAGAGCATCACAGGTACTTTCAACTGCCCAGCTCATTCAAATGTGCAGCCAGTTCCCAACTCACTGACCTTTTCCAAATCCTTCTTGTATGCATGAGGATACCAAAGACAGAACTTCCAGTAGCAATGAAAAAACAGAATTCAGACCAAACCCTCAGTATCCTAATGTTCATTTTATCCTTTCTAGAATGATCCACAACTACTCTCCTCACTTAGGCAGACAGAACTGAAGAGAGTAAAAGATTTGTTCGATCGTACCCAACAAAACTTTGGATTTCTATACCTCTTTGCCAAATTTTGAGCCTCTATGTGCTATATGGCAATAAAATGTGACTCTTAGAAAACCAAAATATGAAAACTAACATTTACACATCCATTTCTGGCTTGTAAATATTTCTAAATTATAATCCAATTTTATTTCAATGGAATGATTAAGTTTGATTTTTTATACATGCTAGCCCTATTTTGAAAATATCTCAAATCTAGGAATCTGTGTATTCACTCAGTGTCTACCATGTAAAAGTTCCTCTGGGGCCCATGAGGCTGTGAAGAACACAGGGCACGCGCGCCTGAGGACAGTACCGAAGCCTCTTCTGTAACCTCGCCCTGAGCCAGAACACTGAGACCTAGTTCTGAAGCTACATTGACATACCAGCAAATTCTCTCCAGAAGGAAAATGATATGCTTTCCGTTTTTAAAAAACACTCTCATCGTCAAAGCTAGGTGACCCTGACACAATGTTCCCAAACAGCATTTGTGCACCCTGTTTCCTTTCTTTCCAACAAAATGGGCAGATTTCCACTGAAGAACAGCACACGTAGTCTCACTTCCACCCCCACTCTTCTGTTTTCTTGGATCTTTGCTCTTTCTCAATGGAGACTTTGTATAACCAGTGACCACAATGGCAAGTCACATAGCAAGACACCTGTCTATCATGCTGGTCATGTCTTTCACTCAGAGCTGTGTGCTGCCAAGTCCCCACCTATATTTGACCTTCACACATGAACTCTAGACCAGGAATGACGGAAACTCCGTTCACCTGCGCAAATCTCCTTACAGGAGCAGATGCAGTTCCCGGCCAGAGTAACTCCGAGGGAGGCACACCCGTCACAACTCCACCCAGCATGCCCAGGCCCAGAGAGCTTCCTGCAGCAGGAGTCAAGTCCCAGCTTCGGAAATCCTCTCACTGAGCGGACGGACAAGTCTCATCTGCTGAGTCATAGCATCTCAGAAGTAACTGCACCCCAGACACCCACAGGGAATGAGTTCTCAGAGACGCAGCCCCCGCTGGATCCAGAACCCCACGCAAGGCCCTCAGGAGGCCACAAGCCAACTGACCTGTGCTACAACCAATGCTATGGAGGAACTGCTCACATGATCTGTTACAAAAGTTACTTGTTCACGAAGCTTGAGTTTCTGTTAGACAGAAAAGTATTGACAGGATAGCCAGGAAAAAAAGTCCTAAGTCGAAACAAAATAATGAGGATATAGAAGTCTTGGGCCAAGCCACTTTGTGAACCCCTCAACATTCACAGAAATTGGAAGATCCCAAGTGTAGAAATATGACCAACTTTAAGAAAAGACTAGGGAAGAATAAAAACAGACGTGTATGAGTAATAAAAAGACTGAATGAAGGTGTAATCAGAAAGCCAACACAAATAAAGGATGATAGATTTTTTGGATTAGTTGTTCTCTAATGATTCTCAACAAATTATTACACAGACATCCAAAGGCCAATGGAGGTAAGAATCGCCTGGCTGAGAAGGAGAGGAGGAGCTGGGAGCCTGCTTCTGCCATCAGCTTCATTTCTCCACCCTCCCGCCATAGTCAACAGTCCCCAGACATCTCCAGAAGCCCCAGCGCTACAAGATGCAGGCTCTAAGAACCAATCAGAAATGATGTTCTGTGATTCCTCCAACAAGACAGTGAACCCTTAGATACCTGACACAAGTCCATTATATAGTGAAGGCCTTACACGTACCCCATTGCAGCAGTCCTAGGGGAACGCCACTCACACAGTGCAGGCCACACAAACATAAATGGGGCCCTGAGAGCTTTGCCTGCAGGGCCTGGGTGGCGCCCAGTGATCTGCCCCTTCACTCAGCTTTTGGACGTCTGCCTGCTTTGATGCTCCCCATACTGGAAAAGTTCTACGTTGGGCCCAGGTCATTCTTCATTAGCACCAGCCACAGCACCATCTGCATTTTCCCCATGATGTGACATGTTAGCTAGATTGCCCAAAAACAAGCTCAATTAGCCAGCAAAAAGAAGAGCTTCATAGATCACAATGCTCTCTAGAATAATGACACATAAATAGTTCCAGTGTTCATAATCAATATCCAATATTTTGGAATACAGTACTGTGGTATATGGTGTCCCAGAGGAAACCCACAGCAGGCCCCAAAATTCATCCCAGTTCACGGGTTACCATACTGATCTCCACTACCTGAGAGTCAAGAATTTAAACAGTGGAGCTCAGTTCCAGTCTATTCCACCAGCAAGGGATCTTTTCTTCACTGTGCCTTCCCTAATTGCAGAGAATTCGGAGCTACACAACGTGGCCTGAGAAATCTGGTCTCCGGCAGAAAGGGAGAGGCTTTCTATCCAACAGTGCCAACAAAATCTTGAGCTAACAGTTCAGCTCTTCAAGCAATTGCCTGAATATGGCAAATGAAGCCAATATTGAAAAGATGCAAGAGAAAATTCAGCGGAGGTTATTTCCAAAGAATACAAAGATAAGACCCTCACTGGCCGCTTTCCCTTCTTTTTTCCTTTTTTTTTTTTTTTTAATTTTTATTTTTTCGAGACAGAGTTTCACTCTTGTTGCCCAGGCTGGAGTGCAATGGCGCAATGTAGGCTCATCGCAACCTCCGCCTCCCAGGTTCAAGCAATTCTCCTGCCTCAGCCTCCTGAGTAGCTGGGATCACAGGTGCCTGCCACCACACTGGCTAATTTTTGTATTTTTAGTAGAGACGGGATTTCTCTGTGTTGGTCAGGCTGGTCTTGAACTCCCGACCTCAGGTGATCCACCCGCCTGGGCCTCCCAAAGTGCTGGGATTACAGGCGTAAGACACACATCCAGCCCCACCTTCCCCTCTTATTCATCATTCACGATGATGGCCTCTCCCACTATTTCTGCACCTAGAACAAAATACAAGCATCATCCAATGCGGGAACAGGGCCTATGGGGAGGGATGGGGAGCATCTGCCAGTGAGTCAGCACTGTGAGTAGCACCAGGCACCACAAAGAAGCAAAAGCCAGGACCTGCCAAGTCGTGTGAGGGTCAAACAGACATGCTGCCCTCAGAACCCCGGGATGGCAGCTAAACCTGCTACACGAGGAAAAGAAACCACCATCTATTATCCACAGCACTTTCACAAGCTGATGAACAAAACATCCTGCTAATGCATTACAATACACGATACACTCTCCTTAGACACCTCTGCCTTATGCAGATACAGCCCCCATTAAAGATGTCTTAAGCATTTGAAATTCTTCCTCAGGCTCAACTTTTCCACTTTTAAAAGAGAACATATTAAAATATGGTTAAATAAAATCACATATAATTACCATTTCATAATGTTTTTCTTTCCAGGTCAACATGTAACTATCTGAATTTTAAACCACCTACTTGTTCTTACTACATATAGCTGTTAAAATAAGTCAATAATTAAACAAGTCATTAACATCTACTTGAGAAATAGCCTTACATGCAACATCTTTAATGGCCAAGAAGAACATGATTACCTTTAATAGAAACCCACTTACAAATTTAAGACATGGAAAATATGTGCAACAGTATAGATTAAATTTACAAATTACAGACAGTAACTTTCCAGAGGACGTAGCCACATTTGATGCATTTCCCTAATTAGTATCTATGTAGTTTACATACATGTATTTGATAAATCATTGAAAGCAAGAACATGAAGAAGCTGCACAATAGGTTATTTTCCTCAATGTAATGCTGCTTTAGCATGAGCAGTTTAGTGTTTACAGATATCCATGGCCATGATTGCAAAGGAAAGGGGTGCTCAGGTAAGCTGTCCTCTCCTGCTGAGATCTTGGGTCTCAGTTAACATATTAGAATGATCGCTGCACTGCCTCAATCTGTGAGAATGCAGAAATGCAGTATGATTTTGAGTTGAGCCACAAGAAGTTCTGAGCCTTGCATGACTCATGCACTTCCTCAAGCATCTCTCCTCCCCACTCTGATTTGTTTTATCTGGGCCGAAGGAGGAATTTTTGTGTGGTAAATATTATCGAGAGGAAATCTGGATAGAAGACAGTTAGGATAAAAAAGATAAAAGCACAGGAGATTGGGATGGTGCAGGAAATGGTTTTACTCCCAATGTGTAAAATAAAACAATTTAGTTAAAAGCAAAAGTAATTTACCTAAAGTATTCAGAAATGGTTTTACTCCCAATGTGTAAAATAAAACAATTTAGTTAAAAGCAAAACTAATTTACCTAAAGTATTCAGAAAATGGCCTCAGTCCCCCATATGAGCACATACCTGGTCGGAAGAGCACACAACACAGAGAATCTGTGTCCTGTCTCCAGGATATAGGACAAGAAAGCGTTTCCATCCACATCACTGTATTCATCAGCAGGACACTGAAATTGTTGCTTATGCGTGTGAAACAGCAAGCATTTCAGCCACGAAATATCCCAGAGCCTGTCTCCTTACGTGAAAGCAAAAAGCCTAGGGAAATAACAGCTGCCTTGGGGCACTGAGACAACCAAATCTATGTAGAAAGCATCGATTTTCTTTGAAGTAAACTGAAAATGTGGGTTTCAAGCAGCCTGACTTCAAAGGCACACGCAATATTTCTCCCTCAATCTGATGCTGGGAGAAAAAGTGTGTCCTTGGGAAGCTGTCTTTATTTAGCGATGGAAAAGAAGGTGCTTCAGAATTGGTCATTATATGTTAGGGAAAAGTCTAGCTAGGAAGCAGATGCTTGGCAAATGCAATACACTCCTATACTTCTCTGGATAATTTCATACTGTTTACGAGTTCTTCTGGAACTCTTTATTCAGAAAACTTTGTACAGGTTTAGATCTTTGCAGAAGATGTCATTATCCCTATCAAAATTTGTTTTAGAAGTAGACTCAGCTGAAACTCTGAGTAAGAGGAATTGATTAGAATGACAATATGCAGGAAGTATAGCCTATCTAACTGTAAAATGCAACAATTAGCATTTACATTTAGCAAAGCAGGGGGTGCCTCAAGCTTCCCTCACGCCAGCAGCATCTGGGAAGGACAAAAGGCACAGCACGTTTTCAGCATACCTCTAGAAAATAGCAACAATGGCTACAGCATTTTAAAAAATACTTCCATTTATGTGCTTACAGATCAGAAGGAGAAAACAAAGAAATAGCCATGGTGCAAGAAATCATTTCCATTCATGCAAATTCAAATGCAACCAGAGCGCACTTCTTTGCACAGTTTTGTGAATTCACACCCAAAGAAGTTGTTCTGGAGTTTGCAACAACAGCTTCAAGTTCCACAAATCACATGAGGTATCATTGTCAGGATAAAATTTTTCGGCTTCTATATATTTGAATAAAGTGCAAAAACATTCGATGCAAAGGACTTATTCTTTAAGACTCTCACTTACACATAAACACAATTTCTTTCTCTGGTCAATAAACATAAAAATATATCACTTCGAAATCTTTCTAACATTTTTCTTTCCTTTTATCCAGAGAGTTATTAATAACGTCGCAAATATAAACACTGGTCACTGAAATATGATTAGTGAAAGTAAGTGAACCAGCTAAAAAAGTTAAAAAGTTAGCATGCCAAAGGCTTATGTGAAGTTTGTATTTTTATCTAAAATTTGATGTTTCATGTGGCATGCTGATTTGGCACAGATGTACACTACACATTTTTTTTTTTTTTTTTTTTTTTTTAGACAGAGTCTTGCTGTGTCGTCCAGGCTCGAGTGCAATGGTGCAGTCTTAGCTGACTGCATCCTGGACCTCCTGGGCTCAGGTGATCCCCCACATCAGCCTCTAGAGTAGCTGAAACTACAGGCATGCGCCACCACACCCAGCTAATTTTTATATTTTTAGTTGAGACCGAGTTTTGCCATGTTGTCCACGCTGGTCTCAAACTCCTGAGCTCAAGCACTCCACCCAGCTGGACCTCCCAAAGTGCTGGAACTGCAGGCATGAGCCACTGTGCCTAGCCAAATCCTTTTTAGCAAACAAACAAACAAAAATTCTTGCTTTTGCTTCCTCCTAAAACATATCAAAGTCTTACAGTCTGAAAAGTACTTTTCCGATAAAAGATAATTTAATATTTTCATGCCATTTTCTCATTGTAAACACACATCAATATAAAATTGTTATGAAAACTACATTTGAAATTCAAGTGGTGATAGTTTTAACCCCAAGTTAACATTTTTAGAGGAAATAGTATTTGGTGGAAATGTGCATTAAACATTATTACAAATGTGATGAAAACGCATGCATTTGTACAAGATAGGACACCCCAGGTATATTCAGTCCCATGGTTTTTTTGAATGTCATCTAAATCAAACATGAAATATGCTTTATCGATAGGCATGACCATTACTTCATGTGACTTACTGAATTCTGTCTAGTCTTTGGTCCCATAGAAATTATTATCTACAGCAGCCTCACTGTTTTTTGTTTTTTTTTTTTTTAATCTCTCTTTTTAGTAGGTTCCATTCAAGGCAAAATGAAAACTTTTGTCAAGTACTTACACAAAATTTCAAAACCCAAAAAATTTCTGTTTTGTTAACTCTATAAAGCCTAATTTCACAGGATAAATTTGAATCAACAGTGCCTACTACTGCACCCCAGGTCATCACCACAACCCTGAATTGACTCCTGAGATAAACCGACTGTATCTCATGACGACAGGCTTCCAAAGCTCCGTACACTAGCTACAATTGGAAGCAAACGCCATCTGTGCAAACAGACTTCAGAAAGCCTTCTTTCCACTTCATAGATGTGTCTATGCAAATGGCCAAAAATTCATCACTGTGTGTCCATGATCATATTTTAAAACACATAGTTCACAATATTACTTCTCTTAAAGACTTAAAGCTCAAATTTTTTTCTAAATAAATTTGGTTTAAAATGGAGACTGCAAATATTCCTGACCATATTGACGGGCCAGTTCTCAATCTATGAAGAGTTGAACATATCTACGGAATTCTACTCAGCTTCCATTTCTGAAGAGGAACAAAACTATGCAGCATTGTCTTTTGTTTCTGAAACGTCATTTAGAACTAAAATAAAATTGAAAAATAATTCTCACTAGACCTAGGAATTTCCTAAATGGATCAAAGTACTTTTTAACACAGGTGGGATTTAATTAAAATGACTTGAACTGTTGTTAAGATAACAAGGAGCAGCATTGCTCACCAGCTCACTCTGTTTCTGTGCCTGGTCCACTTATATGGAAACTCAACCATAAGGATACTCTCATACATCTTTTATCACACATGAGTACAATTGGTTGATGGTGGGGTGTCTATTCGACTTTTATTTTCTTTATTATCACTCAGATGTGAATCTTTGCGAATGCGACACTTGAACACTTGCTTATAGGCCTTCCTGAAATTTTCAGAGAGAAACGCGTATATGATAGGATTCACGGAGGAATTGCTGTACGCCAGGCAGTGGGCGGTGATTCTGAAGAGGAAGGAAGCCGGGGTCAGCGGGAAAACTCCAAACTCAGCCCAGAGATGGATGATGTGGTGCGGCAGCCAGGAGATTCCAAACACCACGACCACCACCAGAACGGTCTGCGCAGTCTGGAAAGGAGGAGGAGGCGGAGGCGGTGGAGGAGGAGGGAGAAGGAGGGGGAGGAGGAGAGGGGAAGGAGGGGGAAAGGAGGGGGAGGAGGAGGAGGAGGGGAAAGGAGGAGGAGGAAGAGAAGGAGGGGAAGGAGGGGGAGGACGAGGAGGGGGAAGGAGGAGGCGGAAGAGAAGGAGGAGGAGGGGGGAGGAGGAGGAGGAGGGGGGAGGAGGAGGAGGAAGAGGAGGTGGCCACGGTGGCAAGGGAGAAGAAGGAGGGAAATTCATTGATTACAACAGAAAAAGAATCCAGCATTTTAAAATACATCCTAAGCTAATTTTATGTATATTTTCATGAGATCAAAAATGGATACTACATCTGTTTTAAGTGTAATACTTTTGTTCATAACTTCTCCAAGACCTGTCATTACCTTCCATAGTAATAATTTTGTGATATGTGTGAAATGCATTATAGGAAGAATGCTTCGAGTCATGGAACTAGAAAAGTACAAAGATTAGAGACTGTAACTTTTAAACCAGCAAAACTGTTCAAGCATTCTACCCACGCAGCTGTATCACCAGCAATGCATCGCAGAGGAGTGCTGGACTTTGCTCCAAGTAGTCACCTCTATGAGCAAGAGTATAGGTGTTTATTTCTCCTCATTAAACTTTGGCAAATTCAAGGCCAAATTAATTGATGCACCGATGTGTTTCATTTCAGTTTCAGTGTATGGACCAAATTAGTCCCTTTTGCTTTCTTTCATTTTAACTCTTTCTTTGCTGCTCCTAAATCAGAAATACTTAGAAATCAGAGGTAGGGTCTTTGTGTTTCTTTCGTGATTTCTACTGAGCAAATGGTAGGAGGAAGTCATCCCTGATTAGGGACCTCAACAGGAGAGGACATCAACCTCCTATGCTCTACAAGCATATGCCTGTATGCATGGCCACGGCCTCCTCGACTGGCCACAAACCTATGGGACTGGAATTAAGCCTTAGGGCAACCTCGCCTGTTCCACACATGTTGAAAGACAAGAGCTAGGTGGCTTAGTCTGTGATTAATTGAAAACTCTATGTCTCTGGATTCAAAGAAACGACAATGATCTATTTTATTAAAATGCTTTCATTACAAGGTGTCTTAATATTTTTTAAACTATAAAATAAAAAGCAATCAGTTGGTTCCCTCTCAAACAGATTGTTCTTTAACAAGTGCAGCTGAAAACCCACACACAACCTCTAGTGTCTCGATGGTCACAACAGAGCCGTCGAAACTAGTGGACCAATGACGGGACCACATGCATTATTTCACCGAATCCCCTTTACAACTCTATGAAGCAGACGCTCTCATGGCCCACAGATTGTAGATAAGGAAACTGAGACTCAGGAGGGGAAAAGCAAACGTCCAGTGTCTCACAGCTGAATGCAAAGCTGGGGCTGGCAGCCAGGCGGACATGCTCCCCAGCCCATGCGCTCTGCAGCTGGGGTGCAGGGAAAACTCCGGTCATCACAAGCCACATTTCCCTCTCTGCTCACAACAGGGCTGCTTCTCAAAAAGCATCGTGCTAGCTGGGTGGGCAATAAAGGCCCCCAAGAGACAACCTCCATCTCAGTTCCCCGGCGTGAAGGCACAGAGCGCTTCCCCAGCCTCCTCTGTTCGGCGACTTCAGCTCTCTGTTCACTTTATCAGCAAGTTTACTTCTCGTAGGAAAAAAGGAACATTAAGTGCGTAAGAGGTGCGCCTTTCAGCCTCTTTTCCAAAGGTGTGGACTCAAGGGACCTCCTTCTCTCAGACACAGTCCAGGCTGTAGTATTTTAGAGCATGCTCGGACATGGGGAGGGGAAGCATCAGAGTGTGAGCTGGCAGCAATCCCATTGATATGGTTTGGCTGTGACCCCACCCAGATCTCACCTTGAATTGTCATTCCCATAATCTCCGCATGTCATGGGAGGGACCTGGAGAGGTAACTGAATCATGGGGGCAGTGATCCTCATGCTGTTTTCGTGATAGTGAGTTCTCGTGAGATCTGGTTTTATAAGGGGTTTCCCCCGACCCTTCGCTCTCATTCTTCTCCTTCCTGCTGTCTTGTGAAGACGGACGTGTTTGCTTCCCTTTCTGCTATGACTGTAAGGAGGCCTCCCCATCCCTGTGTAACTGTGAGTCAATTAAACTTCTTTCCTTTATAAATTACCCAGTCTTGAGTATATCTCTATTAGTGGTATGAGAATGAACTAATACAGAACATTGCTACTGCAGAGACTGGGGCACTGCTGTGAAGATACCCCAAAATGTGGAAGCGACTTTGGAACTGGGTAAGAGGCAGAGGCTGGAACAGTTTGGATGGCTCAGAAGAAGACAGGAAAATGTTGGAAAGTTTGAAACTCCCTAGAGCCTTGGGGTGCTGAGAAGACAGGAGGATGTGGGAAAGTTTGGAACTTCCTAGAAACTGTTGAATGGCTTTGACTAAAATGGTGATAGTGATATGGACAATGAAGTCCAGGCTAAGGTAGTCTCAGATGGAGACCAGAAACTTCTTGGGAACTGGAGTAAAGGTCACTCTTGCTATGCTTTAGCAAAGAGACTGGTGGCATTTTGCCCTTGCCCTAGAGATCTGTGGAACTTTGCACTTGAGAGAGATGGTTTGGAATTGGAATTTATGTTTACAAGGGAAGCAAAGCATAAAAGTTTGGAAAATTTGCAGCCTGATCATGCAATAGAAAAGAAAAACCCATTTTTGGAGGAGAAATTCAAGCAGGCTGCAGAAATTTGCATAAGTAATGAAAAGCCAAATGTTAATCACCAAGACAATGGGGAAAATGTTTCCAGGGCACATCAGAGGTCTTCATGGCAGCCTTTCCCATCACACACCCAGAGGCCTACGAGGAAAAAGGGTTTCATGTCCAAGCCCAGGGCCTTGCTGCTTTGTGCAGTCTTGGGGCTTGGTGTCCTGTGTCCCAGCTTTGGCTAAAAGGGTCAACATATAGCTCAGGCCATTGCTTCAGCAGGTGTAAGCCCCAAGCCTTGGCAGCTTACCCGTGAGGCTGGGCCTGCAGGTGCACAGAAGTCAAGAATTGAGGTTGGGGAACTTCTGTCTAGATTTCAGAGGATGTATGGAAATGCTTGGATGCCCGGGTACAAGTCTGCTGCAGGGGCAAAGTCCTTAGGGATAACCTCTGGTAGGGCAATGCAGAATGGAAATACGGGGTCAGAGCCCCCACACAGACTCCCCACTGAGTCATTACCTAGTGGATCTGTGAGAAGAGGGCCACCATCCTCCAGACCCCGGAATGGTAGATCCATCAAAAGCTTGCACCCTGCACCTGGTAAAGCCATAGACACTCAACATCAGCCATGAAGGCAGCCTGGAAGGGGGCTATACCCTGCAAAGCCACAGGGGAGGAGCTGCCCACAGCCATGGGAGCCCACCTCTTGTATCAGTGTGACCTGGATGTGAAACATGGAGTCAAAGGAGATCACTTTGGAGTTTTAAGATTTGGCTGCTCCACTGGATTTCAGACTTGCATGGGGCCTGTAGCCCCTTTGTTTTGCCAATTTCTCCTATTTGGAATGGGTGTATTTCCCCAATGCCTGTACCCCCATTGTATCTAGGAAGTATAATAGGTACTTGCTTTTGATTGTAAAGGCTCATAGGCAAAAGAGATTTGCCTTGCCTCAGATGAGACTTTGAACTTGGACTGTTAATTCTGAAATGAGTTAAGATTTTGGGGGAATGCTGGAAGGGCATGATTGTGTTTTGAAATGTGAGGACATAAGATTTGGGAGGGGCCAGGAACAGTAAGACATGGTTTGGCTGTGTGTTCCCACCCAAATCTCATCTTGAATTGTAGTTGCTATAATCCCCATGTGTGGTGGCAGGAACCTAAAACGAGATAACTGAATCAGGAGGGCAGTTACCTTCATGCTATTCTCATGATAGCGAATGAGTTCTCATGAGATCTGATGGTGTTATAGGGGCTTTTTGCCCCCTTTACTCTCATTCTTCTCCTTCCTGCCGCCATATTTGCTTCCTCTTCCACCATAATTGTAAGTTTCCTGAGGCCTCCCCAGCCCTGTGGAACTGTGAATCAATTAAACATCTATTCTTTATAAATTACCCAGTCTTGAGTATGTCTTTATTAGCAGTGGAAGAACAGACTAATAGACCCACTCTTCTCCCAGGCCTCACTGGGTTTCATGGAGCAGGAAAGCAGACCCCCTCCCCTGGCCTTCCCATCACAGCATACGGATGTGGTGAAGGGTTCACCTGGGGCCACCAGTCTGTTTTCTAAACAGAAATACTCTAAAATGGATGAGTGGGAGAAGAAAAGTTGGGGTAAAAGAAGAGAAAGCAAGAGAAAAAGAATGAAAATAGAGCCTTGTTTTTCTTATAACTTCACATGGAGACAAGACTAAGACATGGGAAACTGACTCCATGACTGAGACAGCATTGTCCCACCACAGATTTTCCCTTGGGACACAGGCCTTCTTATTATGGTCCTGCATGGACCTCACACCCTGCAGGACTATCACAGGGCAGTGGGAACCACAGCTCCACACTGCTAGGAGGGGAAATCCTACGTGGCAAAAGGACTCCTCTTTTTTTTTTTTTTTTTTTTTTTTTTGAGATGGAGTCTCGCTCTGTCGCCCAGGCTGGAGTGCAGTGGCCTGATCTCAGCTCACTGCAAGCTCCGCCTCCCGGGTTCACGCCATTCTCCTGCCTCAGCCTCCCGAGTAGCTGGGACTACAGGCGCCCGCCACCTCACCCGGCTAGTTTTTTGTAGTTTTAGTAGAGACGGGGTTTCACTGTGTTCACCAGGATGGTCTCGATCTCCTGACCTCGTGATCCACCCGTCTCGGCCTCCCAAAGTGCTGGGATTACAGGCTTGAGCCACCGCGCCCGGCCTTTTTTTTTTTTTTTTTTTTTTTTTTTGAGATGGAGTCTCACTCGGTCACCCAGGCTGGAGTGCAGTGGCACAATCTCAGCTCACTGCAACCTCCACCTCCCAGGTTCAAGCAATTCTTCTGCCTCAGCCACCTGAGTTGCTGGGATTACAGGTATGCGCCACCATGCTGGCTAATTTTTGTATTTTTAGTAGAGACGGGTTTTCACCATATTGGTCAGGCTAGTCTCAAACTCCTGACCTCATGATCCATCTGCCTCGGCCTCCCAAAGTGCTGGGATTACAGGCGTGAGCCACCACGCCCGGCCAAAAAGACTCTTCTTGTCACTTCCCATGAACTAGAGTCCCACTGCAATAGAAATGACAACCAGACGATAATGCATGAGATGCCAGCTCTTCAAGGATTGACATGAGGTAGCAAAGTAAGACGGGAGATGAAGTTTATCAAAGAGGGGGACTGGAAGCCAGGAAGCTGTGCCCAGGATCCAGGCAGAGACAGTAGAGGGAGGGCTAGATCTCAGATCAAGACCAGGACAAATTCTACCAGCGAGGTGGACAGGAGATGAGAGTTAAGCTCCCTATCCAGAGGCACCAGGGAATGCACAAGATCCCAGGACTGACAGCAGGTCTGTGTTCCCACCTGGTCATGCTATAAGCTGGTTGTATGACCTTTGTAAAATGTCATAAACTCCCTGAGCCTCAACTTCCTCATCTGACAATAGGATGAACCAATGAAATGATTCCTAGACTATGCCTCATCTATTTAAACACGACAAACAACTCAGGTATAAAAATCTGAGTATGGGTTTTATAGGGTACAAGCTTACATATTAAAACCACTTACTGCATGACACACAAAGCAAACAGATAATGTGCTCACATATATTAAGGGAGTGCCTGCTATCAATCCATTTATCCATTACCATTCTCTGATGATTTAGTCAAAACAATCTAGATATAATTATACCTACAGATAGAATATAAAACATCATCATTTCTTTCTAAGACAATCAGACCATCTCTCCATCTCACAAAATGATTCTTTCAGACATTTTTACTAAGTGCAGGGCAGAAATCGATCCCAGCAGCTTACTGATAAGATCCATGCCTTATCAACATCCACAGGGCAAATGGTAGTGTGCCCTGAGGCCGGAGGGCAGGGTTTTCTCTGGCAGTGTTTGTTAACTTTGTGTGTCCGTGACTCATTCCAAGTTTACCTTTTAATTTTTACTAGTCCCATTAGTCTTAGAGCCATGGATAAGAATCAGGTTCTTTTTCTTGGTTTACCAGCAGCTTTGAAATGAGATGGGATTACAGTTTGCAACATAAATATCAGGAAAGAAGGCTTAATGGGTATTGCATAAACTACATCATTTGTCTCAGATTGTTCCCAAAAGAGTTTAATGGAAAGCCTGTCAACACTGACTATCCTCCCAGATAAGTATCTCCAGGGGTTTCCTATTTTCTTCATGTTTATCAAGCATCTCAGGCCATTGAAGTGGAAGGCCTCAGGATTGTTAAAAGCCAGCTCCCTGCAAACAGGCCCTGGGCACCTGGACCTGCTGTCTTCAAACTGAGTCCAATTCAGTTGTAGCAACATCAATATGGCAAATACACCCATGTGCATGGCTGAAAACAGTAGATGATTATTGTCGTCATTCTTCCCTTGCAACAGATGCTGGTAGAAGATGGGACATGGGGCAAGAAGTTCCATGCCGGTGGAAAACCATCTTTATTCATTTACTACTGCTCCAAACTGTCAAACTCAGGAAACAATATATGCCTAGCATAGACTAGCTCAAAGTTAAAGATCTGACAAAATAATGCATGTGTACTAATTTCAACCCTGGGATTTAAGTAGGTTAGTATGCCTATCCTTACCCAGTGCAAAGCCTTTTTTTTTTTTAAATTCAGATAGCTATACCTCATCTCTTATAGCTTTAAAGCAATTGGTAGAGGTTATTAGTTACCCAAGAATCTGCCTTTTTAAAAAGCTCAGCCAGGTACAGTGGCTCATGCCTGTAACCCCACCACTTTGGGAGGCTGAGGCAGGAGGATCGCTTGAGGCCAGGCGTTCTAGGCCAGCTTGGGCAACATCCTGAGTCCCCACCTGTAAAAAATGTTTTCAAATAACTTAGCCAGATGCAGCAGTGTGCACCTGTAGTCCCAGCTATGCAGGAGGCTGAGGTGGGACGATCTCTTGAGCCCATGAGGTTGAGGCTGCAGTGAGCTATAATCACACCACTGTACCTAAGCCTGGGCAACAAAGCAAGACTCCATCTCTAAAAATAAATTTAAAAAGAGCTCAAGAAGGTGTTTGGAGAACCACTGATGAATTACATAAAAGTCACAACAAAAAGAAAGTTGTCTTACCCACCTCAATTTAAAGGCAATAAAAAATGCTTAGTATCAACCCCTAAGGCTGAAGCATCTCCTTTCCTAGAAAGAGCTGGAAAAGCCGCTTCCTGTCTTTCCCATGGAAACATCAGAAAGTAACATCAGAAAGTAACCAAACACTGAATCTGCAGGAGCTTGATTTTAGACTTCCAACCTCCAGGACTGCAAGGAATACATTTCTATTGTTTACGGACCACCCAGGCTGTTGTATTTTCTCATAGCAGCCTGAACAGACTAAGACCAGTGGATACAGAGCAGAGAAAGTCACAGAGAGAACTCCCCTCCCTGGAGGACGAGGCTGATTTTTAAAATTTATTTATGACGTGATTCTTTCTACTCTCTTACAGGGTCCTCCGTCTCCGTCAGACGGACATGTCCTCTGTGCTTCCCTCCTTTGTCTATTTAGCGTATAGAATCCCAACATGATCTTCTGATGGAGAAAAATTCATCATTTAAAATTATATGCTAAATCTCTCTACAAATTCTTCTTACCCTTGAGTTTAGGTCTTTCAATAGCCTGGTTTCTCTGTGCTCCTTCTGCTGAAAGTATCTGAAAAAATATTAGTCGCTCTTCTTATTGTGAGATGCTGTTTTTCAAATCATCTGAGGTGTCTGTTCTTTCTTCAAAGAATTTTACTCACAATATGTCTAATGGAATTTGGCTGGGGAGAAAAGAAGTGACTAAAAGATGAAAATGATTTAAAAAAAAAAAAGCTTCACAAATGTATAAATGACAGCCAAAAAGCTTACTGAGTTACTTAAAGCCAAAGAAACAACAACAAAAAGCAAACATTAAAAGAAGCCAGTGGCTGAATAGGACATCAAGAGGTCCTTTAATCCAATTTTCTCCAAGAAGTAACCATCCAGTAGGCTGTCTATCCCATTTTGAGGTCTTCCAAGGTTTTACCAATCAGCTTTGAGCCAGAAACTCAAAGCAGAGTTTAAGCAAAGCATGTGATCAATCTCAGCGCTTTATTTCTGCAGTAGAAATCCTATTCTTCTTTTGCACTTTCTCCAAACATGGAGAATAACTGTTAGCATGTTTATCATGAAAGGCCAATCTACCCACCCCATAATAGTTGTAACTCTTCACAGGAAAGCCCTGTATGGACGGCCGCACTGTCTCAAAGTTTATGTCCCCACCCCCTCCAAAAAATTCATATATTGGAACCTAATCACCAAGGTGATGGTATTAACAGGTGGGGCTTTTGGGTGGTAATTAGGTCATGATGTGGGGGGAGCAGTCACAATGGGACCAGTGCCCTTATGAATAAGGGCCCAGAGAGCTGCCTCACGCCTCACACCCTATGAGGACACAGAGACTAGCGCCCTTATGAAAGAGGCCTAGAGAGCTGCCTTATGCCTCCCACCCTATGAATAATGGGACCAGTCCCCTTATGAAAGAGGGCACAGAGAGCTGCCTCACGCCTTCCACTCTGTGAGGACACAGAGAGAAGGGGCCATCTATGAACCAGAAAACAGCCCTCACCAAACACTTAATCTGCAGGAGCTTGATTTCAGACTTCCAAACTCCAGGACTGCAAGAAATAAACTTCCATTGTTTATGAGCCACCCAGGCTACGGTATTTTCTTAAAGCAGCCTGAACGTACTAAGACAAGTGGATACAGGGCAGACAAAGGGAACTTTACTTAGCCACTGAGAGAAAGGGCTGGAAACAAGTGGAGCTGAAATGAGCAAACTATCCAAATCCCTGTCACATCTTCCATTACTAATCAAATGAACACGTGTGCACCAGTAGCAATTTTCTGTGCCGAGACCTGGGGAAATACCCACAATGGACCAATCCAGTTCCTGTCTTTGTCTTCAGGGAAGTTGCCATGTATTCTTTCTTTCCCTCCCGCATTTCTCCCCTTTCTCGCCTCTCCTGCCTCTGTCCCCCTCTCTCCGCCACCTCCCTTCTCTTCACTCTTCTGCTTCCACTCCCTCTTCTTACCCTTCCTCTGCTCCTCTCTCATCTCTTTCCTAGATACACACACACCACCACCACCATTACCATCACCACCATCACCACCACAATCGCCACCATCATCACTATTACCACCACCACCACTGTCACCACCACCACCACCACCACTGCCACCATTGCCACCACCACCACTGGCACCATTGCCACCACCACCATCACCATGACCACCACCACCATCACAATCGCCACCGCCACCACCACCACCACCATCATCATCACCATGATCACCACCATCACCACCACCAACACCACCATCACCACCACTATGACCACCACCATCACCACAATCACCACCATGACCACCATGACCACCACCAGCACTATGACCACCACCACCATCACAATCGCCATCGTCACCACCATCACCACAATGATCACCATCATCACCACCACTACCACCCACCACCATTATCACCACCATCACTACCACCACCATCACCACCACCACCACATTTATTTGTCCTATGCAAACAAGGAGGCAATTAAATACATCAAAAAGATCTGACATCTGTTCAGTGGCTGTTAAGGGTCAGAGGCTGTGAAAATGAAAAAGAAAATCTTCATCCCTTTTTCAAATGCTAGAACCTCCTCATGGTAAGAATAAACAAAAGACAATTTTATATAGATATATTTAGTGTATGTATATATGTAAGCACATATGTCTTATACATGCATATACTCACATAAATCTAAATATTTGTGTATATATGTGTGTGTATGTGTATATAACTAAAGTAATTACTGAACTAATCACTGATCTTTAGGTTTTTTACTGTAAAATAAAACAGCTTTTCTAATCATTTCTATAAGACCTATTTTTTAAGTATTTTATTCTTCACTGAGACCTTCACAATTTCTCTCTAATACTTTTTCAAATATAGAGACTAAAACTACCATCGACACAAGTAAGATTCAGCAAATATTAAAGAAATGTTTTATTTCTGTTGGTAAGCATAAAATCTTTTGAATCATTAACAAACATTTATCACAGATCAATGATGTCTTCTTGGTTAAAGTTTGGTGAACCCAATCTCTCCCAAGGGAAATTAAGCTCTTCCTTCCCTGATGCTCCAAACACTGCTCCCTTGAACAGGCCTTTGGGACTTACACATTTATCTCTTCCATACAACGTTGGCTTCCAGGTGGAGCCAGTTCCTCTTAGAATCCCCTGGGTCAGCTTGGTCCTACACAGAGCAGGGGCTCCAAAAATAACTGTCCAAGGAGAAGTCAGAAACGATCCTTAATTGTCTTTAAAGAACCATTTTCTTAGAAATAATAAGTGTGACTCAGAGGAAGAATAAATAGATATACCAGAAAAATGGAAAATCCCTACCATAACAGCACATCACTAAAAACAAAGGAGGAAGGCACCAACGTTCAGGGTTTATTCCATTCATATAACTTAGCACTTGGTCAGCTGCTCTAATGAGGGGCCTAGATGCCTAAAATGAAATATTCATCATAGTTGTTCAGATGTAAGAAAGGATCAGTGGTATAAAGCCATAACATGGTCTTGTTACTTATATTGCACCTTGTATTCTTAGGTGGTTATCCTAAAAACTGTATGATTGCATTTCTAATATAAGCTAATGTTTTGCTGCCAGAAAAAAAAAAAAGGTCTTAATGTTTGTACTCTATAACCAATTCTCTACCACTAGTTTCGACTCTGGACTGTCAGATGGCCTTTTAGCCACATTACTGTTGATCAACAAGGAAAGTCAGGAAAAGCTGTCCTTTATTTAAGTAGAATTTTTAAGTAAACATGATTAAATATGATCTAAACTATAATTTCTATAAGTTATATATGTCATTGATCATAAATACTTATAAGGAAAAAACAAGGTATTTTAAGATGCTATTACTACACTTTTGGGTTAAAATGTCCGGTTATAACCTCCTACTCCTTAATCATATTGCCTAATAATCTCATTCTACTTCCTAAAATTAGAAGTTATATAGATATTTTCTGAGTAAAAGTTAATTTAATCTTGATCTGTGAAATAGTTTTTCCTCAAAATGTAGAATGTCAAGACCATCAGTAAGTTAGGCGCTGTAATACTACTCAGGAGAAGCTTGTTTAAATCAGGGCTGGGGGATGAGAAAGTCAGTTAGCCACGGGAGGAATCAGCTTTCAGCCTTGTCCACTCTTCAGTCTTTACCCGCGGGGTCAGAGTCAGCACATGTGGGTGAAAGAGGCAAGGACGACCCAGTGCCCTGGCGGCTTTAGGGAGGGATTATAACGACGTTGTCTTAAACGAGAACCAAACCTGGGCTTTTTGGAATCACATCAGAGACTGTAAACATACAACAAAATGACTATACTTTCCCTCTAAGTGTGCATGTCAGCGACTCTGCACTCTGCACTCTGTCTCAGTCAGCCCAAGCACACCTCCCAGTGAGGCGCAGGATCAGCAGAATCCGCATTTCCTCGTCTCCCCAGATCTTCAGCTAAGTTTGAATGCAGCACAGAGTGACCCGCGATGCCCTTGCCAAGGCTGACCCTCCATTCCCATCCTAACAGTGGGAGGCTCATCTCAAACCTCCATAGCCACACCAAGGGTCCTAAATGTTACAGGCTTTAGGTAGACATGAGGGCAAGTAAAAATAAAGTAAGCTCTGAAAAGTAACACACATATATATATATATTTGTGATCATTACCTTTTTCTTGGATGCTTCAGACTTCTTTGACATGTTCTTCAACTTTTTATGCAAATGATTAAGAACCTGAAAGACACAGACTAATGAAATCAGTTCGCCTCACCTCTCACAACCCACTGCGTATGTTGCATTAACAATTATTGACATGCTGAAATGGTAGCATCACTATTTATAAGATCATTAAAATAAAAACTCAAATTAGGTGATTAAGTAACAATGAATGTGAGTTGCCAAATACATTCTTTTCTAACATTTACGAGCATGCCAGGAAGGCTGATGCACAGCCAGACAAGTTCACAGCCATAGCACCTGTTTGCAGAGAATGCCCAGCACATGGAGCTCTGGGGTTTTGCCCAGAAACAGCCATGCCATGACCCACTCATGCAAGCTTATTAGTCTATTATCTGCCTTGGTTTCTTCCAGGACCCCATATATTAACAAACACCAGGTCCCTACTACATGTCAGGCACAATGTTAGATCCTGGATGCATCAAAAAACTAGAGATTTGCCCTTCCGAAATTCACTGTCTGATGGGGAAAGGAGGCAAGTAAACAAATGAAGATAACATCATCAGACATTTCTTCAGCGCGGCCCACCCAAATATCGCCAGCGTTTGTGCCAAAATATTCTTTCTTCTTCCTCTTATGGGCTGCCTCCACTGCAATTGTCCTTACAGCAAATCACCACCCATCAGGCTTCCCTTCACTCTTTATTCCAATCCTACCCACGGTGCTGTGCTTTTAGACAACTTATTGGGGATTCGGCATCACCGATGATTTACAGAACATTTTTGCAAAGGTTTTACAATTAATGTCCCTGTCAGGGAATCTCCTTGAGACACACTGGCTCCCTTAATTAAAGAAGCTATTTTTGTCTTTTCTTGCCAGTGTAATACTCAGGAGAAATGATATGAAAATGTGAGGTTTTAGATATAGGAATTTCCAACATATATTTATTTGGTCTTAGATGACATTGTTAAGCCTGCAGAACTGTCACTTAAGTTCATTGCTATATCCCATGTGAGGGAAAATCTAGAGAAAATCGAGCCCCAGGGTGACTAAGTGCTTTAGATCGTCTGTAGATTGCTGAGAAGTCTCTCAAGGAACCAGAAGCCATGTTCCAACCAGTTCTTTGTTCCCTGTAGCATGGAAATAATTTAATCAAATTGAACTTATTGCAAAAGCCTGCTCCATTCAGCCAGAGGAGGCACTTTCAGAGCAATTAGTCACACCTTACTTGGAAGCCACAGGATCTATTTACCAGCTGCCCAGGTCTTATGCAGGTGAAGCAGCGGCCATCACAGGGGTATGAATTCTCTCCCCTACTGAAATGCTTCCCAATTCCTGAAATGACTCAGCAACATCCGCAACAAAACAAGTGTTTACTTGCCGCAGGAGCATTTGGGAAAACACTCAATACATTGACAAGGTGTTAGTTTACTGTTCTAACAGCAGAAATGAGAGTATCAAAACCTGAATGCAAGGTATCGACAGAACAGGGGCTTTCTTGCAGGAGCAAATGAGAACGTTTCAAAGAGGAAGGAAAGGGCTGGAGGAGGCAGGACCCTGCCCAAGAGGACAGGACCGCCTAGATGGCTCAATGGCAGCCTTCCCAACGGGAAACCGCAGGACAACACTGGTCACTGAGGACACAGGAGAGACCAGAGGACAGGCCGCACAAGCAAAATCAGAGAGGGACACCTGGACAAATCACAACAAAACGTCCAAATGTGACCAGCTTCATAACGCTGCCGAGCTCCATGCGTTCCTTCCAAAAAGAAATTTGGATCACAGCTCAGCCACTTCAAAACACCTAAAAATGTTGAATGCTGTTGAATGGTCAATGGAGAAAATACTCAAGTATATTTTAATCAGCTCTGTTTCTCTTCAATAGCCCATAGTATGAGCACAGAATGATGTATCATGATACACCATTGAAGGTCTTGTCAGCAAAGGAGGAAGAATGTAGATATCATGATAGGGTATGATGAGGTTTAAGAAGAGAGTGATAATAACATACTGGGGTCTCTTGGTGAGTCTGTAAATTTCTGAGTGTGCACAGGAAGGTGCTAGCTCAAACCAAACCCAGGTCCTGCTGGGCACATCCTGGAGATTCAGAGTAACTTAGTCGGGTGAGCCCATTGAGTTTATCCTCGTGGTAGACCAAGGAGGTTCTGGACAGTAATTCACTCTAAGGAAAGTGAGCGAGGGGCACAGCCCTGGTGAAGAACAGCTCCACAGCAGCAGAGGCGAGGGCTCTTCCGGGGGCACTGGGCGGACAACTTCGACTCATCCTCCCGCCATGTATTCGATGGGTTTCCCAGAAACTGTCTGGTGCAAAAGACTGTTCCCTTACAAACCTGTAAGAATTTGGAGGCAAAAGGCAACTCTGGAATGCAATTGTCTTAAGTTTCTTTGTTTATTTAAAGCATCATAACCTCAGGTTCCCTTTTAGCCATCTGTGCTTTTTTTTTTTTTTTTTTTTTTCAGGCTATCTAACAGACCTGAGGAATAGCGAATCCTGAAACCAATACTCAAGTAGCAAAATCCTTAACTGGATGGTGCACAGCTAATGCCTGAGCCAAAGAAAAGCAACTTGAAATAAATCTCCACCTATCCATGACAGCCCTGAAATTAACTTGTAAATATTATGCTGAATTCAAAATATTTTTCCAGTTATGCTTAGAAGCAAACTATTTCCATATAAAAAATCCAAATGATCCTGAATTAAAATTTTTTTAAAAAACTAGTTTTTAAACATTGCCCTTCTGTGGGACTTCTATAGACTCGCAAATGACAGAAATGTAGCCTAATTTATTCCTAAAAGCTTACTTTGTCATTTCCAGTAAGATTTTAGTTCTTCTCCCTAAAGGCTTTGGGGAAATAAGGAAGCATGTGCTTCAGTTCTACTGCAATAATTAGGAACTTAACAGCCATATATTGTAAGATTCCCAATCTCAGACTTCAGTGTCCTCAAGGCCTCAGCAACTGTCCTGTCCTCCGGAGACTGGGAATCCCTGTGTTAAAATCCTTCCTTCCTTCCTGAATCATTCACCAGCTTCATAATTTGGGTCAGGTGTTCCTTTCCAAAGCTCTTTTTCCTTAAGTAATAAAATACGGGTAAATAATAAAATAGCTCCAAGCCAGAGTTGTGCAAATTAAATGAGATGGTGCACATATCAGATAATTGTGCTAGGTAAGATGGCCTTTGTTTAGCATTTGCAGAAGACCACATTAATAAACCAGCCGTTTTCCAAATAGCTAAGCTAGAGTTCTTTTCCAAATTCCCTTACTGCTACTATATTGGTGGTGGTGGTGGTGTCGTTGTTTTGAGATGGAGTCTCGCTCCATCGTCACCCAGACTGGAGTTCAGTGGCACGATTTCAGCTCACTGCACCCTCTGTCACCTGGGTTCAAACAATTCTCCAGTCTCAGCCTCCGGAGTAGCTGGGACTACAGGGGCCCACCACCACATCCGGCTAATTTTTATATTTTTAGTAGAGACGGGGTTTTACCTTGTTGATCAGGCTGGTCTCAAATTCCTGACCTCAGGTGATCCACTTGCCTCGGCCTCCCAAAGTGCTACTATATTTCTTTATATTTAACCTTTTGGTGCAAGCCGTTCAGATAATATCCAGCAATACTATTATTCAAAATCGACACGATCTACATAGATGAAACAGGTGGGGGGAAACAGGTGGCTTATAGCAAACACTTCTGTTGATAAAAATACCTTGTGAATTGAGTATTAAAAGTGATAGCTGTTCTACCTAGTGAGGTTATTTGTGGTCATATAGTCACAGCCTTATTGAAACAGAATGAGACCGAGGTGAAGTCAGGGGAACCTGGTAACAGAGCTGTATTTCAAATGGCCACGCTCTGGAGCCAGGAGGCTGCGCACACTGGGGTATACCCCGTGAATCGCTATCACCTGATTATTAAAATAAGCTCTTGTTTACGCAAATAGAAACACGTGTGTCAAAGGCTGAAGACGTTTTGATCAGTATAAAGTCTTCAAACACTTGTGGATGTAATGAAAAAGAACGTGAGTTCTGAGCTCTGCCCGGCTGTACAAAGGGAAAAACGATCTCCCACACGCGTGGACGGTGCCTCTGCTAGAGTTAGGGTGAAGATCCGCCGCCTCAACCACTTCACCCTGTTCTGGAGACCTTTCTAAAAAGGATTGAAATGGGGAAGCCGAAAGCTCGAGTCCATTCCATTCCAAGTTCCTGGAGCCTGCGGTCAGGACTCTGTAAAGAAACACCGTTTTATAAAGCTAAGCTTCAGAATAAAATTCAAAGCTCTGTCCCCGGGAGCAGTGGCTTCACAGAGCCCGGTGTGCGCAAAGCCTTCGGAGCGAGGGCAAACTGCGCACCCCGGGGGAGAGGGGCCGCCCCGCGAGCCCCCCGACGGCCAGCTGAGAGCCCGGGAGGGGGCGGTGGGGACCCGTCACCCTCGCAAAAGCTTCGCGCTCTGGGGACCACGCGCTCCCCTCGGGTCCCACAGCGCCGAGGCGGTAACCTCCCCGCGCAGCTGATCTGGTTGAAGAGTTGCTGGAACCGAGCGGGGTTTGCGGTACCGGGAAGGAGGCGGCAGCGCCCGCCTACCGCCCAGGCAACCTGGGGGCTCTGAAGCGCCGCAGGGGCGAGGAAGGGGAGGGGAGGAGAAACTTGTTCTACCAGACCATGCGAAGTGAACTGCAAACTTTCCCCAGCATCTCTCAGACTCCAAGTAACTTTCTTGCGCGAGCCAATGGCAAGCTCCAGCAGCGGCCAGGGAGCCTCCCCGCACAGATCCGCCCCAGCACCGGCGGGGTGGAGGCAACTGGGGCCGGGCTGCCGCCAAGGCTCCGGCAGGGCCGCGGAACACTGGGACCCCCGGGCCCCCCACCCTCCCTCGCGCGTCTCGGCCCGGTGCCCGCCGCGCACCTTTGCATAGCAGAAGCAGATGAGCAGGAGCGGCAGCAGGTAGCCGAAGACGAAGGTGCACACCACATAGGCCTTCTTGTGGCGAGGGTCAGGCCACTGCTCCCAGCAGAAAGTCTGGTTGCTGGCGCGCGGCTGGAAGAGGCCCTGGTGGTAGGCCACGGGCGAGGCCATGGCGATGGACAGCGCCCAGATGCAGCTTACGCCCAGCAGCGCGTTGCGGGACACCCTGAGGGAGGAGGAGCGCCGCGAGTGCACGATGGCCACATAGCGGTCCACTGACATCGCAGCCAGGGTGAAGATGCTGACCAGCATGGACACGGTGAAGAAGTAGTGTATGAACTTGCAGATGAAGGCGCCCAGCACCCAGGTGGGCAGCGCGTACACCGTGGCCTGGAAGGGGATGCAGAAGAGCAGGTAGGCCAGGTCGGCGATGCTCAGGTTGAGGATGAACAGGTTGGTGGTGCTCCGCGGCTTGCCCGGCTTGCTGCGCGCCAGCACAGTGATCACTAGGCTGTTGCCCAGCACGCCCAGCGCGAAGATCAGGCCGAACACCACCAGCGTGACGAAGTTCTCCACGCCGATGCCGAACAGCGGCCCGGGCTCCGGGGCTGGGGGCTCCGGCCAGCTCGCGTTGCCCTCGCTGAGGTTCCCGACCGCCAGCTCCATGGCCCGCGGGGCTGCCCGGGCGAGCAGCGGGGCGCGCGGGGAGGGCGGGTGCCTGGCAGGAAAGTAGGCGCCGGGGGTGGTCGGTAGTCCCGGCGCAGAGCACGGAGAGCGCGAGTTTAGGAGTCTGAGCTTCCCTGAGGCGCGCGCCAGCGGGCGCGGGGATCCGGTGGCCGTGCCTGAAGGCACCGTCTTTGCGCCGCGACCTTCTGAGAGAGGGCGGGGACGGGAGCCCGGAGCTGGACCTTCTCGGGAAGGGACGGTGGTCTTGAGAGCTCTAGGTCCCCTACCCGGGCGCCTCCGCCCGCTGCGCGACCACGGAGCCTGGGAAGAAGGATCCGCCGGCTGCAGCCGCGCAGGTGGAAAGACCCTTCTCTCCGCCTTACAGCTCCAGATCTTCGCCGGCCGTTTTCTCTCGCTCCCGGAGCGGCTGCGGGCTGCACCTGTTGCTCAGAGCCGCTCCTTCCCGCGACGCTTCCCCGCACTGCCGAGCGCGCAGCAGCGCACCGTGAGGCTCCTGCAGACAGGGCTCCCCGCGCCTCCCGCGCCACCTCCCCGGTGGGCTGGCGCCTGCGACTCCCTCCCGGCTTTTCCAGGGATTCCGAGGTGTCCACAGGGCGAAAGCTCTTTTGGGGGACTTCCTGGTGGTGGAAAGAGTCGGGTACCAGGGGCCTCTCGGCTTCAACTGAGACGAAGACGGCCTGGCTGAAATCCGCGCCCCCTAGAAGTCACGGTGCGCGAGCAGAGACTGGACGGACTCTCGCGGGATGGGTCGCCGCCCACCTCCCGGCTGGAACCCGCGCGCGCTCGCCTCCGCGGGGTGCGGACCTGCACGGCTGGCTGAAGGCGGGGCTGCCAGCTGCTGCGGGCCGGGCGGGCGAGGGAAGCCGGGCGCTCTCCAGGGCGCTCCAGAGCGCGCCGGGGGGGAGGCGGAGGGGTTCGCGGGCCCCCTCACCCATCAGTGTCTGTCCTCCTCCTCCTCCTCCCCAGGGTGGCTGTCCGTGAGAAAGCCTCTGTCCCTGGAATAACCCCAGGAAATCGAGGCTGAGCGCCGCTCCCTGGAGTTTTGTAAAATTGGCCGCCTAATCCCACCCTTATCCGCGGCCTGCTAGAGAGGAGAGAAGTGCGAAGGGAAAGGGCTGTGTGGGCTTCTCTATAGATGTGGATGACATTGAAGGGGAAGGCTGTTCACACCACTCAACCTCACATCATTTTTGCCTTGCATTACTCATCTGAGGGCCATAAACTGCAGCGATGACAAAATATTTTTAAAGTGAAAGAACGTGCTTAGTATCTTACTGCGGTAAATGTAGATTTGCCAGAAAGAAATTAAGCCGTTTCGGTACAGCAGGGCCAGTCACGTTATCTTTGTAACCTGGGTGGTTCCCAGCTAGAGAGCCGACACTGATTCCTTTATTTGGGGTGATTTGTCTGTTTCACTTTCAAAAACACCGATGCGTTTCCAGCATTCTCCATCTGGTGGTTGTCCATTATGCACGGACACAGTGCCTGAGGGCATGGGTAATCCAACGACCAAAGAGGGCAGGGGCTCTTCACCTTAGGGAGTTGTAGGATCTTGTTTTTCTATCTTGTTAGCTCTGTTCTGCCTCATTTCCAGATAAATCTTGATGCAAGTTCATTGAACATCTGTGTATTTTATGAACATCTATGTATTTTATCTGCATTCATTGCTAGCGAGTTCCTTGCAAGGGAATTGTTCTATTCACACACATTTTCTGGAAGACCAAATTGAGTGTAAGCAACCTGCCAAGAATGCGCTTACCTGCCCTGACCTGAGAGAATGCCTTGAAATTTCCTTAGGTGATCTTGCCAATCCGTATTGCTTTTTTTCCTGAGATGCTCTCCGACCCAGGCTTTCAAGGTATCATGTTATATTGGACACCTCTGTTAGTAGTAATATGATTTGGAAGAGTTTTAAAATTATGAACTATTTTGACATGAAACAGATATGATAAAATAACATTGCATACCAATGTACCCACCATCCAGCTTAGAATAATTTTTAAATATTATCAGTGGAGTTGAAGTCACTTTTGTATACTTTCCAATCACAACCTCCACCTCTCCTACTATCTCCAAGTAACCTAAATTTGTTGTCTGTTAGTCATTTCTTTATACATTTTTGGCATATGCATATGATCTTAAATAATATATTGTAGTGACTTGTTTGTTTGCTTTAACATTACGTAGTTGGTATTACGGTACATGTTTTGTTTGTTTTTGCCTTAAAGTATAATTTGTTATTGCTATAAGTACACCAACATTCTTTGCTTTGTATTTGCCTGTTACATCTTTTGCAGCCTTCCTGTTATGTCCTGCAATTTAAAGGTATTGCTTTAATATAGCACATAACTGAATTATTTTAAAACATAATTTTAAAATCTCTAGTTTTTAACTGGCAAGTTTAGGTCATTTTTATTATTACTAATCTATATGGATTTTTAACATTTTATTTTGTACTTTTTGTTTTCTATTTCTGTGCTTTTATTTTATTTTTTTTTTTTGCATGACATCTTTTGAATTGCATTTTAAAGTGTTTTCTCCCTCCCTCCACATTCTTGGAAAAGGAAGATATGACCTACTTTTATTATTTTACTGGTTACCCTTGAGTGCCTACTATGTGCCAGGAACTATTGTAGGTTCTGAAGATAGAGCAACACAACAAAGTTCTTGTATGGATTTTACATTTCATTACGGACACGACATTTAAAAATAAAATGATAATGTCACATGTGGTAAACACTGATATAGTTTAGACACCTGTCCTCGCCAAATCTCATATTGAATTATAATCCCTAATATTGGAGGTGGAGCCCAGTGGGAGGGTTTGGGTCAATGGGGTGGATAGCTCATGGCTTGGTGCTGTCCTCAGGACAGTGAGTCTCAAGATCTGGTTATTTGAAAATATGTGGCACCTCCTCCCTTCTCTCTCTTGCTCCTGCTACTGCCATGTAAGATGTATCTGCTCCCCCTTCACCTTCTGCCATGATTGGAAGCTTCCTGAGACCTCCCCAGAAGCTGAGCAGATGCCAGCACCATGCTTCCTGTACAGCCCACAGAACTGTGAGCCAATGAAACCTCTCTTCTTTATAAATTACCCAGCCTCAGGTATTTCTTTATAGCAATGCAGGAATGGCCTAATACAACCCTAAAAGAGAAGAATGCAGGATAAGGGATAGAGAGCAGTTAAAGAGTGTAACTATATACAGGGCAATTGGGAGAAACATCTGAAAAACTGACATTTGAGAAGGAACCTGAAGGAAGTATAGCAGGAAGCCTTTTAAACAGGTAGTATGACACATTCCTGGGAAATGGTGCAGCAGAGGAAGCTGTGTAACGAACGAGGATGACAGTTTTGCTGTCATGGAAACAGCTGGGAAGATTTGTCAGCCATGAGGCCAGAAAACATTGGTTGAGGAAAATGGGGATGGATGACCTCGGACCTTGGAGAGCAAGGAAGGGGCCTGGGACTTCATTCTGGACTTGAGGAAGTCTTGCAGGGAGTTTTGAGCAGAGAGATGTTATGCTCTGACCTGCGATTCCGAACGATGATTCTGGTGTACAGGTTAGAAAAGCAAAGGAAAGAGCAGAAGACCTGGCAGGAAGCTTGCAGGACCCAGACAACAGATTGTTCTAGGTGTGGTGGGAAGGGCTTGGATTCTGGATGTCTCAGTGTTGGAGCAAATGAGATTTGTTGGTGGATGGATTTAAGGGGAGAGGAAAGGGCGAGTGAGGTTGACTACCACAGTTTTAGTCTGACAGCCTGGATGGGAAATCACCATTTACTGAGTTGACACAGAGTGGAAGGAACAGGTTTGGAGGTGGGGAGCATCAAGTTAAATTTTAGGTGTTTGCTACACATGGGACTGACAAGATGGCAGTTGGGTGGATTTAGTCTTGAGTTAATGAGAGACCAGAGCTGGAGTCATGGATTCAGAACTTACTAAAATTCTATTAATATTAAATAGAATTTAAAATTGTTATCACTCCCCTCCTCCCAAGCCATACAAGTTTCAGGAAGCCTTCTAACTCCAGTCACTTTTTCTCATTCTAGCTGGTTTTGTTGCCCAGTTTAGTTTTTAATTTCCCCCCAATTAGGCATATTTGTTGTTGTGTGATGCAGGCACTATCCAGTTTGGTTACCCACATTCTTACCCATGACTTTCTTCACCTTCTTCTATTCATCTTAAGCCTTTTCCTTGTTGTTAGAGAATATATTTCAAGTTTTCCTTTAGTGATAGTCAGTGATACAAATTGCTCATTGCTACTCTTATTATTGGAGTTGGCCAGATAGACATTTCTTTTCTTCCAGTACATTGAAGATCTTGTTCCACCTTCTGGATTTTGCTGTGGCTCTTGAGAAATCAGCTGACGTCTTTCTGTCACTCCTTTAGAGACAATTTGACTTTTTTCTCTATTTCTAACATCTTCTCTTTATCGTTGCTGTTTTATAATTTCACTTTGATATGTTTGTGATGATTTTCATTTTTTGGCCCTTCTTGTTGAGCTTCTGAAGCTAAAGATTAATATATTTTTCATCAGTTCTGGAAAAACTTTCAGCCATTATCTCATTTACTTTTCCCATTCTTGGCACTCTCTCCTCCTAGAGTTCTGAGAGACATAGCTTAGACCTTTCCACTATCTCTTTCCTATCACTCACTTTTTCATACTTTTTTTCTCTTCATCTGTGCCTATTTATTCGTATTTCTTCAGCTATACACCCTTGATTTAACTGTTCTCCTTAAGTTCTCACAGAATTTTTTCAAATGTGCCAGGCCTATTTTTTAATATTTTCTTCCTCATTTCTGATGTTTCTAATTACCTCTCCTATTTATTTGAATATTTTAGATACGCTGATTTTACATTCTGAAAATTCTAATATCTGAAGTCCTTGGAGTCTAATTGTGCTTTTATTATTTCTACCACGTTCCTATTCTCATAACTTGTTTCCAATTTTGTTTTGTTTTTGTCCTTTAGATTTCCGTTGGGCCAAAGCATATCTGTGATGATTCTATAGGTCTAAGTTAAGTGCATACTCCCATGAAAGTGTTTTTATTTGCTCTGCCATTGGCCCAATGGTACTATCAACTCAGGACATTTTTAAGTTAATTTCTCAGCATGATATGCCTCAGGACACGCAAGGGTAAATTCAAACCCCAAAACCTACATAAGAGAGGGAATGGGGAGTGAATTCTCAGGCCTTTCCCTCCCAGCTGGCCCTAAGGCTGCCACAGAGTTTTCTAGAAGTGTCTGTGGGCAGATTGCTTTATTGCTCCCACTCATTTACCGCACTCCCTATTGGAAAATTCTGTAATCCTGCCTCTCCTGGGTGACTTTGTGCTCCTCTCAGGGCAGAAATGAGTCTTACTCTTTCCTTCAGGCTTTGGCTGAGAAAATGTGAGTGCAACAGCTGTGAGGTCATCCTGAGCTCAAGGTCTAAGGGATACCATGGGATTCATTCCTTGGGCACAAAGACTCTGCGTCCCAATGCAGGCTGCCACTTTGGGCTGTGTTCTCCATGAATACATGGCACAGGATTTCAGTTGACCCCAGTTAAAATGTCCCCTTAGCAAGAAATTAGCCTTTGTGGCTGTGAGCTACTTGTTACTGCAGCTTAATGCAGCAAAAGCTGACTACAGCATTTCTTCGCCAGGAAGCTTTTTATAGGTGAATCCTTCACCAATAGTGTAGCCTTTCAAGGATCCTGCATTTTTACAAGGGTCTCAATTATCTGTCTTATTCTGTCTTATTCCAATTCTCTTAGAGTCGAATCCAAGATGACCTAGTCTCTAATGGAAATTTTAAAACTCAGCAAGACACAGTGGCTCATGTCTATAATCTTAGCACTTTGGGAGGCTAAAGAGGGAGGATTGCTTGAAGCTAGGAGTTTGAGACCAGCCTGGGCAACAACGCAAAATCCCATTTCTACAATAAAAATAAAAATAACATTAGCTGGTCATGCTGGCATGTGCTATAGTCCAGCTACCTGAGAGGCTGAGGCAGAAGGATTGCTTGAGCCCAGGAGTTGGAGGCTGCAGTAAGCTATGATAACACCACTGTATTCCAGCCTGGGTGAGAGAGTAAGACCTCAATCTCTAAAAAAAAATCTGTGACAGATATGAGTGTTTACCAAATTTTCAGTTCTCCCCTTCCAGGCTCCTGGAATACTGCAGTCCCATTGATGTTCTGCAGGTCTGCAGGTCTGCAGGATTAGTTAGGTCCAAACAAATAGGAAAGAAAGAGAAACTTCCAAGCCACAAGGAAGAACCCACACAAGCATCCAGTTTCTCTTCATCGACCTGAGTGACCCTGGGGAAGGCCATGATGTCCAGCCGTGAGATGGAAGAGGGCACGAACACTGAGTCACAAGATGGAGGAGAGTCTCTCAGAGCAGCAGCACCCTTTATGTAAATGAACATTTACCTTTCATGTGTTAAGCCCTGAAATTTTTGAAATTTTTTTTTTTTTTTTTTTTTTATTGCAGCAAAACACAGCCTATCCTTAGCAATGCTCCAAAATTTTGGCTAATAAATTTGTCAAAAGTCCTGCTGGCTACAGTGGCTTTCATATCTGTTTAGCACTGTAATTTTCTGCTTCTTCATTTTTGGAATCCAAAAATGTCCCCAGTTCATCAAAAGCTTGTTTATGGACTCAAGATGCTGTCTTACAAAGCCGAGTAAGGCTTTTCAGTATAGAGTATGTAATATTGAGAGAAAATGATGTCTGGAAAGTGTTTTTCTGTTCTCAAAGAATTTAATGCTTTATAGCAAATATATTGGGATTGAGTCAGAAAAATATCTCCAAGAGGAAAATGGAAAAATTTCATGAGAACATGAAGAAACAAATCTCAAAAACCAATAAAAAACATCCAGGCCTTATGTCCAGGTCCTCAGGATTGCTATATCCCCTTATTGTGGAACATCCTAGAATCTGGAGTTTTTGTGTGTTTTTTTTTTTTTAGGACAAAGTCTTGCTCTGTCACCCAGGCTGGAGTGCAGTGGTGAGATTTCAGCTCACTGCAACCTCCACTTCCTGGTTTCAAGCAATTCTCCTGCCTCAGTCTGCCAAGTAGCTGGGATGACAGGTGCCCGCCACCATGCCCGGCTAATTTTTTTGTATTTCTAGGAGAGATTAGGTTTCACCATGTTGGCCTGGCCGATTTCAAACTCCTGACCTCAAGTGATCTGCTCACTTCGGCCTCCCAAAGTGCTGGGATTACAGGCGCGACCCACGCGCCTGGCCTGGAGTTTCTTTCCATGGGTTCCATTACGTTTGTTCTGTGCGATCAGGTGCCACGGGAAAAACAAAGGGGACTTGGACCGATGAGCAACTGGCAGAACGATCACCTGGATCTTACAGCAAATGTGAAGATGGGCTGCAGTTTCTCCATCCCACAGGATGTCACCATCTGACACAGAGCTCTGTCCCGAGTGCCTGTGTGCTGACCCCGTGACTCCCTGAGCAGCCTTGTAGCTTGCACCAGGGCCCTTCCTTCTGGATACTGTGCAATGTCCTTGGAACTCCTGGCTCCCCACTCCCTGTGTTCCCAGGAGCCGTTCCAGTCAAATGGACTCTTACTAAGCGTCCTAACATACCCTGCTCTTAGTTTTTTTTGCCTTCCTACATGACAGACTACCTATGTGAATGTCAGTTTTCATTTTATTACACCTAACATGTTTTCACTCATCGTTCAAGTCCCAGCTGCAATGTTACTTCATTTCCAGAGTCCTCTTGGCTATCCCTGTTAGGGCACGTCACTTCTCCCTCTATATTCACAGAAAACTCGTCCTGGCTTCCCAAAGCACCCTCACAATGCTTTGTAACTTCGCATGTCACAGGACAAGCATCTTGCAGTCCCACAACCCAGGAATCTCTCCGGGGCACATTGGGGTCGGCTCCAGGCAGCTGCTCTGGGTCTCTGGAGGTCTGCCACACAGCCAGGCACCGGCTAGGGAAGGGTTTGGGGGAGTGGATGCCATCGGCATCCTCCCTGCTTGCGCATGGGCCCCGTGTGTCTGTGAGGACAAGTGCAGGGCCAGCCTGGGGACCCAGCTGCTCCGGTCACCTTAGAGACGCAGGCAGCCCACTGGGTGGATGAAGCACACTCCTGGGGTCTGAGAGCAGCTGCACAAGCACCACTGCTGGAATCACAAACTCCTGGGGATTTGGGGAGGGCATCATCATCCCCTCTGCCACTGACCCAGCCCCCTGGCTTCCCAGCCAGTCCCTGCCGGGCCCTCCTGCCCTCGCATTCAGCCCCAAGGGTGTGGCACAAGCACCAGCCTTGGGTGTCCGCTGCACCCCTCTCCCACCCCGCGCCCCGGTCTCTAGGATGTTCCAGGCTCCACACAGGGACCACTGTTCCAGCAAGGTCACTCTCTGTGGTTTTAAACAGCAGGTTTTGGAACTCACAGCAGAACTTGGACTCCACTCCCTTACCCCCACCGCTGGCACTGGGGCCTGTTGTAGTTTTCCCCGAGGGACATAATCCTGTCTAGTAGCTAAGTTTTAGTGATATACAGGGTGTAAAACAAAAGTAAAATATCTTGAAAAAATGGAAAAGGAAGCATTTCAAGTATTATCTGGCCACATTCATTTAACCATCTCCACACTCTGAAACACAGCAGACACATGCTTCATCTTTGCCTCCCAAACTAGCATGTGAACATGCTAATGAATGAATAGTAATAAACCGGCATCAACCAAGTCATTAATAATTAGCAATAATTTTGAAAGTGTCTTATGTGCTATACTGTAGGAAATATGTTCACTATCTCATCGAATTCTTATAACAACTCTGTAAAGTTGGCGTTATTTTCACCATTTTACAAGCAAACAGCTAAGTCTTGGAAAAGTTAAACCAACCTTAGGACTCATGCACATTTTTGTTTGTGGTGATGAGATTTAAGCTGGATCAATTTCAGTCCATATATGATATTCTTAATCTTTATACTGTTGTAGAATATTTAGTATATACCTATGTCAAAGTACAGTGGGAGATGGTATCCTCTGAAACACATTCATGGAGATTCATTCCCTGTATAGAAAATACCTGAAGCAAGTACATATTTATCCGCCCAGCATCCCCACCTTTGAGAAACATTGTTTCACCATTCTGTGGTAAAGCAGATTCATCCTCAGATGTCCCCCAACTCCTGGGATGTAACACTGCTTCATCATATACAGTATATACATATTGTATATACATAACGCATCTCAGCTTTAGAAATCAGCATCTACCCAGGCCTAGCCAATCCAAACACTCCACAGGTTAATCTTCCCCTGACATTCCAAACTGCCACATCTACAAAAAGTTTACTGTTGGCGGCTGCTTTTGTCACCATGTGAAGTAGGCCCCTTGAGGCCACCACTCATGTGGAGGGAAGCCAAATGAAAAATGGAGATCAAGAAGCTCAGAGGACATCACTATAGCTGCTGGATCCAGCTGTGCCTGAAGACAGTCCCCCGCCTAGACTTGCCAGTCTCATGAGATAAGCTCCTGCTCTTCACAAGTGAATTTTAGTTAAGTTTCTGCAACCAACAAAAGGCCTGATGTAGCACTGCTTCATGAGAAATATACATAATGCATCTTAGCTATTCGTTTATGCTCCATTTGAGAAATAAAATATATAGGAAAGAAAAAAATGCAAAAATGATAAAAATTAAATAGGTACTTGAAACCAGATACTTCTGGTCTATTTTCTAGATTTAATACTTTAAATATTTTAATTTATCTCTTTGCTTATTTATTTTTGAGACAGAGTCTTTCTCTGTCACCCAGGCTGGAGTGGTTCAATCTCCGCTCACTGCAACCTCCAACCTCTACCTCCTAGGCTCAACCATCCTCCCACTTCAGCCTCCCATGGAGCTGGGACCACAGGTGCTCACCACAATGCCAGGCTAATTTGTGTACTTTTTGTAGAGACGGGTTTCACCATGTTGCCCGGGCTGGTCTCAAATTCTTGGGTTTAAGCAATTCACCTCCCTGGGCCTCCCAAAGTGCTGGGATTACAGGTATGAGGTACCATACCCAGTTTCTTATTCAGATTTAAGGTAATCACTGTTTCCCTTAACTTCACTAAGAAAATAAAGTTTAAAGAATAGTAAGGGGTCACACATTTGAGAGATCATTGCTTTTAAGATTTTTTCTGTATTCATTCATTCATTCATCAAAGGAATACACTTAAATTTAAACCATAACACAATTCCTTCCTCTAGGCATGAAATATAGGAAATTTACACCAAGAAAGGATTATCCTGTGCAGCTTTTCCTAAACAAGCATATCTTACTGACATGCGTGATAAATGCACAAAAAGGGGCATGAATCAGAAGTCTACAGAGTGGCAGATCTTCACAAGTTCTTCAGTGCTTCAAGAAAGCTGCATTCACACACCTTCTATAAAATGCAGTGTTTGGGGATGGTGGTGCTGCAAGAAAATCGAAGATGCAGAAAGCAGGGGCCTTACGATTAGAGTCCTCTGCATTTCCAGAAAGGGACTGTGTCCCCTAACACAAAAGCTGTATGAAACAGAAACGGGGCATCTCTGAATAACAAGGGCTGCCCTCCCGAAGCTCCTCATTAATCTCAAACCCAGTAAAGTAAGAACTGGAACAGCTGTGAGTGTCTTTCATGAACTGGTTTCTAACTTCTGACTGCTAATAAATCCCAGAGGTGGGGGTCTAGCTTACATTGTTCAGCACATTATGGATAAGCCCAGTGGCCTGTCACCTACTGTAGCTTGTAAATGTTTTCTGGCTAACGAAGCTGAAGAAATGGCCTGTCTTCCACTTACATAGCTGATGTTCTATCTTTCAATATAATATTGGAACTTGTCCATTCTGAACAACACATTTGACTTCTTTATTTCCCTTCTTTAAAGTCCATTTGGATTCCAATATTTAAAGGAGTTATCGATTTCATCTATCCAAGTCTATTTATGAGTTTACTTCCTACCTATCCCTCCATTCCATTTCTAAGTTTTGCATTAAAATAATTAGGAGAGGGCTGGGCGTGGTGGCTCATGCCTGTTTCCAGCACTTTGGGAGGCTAAGGTGAGCAGATCACCTGAGGTCAGGAGTTCGAGACCAGCCTGGCAAACATGGCAAAACCCCATCTCTACTAAAAATACAAAATGTTAGCCAGGCATGATGGCAGGCGCCTGTAATCCCAGCTACTCAGGAAGTTGAGGCGGGAAAATCGCTTGAACCCAAGAGGCAGAGGTTGTAGTGAGCCAAGATCACACCACTGCACTCCAGGTTTTATTTTCTTAAACTGCAGAATAGATGTAAAGAATGAGTTAGCCTAGGCAACATTGTGAGACCCCTATCTCTACAAAAAATGCAAAAATTAGCCAAGGATGGTGGTGCATGCCTGTGGCCCCAGACACCTGGGAGGTTGAGGTGGGAGGATCATTTAGCCCCAGGAGTTGGAGGCTGCAATGAGCTATGATCATGTCAGTATACTCCAGCCTGAGCAACAGAGAAGAGCTCATCTCAATAAAACAGAATAATGAGTTACAAAGACTACGGTGAGATGGTTTTCTGACACGTTAAGGTGAGAACCTCATGGCCAGTCATCTGTTGAGTTTTAAAATATAGTTCCCATCTATTGTTTTGCTGTATAAATTTTACTCCCAGCAGTTTCAGATGACTAATACATCCAACTTTGGCCTCACAAAAAGGTGATATGCAGTCCTTGGGACTCGGGCCCTTCAGAAGTTAAGGGAAACGAGGAGCAGAGCAAGGAAGGAATGGCCAGCTCACAGGGTCAGGGAGGCCACGGCAGCAGCCCCTGGGGGAGGGGCCCAGGCTATGGGTGTACAGGTTCCCCTTGCGTCTCCTGGGGTGATCAGATCCAACATCAGGCCGTGGGGGTGATAAAGTCCAGCAGAGTCAAAAGAATGAGAAAAGACAGTTTGAGAGAGAAAGTGGGACCAGGGACCATCGAGAGTGTGGAGGCTCCAAAGGCCCCGAGCTCTGGAAGCCCAGACTATTTACTGGTGATCAAAGAAACAGGTGGTGAGAATGCGGGGTTGAAAGGAGCGTTGCAGTAAGCACATGATTTACAGCTGTGACAGTTTAGCATACGCTCTGCTACTTGAGATAACAGGGAGCAGGTTCTTTTAACTCAAGATACAATAGATTCTGGGAGAGCAAGGAGCCAGCAAGTCTATACACATTCCAGAGCCACGAGCCCTGGATTCTATCCAAGCCACGAGGGGATTTTATGCCCTGGGCTTAGATTATGGTATGTGAGAGTAGCCTTCCACCCTTTAGCAGAGCTTGGTGTTCCAAAGGTCACGAGGGGTTTTAGACCCTGGACATGTTCCAAGACGCTTTTACATTATGTCAGACATGCAAGCCCTGCCTCAGCTTCTCCCAACAGCATTCCAACCCCTGCAGGAACACACATCTGCCACAGGAGCTTCCCCTCTTCCTTCCCGCATTCTTGCCCTTGCCAAGGCTCCTGAGCCCTCAGCTTCCTTGCCCCAAGGCCCTGACAGTGGGGAGGGGCTGAGGATAAACACTTCCACATTCCATATGATCACATTTGTTTTTCATAAGGAGAAACACATATGTTATTTATAGGAAGTAATGTGTAATAGGATGCTAAAATAGCAAAATGATTTTTAAATTTTTTAGACATCATAGATTAATGGAGCTGGGGTAAACAACCAGTTTCTTCTTCTGTCCTCTAACCCAGGGTAACCCCAACGGAGCTACTGTTCCAATTTGGGGCACTTACACTAGTTTCCTCCTTTCTTTTGCCTCAGATGTTTTCTTGGTGAAACAGAAATAATAGCACCTCCCCTATGGAGTTGTTCTGAAAATTAAATGAACTAATAGATGGAAAGTTCCAAGAACAGTGGGAGCATAAAATAAGCATGAAAAAATGCTGCTTTGAAGTTATCCATCCATTCAGCTTGTGAATGTTTGCATTTTAAGACACTTGCTTCTAACATTCTACTGTTACAGTATTTTATTCCTTCTCTCTGTAGTTCAGCTGATTTTTTTAAGATACTTGCACTCCTTGTGACAGAATTTTATCACATCTCTCCATATTTATGATGTAATCAGCTCTGTTAATGTAATGGACCAATAGTAAAAACACCACCAATTGCTGATCATTCAAAAACACTGACACATGGCTAAGCGCGGTGGCTCACGCCTGTAATCCCAGCACTTTTGGAGGCCGAGGCAGGTGGATCGTGAGGTCAGGAGATCGAGACCATCCTGGCTAACACGGTGAAACCCCGTCTCTACTAAAAATACAAAAAAAAATTTAGCCGAGCACAGTGGCAGGCTCCTGTAGTCCCAGCTACTCAGGAGGCTGAGGCAGGAGAATGGCGTGAACCCAGCAGGCAGAGCTTGCAGTGAGCCGAGGTTGCGCCACTGCACTCCAGCCTGGGCGACAGAGCGAGAGTCCGTCTCAAAAAAAACAAAAACAAAAAAACAGACACATTAAGATTTTACTTTAGGATGGGTGTGGTGGCTCATGCCACCACACTGTATTTGTTGAATAATATTCTGTTGGGTGAAATATATGTGCTTTGAACCTATTACAATGTTGGATATGTATTTCACTAGAACATACTTCCTAGGGCCCAATTAAAACATACTTAAGAATGCATGAAAATTCCAAGTTATATATTTAAGAGAATTTATAAAACACTGTAGCTTAGTAAAAAGATGATGAATTATGGAATCAGAAAAGTCTGGTTTAGAATGTATTTGTTCACACTGTAACTCTATAACTTTAGACAAGTTTATTTACAGAAATATTAAGAGTTCAAATAAATGATAGACTAACGTAGATAGTGTATCTAGTATTCTCTTAATCTTCAAAAGAATTTTATGAGGTCATTTTAATCTCTACTTTAGATAGTGGAAATTGCCCTGAACCTTATTTCCCCAAATGCAAAATGAAGATCATTAACCCTAGAAGCTACAAAGTTGCAACTACGAGGCTTACCATAGAGCTGGTTATAATATTATTTGTTAAATGCTAGATATATTTAGTAAATGTTAATGTTTCTGCTGAAATATGGTGTATCAGTCCATTCTCAGGCTGCTAATAAAGGCATACCTGAGACTGGGTAATTTGTAATGAAAAGAGGTTTAATTGACTCACAGTTCAGCATGGCTGAGGAGGCCTCAGGAAACTTACAATCACGGTGGAAGGGAAAGCAAATACCTCTGTCTTCATACGGTGGCAGGAGAGAGACTGAGAGACAAAGCGAAGGGAGGAAGCCTCTTATAAAACCATTAGATCTCGTGAGAACTCATTATCATGAGACCAGTACAGGGGAAACCACCCCCATGGTTCAATTATCTCCACCTGGTCCCGCCCTTGACATGTGGGGATTATTACAATTCAAGATGAGATTTTGGGTAGGGATGCAGCCAGACCATATTGTATGGACAGATCAAAAGTGAAGGCTGTGGTGTGGTCAACGTACGAATACAATGACACTGCATGCAAAATAGTGTCAATGTGTACTTTACAGACAGTTAAAACCCAAAACTTAGCAATGGTTACTGATTCATTATCAACAAATGCTGAGGAAGGCAACTTTACACCTATAGCCTTTAACTTTGTTGATAATTTTTCCAAAACTTCATCCTTTTATATATTCTCACCTAGTCAATCATCCAGGTTAGAATGGTATATTCGAGGAGGGCAACATAATTCAGACCCAAAATGGTCAAAGCTTACTGAACAATGGACACTTATGCTAACGACAGCTAAAACAAAAACTACGCAAGAGCCAGCAGGGATTCTGGGTCGATATTATTGGCTGGTGTGCTAAGTTGGAACTGCAGCCTCTTATGATGGTCTTTGTTCATCTTGAGAAAGTACTAATTGTATATGTATCTCTAAGTGGAAGGATTTAGGTACAATATCTAGCAAAGAAGAAACACTGGGGCAGGTGATAACAATTGGGAAGTGATGGTGACAAAGGGTCCACCAAGTTGTCTCATTTCATTTCAAAGGATACTTGTCTTAAATAGGTGATCCATCATTCCTTAGGCATTTCCACTGAAGGAGGTTAAAGCACCAAGGTCTCTGGCACCCATCTGTCTTTGAAAGAACCACATCTGTTCTGTAATGCCCGGAACTATCAGCACCACCACCTCTTCTGTGGAATGGTCGAGATGCAGACCTTTAGCACTTCCTGCTGTCAGACCTGTCTGCCAGTTCAAGGCTGCCAACAATCAATCATTAAGAAGTTCCTTCCCTAGCCCTCCACCAAAAGCTGCTTAACCCAACCCTACAGTTGTTTGGTTGTCATGGAAGCCCACCCCACTTACTACCAGCCATTGTTTCTCCTCCCAGCCACTGATTGCCAGGAAGGAAGAGCAGCCAGGTGCAGAAAGAGCAGAAGGTGGGCTCCAAGCTCCCTAATTTACTGCATCTGTTGCCCAGCCCGCTTTAATCACGATGGTGTAGGTCAGTGGCCCAGCAACTCCCCAGTCACAATCGATCAGGCAGCACTAAGGTATAACGCCAATTTCTTTGTGTGTGGCATTTTTCAGCACTCTGGACATTGTCCCCAGGCCACTTTTTGCCGCAGCAATACTAGAGATGACAAAACATTGACACTCAGAGGCCGTCAGCAAGAAGCACACACTTCTGTCTTCCACATCTGCTTGCCACGTGGGCTTGGCTGCAAGTCGGTTCCACATCCGCATTCCAGAGTCCAGTTGAGAACACAGTCAGATGGGTGGGGAGGAGGAGAAGAGGCTGAGCCCGAAAGCACATTTAATTTGTTTGCATGCAGTGTATGTCCATTCTGCTCACACAGCATTGGCCAAAGCAAGTCACACCAACAAGCCTCAGGAAACTCTTTGAGGAGGGCTGCTCTTTCCGTGTGTGTGGGAAGAAGCCAAGAGCAAATATCTGCTGGCTGATACAATCCACTGCAGGCCTCTCTAGCTGTGAAATCGTTGCCTTCTATAAAGCAATGGAGACTTGAAATAACAGATGGCAAAATAAAGGCAGCTGGATGAGAATGATTGTTTTCTTGAAGGTATTGTCAATGAATATGACAAGCCCCACAAGGCAGAACTCTAAATCTGTTACTTGACATCATAACTCATCACCTAAGCATTGATTCATTCTCTTCTGTTTTAGGGTATCGAGTTACCATGGTGTGCACGGCTTCCTATTAGGCATTTAGGAGCGGGAGAGGAGGAAAGAAAAGACTGAGGCCACAGGCACGCCGCCCACATGGAGCACCACTGGTGGCGTCTGGTCACGGGCCTGCAGCCACTGTGTGCTTCTGCAGAACGGTGACTGCAGTCATCGTGTGTAAACAGTGCACCTGTGAGCATGACTGCTGATGACAACTTACAAAAGCAGCTGTGCAGATGCTAATTGCAAACTGAAGGTGCTAAAGCCATGCAGTAATAAAGAGCATGGATTTGTATCAGGCACACCTGGACTCATGCCCCAGCTTCTACTGTGTGGCCTAGGGCAACCTCCTCAGTGTTTCTAGGCCTCACTTAATTCATCTGTAGAATAGGTTTGCTTTATTTATTATGAGAGATAGCACCTAGGAAACGTGCTGGGCATGGCACGTGTCATGCACAGAGCGGATTTGCAGCAGCATTTAGCACAGGGGAGCAGCAGGGGCAATGCCTGCAAGAGTGTGAGGGCAGCTGCAGCAGTGCCCGCAGGTCAGGGGGCGTGTCCTTTGTGGGGGCATCATGAGAAACACGTTGGCTGGAAGAGTGGCTGAGACACAGAACTCAACTCACACCCGTTTCCTAGTAGAAGAAATGCATATGGAAACCTAAATTTCAATTTCATAACCTGTAAATAGAAGACCATGGTTTCCTAAGAGGACTAAAAACTAGAATTTGTATGTAAATTAAAATATAATTTGATATAGGAGTCTGGAATAGCAAAATTAATAGACATATTCCACTTATTAAGAGCAGACAGACCTGGTCTACCTGCCAGATGTCACTTGGTGAAATTAATTATCCAGAAAATAAGTATATACAGAGATCTGGGCACGTTTCTTGACTTTTGTAGACAGGATCTGCAGAAATTGAGCTTCACCAAGGTGACCCTTCAGAACAACTGCATCAGATGTTTCCTGTTTTACTTTCCCCAGAGCTGTTCAATCAAATAAAGCATTAGCCAGAAAGTGAGTCTGTTTACTATTACTAAAACTCTCAGCAATAAACCTGTTGAAAACTCAACTTCAGCCCACCAAAGCAAAACTTATGCATGAATTAAGAGTAACTGCTAAGGTGGTATAAAATTTCTGTGGAACCTGACAGCCTTTTTGCCCCTAAAACATACCCTTTATTCAATGTTGAAGAAATTTTAACCATTAACTTCACACTATTGGCTTTGAGGTCTTGATTCATTTTAAAAAACAGCTTTTTGGTAGAACAGGAAAGGGAAATGGAGAAAGAGAGAGAGGTAATGAAAAAGAAGAAAAAAAAGGAGGAGGAGGAGGAGGGGAGAAGATGCTTTATTGACAGTAAACATTAACTACAATATGGAAAGGGGGAGAGAGAGTAATTGTACAGAGAGGAAACCTGATAGACACTACCCCAGCTGGGTGATCAAAGTCAACATCCATAGCAATGTGTACATTCATTTATGAATTATTTATTGAATTATGATGAAAATGGCACTTCACCTCTGTGGTCTTCCTCACAAAAACCCATAACCCCAGCATAAGCATGGGAGAAATATCAGAAAAAATCGGGTTGAGAGCCATCCTCCAGTATACCTGATCCATGCTGCTCAGAATTCTCAAGTTTATCAAAACCAGGATAGTCTGAGAAGCTTGTCAATGCCCAGAGAAGCCTAAAGACATATGACAATTAGATGTAAGGTGGTGTCTTGGATGACATCCTGGAACAAAAGTGAGACATTAGGGAAAATCTAGTGAAGCCCAAATTAATAGTGGAGTTTAGTTTATAGTCAATAGTAACCTATCAATATGGGTTCATTAGCTATGCTAAACGTACCATGATAACGTAAGATGGTAACAGGGAAGACAGTGCAGGGATCCTGGGACTCTGTTGCATCTGCACAACTTCCTGCAAACCAAAAACTGTTCTGAAATAAAATGCTTATTTTCTAAATGTGGGGAAGAAGTATGGCACAGGAGACAAACGTGGCCTACTTCTCCTCAGTGTGCAAGCTAGCAGGCACCCCATCCTGAGTCGAACGTGCAGCAGACACATGATGAATGATGCACGGCGTTAAGAAACAAACAGTCCCATAAAAGAAATTGAACCTAAAAGTCACTGTTTACAGCATAACAAACCTAATATGGGAATATAGATATATCCCAGAATTCACTCAAGAAAGAGGTTTGTGCATTTGGGCCCTGGGTTGTTCTATTTTTCCTATAGTCATCATTTCAAACCCAGATTCTCAAATATTCAGGAGGGAACTGCACATGTATACTCTCTATTCCAAAAGAATGAAGGACATCTTTCAAGTCTCTTTCAGAAAATTGTTCTTGGTGCATGTTATAGAACTCATAAAGTGAAAACACAGGCAGAAATTCCCCTTTGATAGAAGATAAGTCAAAATCATTCACACAAAAAGCCATTTAAAATTTATCACACCAAGACTTTAGGCCCAGCGGTAAACAGTGGTACTCTGCTGCCCAGCAATGTGTGCTGGGAGTTGCTGTCAGCCACTGTGCTCCCCCACCTGCACAGCCCTCCATGGCCTCAGCTTGGGGAACATGAAACAGAAACAGGGCCCACACCTGACCCCAGCTTGGGACCAAGTATTCCATCCTCTCCCCTCCTTTCCACTTTCAAGTGCCCCTGTGTCTCCTGTGAAAGACACCAGCCGGCACCGTCCCTCTCAGAGGGTAATGTGAGCTTCAGAGCCTCGGTTTTAGTCAACCTTTACCCATGGAATCGTGTCCCATCTCTCCCCTAAAACGGCTGCCTGGGTCCCTGATGACCCCAAAGAGAAGGGCCATCCCCATAGCCTGGAGCAAAGACTCAGATTATTCTATGAGCAATAAATAAATTTCTCCCAGAATGAGCCATGGAAATACTGGGTCTATTTGTTACCGCAGGCAAGCATATCCCAGTTTTTATAATACCTCTTGGGAGAGGAGAAGATCACCCATTGTGTAGAGCGACAAGAATGAGGATTCATGGCAAACATTGAGGAGGAAAGATTTCAGGCACAAGAGCGTGGGAAACCAAACCAGTGACTTGAGAAGGGACAGTCACACCCACAGGAAGATAGCAAGGAAGAGAAACAGTGGACAGGGACAGAGGAGAGAACTTCCACACTCGGGCAGTTGGCAATGACCTTGAGTGCTCCCAACAGGCAGGGAAGGATGAAAATGAAATTACACTACTGCAGCAAGCAATTAAGTAATTGTTGATTAAATAAATGTCAACTTTAGTGGGTTTTTTGAATAATTACATAGTACCCATAAAATTACTGTCCTACTTTTGTTTGCTTAATCCTAGAAGAATTTCTGGTATCACTACATATTCTTGTTAGCTCTCATGTTTAATCTATTGAGTGATATCTGTTAATTTATTTAGTCATTTTCCTATTGTTAAATATTTAGATCACTTACAATCATAACATATTGGAAGCAACGTCACAATGAATATTTGTGCTTATGGAAATTTTTTCTTGTGATAGTTTATCTCCTTAGGATAAATCTCTTTAGAAGTATAATAATTTTATAAATGATTTTTATAGCCAGTGGCAATTATGCTATCAAAAATTAAACAATTTATATTATTTTCTGCTAATTTAATATATCGAATCTTTTCATTTATTACAATAATGTAACAATCTTATCAAAAGCTATTAAATAAATGTATCATGACCTAACGTTCTAACCAGCTTGTTACAGTAAAGCTCAACTTAATTAATTCATGCATATTAATGTAATAATAACCTTTCTTCATGCTGTTGCCAGTAACTGTTTAATAGGGCAACAGAGTATCATTGGGAATTATACACAAATGAAGGTTTCCTGTATCTTAAAAGAAATGGTACCTCAGCTCTTTCTCCCCCAGGCATATTCAGTTACCTTTTCCTCCATGAGATCATATACAGGAACATTTATTAGGGTTATTTTAAAACAGAAAACTCTAAGTGGGAAATAAAAACGGCCCATAATCCTTTTACCTGATAACCCATGTTGACATTTTGTAACAAATGAAAGTAATACATGCACATGATTAGAAAAATCAGATAATAATGGAAGGTATAAAACTGAATGTGTCTAGAATAGGCAAATTCATAGGGACAGAAAGCAGAACATAGGTTACCAGGGTCTGCGGAGAGACAGGAGTGAAGAGTCATTGGTTAAGGGATAGAGAGGTTCAATCTAAGACGATGAAAAAGTTCCAGAGATAGCTAGTGGGAAGATTACACAACATCATGAATGTACATTACGTCACTAAAGAAAAAGGCAACATTTTTTCACTTTAAAAAATTTTTTTTATTTCCACAGGTTTTTGGGGAGCAGGTGGTATTTGGTTACATGAGTAAGTTCTTTAGTGGTGATTCACGAGAATTTGGTGCACCCATCATCCGAGCAATATACACTGAACCCAATGTGTAGTCTCTTATCCCTCACCCCACCTACCCTTTCCCCCAAGTCCCTAAAGTTCACTGTATCATTCTAATGCTTTTGCATCTTCATAGCTTAGCTCCCACTTATGAGTGAGAACATGTGATGTTTGACTTTCCATCCCTGAGTTTCCCCACTTAGAATAATAGTCTCTAGTTCTATTGTGTGTATATCTATTGTTCTATATATGTATTTTATATATATATGCACATCACAATTTCTTCATCCACTCATTGATTGATAGGCATTTGAGCTGGTTCCATATTTTTGCAATTGTCAATTTTGCTGCTATAAACATGCCTGTGCAAGTATCTTTTTCATATAATGACTTCTTTTCCTCTGGGCAGATACCCAGTAGTGAAATTGGTGGATCAAATGGCAGTTCTCCTTTTAGTTCCCTAAGGAATCTCCACACCATTTTCCACAGTGATTATACTGGTTTACATTCCCACCAGGAGTGTAGAACTGTTCAAAAAAAGGCAACTTATATTTTAAAATTGGGGATAAAAGTTTCCCTCCTCTAGTCTTTACCTTTCCCCAAAAAACAATCACTAAAATTGTTTGACAAGTGTCCTTTGAGAAAAAATTACATTCATATAGTCCCTTATACAAAAATATGTAGCATATATATTTTTTATTTGCATGAATCGGATGATAGCTTATACAAAGATGTGGATTTTGCCTCTTTTTCCCTTAGTAATATTTCTTGACCACCAACAAATGGAGCCATACCTTATTATTTTTACCATCTGAATAACTGTTCATTATATGATTATGATTTATTTAACTAATCTATTCTAGTCTCCATATGATATAGGACAAATGATAGATACTTCCAAGGAGCATTTGTGGAAAATTTTAAACAATAATGAGGCTAAGATGAAGATAATAGTCCCACCTTAATAATGTTGATGTGGAATTGACATTGTTTATGACTGTGAAGATACGATCTAAATCATACATAAGCTGTATAATCCAAAGCAATTTTTAAATGACAATAACAATAGTAGTGACTAATCTAACATTAAGTCAGTATTAAATTTGGCTAATAAAAATATGGGTGGTTATTTTTAAAGTGGTAAAGTCACTGGAAGCAATTCATTCCTCCCACGATACTCTAGACTTTAGTGAAAGGAACAGAACCAGAATATGGGGATAAGATGTGTTTCGAAGGCTTCATATACATCACCCGTGGTTTTACTAGCTGCACCCTATGACAAACTCTACTTTTCCAAATACTTGATTGAGAAATAGCTCAAAAATGTTAATATTATTCAAAGTTCTCAGTTTTCATTCTGTGATGCTAGTTTTAGTCCACTAGGTAAAAGATAATATGTCACTAGGAAAAATAGTTTTCAATCAATTTTAAATATTTATGTCAATATTGCCTCTTCTACCATTATTAAAAAGTTAAACTCTTTCAAGTTAAACAGAAATGATTTATTAATAATTCCCAAACTAAATTATACAGTCACAGCCAAATCCCAATAATTATAAGGGATTTCAGCCCTGAAGATAATTACTATATTCTTTTCGTTTCTTTCTGCTCAGTTTATCAGAATCTGCTCTCTAAATCTTCGCCCTTCACTTCTTCTTCACGGGTTTTACAAGCCACAGTTACAGAGGCAACAGGAGCATTTCTATTTCAGAACAAATTCCAGTGTAATAACTTAGATGAATAAACAGCATGGTTAATTTTGACATTCAAGATTGTGTGTTTCTAGCAAATAGCTAATTTTTTTAAAACTATTAAAGAATATGCATCTCATTTGCAACCTCTAATAAGTCTCTCCCAAACTGCGATAAAATATGACTTTTAGCAGCACTGGATATGAAGACTGGCAAGTCAAATTAATCTCAGAAATTTGAAGGAAATAAAAATAAGCAGATAAACCTAAAGATTTTATGAAACGGCCTCAAAAAACAGAAACTACCTTAAAAAGGAAGTGGAGTTGGCAGAGCCTGCATAAATCCCAGCCCCTCCTCATGTAAAGAAACAAAGGTAAATCAAACTAGAAACATGGACAGATATTCCCCACAGTACTTTAAAAAAGTACTCCCTCTTCTCACTACTTCTAGCCATTAAACACCATCTTTCTTATTCACTCACAGCAGATTCCAGACTTTCAAAATCTAGAAAATGAATAGGAGCAGATTGAGGCAGAAAGAGAAGGACCTAGTACCCTGAACGTGCACGGCGTAGCCTCCACAGGTAAAGCTCGTGGGTTGGTGAAAATGTTTGAAATAACTTGATAGAAAAGCAAGCTGGGATTTTTAATTGTCAAAATCTTCATAAACTCAAAAGTATGAAAGAAACATAAATTATGGTTAGAATATGATGCATCTCAATAAATCCCATGGGGACAACTTAAGATACATTCAGAAGCAGATTAAAAGCTCTGAGGAACTACGTGGATATGCCAGAAAAAAACATATTATCACAACGGGGATGGAGATAAGGGGCCTAGAGCCTCACTTGCACTGGCCAAGCTCGTCTCAACTTGAGTTTGAGTAAAGAAAAAACAAGTATAATGAGATTGAGAAATTGGCACTCCCTATACATCATCAAACAGTCTCGAAGAAGCAATCCAGTGTAAATGGGTCATCAGAGATCATCAGCTATGTAAAGACAAGGGGGTAATATGGAGGAGAAAGATGAACAAAAACTGACAGAAAAAAAAAATAGAGATAACTCAGGGAACAGAAAGAAAATAATTTTAGTTAACATGCTAAGATATTCAGGAAGATATTACTTTCACAAAATAAAATCAATATGCTCTAAAATGGAATAATCAGAGAACAAAAAGGGTCTTGGAGTCTAAAATGTGCTTAAAACTTTAAAAAAAAAAAAAAACTAGAGTGAGGGAGGAATCCCAGAATGGAAAAGAAAAAAAAAGGGAAGAATAAGAAAGACAGGAGACATAGCATGAAGGCACCATCTGTGTCATCCCCCAACTGACTAACAGCAGACCTCGGAAGAGAAACAAAGAGATGAAGAAATTGCCAAAAACATAATAGAAGGAGGAGAATCCCTTGAGCCTGGGAGGCTGAGGCTGCCGTGAGCAGAGATGGCGACACTGCACTCCAGCCGGGGCGATGGAGCGAGACCTTGTCTCAAAACAATAATAATAGAAGAGACTTCCTCCACAGATCTAAAGATGAACCGAAGTTTTCAGATTGAAAACATTCACTCCGAGACAACATGAATTTTAAAAGATTCACGTCCAGAAACATTCTGAAGCAATTTGAGACCAGCAAGAGAAAATGGCGGCTTCCGGGGAGAAGAAGACGCCTTCGGTGTGTGACCAAGAAAACGACCCGCCTTGACCGCGGTTCCAGCAACACACGGGACTGATCTGAACCTACTCTACGCTCAAACCAGCTATCAATCACAGGTGAGGCTTAAATAAAGACACTTTCAACTACGGAATAATGCAGAAACTGCACCCTTTCTTGTAAAACTGAGGATGTTATAAAGGGCTACAGTGAAACATGGATACAGTGCCAAGCTACTGTAAGTTCGATTCTGGACACATTTGAGGATGTGTGAGATACATATTTTTTCTTGTCAATAGAAGAGAGAAAACACAACCAGAAATTTACAGGAGAAAATTAAAACTCTACCATGGCATAACTTCAAACAATTGATGGAAAATATGTTTAAGGGAAAGAATTTGCGTGGTGAATTCTTGGAGCATTGTCTTTTTAGTAACGCAGCTTGCCTACAGACCATTTGTCACTGCTCTTATAATGCGGAGGATAAAAGCATGGAACCTGGACTCTGGCCATTTAGATTCCACCCCAGCTCTGCCCTTTACATCTGAGAGACCTTGAGGAAGTCATTTAAACCCCGTTTCCATCAGTTTCTTCGTTGGCAAAATGTAGATGAAAATAGCAGTATCTAAGTCATGGTGTTGCTCCACCACCAAAACGTACAAAGACAACATCAAAACGTTCACTCGGCCTCCCTACATAACATTGTATTAATGAAGACTGGCAAGTCCAATTAATCTCAGAAATTTCCCCAAAAAAAATCACTAAAATTGTTTGACAAGTATCCTTTGAGAAAAAATTACATTCATATAGTCCCTTATACATAAATATGTAGCATATATATTTTTTATTTGCATGAATTGGATGATAGTTTATACAAATATGTGGATTTTGCCTCTTTTTCCCTTAGTAATATTTCTTGACCAACAACAAATGGAGCCATACCTTATTATTTTTATCATCTGTATAACTGTTCATTATATGAATTATTATAATTTATTTAACTAATCTACTCTAGTGTCCTGGATATTTAGTTCAATTGTTTGTCCGTATGTCCATACGATATGGGACAAATGACAGATATTTCCAAGGGACATTTGTGGAAATTTTTAAACAATAATGAGGCTAAGATGAAGGTAACAGTCCCACCTTAATAATGTTGATGTGGAATTGACATTGTTTATGACTGTGAAGATACGATCTAAATCATACATAAGCTGTATAATCCAAAGCAATTTTTAAATGACAATAACAATAGTAGTGACTAATCTAACATTAAGTTGCTATTAAATTTGACCAATAATAATATGGGTGGTTTTTTTTAAAGTGGTAAAAACCACTTTAATTAATTAATTAATTAATTAGACTTGCCAGTCTTCATTAATACAATGTTATGTAGGGAGGCCGAGTGAACGTTTTGATGTTGTCTTTGTACCTTTTGGTGGTGGAGCAACACCATGACTTAGATACTGTTATTTTCATCCCCATTTTGCCAACGAAGAAACTGATGAAAATGGGGTTTATATGACTTCCTCAAGGTCTCTCAGATGTAAAGGGCAGAGCTGGGGTGGAATCTAAATGGCCAGAGTCCAGGTTCCATGCTTTTATTAACATTGTATTAATGTTATGTAGGGAGTATTAGCAAACCTTAGTAACTTAGAAGCAAATGCAATCCTGTGTTATAGCAAAAAATGATTCATTCAAAAATGTTTGTCAAACAAATGCTTATTGATCAACCACAGTAAGTTAGGCTTATTACTGTAATCCAAGAATGGTTTGTTTAATAACTAGAAACAGTTTAATTCATTACATCAATAAAAATAATATAATGACTAAGATTTTTTAAAGGTTGTAGGAAAAATAAATCTCCGTTTCTTATTTTAAAAGACCTAATAACATTCCTTAACATGATAAAGAACATATGTTAGACCAAGAGACATTATACTACATGGCCAAACGCAAGATATTCTCACTGAAATCAGAAATGTACCACAAGCATTATTACCAAACATTATTTTGTGTGTTATTACACAGAAAAATAATAACATAACACAAATTTTCACCATCAAATGCACCAGGAAAGAACAAAACCAAGTTTGTCAATAATATAGATAAATAGGAGCTCTTAACTTGCTAGGAGAGCAAAATGAAGCAAATGTTCTGGAAGTTAAATTGCCAAAATATACCAAAAGTCATAGGATTACTTCTTTTTGGCACAGCAATTACAATTACAGCAATTAATTCTAAGTATAAAAGTCAATGATACACACAAAGATTTATTATTAAGCATGTTTATCTGTTACTGCCTCAGTTTGCTAAGGATAATGGCTTCCAGCTCCATCAATGTCCCTGCAAAGGACATGATCTTGTTCTTTTTAATGGCTGCATAGTATTTCATGGTGTATATGTACCACATTTTCTTTATCCAGTCTATCATTGATGGGCATTTGGGTTCATTCTATGTCTTTGCTATTGTGAATAGTGCTGCAATGAACATACGCATACATGTGTCTTTGTAATGGAACAATTTATATTCCTCTGGGTATATACCCAATAATGAGATTGCTGGGTTGAACAGTATTTCTCTCTTTAGGTCTTTGAGGAATTGCCACATGGTCTTCCACAATGGTTTAACTAATTTACACTCCCACCAACAGTGTATAAGCATTTTTTTTCTCTATAACCTCACCAGCAAATACCACATGTTCTCAAGTATAAGTGAGAGCTAAATGATGAGAACGCATGGACACATAGAGGGGAGCAACACACACTGGGGCCTATCGGAGGGTGGAGGGTGGGAGGAGGGAGAATATCAGGAGAAATAACAAATGAGTACTAGGCTTAACACCTGGGTGATAAAATAATCTGTACAACAAACCCCCATGACACAAGTTCACCTATATAACAAACCCATGCATGTACCCTGAACTTAAAAGTTAAAAAAAAAAAAAAAAAAAAAAAAACAACAACAATAAAAACTCTTGCTCTTTAAAAAAAAAAAAAAAAAAAAAAAAAAAAAAAAAAAAACATTGTTTATCAAAGATCTAATTGGTATGGTCAAAATTACAAACTAATCCATTTATTAGCTGTGAATTTTTTAAATAGCAGTTTAATTAAATTGAATATGGTTTAGTCTTTTTAAGGTCTGAAAACAATATCCTCAATATTATGTGAAAAAAATAAGACATGAAAGCAAACGAGTAATGAAATTAACAAATAAGAAGGGAATTTTAAGGTGGTATGGGAATTTTAAGGTGGAATTTATAACTTTATACCTATCATGCTGAAAAAATAGAGGTAATAGGAAAATGCAGTTTTCCAGCCTTTATTTATTTGGAAAGAGAGGGAACATATGAGCAAGCCCATCGTAACAAGGAGAAAATGAAATGCTCTGCGCACACTCTGCAAGACGCTAAAACATCAGACAAGGTGTCATGCTCACAGGGAACTCACCATTATTTTCTTTTATAATTTAAACTCTTTTGGAGCAAAGAGAAATACAAAAACTTCCTGAAATACTTCTACAAGATAAAGGTAGGCAAAAATGAGCTCTGGACAAAAAAAGAAGGCAATCAATGAAACAATCCCATTGCCATTAGTAGAATATAGCAAGAAGATAAGAGAAAAGCTATAATACACCGGGAAGGAGAAGAAAACTGTCATTTTTATGCATATGGAGTGATTGTCTAAAGGTTTAGAGGAAAACACTAAACATTTATGAAAATTAAAGAGTTCATAATGTTAGTTCAGCATAACATAAAAAAATAAATGACTTTCCTATGAATTAATCAAAGATTAAGTAGATGCTTCTGGTTTATACAAAGTAAAATAGGCTGTGTAAACAGACAATAGGCAGCAATGAAGACCAAAATTGTAAATACTCTGTAGTAATTCTCCCAAATTTAATCTATAACCTCAACACACATTCAATCAAATTTCATTGCAATTATGGCTCCAAACTTTATCTGAAAGACAACATTGAAGAAAAAAAAGCGGGGGAGATCTAAGAGAATGCTATTAGATGACTCATATGAAATGAACAAATTCCTACAAAAGCAAAAACCACCAAATCTGACTCAGGGAGAAATAGAAAATCTGATTAGGCCTATAACAAAGAGAGAGTAATTAAGTTTATTAGTAATTACATTTAATAATTAAAACTACCCACAAAGAAAATCCCAGTCCTGAATTTTTGAATTCTCCCAAAATATGAAAAAAATAATAACAATTCTTCACAAATTATTTCCAAAATAGAAAAGGAAGAAATCCTGCCAGCTCATTTTATGAGCCCTGTTTGACTCTGTGTGGGAAAGAGTTAACATTTCAGGCCTGACTGCTGTGGTTGGAAAGACCTGCTTACTGGGATGGTTCTTGGCTGGCATCTGGGAACTTGGATATGGGGAGGGTCCCCACCACGATTAACTGACAAAGGTGGTTCACTACACCTAAACTGCTTCTGTGAACAACATGATTTACGCTGAACACCTGCTTCTGAGTCTGGAATTTCAGTCCATGACAGGCGGAGGCTGCTCCCATTCTCAGCCCTGGTAAAAACCCCAGGCACTGAGTCTCTAAGGACTTCCTGGAGGGTTTGCTAACATGTAGATTGCTGGGCCACCTCCAGAGGCTCTGATTCAGCAGGCTGGGGTTGCGGTGGGGGGCGTGGGCACTTCAGCAGATTCGGAATGGGTGTTTCTAGTGTGTTTCAGGGGGATTGTGACGCTGCTAGTCCAGGGACCAAACTTGTAGGGCCAGCGATCAAGGGAGCTATTTTACCTCATTCCTTTTTTAAGAGAGTTAATTTCTTGAATATTCCTTTCCATTTTATTCCATCTGACCACAGCTTACACAATTGAATTCGTTTGTTAAATCTAACTACCACAAAGAAATTCTTAAGAAACAATGACCTAGTAATTATGAAGTTATTTTAATGTTATTTAATATCTAGGATATTAGCCAATATCTAATATGTTCTAACATATTCTAAGTATGACTATATGACTCCACAATTATCCCAAGTGTAATGTTTTTAAGACAACATTTTAATTGTTACAACTGGGATAGGTCAAAGTGTATAATACAATTAATTTTAAATTTCGTTACATACCTTCTAAATGACATTTGCAATATTAAACACATCTGACTCTCTAACAATACTCTAATTCCTTTGACGTCACAGTGCTGTTTGTTCGTGCTAGGTTAGGGGAGGAAAGCTAAATCCAGACACCACCACCCATCTGCTGTGCTGGCAACACGCCTTCTAACCAAAGTAACTAACGCTTCTGCAACAGCTTTGAGAAGTACTACCACTAAAGGGGAATTTTCAGTTTGTCCCCTTCTAAGGTGAGCATATAAATAATCTGAAGATATTTCTACCTCTGATAAATTAAGATTTGTTTCTTCAGCCTTTCCCCATGGTCTAACCCTAATAAATTGTGGCATTGGACTTACCTATAAATCCTTGCAAGGTAATGCCTGCCCAGAAGTAGCTGTAAATAATGCTATCTCAGGGACACTAAAAGCCAACTCCACCATTACAGAGACTGAAGATTTTGTTACAGACCTAATATTTTGTTACAGATGGTCCATGGTAAATATACATAATTGATTAATACACTGTGAATTGGTTTTAAAAAATGATGTGAAAAACATTTTCAAAGAAACTCTGTTTCATTACTTTCAAATATGGCTCTACATTTATTTTCTTGTTTCCAGTTTTATCTCCTTTCTAATTCAATTCCTCCCCCAAGGTAAGAGTGATTTTCCTAAAAACATAAAACATTCTCTTGCATTAAGCCTTCTTGTCCTCAAGATAAAGTTCATCTTAGTCCCCAGGCCTCATCTGTCAGCTTGCCTCCATCAGCCTTCACCCCCAGACATACCCCCCCACACACAATGCTGATGCACCATATTTTTCTGTCTGTTTTTCCAACTTGTCATACACTTTTTAACCTTCCGGATTTTGCATAGACTGTGTCCTTGCCTTACTTATTTCCGGTGATCCTTCAAATCTCGGTTTAAAAGACATGACTTCAGGAAGCATTCTCTTAGCCTGGGTCTGGGTTAAGTACTCAAATCATATTATTCCATACCATCTCTACTTCTTCCATCAAAGAACCTAGGACACTGGATTTCCTGCATATTTGTTGAAATGTTCCTCTAGATTGAGAAGTCATTTCCTAACGTATTTACTGCTTTGTTCAGTGTCTAACAGAATATCTGGCACTCTAAGTGCTCATTGACTATATGCTAGATGGATAGGTGGATGGATGGATGGATTGGATGGGTGGTGGGTGGATGGATGGTGGATGAATGGATAAATGGATATGTGGATGGATTTGCAGATGAATAAATGGATATGCAGATGGATGGATGGATGGATGGATGGTTGGATGGATGGAATGCATAAATGAATGGGTGGATGGATGGGTGGGTGGTGGGTGGGTGGATGATGGATAAATGGATATGTGGATGGATGTGCAGATAAATAGATGGATATGCAGATGGAGGGATGGATGGATGAATGGATGGATGGAATGCATGGATGGGTGGATGGATAGGTGGGTGGTGGATGGGTGGGTGTACGATAGATAAATGAATAAATGAATATGTGGATGGATTTGCAGATGAATAAATATGAAGATGGTGGATGGATTGATGGATGGATGAAATTCAAGTATATGAAGAATCTCTAAAATGTTACAGCACCCTACAAAGATCTTACTGAACCTCCTAACAGCTCATGTTCTGGCACACCTGAAACTGATCACTTTTGTAAGACACCTCAGCTGTTCTTTCCAGAGGAACTGGCCAGACCACCTAAGTGCTTTGGTTGTTACTTGCTCACAGGCACTGTGGCTGGGAAGCTGTGTCCTGGGGAAGCCTCTAGTGCTGCTTCTTACTTGTGCAAATATAAATTGAGTTTAGTCAACAACCATTGGTTTGAGAACAGGAAGTAACAGGTTTCTCCATGACCCTCCCACATTATTCACTGTGAAAACCTGGCTGCTAAGGGAAAGGTGGGTACATTTGTATAGAATAGAAGAAAGAAGCCAATAAATAAATCTCTTCCCTCTTTTATTTTTTAATATTAGGCTTACTGAGGTACTTTTTTTTTTTTTTTTTTTTTTGATACAGAGTCTCGCTTTGTCCCCCAGGCTGGAGTGCAATGGTGTGAACTCGGCTCACCACAACATCTGCCTCTGGAGTTCAAGCGATTATCCTGCCTCAGCCTCCCGAAAAACTGGGATTACAGGCGCCCACCACCATGCCGGGCTAATTTTTGTATTTTTCAGTAGAGATGGGGTTTTGCCATGTTGTCCAGCCTGGTCTTGAACTCCTGACCCCACGTGATCTGCCTGTCTTGGCCTCCCATAGTGCTGGGATTACAGGCATGAGCCAATGCGCCCGGCCATTGAGGTATAATTTGTATGTAGAAAAATTCACCCTTTTTATGGGTAGAGTTGTATAAGCTTTGACCAAAGGATGCAGTTGTGAGACCACCACCATAACCGACATGGGCAATTTCCATCACAGATAAAACCCTTAAATGCACAAACAGCCACTCCCACCAGTTCCAGCTCTTGGCAGGTGCTAATCTGATTTGGATTGTACAGTTTTATCTTTCTAGAATATCATATAAATAGAATCATATAGTATGCAGCCTTTGCACCTAGCTTCCCTCAACATACTGACTTTTTCATCCACGTTGTTGCCTGTGTCCGCAATTCATTCATTTTTATTGCTATGTAGCATCCCACTGTTCACTTTTTATTGCTATGTAGCATCCCACAATTTACCTGTTCACAGGCTGATGGATATTTGAGATATTCTGGTTTGAACTGATTCTAAAAATAGGGACTGTAGACACTTATACATGGGTCTTGGTGTAGATGTATGTTTTTATTTATCTTAGGTAAATACCTAGGAGTGGTATTATGGGGTTAAGCGGTATTCATATGACTAGCTTTATAAGAAACTGCCAAACTCATCCAGAGTGACCGCGCTGTGCTGGATTCTCACCAGTAACAGATGAGGCTTTCAGTCGCTCCATGTCCTCACCAGCACTCTGTACTGGCATTTTTTTTAAGCCATTCTAATTTATGTGTAGTGTTATCTCCTTTTGGTTTGAACTTGAATTTCTCTAATGACTAATGGCTTTGAGCATCTTTTGATGTGTTCATTCACCATTGATACCTTTTATTTGGTGAATTGTCCAAATCTTTGCCGCTATCCTATTTTTTTGTTTTTGTACTATTTTGCGAAAGTTCTGTATATCTTCTGATTACTGGAGTCTTTTTCCTCACATGCATGTTTTGCAAATGTTTTCTCCCAGTCTATTGTTTATCCTTTTATATCCTTAACAGTGCCTTACAAAGAGCAGAAGTTTTTAAATTCTGATGAAGGTCATTCAACTTACCCAGTGCTTTTCTGTTATAGTTTATGTTTATTAGATCTTATCTAAGAAATACTTGCTTAGCCAAAGGTCACAAAGATTTTCCTACATGTTTTTTTCCTAGAACTTTGAGTCTGCAGCTTTATAGTAAGAATTATGATTTATATCAAGTAAATATTTGTGTATTGTACAAGATATAAGCTGAGGTTCTTTTTTTATATATGCAATCCCAACTGTTCCAGCACCACTTGTTAAAAACTCTTATCTTTTTTGAGTAACCTTGTTACCATTGTCAAATAATCAATATATGTATAGTCTATCCCGGAACCTGTTCTGTTCCATGCATCGTTATGACCTTCCTTCACCAATATCACAATGTCTTCATTAATTAATATTCATTAATACTGAGATCAGTATTAAGAGGCCTCCGATCCTTTCCTTTATCATTTCAGCATTCACAGGTCTTTGCGGAGATCTGTCAGTAGGAAAGTGCACCAGGGCTGCCAGGAGGACCCCACACAGTGACCCAGACACAGCTCAGTGTGAATGAGCCCATGGGGGCTGGTGATGCAGAGCACATGGCCAGCAGTGAAGGCTGCAACCACCACAGCGGGACTGCCATGCTTTGGGCGGAAGGGGAGGTCTGTCAGGGTGAACAGAGGAGGTTTCACCATAGGAAGCCAACAGGAAGCATCACCGCGGCCTGTGTGGGGACCAGAGCAGCAAGGTATCGAGCACTGAGCTGGGCCCCGAAGACAGGACCACAGCACGGCTGTCCAGACCAGGGCCACCACTGAGTAGCTTGGCCTCCACAGGTCTCCACCTCTGCAAGCCTTTGGAAGCATAACTGACTCCTTTGGACAGTGAAGCTCTTACCTTTCAAAATTAGGAGTAGGCTGGCATGGTGGCTCACGCCTATAATCCTGTCATTTTGAGAGGCTGAGGCAGGCAGATCACCTGAGGTCGGGAGTTCGAGATCAGCCTGACCAACATGGAGAAACCCTGTCTCCACTAAAAACACAAAATTAGCCAGGCATGGTGGCGTATGCCTGTAGTCCCAGCTACTTGGGAGGCTGAGGCAGGAGATTCGCTTGAACCCATGAGGCAGAGGTTGCAGTGAGCCAAGGTTGTGACATTGCACTCCAGCCTGGGCAACAAGAGTGAAACTCCATCTGAAAAAAATATAAATATAAATATAAATGTAAATAAATAATAATGAGGAGTAAAATGGAGCTCCAAGAGGAAAACCACTTGGACTTTCTCATACTTTGAGTTGGTAAGTGCTCACAAAATTATTTTTTTCTTTTTTTTTTTTTTTTTTTTTTTTTTTTTTGAGACGGAGTCTCGCTCTGTCGCCCAGGCTGGAGTGCAGTGGCCGGATCTCAGCTCACTGCAAGCTCCGCCTCCCGGGTTCACGCCATTCTCCGGCCTCAGCCTCCCGAGTAGCTGGGACTACAGGCGCCCGCCACCTCGCCTGGCTAGTTTTTTTTGTATTTCTTAATAGAGACGGGGTTTCACCGTGTTAGCCAGGATGGTCTCGATCGTCAGGAAAATTATTTTTTTCATGTGGCTATATTTGTACCAGAGTCTAAGTGTTAGATCAAATTCTACAAAAGTGTAATTTCTGTGGCTTAAAAATGTTTGAATATTGGCAAATTCAAATGGTTTGAATTAATAAATCATATTGGTTCTCATTTATTCACTTTGAAATCACCTATCTTGCCGCAGATTCACAATATCTTACTACATATGGTGCCTGCTTGGGAAGATTTCTCTCTTTTATCTTTCTAATTTTGCAGTCTGTCTTCTTCCCACTCCTTAATGAAGGCTGTCTTAATATTTCAGGATATTTAACATACATATACTACTCATACATACTAAATGTCAAAACAGGCCTCTTGCTAATGTTCTTTGTGATAGTAGCTTTTCATTTTCTTCTGACTGGATTCGCTATTTTCTTATGCTCATCATTCTGATCTATAAAGTAACTTGGATGATGTTCATTTCGGTAAATGAGAACTTTTGAACAATCACAACAAAAATCCTAATTTGTATCCCTAAGAAATTCTTTGATCTTTCTGTATCCCCTTTAAAAACTTTACAGCATTTGGCCAGGAGTTAAGAGGACATTGAGATTCATTAAAAATTTACATTTTTTTCTTTCTTACAACATATTACTAGGATAGGATTTAAACTAATGAGCCAAACGTAATAAGCAAGAAGCAAGAAAACGGCACCAAGGAACCAGCTCATTTACAAGCTGCCTGGAGAGCTGACTATAACTAAATAAACTTAAAGCTTTTCTTGAAGTTCTCTGGCAAATATATTGAGGCCAACTGGCAAATACATTGACCTGAATTTTTATTTTCTCTATTAAGAGAAACTGTGTTTCCATAGGGAAGGAAGACAGATAAGTGCAGAGGGTGGAATAAAGGCAGCAGAACATAGGGTACACCCTAGGTGGGGCGCACACGAGGTGCAGCTGCCCCTGAAAGTCCACAGCAAGAAGGCAGAGAGAGCACAGCACAGCTGTCTGTCACCCACGTGGGAACAGTGCAACACGTGTGCACTCTGGAATCAGACACACCTGCTTCTTTCTTTTCCAACACAATACTGAACCTCACCAAGCTTGGGTTTCTTCATCTGTAAACTGCAGATGAGAATAGAACCAAAAATCATGGGATGGTTATAAGAACTAAATGTGGGAGAACATGTAAAATGCTCAGTGCATCAGGGTGAGAGAGGGAAGAATGCTGATGGCAGGGCTGCAGGTCTGGGCAACAATGGAGAATCGTGCAGGGGAATTGCGGAACTCAGGGAAGACGTTTAACCAGTCTGCTACTCCACTAATTCATTGATGGGGGAAAAAAAGCAGATTATGTTATTAGAAAATGACATCAGTCAGTCCATAAGAGAAGTTGTATTAATCTGATTTCACACTGCTGATAAAGACATACCCAAGACTGGGCAATGTACAAAAGAAAGAGGTTTATTGGACTTACAGTTCCACATGGCTGGGGAGGCCTCACAATCATGGTGGAAGGTGAAAGGCACATCTCACATGGTGGCAGACAGAGAGAACTTACGCAGAGAAACTCCTGTTTCTAAAACCATCAGATCTCATGAGACCCATTCACTATCACAGGAACAGCACAGGAGAGACCCACCCCCAAGAGTCAATCATCTCCCAGTGGGTCCCTCCCACAACATGTGGGAATTATGGGAACTACAACACAGGAACAGCACAGGAGAGACCCGCCCCCAAGAGTCAATCATCTCCCAATGGGTCCCCCCCACAACATGTGGGAATTATGGAAACTACAAGATGAGATTTGGGTGGGGACAAAGAGCCAAACCATATCAGAAGTCCAATGTAAAAATCAAATGTGAACTTGGAATTGGAGAGACCGCTGTATGCACAAACTTCCCTTTAACAGCATCACGTGGGAAAGGCAAAGGAGAACAGAAACCAATCTTATTCCCTTTATGAGCAGATCTCATTTTGTTTGAGGATAATTAAGGAAAAAAGGTCTTCTATTCATCCTTTGGAAACTAATTCCCACAGTGGCCCTTGGACCCATACCAGCTTTCTAGAAAACTCAACCAAATCTGTTTTGTAAACATAATTCGATAAGCAATTCTACTTATGAGAATTTTATCTTACAGATAAATGGGCACATATACAAAATTTTAAAGGTGCATATATAGCCATTGCAGCAAAAGGATTGTAAACAATTTTCTAATCAAAAATGGGCTGAGGTAAAATTACATAGTTCAGTAAAGGTCTATACATTCTATGCAGTTACAAAGAAAATGAAGACACTCTCTCTGTCCTGATATACTAATAGCTCCAAAATATATTAAGTAAAATAGCATAAGAAGAAGCATATAGATCAGTGGAATAGCACTGCGATTCCAGAAATAAATTCATACCTTTGATTTTTAACAAAAATGCCAAGATAATTCGATGAGAAGAAAATAGTCTTTTCAACAAATGGTGCTGGGACAACAGGATATCCACATGGAAAAAAAAAATGAAATTGGAACCTCACCTCACAGCATATATAAACTTAACTTAAAATGGGTCTAAGACTCAAATGTAAAAATAAAACTGGCTGGGCACGGTGGCTCACACCTGTAATCCCAGCACTTTGGTATGCCAAGGTGGGCGGATCACCTGAGGTCAGGAGTTCGAAACCAGCCTGACTAACATAGAGAAACCCTGTCTCTACTAAAAATACAAAATTAGCCAGGCATGGTGGTGCATGCCTGTAATCCCAGCTACTTGGGAGGCTGAGGTAGGAGAATCACTTGAACCCAAGAGGCAGAGGTTGAGGTAAGCTAAGATCACGCCATTGCAGTCCAGTCTGGGCAACAAGAACAAAACCCCATCTCAAAATAAATAAATAAATAAAATTTAAAAACAAATAAATAAAACTATACAAATATTAGCAGAAAACAAAGGGATAAATAAATCTTGATCTTGTATTAGTCAATGGTTTCTTAGAAATGACAACAAAGGAAAAAATTAGATAAACTTAACTTTATCAAGATTAAAAACACTTTTGCGCTTTAAAGGATAACACCAAGAAAGTGAAAAAGAACTCACTTAATGGGAGAAAATATTTGCAAATTGTATGTCTGATAAACACCAAGTATGGAGAATAAAGAATTCCTACAAATTAACAGTAATACGACACCACAATTTTTAAAATAGGGAAAAGTTATAAATAGGCATTTCTTCAAAGAAAATACACAAGAAGCCAATAATGGCATAAAAAGAAGCTCAATGTCATTAGCCATCAGGGAACCGCAAATCAAAACCACAGTGAGGCACCACTTCACGCTCTTGGATGGCTACAGTCAAAAAGGCAGAGAGTAAGTGTTGACAAAGATGTGGAGGAACTGAACCCTTCATACGCTGTGGTCAGAAGGGAAAATGGTGCAGCCATTTTGGAAGAGAGTTTCACAGTTTTCCAAACTGTTTTGGTGATTCAAGTTTAATTCAAAAGGTTAAATACAGAGTTTCCATATGACCCAGCAATTCTACTCTTATGTATATTGAGAATTGAAAACATATGTCCAAACAAAACCTATACATTAATATTTATACCAGCATTATTCAAAATACCCCAAAATGGAAATCACTAAGTAGCTATTAACTGATGAAGGCATCAACAAAATGTTGTATACTTATAAAATGGAGTATTGTTTGGCAATAAAGGGAAATGAAGCACTGAAACATGCAACATAATGAACTGAAAGCACAAAACACCACATACAGAATGATTTTGTTTACATAAAAATGTCTAGAATAAGCCAATCCAGAGAGACAGAAAGATGATTATTGGTTGCCAGAGGGTGGGCAAGGGGGGTTGAAGAGAGAAGCCTCAGATACACAGTTTCTTTCAGGGATAGTGAAAATGTCCTGGAAATGGGTAGTGGTGATGGTTGCACAACTCTGTGAATAAACTAAACACTACTGAATTGTAACCTTTAAAAGGGTGAATTTTATGTTTTGTCAACTATACCTCAAAACAGCTGTTATAAAAAACTGACGGGGCTGGGCATGGTGGCTCACGCCTATAATCCCAGCCCTTTGGGAGGCCCAGGTGGGTGGATTACCTGAGGTCAGGAGTTCGAGACCAACCTGGCCAACATGGTGAAACCCCATCTCTACAAAAAATACAAAAATTAGCTAGGTGTGGTGGCGCATGCCTGTAGTCCCACTACTCAGGTGGCTGAGGCAGAAGAATCACTTGAACCTGGGAGGCGGAGGTTGCAGTGAGCCGAGATTGTGCCAGTGCACTCCAGCCTGAGTGACAGAGTGAGACTCCATCTCAACAACAACAATGACAACAACAACAAAAAAAACCTGATGGAACATAAAATAATAAATAATATTTTAAGTTAAAATATTAATTAGTAAAGAAATGTAATCGGATATTAGGATATGAAAAGTGTAAGCAAGCTAAATATTCATCTTTCATATAAAAGAATTAATAAGTATTGTCTGAAGCTGCAGATTAAAAAAAAAAGTTATAAATGTATTAGCTAGAGTTCTGCAGGTTCCTGCCAATAGAATTGAAAATAGAAAGAGCTCGAAGCAACGGCCTCTGGTTACCAGTAGGTTGTTGAGGAGGCGTGGCGTGACTATGACTCTCTGTTCCCAAGTGCATGTTTATTTTTACCAAGTATTTTAATTTTAATACTTTTAAATAGTTATAATAGAATGAAGTAGAACTGTAATAACAGCTTACAAAGATTTCCAAAAAATATGTTAAGAAACCAAGTTGCAGAAGAGAGCACACAATTTGATGCCTTGAATTTTTTAAAAAGGAGGAAGAAGAAATTATTACATAACTATCTTTGTGTATGTCTGGGAAGCGTCTGGAAATACAAGAAATCATCACAGCAACTAACCTGAAAAGTTCGACATGCAGGAGTGAGGCTCGCCGAGCAGGAGGCCTTGTTCTCTTGCAGCCTCCGGACTGTTTTCCACCGTGACATTTACCTTTATGGCACTTTCACACTTAAATAGACAATGGGAACAACTCCTTTTTACGTATTTGAAAATTAATCTGACTTTCTATTGCCTTTCAAATACTAATCTTCCAATTAGTTTGGAGGACAAACTTGAAAAGAAAGACAGATGATTGAATCTTTTTTTTTTTTTTTTTTTGAGATGATGTCTCACTCTGTCTCCCAGGCTGGAGTGGCGTGATCTCAGCTCACTGCAACCTCCACCTCCTGGGTTCAAGCAATTCTTGTGTCTCAGTCTCTTGAGTAGCTGGGACTACAGGTGCATGCCACCACCCCCAGCTAATTTTTTTATTTTTAGTAGAGACAGGGTTTTGCCATGTTGGCCAGGCTGGTCTCCAACTCCTGACCTCAAACAATCTGCCCACCTCAGCCTCCCAAAGCGATGGGATTACAGGCATCAGCCACCACGCCCAGCCTTTCAATCTTTGTAGAAGTCATATGTGAGGACAGAGGACATCAACGTGACTGTTGATGTCACGTTGGAAAGGAAACACACAACAACTTCTTCAATTTTGAGCTAAATTAAACTTGAGGTCTTGGATCCTTTCCTCATGGTTTTCCCATCAGCAAGGTACCAAGAATTTGAGTAAACCAAATAATGAGGACTAAGAAAAGTAGAGCAAGACGCTGAGGCAAACAATTAATGACTGGGCCAAGCCAACAGACAGTCATAAGAAAATATGGTCCCTGAGAGAAGGAAACAAACAGCAAATAAGCCATACAGTGAGGTGGAGAAAAGAAACTCTGGCTAGATTTTTATATGGATGTTAAAGGCCTCCTGGCCTCCCTCCCTCCTTCCTTTCTTTCTTTCCTTCCTTCCTTCCTTTCTTTCTCTTTCTTTCTCTCTCTTTCTCCTTCCTTCCTTCTTTCCTTCTTTCTTCCTTTTCTTTCTTTCTTTCTTTCCTTGAAATGGAGTCTCGTTCTGTCACCCAGACTGGAGTGCAGTGGCACAATCTTGGCTCACTGCAACCTCTGCCGCCCAGGTTCAAGCGATTCTCCTGCCTTAGCCTTCCAAATAGCTGGGATTATAGGTGCCTGCCACCATGTCCGGCTAATTTTGTATTTATAGTAGAGACAGGGTTTCGCCATGTTGTCCAGGCTGGTCTCAAACTCCTGACCTCAGGTGATTCACCCACCTCAGCCTTCCAAAGTGCTGGGATTACAGACATGAGCCACCACACCCAGCCAAACATATAAATTTCTTAATGAAGGGCTTGGAAATTTCTACTACCAGCTTGACTAAAGAGCCCAGATCTATTAAGAATGTCTTTTAATGGCCACTTGATGGCACCATAGTTAAAATGCAGGCACAGTCACTGGCCCCTGTAGTATCACAACTATTCCAGAGCTGTTACAGAGGCAGCAGCCCCATGAATTCAGATACAGCTCGACAGAAAGGTACAAGGACAGAAAACCTTTTTCAGGCCCTCCAAAATAATTGTGTACCTTGGCCTTTGCTTGCTAAAAGATCAAGCAATATTCCCTGACATTCCCAGGAAGGAAGGAAAGAAGGAAGGGAAGATTGCTCCATCCAGAAGAATTTTGTCTAGCTACCGTAATTAGATTTTTATTCACAAGCAGCTAGTAGAGAATCACAATGGAATGCACTTAAATTAGGTTAAAAAGGGATCTTTGAAATGTCATTTGCAAAATTAGTTTGTGATATACAATATTCTCCTGGCCCAAGGTTAAGTAGATTTGGGGAAATAGATTTCAAAGCAATTTCCCATTCGAGGTTTTTCATTCTTCTCCTCCCCTCAGAGTCTCCATTTGGGCCTGAAGTCCACAACGTTCACCTCTTCTTTGTTTCAATATGGAGGCTTCCACAAAGACCAAATCCTAGAAGGTACCACCACAGCAAAGCAGGCCGTGACTTCCAGCTGTAACCTGCAGACAACCAGGTCCCCCTTCCGTGGAGGGTCCTTGATCCCAGAGATAAATGTTTCCTTTGGTTTGTGAGTTTTTGTTTTTACCAATTTCCTCCTCTTATCCTGTGATCCAAAGTGCAAGTAAGGAAAATGTGCGTTGTTCAAAGTTACCCAAATGAGTACTGTTGTGTGTTGAGGACTGGAAATGAAAGAGCTCGTGAATGTGATGATTAAATGTATACTGCAGTAACCCACATGGCACAGCAACAGACCAACTTCCAATCAAGCGACCTGGCGAGGATAAACCTGAAGCTCAGTACATCTGTCTGTGCTCTGTTGAACTAATGTCAGGAGGCTGCAGCCAGATGCCAAGGGCTATAGGCCTCTGAGTTACATGAAGATGGCGTAGAGATGGTGCAAGCTGTCAACAAAAAAGGTCTCTGGTGAGTAGGAGAGCACACCCTCTTCCATTTCAATCTGGTGGAGAGGAGCGCCCAGCAGTCCTGCTCCCCGGAGAATGCCTCCTCACTGCCTGGGAGGGAGAGCCCATCACAGACCAGCGGTCCCTCCAGACACCAGTGAGTGGGATTTAAATGACTTCTATATTCGACATGTATTTAGGAAGAGACTTCCAGTCCCATCACAGGTAGCTGCCCTCTTCCTCCTCGGTCCTGTGTCTCACCACCAAGAATCCCAGACACAGCACAGCCAACAGGTGCAAGAACAGCCTGCAGGGTGTGAAGAACAAGGCAGGGTGCCCAGGGAGCCGGGCTCCAGGGAGGATGTGGACCTGAGCTCCTGGGCTTCCTACCACCCCTCATGGATTCCACATGGCTCTGCAGAAGCTCCAACCCTGGGGCCACCGCCAGACACACACGAAAGGAGCTCCAGGAAAACCATGCATGCGCCCCCATCCCCCAGCCAGAGGACCACGAACAGAGCAGTCCAACCACAGGAAACCCCTGCAGCAAGACTCATCAGACATACACACAGCCCATCCCCGGGCTAAATCTTAGTAGGGCCGATGAGGGGTGGACCTTCCACCTCACCACTTCCACTCCTTCCAGGGCCTGGGGCTGCACCGAGCACCAACTGGCTCCATCCCACCCCCCGCACACGCAGGCGGCACCCTGACCTATCCGGGGCAATGACAGTGGGTCCATTGTGGAGCTGAGCCCACTCCACCCCACCCGGCAGCAACAACCCTGAGCAAAGCAGTGTGACGTGGGGCTTCTCTCTGCCCTGTGCCCTCCCTGGCAAGCCCCTCACCATGAGAAGGGATACGGGGTAGGGGGCAGGTTGAGTCCACTTTTTCCCCTCAGTATCAACTGGACTGAGGAGGGAGCCCCCTCCCCGCATGGCATCACTAAGCCTAAAGCCAGCAGTGGGAGGCAGGCAGTGGCACCGGCTTCCCCACAGCCTCCCTGGAGTCAGCAGGGCCCAAGGGAGCTGAGTGTAGCTGAAGCCCCACACCCACCTGAAGATACTAGAAGGGCCAGGGAAGGTCATCATCACCCCACGTGCCTGCAGCCACTCAGCACCGTCAGGGCTCTGCTGCGACTGTAGTGCCACACGCACCCTGCCCAGACACAGCAGCCCAGCGGAGAGCACCTGCTGCCGACGAAGACTCCAGCAGCTTTGGAGTCTCATAAGATACCCTAAATGTCCCGGCTCCTATCCAAAGTCACTCAAAATACCAAGAACTAGGACAATCACAACTGGAAGGAGAAATAAACCAGTGGATGACAACACGGAGATGAGTCAGAGGCTGTCATTAGCTGAGCAGGATCTTCACATAACCATCATAAATATACTTCAGCAAGCACGAATTCCCAGGGAATAAATGGAAAATTAGAACCTTTTAGCAAAAGAATAAAGAAAAACCAAATGAGCGCGTGTGCGGTGGCTCATGCCTGTAATCCCAGCAATTTGGGAGGTCAAGGAGGGTAAGCACACGTCTCAAATACCGAGAGAAAAGGAGAGTCAACACAAAGTCTATGGCAGGGAAAACGTCCCTCATGGACGGGTATAAATAGAGACACTGTCGGGTGAAGGAGCACTTAGAGAATCTGCCACCGGCAGGTTACTCAAAGCACGGCTGGAGGAAGTTTCCTAAACAGAAGGGAAATTACAAAAGAAGCAATATTGGAATATTAGGAAAAAAGCGAGAACAACAGCAAAAGTAAAAAATATGGGTAAATAAACAGACTCCTTCTCCTCTTGAGTTTTCTAAATTATATTCCATGGTTGGAAGCAAAAATGACAACGCTGTCTGATGTTCTCAATGTACATGAAGAAAGTATTAAAGGTGATAATTATATTATAGACTATAACATAATATTGTAAACTGTAATATAATATGGGGGAGGGAAAGTATGAAGAGAGAGTTTAGGTGACCACATTGTATTAGAACTAACAAAATATCCGCACCTCTAGACCATGTAGGATGTGTATAAATAATGAAATACCTACAGCTACCATTTTAAAAAACTAAAAAAAGGGATAAACCCCAAAACACTAGATAAATCAACATGGAATTCTTTTAAAAAAATGTTCAAGTACAGAAAAGCCAAGAAAAACAAAATAAAGACACTCTAAACAGTGTTTTTATACTTCAGTAAGGACACTGAAAACCACCAGCCGCTGGGCACAGTGGCTCCCGCCTGGAATCCCAGCACTTTGGGAGGCCAAAATGGGAGGATTACTCAAGCCCAGGAGTTCAAGACCAGCCTGGGCAACACAGTGAAAACCCGCCTCTTTCTAAAAATAGTAATAACGTAAGAAGAATAGCCAGTGACTGCAGAAGCAAGGGCTGTCTTTGGTCGGCATCTCTCCGGTGTGTTTCTCTCGGGACATAGTCTGCTGAACGCATGGACTTGGAGTTAACCGGACCCCTGTGAATTTTCAGTCATTCTCTGCATGTGTCTGAGCACATGCCCCGACCTGGAGCACCCTGGGCACTCAGCCAGTGTGGTCCTGACCTCACAAAGCCTTTGGGTTCAGGCCAGAGAGAAAATATGCTATCGATAATTCAGGGCTTCTAAATTTGCTGCCAGCTGAGATTTCTGAAATTCCCGCCACGTGAGGGCTTCATCCTGAGCCCTGTGGAGTGCCCTGGGTGGAGATGGGCGGTGTACCCCATTTTACAGAGAAGGATCAAGAGAATCACGAGTATCTTCCGAGGTCACACAGCATACAGCAGTGCGTGTACTTCCACCCAGGGCTTTTACCTCTCAAGAGTTTTCTAGAAAAATCTTAATTATTACACGGTTTCCAAGGCAGGACTGAAAATAAACCTAGGGCTGCTCATTTTTACTATTTCACAAATGGTATTGTTTTATTTCTCACTTTTCAGCTTTAATATTTCCCAAAGAACTGGGGGACATTTTCTGGTGGCAAAAACGATGCTCACTTACATCACCAAGCCTGTCGGTCTACGCAGGTTTTGTCCCACGCGGACCAGCTATCACCACAGATCATCTCAACAAACAGCAATACTTAGGAGCATTCAGCTCATCTAGTTTTGCCAAGCTGATTTTTCTTTTTTATAAAAATGTTAGAGAGGGAGGGATAAATCACAAAGAAGGCCATACCATGGCCACTTCCATCCATCTGCTCACACCCCTCCCCCTGCCTGCCTGGTCCTTCCTGCCAGCAGCATCCAAAAGTGTCCCGGGCAAAGCCCCTGTGGCTCTTTCCTGTCGCTCTGAACCCAGAGGTGGAAAAGCTCTGGACGCCTCTGGGCCTGAGCTCACCAGAGTGAATTCTTCCTCCCTCTCGCCCACAACCCATTCAACAGATGCTCTGAGCACCCAGCGGAAACATTCAATGCCAACTCGACTGTACTTCTCCCAGCAGGGCCCTTGGCTATGGGGGAGGCAAAGGTACCCAAGATCTCTGGTGGTCCTGGGACAGCTTGTGCAGGCTGAATGGGATGAATCAGCGACAGAACTGTATCCTCCCCCAAGCTACAGGGCTAAAAGGGATAGACAAGCCAACTGTTTTTCTACACAGAACTCAACTGAATTATTAACTTCGTAAGACGTTTTCTAGCTCATCTCCATGTTTTCAGGTTATATATGTTAACAGATTGAATTATGCTATCATTACTTTACTTCTTCATATCAGTGAAGCAAAAAGAAACACACAGAAAAAAATATGAGTGGTGGCTCCAAGTCTCGTTTAAAACACTAAAAACATGAAACAAATTTGCAATGATGAAAAGAAAAAGTACCATCAAACAGTAAGCAAAGACTACTGCTTACTTTTTCGACATATATTTTCCATTCTCACCTTTGCCTTTGATCAAAGAATTCTTTATAGTATTTATTGAAGCTTGAGATGAACCGTCACTTATAGGAAAAGGAGACACTGCCTCAACATCAGGACGCATGGAGAGGCTGCTGAACCACCTCTGATTCTCCCTGTTTGTTGTTCTAGTTAACATGGAAGGGAGACAGGCATGTAAATATTGTGAGACAGTCTCATTAAATACTCACACACAACATTTACATGTACGTGATGTATAGGATGAATTCTCTACGTGGGTGTCCTTGATAAACCTAGTATTGCCCTTTCAGGAAACCTCTTAGTAATTAATTTCTTCCACAGGTACTTGGTGCACATGGCTCTGGGCAGACCTTATGAGGCTTGACACGAATAGACCGTCACCCAGAGAGGTCACTCTGCAGACACAGGATTTTGTCTTACTCACTGTGGACTCTTCACAATCTAGACCAATGTCACCTGGTAGAGATGTCACAGAACTTTGCATTATCCAACACAGTATCTACTAGTCCCAGGAGGGTACTGAATACTTGAAATGTGGCCAGTGTGAGTGAGGAACTGAGTTTTTTAACTTCATTTCGCTTTCACTGAATTTCAATAGCCAACCGTGGCTGGTGGACAACACAGACATGCCTGATACAAGCAGAAATTCAACAAGTATTTGTTGTTAAAAGAGTGAGCAGCCTCTCCCCTATGGAGCTCGTGATATGGGGAGAGATAGATATTGGTCAAATAATGACAAAATAAATCTGTAATTACAAATTATAACTTGGCTACTGAAAAGTGCATGATGGCCAAATGCGTTGTCTCACGTCTATAATCCCAGCACTTTGGGAGGCTGAGGCAGGAGGATCACTTGAGTGTAGGAGTATGAGACCAGCCTGAGCAATATAGGGAGATCCCATCTCTACAAATTAAAATTAAAAATTAGCCAGGCATGATGGTGCTCACCTGTGGGTCCAGCTACTCAGGACGCCGAGATAGGAGAATCACTAGAGCCTGGGAATTCAAGGCCGCAGCGAGCTATCATCGCACCACTGCACTCCAGCCTGGGTGATACAGCAAGACTCCACTGAAAGAAAAGAGGAGAAAAAAGAGTACATGGTTTCATGAAGGAATATAAGCAAGTACCTTGGGCCTCACGGAGACTGTCTCCGAGGAAATGGTGTTGAGGCCAAAACCAAAACAGCTGTGAGCTGAACACAGCACCAGAGAATAGGAAAGGTAAAGAGAGAGAAAGGAGGGGAAGAGAGCAAGAGAAGTAGAGACAGAGAAACAGAAATGGAGAAAGAGGAGAGAGAAGAAAGGGGACAGAGAGACAAAGAGAGAAGGGGGAGAGACAGAGGGAAAGAGGCAGAGAGGGAAGGAGAAAGAAATGGAGACAGAAAAACAGTGATGGAAACCAACAGACAGGAGAGAAAGGAAGAGAGAGAAAGAGAGAAGTGGGGAGGGAAAGGAAGATGGGAAGCAGCAGAGAATTCCTCCTGGCAGAAGACGTCGCACAGGGCAGTGGGAGGGAGCATGGGCAGTAGGAGGGAGCACGGAGCAGTGGGAGGGAGCACAAGGCAGCAGGAGGGAACACAAAGTGGTGGGAGGGAGCACAGGACGGTGGGAGGGAGCACAGAGCGGTGGGAGGGAGCACAGAGCGGTGGGAGGAAGCACGAGGCTGTGGGAGGCAGCACAGGGCGGTGAGAGGGAGCACAGGGCGGTGGGAGGGAGCACGGAGCAGCGAGAGGCAGCACAAGGCTGTGGGAGGGAGCACGGTGCAGAGGGAGGGAGCACGGTGCAGAGGGAGGGAGCACGGTGCAGAGGGAGGGAGCATAGGGCTTCAGAGAACAGCGTGTATCTGTGCGAATCTCACAACATGAGGTTGGAGGGGAAGGGGTAGCCAGCTCCGGCGGGCCGTCCAGGTCCTGTTGGGATTTCCCTCTTTACCCTCAGAACCATGAGAGCCTGCTAGAAGGTGGTGAGCAGAGAAAGGGCCCACAATGTTTGCGATTTTGAAAAATCACCTGTCTACAACACAGAAAACCAGCCAGAAGAGTGGACTGAGGGGAGAGATAGGCGGCTACTGCAGGTGTCCAGGCTACAGACGGTAACAGGCGCTTCCAGGAGGGAAAAGATGGACGCTGCCATCACACCTGAAAAAAGGCGAGGGCATGTCTGAGACTGGCTTGTTTCCAAACCACCCTCAGAAGCCCGGATGGATGTTGTGCTGGGAACGCCCTGTTCATCCAAGTTTCCACCTACACAATAAAAGCCCATCACAGGCCGGGCACACACTGTGTCATTCATTCATTCACTCACATCAAGGGAGTCACTGCCCTCCAGAGGCCAGGCACGGCCACGGCCAGTGGAGGCTGAGCCAGGTGGACCCTCAACCCCCCTGCCTGCATGTGTGCACCTGTGAGTTCTCTAAACCAGAGCTGGCAGGCTTAGGGAAGCCTCAGGAAATTATCAGCTCTCATGGTGGTAGCATCTTCCCATCTATCGACTTACTTAACTTTAAAATGGGTCACAGATATCATTTTGGCTTCAGAGCCGTGGCAGCCCCACCATGAGTGGCCATTCCTGTCAAATAAAGCAACATGAACAGCCTGGGTTTATATCCATCTTCCCCTTCCAAACAAGGCAAGTCAGGAATTACTGAGAAAGTTATAAAGGCATTTGGTTAGAATTCATTCACTAAGTAAATAAATTTAATAAAGCAAACATGTAACAAATAAACTTAATGAAGCAGACATAACGGAGTGCAGGGCAGGACCGAATGTCCCCCCCGGTACTTACCGTTCCTGAACTCACAAGCTTGACGGCTGGGTTGGGCTGCAGAGCGGACAGGCCGGTGCGCACCACCAAGACACGCTCACAGACGGCAAGCGCAGGGGCTCACACACGGACGGACGGCAAGCGCACGGCCTCACACACGGACGGACAGCAAGCGCACGGCCTCACACACGGACGGACGGCAAGCGCACGGGCTCACGGACGGACGGCAAGCGCAGGGGCTCACACACGGACGGACGGCAAGCGCACGGGCTCACACACGGACGGACGGCAAGCGCACGGCCTCACACACGGACGGACGGCAAGCGCACGGCCTCACACACGGACGGACGGCAAGCGCACGGGCTCACGGACGGACGGCAAGCGCATGGGCTCACACACGGACGGCAAGCGCACGGGCTCAAGGACGGACGGCAAGCGCACGGGCTCACGGACGACGGCAAGCGCACGGGCTCACACACGGACGGCAAGCGCAAGGGCTCACGGACGACGGCAAGCGCACGGGCTCACACACGGACGGCAAGCGCAGGGGCTCACACACGGACGGACGGCAAGCGCAGGGGCTCACACACGGACGGCAAGCGCACGGGCTCACACACGGACGGCAAGCGCACGGGCTCACACGCGGACGGCAAGCGCAGGGGCTCACACGCGGACGGCAAGCGCACGGGCTCACACGCGGACGGCAAGCGCAAGGGCTCACGGACGACGGCAAGCGCACGGGCTCACACAGGGACGGCAAGCACAGGGGCTCACACACGGACGGCAAGCGCACGGGCTCACGGACGGCAAGCGCACGGGCTCAAGGACGGACGGCAAGCGCAGGGGCTCACACACGGACGGCAAGCGCAGGGGCTCACACACGGACGGCAAGCGCAGGGGCTCACACACGGACGGCAAGCGCACGGGCTCACGGACGGACGGCAAGCGCACGGGCTCGCGGACGACGGCAAGCGCACGGGCTCACACACGGACGGCAAGCGCAAGGGCTCACGGACGACGGCAAGCGCACGGGCTCACACACGGACGGCAAGCGCACGGGCTCACACACGGACGGCAAGCGCACGGGCTCACACAAGGACGGCAAGCGCACGGGCTCACACAAGGACGGCAAGCGCAGGGGCTCACACGCGGACGGCAAGCGCACGGGCTCACGGACGGCAAGCGCACGGGCTCAAGAACGGACGGCAAGCGCAGGGGCTCACACACGGACGGCAAGCGCAGGGGCTCACACACGGACGGCAAGCGCAGGGGCTCACACACGGACGGCAAGCGCACGGGCTCACGGACGGACGGCAAGCGCACGGGCTCGCGGACGACGGCAAGCGCACGGGCTCACACACGGACGGCAAGCGCAAGGGCTCACGGACGACGGCAAGCGCACGGGCTCACACACGGACGGCAAACGCAGGGGCTCACACGCGGACGGCAAGCGCACGGGCTCACACACGGACGGCAAACGCAGGGGCTCACACACGGACGGCAAGCGCACGGGCTCACACACGGACGGCAAGCGCACGGGCTCACACACGGACGGCAAGCGCAAGGGCTCACGGACGGCAAGCGCACGGGCTCCGAGACAGTGAGAGGTTTTATTGTGCTATGTTGCTCTGATACAGAGAGTGGAAGTAAATATTGGTCATAACTGCCTCCAGAATCCCGCCAGGGGATTCTTTATCATGGGATAAAGAAGGCAGAAGGGAGGGATTGATCACATTCGCCCTCAAAGGCAAGCTCACATCGAGAGGTTCCACCACCACCCCCATTCCGTAGGTCCATCCTCTCGGCCTCGAATCGTTTGAAAAATGCAAGCAGTGGCCCTGACCTTAGTGATCAGACAATGAGGACTGAGGCCAGGACTCATGCAGGCCCCTCGGCAAGCCCAGCGGTGGCCACATCAAGCTGCAGTGGCATCCAGGGGTGTCTGCTGCAGGCTGGAGTGAAACAGAGGCTCGAGGCTCCAGAAAGGCGTCAGCACCTGGGGCTGTGGACAGAGCCACGTGGAAGCCCTCTCTGAGGACAGCCCGCTGCTGAGAAAGATCTCCACAGGGATTCTTCCGGAATAAATCACTCACCACCTTCTGAAGAAGACACTGATACAGGTAAGTCCCGCATTGAAAGCTTTGGCTGGGTGGAGAAGATGCCATTCACTGTGGATGGTACAGACGGCAGGGGGCAAGGGGCCAGACAGGAAGGTTCTTCTAGAGGTGAGAGACTTTTACAGGAAGAGGTAAGACCTGCCAGGAATGGAAGGAGACTCTGGAAAGAGAAGGCCAGAAACATCTAGAAAGATCCAAAAAGATGACGACTCTTGCAAGAGCGTTGCTGGCAACCAATTCCAGTCTCTCATGGAGCTGAAGATGAAGAAAACCTTCGGCCACCAGAAAGCAACCAGTCGCAGGGACGGCAGCTCCACCAGCTCTAGGGCCTGGTCATGGGAGGCTGTCGGGGTGGCTTGAGAGCTGTGAGGAAGCTGGAGAAACCCGTGCAGGGGCTGTCACAGCCGATCGGTGCAGCAGGGTCTCGTATCAGCAAAATGAGATGCAGAAGCCAGCGGGAGGAACAAGGACAGTCAGAGAAGGAGGCAGCCCCGACCTGCAGGTGCAGGACCACCATGGCTGAGGGTGGGAGGACAGGGTCGTCCGGAGGAAGACCCCCACCTGGTCATGAGGCAACCGCTTCTCTCCAGCCAGGGCATGAGCTGTGCTTATGAGCATGCAGACCATGAGCAGAACAGAAACAGTGACAGCCACACACACACACACACACACACACACACACACACACACACAAAAAACAACAAAGCCACGACAGAGCTCCATCAGCAGCATGGCTCAGGGCCTCCCAGCTGCCAATCTTTGATTTAAAAATACATATATCTAGCATTGTTTTAGAGATATCAGGATATCAGGAGACACACTCCTCTTGCCACCCTAATTTAAATAATAGTTGTTTTTCTGAGCCAGTGAGTGACCTTGTGGTTCTCAACCCAGGGTAATGGACAAGGTGATGCTGTCCTGGGGACACTGGCAATGTCTGGAACCATTTGGGTTGTCAGTGATGCCTGGATGCTACTGGCATCGCATGGGTAGAGGCCAGAGAAGCTGCTGGGAACCCTCCAATGCCTGGAACAGACCCTCAGGGACAGTCAGCTCCAGGAGCTGACAGTGCTGAGGTGGAGAAACCCCGGTAACAGAATCCAACGCCAAGAGACCAAGAGAACTTAGAAGGGTCTTACAACAAGGTGGCTTCCATTACTGTTTTCCTCCGGATAAAATCATATCGATCAGCCTTAAAGAGACAGGTGTCTCTGTTCCTCTTGTGAGCTCTCTGCAACCCAGAGCCCGTTGGGGGCTCGGCCCCTGTGCCCATCATAAGGAGGATGGAGAGAGATTGATGCTGTAGTCACACCTGGCCACTGCTCTTCCCCACCCGGGAGACCTGTCTCCTCCTGTGTTTCCGAGGTGACTGTCAGGAATGACCCTTGATTACAATGACGAGTTCATCCTGACTCATTTGAGGCCCAGCCGAGGGGGCCCCTCTCTGCATCGCAATGCGGTGTGTGTATGAAATCCCACCCTGATCTGGATGCAAGCCTGCAGGGTCTCTCACTGTCCTCCGCAGCTCCACTCCAGACCTGGGGCCCCACTTTCTCCAATAGAGACAGGTCATCACACCCTACAAGGCCAGATGTTTATGAAGACCCTCGCACAGGGAGGGGCAGGAAGGGTGAGAGAGGAAACAGTTTCACAGGGCCTACTCTTAAGGAAACCAGGAAAAGGCCTTTGTCTCTGAGCAAAAGCTTCATAGCTGCAAATAATCCACACCCACGACAAATACAACCTCGTGCTGAATTCCGAATGGCGCTGCTTCCAGCCATGTGCATTTAATTTGTCTCACCTCAAAATTACAAGTAAATAAACACAGAAACGCACCTCTAACCCATTCCTTCCAGATATAACAAACTCTAACTTTGAGATTTTGTGATTTGAACAAATGGTATTAAGAAATAATATTTACAGGTTTGAATTTCAATACATTATTTTCATTTTGCAAAGACACCTTCTAAATAAGCAAACACAACTTAACTTTAACTAATTGAAATTTAATTAGAAGTTATTTCTCTAAGATTATAAGTGATCTGGGAACCCCTTAAATTGACTCCTCTATGGTGCTGAGTAAAACCTCTCAAGCTCATGGAAAACAGAGGTTCTCATTTTAAATAAGAAATTCTTCTAGAAGCACACATGCAAGTCCCTAACGGGCTGAAAGGAGCTCCGAGTGTGAGGGATCCTGTCTCCTGAGTGTTGCTGTTCTCCCTGAATTCAACAGCAAAAATGTACCAGGCCCTTCCATTTAATTTGGCACAGTAACAGCATTTTTTCCTTGTCTTTTCAAAAATTATCTCAATGCAATAAGAACAAGAAAATAAGCCCAAACTTCACCTTTCACAAAGCTAGGAGACATCTGTTCTTACAAATCACAAAATATGAAGACAAAAAAACGGCTGCAAAAATGGTAAATTACTTAGATGATAGAGAAAGGGCAGACTTAAAGGGCCGGGATTTGGAATGCACTGGGATGTGGCGTAGGGTTGGGGTAGGTCCTCACCCACTCCCGACATGCTCAGGTGACTAACCCTCTCCCACTAACCCAAATATGGGAATTATATGCACAGAAAATATTTAGCAAGAGCGGCCACTTGGAAATGGCACCAGCAATGGGGTAAGAGACACGACAGGTTCACAGTACAGAGATGCCATTTGCCATGTTTCGGGATCTTATGACGTGCCTCGTTGGGAAGAGCTGCTGATTTTTTTCCCTTGCAGCAGTTGAGAAGATCATTAGATGAGAGTGGTTCTCCACTGGAAGCAATAGTTTCCTCCGAGGGGATATTTGGAAATTGTGCAGCATTATTGTCGCAACCTAGAGGTGTGGGCAGCCACTACCAGCACCCAGTGGGTAGAGGCCAGGGGTGCCGCCCAGCATTCCACAGTGCACAGACAGGAGGACAATTGAGCTGCCCAGCGAGGAACAATCGAGTCAAAATACCAAGAGTGTTGCTGTTGAGACGCCTTGATTTATACCTACGAACTTTGGAGCTAATTCTATGATACACGGGCCAAGAAGCAAGAAATAGAAAATGAACACAAAGAGGGAAAAAAGCTCTGCCTTGTTCCCATGGATATTATGTTTTGTCTGTTTCTGAATCATATTAAAGGCTAAAAGCTAAAATGGAATAACTGATTCACCATGAACTCCTTTTTTTAAGCATGAGTAATACCTAAAGCCCTGAACAGCCTTGTAAGTTCAACACATGGTTTAATGTGCCAGTATAGACTTAGAGCATACAATTTTCAAATGTATTGGGAAATCGATATTGAGATATTCAAGTAACTGGGAAAAGTCAACCCAAGTTGATGATTTGGAGAGACACCGTCCCTCCCTGGCCATGCCACTCAGAAGCTTGGGAACCCCATATTCTCAGCCTAGCAACACAAAATTTGCAGTTTGTCAGTAAAACAGAAAGGGAAGAATTATCCAATCACATGGGGCTTGCAGAATCTCATTAGATCAAATTAGGCAGTAAAACAGTTTATGAGATTTTACTGCAGCACCCTATAGGAATCATTTTAACAGGTGTCCAAGTCATTTGTAATTTTCAAGAAGTGTTTAGCTGTCTGCCTGGGTGGTCATGAAGTGTTGCCATTGGTTATGGGAATTTAAGTTGCCCTAAGGAACATCCAAAAGAAATATCTGCTAGTGACCTAAAGTCTTGGCTTTGGAGCTGCAGAGACAGGTTCCGCCAACAGGTATTCATTGCAAAGCCATTAGGGGACAGAGAACAATTGAAGGTGAGTAGGTGAGGTGAGAATAAACCACACAAAAACTCCAGGGAGAAGTCGAAAGCCATTGATGAAGCTGCCAGTGTTGGTTATGTGACACACATGACATGAAGAAAGGGAGACAGAGATTTTTTCATCACCTTCACATTGCAGAAATTGTTGCTATTATCGAATATGGTGCTCTAACTAAAAGAGGCCTTAGAAGGGAGACTTAGGAAGAACGAAGAATAAGTAACAATGGGCCTTGTTTTTAGAGATGGTAGAAGAAAGAGTGGTGGGTGCAGACAGACACGTTTGTATGTGAGGAGGCAGAGGGATCTTCCAGCGGGCAGTGAGTGAGGGGCAGGCTGCTCACACCTTGGTGTCCACATGGACCACCGGGAATCCCATGACACCAGCAGTCTAGGGGGATACCTGGGATTCCGCATTGCCAGCAAGCTCCCCAGTGGCATGGACATTGCTGTCCTGGGGAGCCACTGGTGTGGCGCTGGCTTCTCTGGGCTGTCAAGGCTCCCTGAGTAGCCTCCCTGGTCACAGTGTCCTGGTGGCATCAAGCACAGAACCAAGATATTCTAATGACAGTTCCATCCAACTGCCATTTTTATCGCTTGTCATGCATTTCCCTTTTTAACAAGAGTCCCAGTAGAAAAAAAAAATAATAACTGAGCCAGATATTCTGGATATATGACATTTTCAGTGTAGACAAGGATATTTAAGAATAAAAACTAGGGCCGGGCGCGGTGGCTCAAGCCTGTAATCCCAGCACTTTGGGAGGCTGAGACGGGCGGATCACGAGGTCAGGAGATCGAGACCATCCTGGCTAACACCGTGAAACCCCGTCTCTACTAAAAATACAAAAAACTAGCCGGGCGAGGTGGCGGGCGCCTGTAGTCCCAGCTACTCCGGAGGCTGAGGCAGGAGAATGGCGTAAACCCAGGAGGCGGAGCTTGCAGTGAGCTGAGATCCGGCCACTGCACTCCAGCCCGGGCTACAGAGCCAGACTCCGTCTCAAAAAAAAAAAAAAAAAAAAAAAAAATAAAAACTAGAACAGAATTATAAATGAGAAATATCCAAAGCAAAATAAAATTAAAAGAGGAACTATCTTACTGGTAAGATCAACCAGAAGTAAATCATGTTTTTATTTTGTGTTTGTTTTTTAACTTTTGAATTCTATTGCTAATTTCATAAAAAATTAAATTTTAATAGCTCTAACACTGTCTTTAGAATGCAATAAGCTTTATCCCAGAAGGAATTCTAGAAAGAGAAACTTTGATTCTGGGAACTAGAAAGATTCTAGAATGAATAATTTAAAATAAAAATAGTGCCTAGAAATTTGATGCAAAAATGAGAAATTTATTCCTGTGAACTAAGCTACTAAGACTTAGTAATATCTGATTATTGAAGAATCTTTTTCTACTTAATTGTTCATGTGTCTATAACCCCAGGCCAAATTTTAATTTTTGTAATTTCCTTTGAGAAAGTAATAGACCTAGTTTAGTCCAAGCTTTACCTTTTCCTCTCTGTGTACTTGGGAGAAGGAAGCATAATTATGCTGCTCCTTAACTTATTTGGGTGTAAACTCGAGAGCAACCACTAAGGTGGTAAGAATGAGAGTCCTTTATAAAGGGCTGTATAAGTGTTTGTTACAATGATTGCCATTGTCATCAGTATTTCTAGCATGGATTGACCACAAACAAAAAAGATTAGTTCACATCTGTAATATTATTTCTAGAGAGAAGATGTTTTCTGTGTAGCAGGATCTCAGAAGTCTATATAAATATTTTCCATATAATTATTTCAGTGTTATTCCAGATTCCTAAGGCTCAAACTCCTCTGTCATAAAGCCTGTTTCACTAAAACAGTTATAATCTTAGGAAAAAATTGATGCAGAAGGAAAAGAAATGTACCACCCAGTGACCAAAAGCGTATTCCTGGTTTTGACGCAGCACCTGCAAGCCAGCTCCTGAGCAGATTTCCCAGGCCCCACCTGGCAGCTCCTCCCCGCTGCACCTGGCTCCCCCAGCTCCACAGCTTGGCAAGGTATGAAAATTTGAAAAGTATTAGTATTATTTTTATATTTAGTCTTTCATGGTAAGTGAAAGATTCAAGCTGCTTGAGAAAAGAAATAGAGGTGATTATATAAAGAGGAGAACATTAGATCCCCTCCTGAAACACAAAATAGAATCCACCAACAAAACCACCCAGCCAGCCAGCAGGAGCCGTGACAGAGACTTTTCTAGCTCTTCTTTTATCCCTGGCCACACCCCTCCCTTCCCCACCTTCTTTAAAACCTCAGAGGTTCTAAGGTCCAAACCCTATCCTCCTCATTTCTAGGTCCCAAGCACTTGGCTAGAGTGATTAAATAATTTAATCCAAACATTGTCCCCAGGGGAAGGCACCATTGTTATGCTGAATGTAGCATATAAATCATAGTTGCCATCATTTTGAAGATGTGCCTATTAAAAGCAATTGGAAACATGCAAATAATTTTATCACAGTCTATGAAAGTGAAAAGGCCTGCTTAATTGGTATGATATTTTCAATGCTTGGAAACTCATAGAAAGAGCCTTGGGAAGCTTCTCCTTTACAAAGTCTGTTTAGACCATTGAAACATCAAAGAAGGAGAAATCGCACTGGAGGAAATGAAAGAATCCATGAACATAAACTATTCCATAAACATGAATCTTTGAATTTCCAGGCTGAACTCAAGAGGAAAAACCATATAAAAAAATCAATGAATCTAGAAGTCTGTTATTTGAAAAAATAAATAAGATAGATAGAATGCTAGCTAGACCAATAAAAGAGAGAATATATAAATAAACACAATCAAAAATGACAAAGGGACATTACCACGAACCCCGCATAAATACAAATAACCTTCAGAGGTTGCTATTAACACCTCTATGCACAACAGTTAGAAAACCTAGTAAGAAATGAATAAATTCCTGGAAACATACATCCTCCCAAGATTGAACCAGGAATAAATTGACTCCCCGAACACACCAATAATGAGATTCAAAATTGAATTAGTAATAAAAAGCCTACCAACCAGAAAAAGCCCAGGACCAGATGGATTCACAGCCAAATCCTACCAGGAAGGTAAAGAACAACTGGTACCATTTCTAACTGAAATTATGCAAGAAATTCAGAAGGAGGGACTCGTCTCTAACTCATTCTATGAGGCTGGCATCACCCTGATACCAAAACCTGGAAGAGACACAACCAAAAAAGAAAACTTCAGGCCAGTATCCTTGATGAACATCAATGCAAAAATCCTTAAAAACAAAATACTTGCAAACCAAATCCAGCAGCACATCAAAAAGCTAATCCCTCATGATCAAGTAGGCTTTATCCCTGGGATGTAAGGTTGGTTTAACATATGCAAATCAATAAATGTAATTCATCACATAAACAGAACTAAAAGCAAAACCCACATGATTGTCTCAATATATGCAGAAAATGCTTTTGATTAAATTTAACATCGCTTCATGTTAAAAACTGTCAACAAACTAGGCATTGAAGGAACATTCCTCAAAATAATAAGAGCCATCTATGACAGACTCACAGCCAACATCATACCAAATGGGCAAAAGCTGGAAGCAGTCCCATTGAAAACCAGCACAAGACTAGGATGCCCTCTCTCACCACTCCTCTTCACCATAGTACTGGAAGTCCTGACCAGAGCAGTCAGGCAAGAGAAAGAAATAGAAGCCATCCAAATAGAAAGAGAGGAAGTCAAACTGTCCCTGTTTGCAGAGAATATGATTCTATAGCTAAAATCCTCATAGTCTCTGCCCAAAAGCTTCTTTATCTGATAAACAACTTCAGCAAAGTTTTGGGATACAAAATCAATGTACAAAAATCAGCAGCACTCCTATATACACCAACAACATCCAAGCTGAGAACTAAATCAAGAACACAATCACATTCACAATCACCACCAAAATAATAATAACAAAATACCTAGGAATATTGCTAACCAGGAAGGTGAAATATCTCTACAATGAAAATTATGAAACACTGCTCAAAGAAATCAGAGGTGACACAAACAAATGGAAAAACATCCCCTGCTTATAGCTAGGAAGAATCAATATCATTAAAATGGCCAAACTGCCCAAAGCAACTTACAAGTTCAATGACATTTCTATCAAACTACCAGTGGCATTCTTCATAGAATTAGAAAAAACTACTTTAAAATTTATGTGGAACCATAAAAGAGCTTGAATGGCCAAGGCAATCCTAAGCAAAAAGAACAAAGCTGTAACCATCATGTTGCTGAAATTCAAACTATACTACAAAGCTACGGTAACCAAAACAGCATGGTATTGGTACAAAAACACACACATAGACTAATACATAGACTAATGGATCACAGTAGAGAACACAGAAATAAAGTCACACACCTAGAACCATCTGATCTTTGACAAAGTCAACCAAAACAAGCAATGGGGAAATGACTCCCAATTCAATAAATGATGTTGGAATAACTGGCTAGCTATATGCAGAAGATTAAAATTGGACCCCTTTCTTATACCATATAAAAAAATCAACTCAAGATGGATTAAAGACTTAAATGTAAAACCTAAAACTATAAAAACCCTGGGAGATATCCTTGAAAATCCATTCTGGACATAGACTTTGGCGAAAATTTCATGACAATGCCCAAAGTAATTGCTACAAACACAAAAATTGACAAATGGAACCAATTAAACTTAAAAGCGTCTGCACAGCAAAAGAAACTATCAACAGAGTAAACAGACAACCTACAGAATGGAAGAAAAGATTTGCAAACTATGCATCTGACAAAGGCCTAATATCCAGAATGTATAAGGAACTTAAACAGAACAACAAGTAAAAGTCAAACAACCCCATTAGAAAGTGGTCAAAGAACATGAACAGGCACTTTTCAAAAGAAAATATACACACAGTCAACAAGCACATGAAAAAATACTCAACATCACTAATCATTAGAGAAATGCAAATCAAAACCACAATGAGATAGCATTCACACCAGCCAGAACGCCTACTAAAAAGTCAATAAAGAACAGGTGCAAGGTTGCAGAGAAAAGGGAATGCTTACACACGGTTGGTGGGACTGTAGATTGGTACAGTCATTGTGGAAAGTAGTTAGGTGGTTTCTCAAAGAACTCAAAGCAGAATTACCATTCAATTCAGCAATCCCATTACCGGTTATATACCCAAAGAAATATAAATAGTTCTACTGTGTGGGCATATGCCTGCGTATATTCATCACAGCACTATTTACAATAGCAAAGACATGGAATCAACCTAAATGCCTATTAACAGTAGATTAGATAAAGAAAATATGTAATATAGACACCATGGAATACTATGGTCTCATAAAAAGGAGTGAGATAATGTTTTTTACAAAATGTGGTTGGAGCTGGAAGCCATTATCCTAAACAAACCAACACAGGAACCGCAAACCAAATACTCGCTTATAAGTGAGAACTAAACATTGAATACACATAGACAAAAAGAAGGGAACAACAGACACCAAGGCCTACTGAAGGGGGTTGGGGGGAGGAGGGAGGGGATTGAAAAATTACATATCAGGTACTATGCTTATTACCTGAGAAGTGAAATAATCTGTACACCAAATCCCTGTGACATGCAACTTACCTATATAACAAGCCTGCACATGTACCCCTGATCCTAAAAGAGAAAAAAAAAAAAAGAAATAGCAGACTGGTCATGATTTTTTTTCAAACAGCAATTTTAAAAGATTGCTTGCAAGCTCCTGTTGAATTATCATGGTTTATCATTAGCAACATTCAAAAATGATTTGTGAAAGATACAGTTGATGAATAGTTTAAAAAGATGATGATGAGGGTGATGACTTCTCAAGAGCAATATTTGCTGAACTAACAGCATGTTCCCTTTGGACATTATATCCAAGCTGGTAGCTCCAGGAATTTCATGAGCATGCTGTAACTGGATTGCCACAAGGCATAGGATAAGTCTCTTGTAGCATCTTCAATAAATCAACAATAAATAATGGCAGCAGGTTTCCACAGTGACGTGGCTCTGTGAATGATATAATCATATTCCCTGGGCCTGTGCATGAATCTGATGCCCTTCTGGAGGGGACTCTAGTGTAGACCACAGGGTTCTGCCAGTTGAGCACTGCTAGTCCTATAGTAGGTCAATGCACAGAAATCATACCTAGCAGATGTATCTATGGATGACAGGGCTGGAAAAGACAGCTGGTCTGCTGGATGGGCAAATCAAGATGTAAAATGATCCAACAAGTTAGGATGACAGGCAGAAACCAACAAGACACATGTCCCTAGAAGAATTGAAAATTCCTGAATTTTAGATTGCTAATATAGAGATAGATGGAGAAAATTCCTGGCTTAAGAGAACTCATGGGAAAAATTCCTACAGGTAAATTATCTATAAAACTCACCCAGCACAGGGAGGGCCACCTTCAGAGAAAGGTTGTCTTTAAAACAAGATAGTTAATCATTATCTTAAACTCTGACATTGGTTAGACACTTCCAGGCCAGAGTTCAAATGTGGGAGCCCCATTTTAGGACGTCCAAAAAAGAAGACGAACAAATAAACCGAACTGTTTTGTGTCCAGAAGGTCATGTCTAGACAAGGTTTATATCTTTCTTTCCCACACACTCTTCTTTGAATCCTTTTTGTCTGCCCAAAATCTCATTCACCGGCCAATGGACTATAAGACAAGTTACCAAAAATTATTCAAAATAGCTAAAGATGAATATGCTGTAGGTAACAAACATCACTCTAACTATTCGGTAAATACTCTAAAAATACTTATGTCAATCTTTATCTTTTTTAATTTTTGCATTTTGAGGATTTGAAGATTTTTTTCTAGGAAAAAACAGTTAAGATGCTTAAATTCATGCACTAAAGCATAACTATATACTACACTTTTGTTCTCACCACTCTATTCCCAGCATTGGGAAGAGCTTTTTGCACAGAGTAGGCTATCACCAAGTAACTGCTGAATGAATTAAGGAATGGACAGATGAGTGAATGAACTACTGCTCCATGGTTTATCTCTTGCCAGTCTTTGCATCTCTTCTCTTCCCTGGGCCCCAAGGGGCCCAATCACTTACAGTCCCTTGGAGCTGCTCTTCCACCTGTTGAAGCCTTTGTCCAAGCTGTCTTCTGTCTAAGTGCTCCATGCTGGGCCCATCTGTCCCCTAAACAGGCCCACACTGTGCTTCCTGGCTATACTTCAAACACAACATTTTCTAGTAAGCCTTTCTTCATCCATTCTAGAATATAAACTAGCTGTGATTTGGGTGATTTTTTCTCAATTGTTGACTCAATTCTTTACAGCCACTGCTCCTTTTGAAGGCATCTTGTTTGTTTTGTTTTTAATATCATGCTTTGTTTTTCCAAGACAGAATAATTGAACTTACAGGCTTCATCTGTTATTTCAAAGAGAGATTCATACAGCTAACCACCCAGAGAATTTTAAAACCTGTTATTCCCTCCGTCTCAAAAAAAAAAAAAAAAAAAAAAAAAAAAAAAAAAAAATAAAACCTGTTATTCCTAATATTGTGCCATTTTAGTAGGGAACTCAAGTACATTTTTTGTTCTTTTCTTTTTCTTTCTTCTTTACTTTCAAAGCTTGAACATCATTTTAGAAATGAAAACCTAAAATAATTGCAAGAATTCTAACCCAAGATGACAATAAATGGCAGCAGAAGGGACACAATGGATTTTTTACATCCAAAAATCTGAGGTAGCAAAATCAGACCAAGCTGCCTGAATTCTGTGGTCTACGGGACACACGTTTTACAAACTAGCACTGAACTTTTATAAATGAGTTGGAATTAGTGCTTTGTGATGGAGGATGAAAGATTAGATCATAAGTTCACTTCTGTGGTTCTGCCAATAAGAAGCAAAGCTGATTAGTAACCCACAGCTGGTCTATTCCCAGGGCTCAAAGGGAAAGGAAAGGAGGATTAAGAGATTGAGCAAAAGCAAGAGGAAATAAACATGTCTCCAGCACTGGAGGAACTTTGTGTTGCTATTGTGCCATCCTGTACCTGGATAGTCATGGGGATTTACCAATGCAGCAAACAAAAGCATTTTGCTGCAGCCAGAAAAGGAAGGCTGGGTAACAGGGAGGTTCTGACTTCAGGAAATCCCTTTCTTGGAAAAGATTTACTCTCATACATTGCAAAGGAATGTGAAGTTTTGTGGCTTCTTTCAAAAGCAAGTTGGGTACAGATGTTTAATTCAAAATACATAAATTCTTCAACCCCAAAATCCCACTCTTGGAATCTATCCCATGGAAATTACACTACTAAGAATGTCAAATGTACAAGGTGTATAACATTATTTATATGGACAAGAGCTGCAGATAAAGAGACCATCCATCAATAGGAGGCTGGCTGAATAAACTAGGCTACACCTCTCCATAAAAAACTATGCAATCCTCAAAAACAAATTACAGCTACACCATATTTCCCAGAGAGATTTTCATAAAACATTGTTAAGTGGAAAGCTGTTGAAATGTGTGGTTAATCAATCTATTCCTGTAAAACAAAAACAGAGGAATTCCCTTTGTATATGTACAAATGCACTTGCTTGTGTATGTACATGTGTCTGCTTGTGTGTTTGTATGTATGTGCATGTTTACCCAGTATTCTATACGTGTATACCAAAACACAGAATGAACACTCAGTCATAATGTGGGCAATCAAGTAGGTTCTGATGGGGTGAAGGAGTTTGGGAAGAGAGAAAAATGAAAAAGGAAAAGAAAAAAATTGTATTAAAAATGCCTCCTTCAACTTCTAGCCTAAAAAAAAGGTGGTATAGACCTGTTTCCCTGCTCTTTCCCACTAAGCACAACTATAAACCCTGGAAACAAAGCAATAGACACCCAAAGGACAGCTGTGATGTATGGTAAGAGGAAAGCAATGTGCTTTGCACTTCTGGGACTGGAAGAACAGCACAGTGGCAAGGTGTCTTGTGACCCCACCTAACAAAGAAATAGAAGCCAGATTCTGTCACCCATCCACCAACCACGAGCCCTCAAAAGAAGGTAGCCCCAGTAGGCACATTCCTCCCCTGATCAATCAGGGGTTCCTCTTGACAACACCAAGGGAGCCCAGTGCTACCTGCAAATGGGATTGATTGCCACTGAAAACAGTGACCATGGAAAGCACTCTCCTTCTCCCTGGGCCTGAGACCCCCATCCCCATCCAGAGACACCCAGGATAACTACACTAATGTTGAAAAAGAAGAACACAGTGGGAGGAACCACTTTACCGATATTAAGGCTGACTACATAGCTACAGTAATCCAGACACTGTGATGTTGACAGATGGCTAAACAATAGATCCATGGAACAGGATTCAAAACTTAGAGAAAGACCCACAAAAATATGCTTAATTGATTTTTGATGAAGGTACAGAAGCAATTCAACAGAGGGAGAATATTCTTTTTGTATCAGGCAGGGTTCAACCAAAGAGGCAGAAAGAGTAGGAGATATTTAGTAAGCATTTGTTGCAAGGAGTTGGGATTAGGCAGCTAGCTGGTCATGTCCAAAATCCATGGTTAGGCATGAGCTGGTGCTGGCCCATAAGTAGGGTTTCTTCTTCTCCAGGGAGCCCTCATCTCTGCTTTCAAAGCCTTTCAGCTGATTGAACCAGATCCACTTGGATTACCTAGGATAATATCCCTTAGTTAAAGTCAAGTGATTATGGACTTTAATCACAAATAAAAAACCAATACCTCCATAGCACTAAATTAAGGTTTGAGTAAATAACTGAGGACTGTAGAGTATCCAAGTTGAAACATCCAAAAGAACATCGCACTTTTCAACATGTAATATAACATATGGACATCCATAGGCAGCAAACATGAGCCTCAACCTAAACCTCGTAACACACAAAATTAACTCAAAACGGATGATGAATTTAATGTAAAATGCAAGTTTAGAACCACTAAACTTGTAGAAAACAAAAAGAAAAACCTTCAGGATATAAGACTAGGCAAAAAGTTATTGGATCTGACATTAAAAGCAGAATCAGTAAATGGAAATATTGATAAATGACTCTTGGTAAGTATTAAAACCATTTGCTCTGTGAAAGCCCATGTGGAGATGATGAAAAGAAACACTACAGGCTGCAAGAAAATCTCTGCAAACCACCTATCCAACAAAGGACTAGTCTCTAGAAAATATTAAGATCTTTCAATCTTTAACAGGAAAAACAAACAATTCAACTGGAAAACAGGCATAAGACATGAACAGATCTTTCACCAGAGGATACACAGGTGGCAAACATCATTAGCCATCATGAAAATGCAAATAAAACTGCAGTAAGATATGACTCTACACCAATAGAAAGCTAAAATTTAAAAAGTCACCAAATGCTGTTGAAGAGGTGGAGGAACTGGGTCACTGGCATACTGCTAGTAAGAATGCAACAGGGCTCGGCCACTCTATACACAGTTCGGTGATTTCTTATAAAACTCAGTGTTCCAGAAAAATGAAAACTTACATTCACACAAATGCCTGTATGTATTAGTCTGTTTTGATGCTGCTATAAAGAACTGCCTGAGACTGGGTAATTCACAAAGGAAAGAGGTTTAATTGACTCTCAGTTTAGCATGACTGGAGAGGCCTCAGGAAACTTGCAATCATGGAGGAAAGTGAAGGGGAAGCAAGGCAACTTCTTCACAAGGCGACAGGAAGGAGAAGTGCCAAGAAAAGGGGGAAGAGCCCCTTATAAAACCATCAGATCTCATGAGAACTCACTCACTATCATGAGAATAGCATGGGGGAAACTGCTGTCATGATTCAGTTACCTGCACCTGGTCTATCCCTTGACATGTGGGGATTATGGGGATTACAATTCAAGATGAAATTTGGGTGGGGACAGAAAGCCTAACCATGTCACTGTAAATGAATGTTCACAGTAGTTTTGATCATAATAGCACCAAACTGAGAACCCAGATGTATCTTAACAGGTAAGTAGTGAACAAGCTGCAATGCACCCCTATCACGGAATACTACTCAGCAATAAAAAGGACCTGCAGACCTCAATGAGTCTCTAAAGACTTATACTCAAAGAAAAAGCTAATCTTAAAAGATTACATGCTGTGTGATTCCATTCAAATATGATTTTTGAAATGACACAATTTTAGAAATGGAGAACAGAATAGTGGCTGCCCGGGATAGGGATTTGTTGTGGGGGGAGGAGCATGGCTGTGACTGTAAAAGGGCTATCAGCAGGATCCTTTGGAGCATTTTGACTATGGTGGGGTGGATGTGATAGAATTAGATAAACTAAGTACACACACACACACGTAAGTATAAGCAACACTGGGGAAGTCTGAATAAGATGGTTTGAGCCTATCAATCAGTGTCAATATCCTAGTTCTGATACTATACAATAGTTTTGAAAAATGTTACCATTGGGGAAAAGTAGGTGAAGTATAACTTCTTAAAACTACATGCTTGTCTATAATTATTTCAGTAACAATTTCTAGTAAAAAAAAAGAACCTATACCAAACATTAAAAAATTATCTTTACATCCTTATGCAAAACTATGTTTATCTGTAATTAGATGAATAAAAATTTTAAGTAAATGATTTAGAATGTAAAAAGAGAAAGAAAGCCTTTCATCCTTTTCTGTAAAGGACACACCTTCCTTTTTCACCAGCCACTAAATTTTACTAAGGGCAGAGGATTCTCCCTGCTTACCAAGGGACTATGACAACTCTCTTGTCAATTAACCTGAACATCAATCCTGCTATTTTGTCTGGTTTTCCTTGACTTGGGAGGCTGAAGAAACAATGTCCAATAGCTACAAGGAGCTGACATCTGCAGAGCACTGTCTATCTCACAGCCACAGTGCTAAGAGCTTTGTGTGCCACATTGCACTTAACAATCATAATGGCTAACAGTCAGCAGGCACTTCTTTGTGCCAGGCATGCTTCACACATGTTACCTTATGCTTCACACACGTTATCTCATGCAATCCCCATTCAAGCCCTAAAAGGTGAGTACTCCACCCAAGACAGCGTGGAGAAGTTGGTTGGGCACAGTGCAGGGCAGGGGCCCCCCGCACAGACCTTTCTGACCTCGCCGGGACCTACGTGCATGGGAAGTGAGAGGGCTGGCCTCCCTGTCACCATCGCTGTGGTGTGTGGTCAAGGACCTCAGGCCTGTTCCAGGGTGGTTCACAGGGCGTCAGGGACCTTCAGTCAGGAGGCCATGTGCTCCCACAGGCTCCACAGGCAGGTGGCCTCTGGCAGAGCGGGTCACACCTAGGTTTCCCAACATCCTCACAGTCCATAGGCCCAGCCCTGAGCTGATCTGATTAAGGAAGGAAGCACAATGGATTGCCCATGCCAACACCCCACTGCCGGAAACCAGGGCATGGCCAGCCCTGACATTCTTCCCCCCAAGTTTTCAAATCCAACTTCCCCATTTAACAGGCTTTCCGACAAGGAGGAAGTTGCCACCACTCTCTTCCTGGCTGAGATGGCACAGTCACAAGGACTACAGGAGACCACGCTCGTAAATCTCTAAGCACACAGGCAAGACCTTGGAGAGCACTCAAGGTCAGCTTTTCAAAAAATCACTTCAAAACAATTGAATGGCATTAAATGTTCTTTCTTATCATAGAAAATTAAAAATTGAGCTGGGCCTGGTAGTTCACACCTTCCATCTCAACACTTTGGAAGGAGGATCTCTTAAGCCCAGGAGTTGGAGACTAACCTGGGAAACATAGTGAGACCCCATCTCTACAAAAAATAAAAAGTTAGCTTGGTGTGGTAGTACATACCTGTAGTCTCAGCTACTCCGGAGGCTGAGGTGGGAGGATTGCTTGAGTTCAGGGGGTCGAGGCTGCAGAGAGCCATGACTGCACAGTGCAGTCCAGCCTGGGCGACCGAGACACTGTCTCAAAAAAGAGAGAGAGAGAGAAAGAAAGAAAAGAAAATTTAAAATGGACAGGACTTGGCATCAAGATGAGACAAGGCCACAACTGTGATGGGATTTGAACCACATTTTGAAGGCCTGCAGGTGGTTAGTGTGGTGGTCTGTGTTATTGTATGGTTATTGGAATACACAGCAGACCCTAAATGAGACTGACATTCTTCCGCAAGTTTCACATAATATACCTGTTAAGTGTATTCAGCATGAAGATTAATTTTTAAATCAAGCACCATGCGTTAAAATTCTATTTTGTGACTTCTATGAGGGTGAAATGTAAGCCTTCACCATTTTCAGATTTGCTCATACCTTACCTTCCTTTTCACCCATCATATGGAATAATGAAATGACAACTAACAGCCACCAAGAGCCCTGAAGGTCTTCCCCCTCGAGCTGTCTCTATCCCCAAGCATCACTTCTGCGAGGTCTTGGTAGAAAAATAATTGAATGCATTAAGCACAAATGTGGACATATTTGACAACAATTACTTACATGTTTGTTGTCAATTTTAATCTCCATTAACAGTAAAGAGGCTACCCAGGTGCCAGCACTGCTCCGGGCAACTCATATATCCATCAGCCACCACACCAGGCCACTTCAGAGCGAGTCCCACAGTGCCTTCCCATGCAAGACTCGGTTGATGAAAGGGCATTTAAAAATGGAAGAATTTGGGAATGTAAATTAGTTCAACCATTGTGGAAGAAAGTGTGATGATTCCTCAAAGATTTAGAACTGGCAAAATCATTTGACCCAGTAATCCCATCACTGGGTATAGACCCAAAGGAATAGAAATGATTCTATCATAAACATACATGCATGCATATGTTCACTGCAGCACTATTCACAATACCAAAGACATGAATCAACCCAAATGCCCATCAATGATAGGCTGGATAAAGAAAATATGGTACATATATACCATGGAATACTGCGCAGCCATGAAAAGGAATGAGATCATGTCCTTTGCAGGGACATGGATGAAGCTGGAAGCCATTATCCTCAGCAAACTAATGAAGGAACAGAAAACCAGATACTACATGTTCTCACTTATAAGTGGGAGCTGAACAATGAAAACACATGGACACAGGCAGAGAAACAACACACACTGGGGCCTGTCTGGGGAGGGTGAGGGGGAGAGCATTAGAATAAAGAGCTAATGCATGCTGGGCTTAATACCTAGGTGATGGGTTGATAGGTGCAGCAAACCACCATGGCACACGTTTACCTGTGTAACAAACCTGCACATCCTGCACATGTAACCTGGAACTTAAACAATAAAAAAATAAAAAACATGCTTACTGTCTTTCTTTGGTGATTGAAAAAGGACGCATTTGTGTGCCAATGCTTGTAGAACATTTACATCTATATTCAACTCTCTTTCATTGACCTTGGGGTTTGCAGGAAGGTGGAGCAAAGATAGAGAGGACTCCTAGGAAGACAGGGACTCACTGCTGCTCACTGGTTGCTCCAGGAGATGCTCTGTCAATCAAGGTAGCTCTCAAGTCACATAGAACCAGGAAATAAGGGTTCTCTGGGTATTTTTCCTTAGCTGAATGCTAAGCAAAGGCTGAAGTGTAGAATTCTATCACTTCCATTTATCTTTTAACATCCAAGTTGCTTGTCTTGGTAACAGAATTAACAAGAGTGGTCAACTCCAGTCAATAATAATTTAATTGTACATTTAAACATAACTAAAAGAGTATAATTGAATTGTTTGTAACACAAAGGATAACTGCTTAGAGAATGGATACCCCATTCTCTGGGAGGTAATTATTACATGTTGCATGCCTGTATCAAAAAATCTCAAGTACCCCATAAGTGCATACACCTACTGTGTACCCACAAGAATTAAAGAATTAAAATGTAAAAAAAAAAAGTGGTTGAGAAAGCAGAGAAGTAATAATCGCAGGCTGGACACATGTACCCTGCACAGGGGCAGCTGCACAGAGCTGGTGCATGCCCAGGGGTTTTGAGGTCACGTTAACTTTCTCCTGCTACAAAGTCACATGATATAAATCCTTTCCAGAAAGACTCAACTTCCCAAAAGACCTAACATCGTAAAAGAAACTTCTGCATTGGTGCTTGTAATATATTACTCACTATTATCTGAGGGCAACTTCTCACCAGCCATTTAAAGAGAGAAGAGACAATGGATTACGTACTGAAAAATGCACCCATGCTTTAGGTAGAAAGTAATTATTTGATTTTCAATAATAACAATTATTCCTAGAACATGTTTTTAACTTTTTCAAACAAGAACTTATGATTTCTTACTATTGCCTCAAACTATGATCCAGTCAATCATAAAACTGGCCAAACTATTGAGCAGCAAGTGACTGTTTCAACAAACATATTACAAACTTGACATAATCGCAGGCCAACAGCTAATTATTCTAAGGGATATCAAGTAAGCAATACCAAAGAATGACACTAGAAGCTGCAAATGCAATCGACTTCAACAATGAACTTACAGAAATTACTAAAATTCAGGTTGGAAAAGTGGGATAGCCTCTGTTTCAGATGTTCCTGGCGTGAAGGTGTACTGGCCTGAGCCTCTCCCACGGAGGGGTAGGGAGTCCTGGTGCCTGGGTCCCGGGCAGCACTGAACAGGGAGACAAACTCTGTTCTTGCCAGACGACAGTCTGGGTGTTGACCAGTGTCCCTGGTTCTCATCATGTGGGAGACGTGAAGCTGCCCAGATTGCCTCTGGGAAGAGGCAAGACAGTCATTGCCATGGTTAAGGTTTAAGCCTCAAGTAGTTAAAATGAAAAAGTGACTAAGTCATAACCCTGCACCATTCTCAGCATAGAGCAGCTCAATTAACATAACAATTTCTTATCTGAATGGGAAATAAGCCATGAGTCTGGGGAGCATGCAGATTAAGAAATATGTCGAGGTATCATCTTTTTTTTTTTTTTAATTATACTTTAAGTTCTAGGGTACATGTGCACAACTTGCAGCTTTGTTACATATGTATACATGTGCTGTGTCGGTTTCCTGCACCCATTAACTCGTCATTTACATTAGGTATTTCTCCTAATGCCATCCCTACCCCATCCCCCCAACCCCATGACAAGCCCCGGTATCATCTTTTTAATGCCACAGAGCTTTCAAAAATTATGATTGACTGCAGATGTAATGCTGGCAAAACTCAGAAATGTCAGGATTCTTGGCTTCAATGTGTTAAATGATGAAGCTAAAACCCTCAAATTCTTTCTAATTAAGAAGTATCTGTATTCGATTCTTGCCTTCCAGTGTCCAGGGGTTCCCTTTAAGACTTGAATTCCCCGATTCATAAACATGAACAGTTGATCTGAGAGCAGACAGGCACTGGGGTACAGGTGTCGAGGGATCGGCAAGGCTCCGTCATTAGCTCAGGGACCTGCTCTGTGCACACTCCCAGCAGAGAGCATCTCAACACTTAGGAAAATTCAAGTTGCTATGTGTCTCCAACCTTTTGAGTGTTCTTAAGTGACTAAAACAAGAAATAATAAACACGTGAATCCTGAGGGCCTTATTGAAACCTGACACTGAGTAGAAGAATTCTCTGGTAACACTAAATCATCAAAATATTTGTTTCTTTTTTGATAAGAAACAAACAAACAGTCTTGTAGCTCAGGAGCATTAGGACTGTGCAGTCCAATAGATGCGGGGTAGGACTGTGCAGTCCAATAGATGCGGGGTAGGACTGTGTAGTCCACTCAACACGGGTGAAGACCTGTGTCTACAGCCATCAGTGGGGTTCATGCAGAAGCCTTTGAGGCAATGCATACACCTAAAAGTTTAACTTTTTTCTCATTTCCTTCCTATGAGTATCTTGACAGTAAAAAGGAATGGAAGCATCTAAGAGTTTCTGTAAATTCACAACTAGATACATAGGCAGCCTCCAAAAATGGAAAGAGCTTTTGTTGTTGTGTTTAAGCTGAAAAGGTGACTGTTTGGATTTTGCAATGTCTTTTTTCTGGAAACAGAGTCATCAATATTCCCTTCTCGCTACACCTGCCAGGACCCAGTCACCCTCTCAGTGTGGGTTCTGCATTTCTAGGGTGGCCTAGGAGAACCCAGGGGTGAGCAGAGACCATTTCAATGGCAAAATTTTCAGAAATTATTAAATAAGATATTCTGACAATGAATTCTCAACGCCATGGGGACTGGGAACTCTGCACCATGTCCCTCACAGGCACCAAACAAGAGACAGTCCTGGTCACTTAGGCTCTGGAGACACAGTAGCTTTCGTAAGCCTTTTCCATGTTTGTGGGAGCCCATGCCGTGGAAATCCACTTAGCACCAGGGAGGAGGAGGGGCCCTGCTTAGGCCAGGAGTCTTGTGTCTTCCTCTCATAACCCAAAAAGAATAAACTCAGAGTCTGTGGCAGATCTGGGAATCCTACCTTTTATAAACCTTGTTAGATTTATACATTTGTTCACAGATGACTGGAATTGGCTCAAAGCAGAGATGCCGCCACAAACCCACACTAGCTGCAATGAACACAGTGGAGGAAACATTTTTCAGATGTAGCCTCTAGTGCTCTTCTGACTTAAGATAATATCAAATAATGGAGGAAGGGGTACTGGGGAGTTTTCCACCTGTTCTCTATTAAGGCCAGACTACTGCTGATAATACTATTTCTTTAAAAACCCACCTGACTAAGCCCTACCTAACTAATATAGGAGTGGGCCTCTCATTCTAATTGTACTGCAGAATTAACCACCGTTGATGTTACAGTGTCAATGGGAAAGCGCGCGCCACGTTCCAGCCAGGTGTCAGGTGCAGACGCTCCTGCAGCCACCCTCAGCAGGCCTCCCCTTCTGCCTCCTTCCCTCTTTACCGCATTGCACAGGCCTCGGTGAGTGTGGGATCTGGGGTGCGAGGAAAAGCAGGCCCTTGATTGCCATTCCCAGGTTCTTGCTCCCAGCTGTCAACTACCCAAGAGCCTAACCCCTGACAATTTAGGATTAGTCAGTAGACACAGAAAGTAAGACTTCTCTCCAGGGAATTTGAGTTTTATTTAAAACTCCTAGGGAGTCCACAAAGTAGACTCATGATGCAATGATAAACAACAGGATTCCTATTTTGTATGGGAGTTTCAACCACCACCTCCCCAAATCAGGCATTTGAGGGGCCCCTTACTGACGACTCCAATTGTTATGCTACTAGATTTTTAACTTGCCAGAGCCACTTTTAATCTTAGCATCTGAGATAATTCAGAATGCACTGTATGATTGCAGGTGCTATTGAATGCTGCTATTCTATTGCATATTATTTACATACCGAATTATCTATTGTGGTAATTTATTAAAGTATTACCTATTTTATGGTATGTAATTCTGTAATCCATTGTATGTGATTGATTATACCGACTACTCTACATCATTGTTTGGAAAAAGCAAGCCTGTGATAAAAGTGGGCAGATTGAGTAGGGTCCAGAGGAGCATGGCAGCGGAAGTCGGAACAGAAGTGCATCAGTATCACCCAGCCACTGTGCTTTACTGAACTATAATTACATTAATGAATTAAAGTCAGCAGAGAAGCTGCACTTTTGCAGAGGGATTTAAAAAACTAGCACACTTTCTAAGACCTCTTTCAGTCAATGTTTGTGAGAAGTCATCAAGTAGAGAATTGTAATTCTAAAAGAACAATGACATCTTCCAAATTTTAAAAATAGCGAAGAATTTCAAGGAGATTGGAGACAGAGAACATTAATGTTGCTAATTGAACGTGTAATTACCACATGTTTTCCCTCAACCTGATTAATCAGATAAGCAACTAACAAGTACATGGCAGAATCACACTCTCTCCAGCTTTAGACATGGGCTGGGGGTGCTGAGTGAGCACCGATTTGACTTCTTCCTCTTTCAAATAAGGAAATGGAGTGGCAAAAAGTTGTCATTTTCCCATGATCATGAGCATTTTGCTGAGTGCTGAAGGACAACAATGCAATCATACATATTTAGGAGTCTTTCCTCCTAAGAATTTATACAGGAGTCAAAAAGACCCACTATCTAATGCATAGTAACTTAAAAACAAAATTGTCATGCTCCCCATAAAGACTCTTTGGTCAATGATGGACCACGAATACAACAGTGGTCCCATAAGATTACAATAGAGCTGAAAACCTATGGCCTGGTGACATCGTAGCTATTATACCATCATAGTGCAATGTATCGCACATGCAAATCTATGATAAAGACACAGGCTGGGCACTGCAGCTCATGCCTGTAATCCCAGCACTTCAGGAGGCCGAGGCAGGTGGATCACCTGAGGTCAAGAGTTCAAGACCAGCTTGGCCAACATGGCGAAACCCCTTCTCTATTAAAAATACAAAATTAGCCAGCATGGTGGCACATGCCTGTAATCCCAGCTACTCAGGAGGCTGAGGCAGGAGAATTGGTTGAACCCGGGAGGCGGAGGTTGCAGTGAACCAAGCCCATGCCATTGCACTCTAGTCTGGGTGACAGAGAGAGACTCCATCTCAAAGGCAAGGCAAAGCAAGGCAAGGCAGAGCAGGGCAGGGCAGGGCAGGGCAAGGCAAGGCAAGGCAAGGGAAGGCAAACATACATTGGTTTGCCATGGACATATTTCTGAAGAGTGATACCTCCTTAAGAAGCTCCTCCTGCAGGTCCGTCAGGAGGTGTCTGGAGAAGACGTTGTCACGATAGCTCCACGTGTGTTATGGCCCCTGAAGAGCTTCCTGTGGGACAAGATGTGGAGGTAGAAGACGGTGACACTGATGATCCTGACCTATGTAGGTCTAGGCTGATGTGTGTATTCGTCTTAGCTTTCAACAAAACAGATTAAAAGTAAAAAATATATATATATTAAAAATAGTAAAAAGCTTATAGGATAAAAATATAAAGAAAATATATTTTCACAGCCGTATGTTTGTGTTTTAAGTGACGTTATTATAAAAGAGCCAAATGTTTTTTAAATTAAAAAATCTATAAAGTATAGAAAAATGAGGTGCATTTATTATTGAAGAAAAAAGCTGTTTTAAATACATTTAGTGCAGCCTGAGTGTACAGTGTTTTTAAAGGCAACCGTAATGTATGATAAAGTCCTAGGCCTTCACATTCACTCACTCCTTACCTACTGACCCACCCAGAGCAACTTCCAGTCCTGCAAGCTTCATTCATGGTAAATGCCCGAGACAGCTGTATCATTTTTTATCTCTTACACCATATTTTTACTGTACCTTTTCTATGTTTAGATACACCAATATTTACCATTGTGTTACAAGTGCCTACAGTGTTCAGTGTAGTGACATGCTGTTTGTGGCCTAGGAGTGATTGACTAGACCATATAGCCTGGATGTGCAGTAGGCTGTATCATGTAGGCTTGTGTGAGTATACTCTATGGTGTTTGCAGAAAGATGAGATCACACAACAATGCATTTCTCAGGACTATGCCTGTTGTTAAATGACTCCTGACTATATGCCAAGTTGTCTCTACAAGACAATTTTCTTAGTCCATTTTGTGCTGCTATAAAGCAATACCTGAGGCTAGGTAATTTACAAAGAAAAGAGGGGTTTTGGCACTTCTACACTGCTGGTGGGAATGTAAACTAGTACAGTCACTATGGAAAACAGTGTAGAGATTCCTCAAAGAACTTAAAGTAGAACTACTATTTGTGTTTTGTTTTGTTTTGTTTGAGACAGAGTCTCGCTCTGTTGCCCAGGCTGGAGTGCAATGGCACCATCTCAGCTCACTGCAGCCTCCACCTCCCAGGTTCAAGTGATTCTCCTATCTCAGCCCCCCAAGTAGCTGGGACTACAGGCATACACCACCATGCCTGGCTAATTTTTGTATTTTTGGTAGAGACAGGTTTCACCATGTTGGCCAGGCTGGTCTTGAACTCCTGACTTCAAGTGATCTGCCTGCCTCAGCCTCCCAAAGTGCTGGGACTACAGGTGTGAGCCATGGCACCCGGCCAAAAAGAAGAACTACTATTTGATCCAGCAATCCCACTACTGGGTATCTACCCGGAGGAAAATGAGTCATTATGTGAAAAAGATACTTGCAAACACATGTTTATAGCAGCACCATTTGCAATTGCAAAAATGTGGATCCAGCCCAGATGCCCATCAGTCAATGAATGGATAAAGAAACTGGGGTATATATACATATGATAGAATACTACTCAGCCATAAAAATGAATAAATTAATGACATGGCATTTGCAGCAACCTGGATGGGACTGGAAACCATTATTCTACGTGAAGTAACTCAGGAATGGAAAACCAAATATATATGTTATCATAAGTAGGAGCTAAGAGGATACAAAGGTATCAGAACGACACGATGGACTTTGGAGACTCAAAGGGGAAAAGGTAGAAAGGGGGCAGAGGATAAAAGACTACAAATTAGGTTCAGTGTGTACTGTTTGGGTGATAGGTACACCAAAATCTCACAAATCACTACTCAAAGAACTTACTCATGTAACCAAATACCACCTGTTCCCCAAAAACCTCTGGAATTTAAAAAAAAAATGAAATGACAAAACCAACATAAAAATAAAAAATCTCACCTTGAATTGTAATAATCCCAACGTGTCAAGGGCAGGTCCAGGTGGAGATAATTGAGTCGTGGGGGTGGTTTCTCCCTCACTGTTCTCATGATAGTGAATAAGTCTCATGAGATCTGATGATTTTATATAAAGGAGTTCCCCTGCACATGCGCTGTTGCTGCCACCATGTAAAATGTGCCTTTGCCTTTCCTTTGCCTTCCACCATGATAGTGAGGCCTCCCCAACCACGTGGAACTGTGAGTTCATTAAACCTCTTTCCTTTATAAATTACCCAGTCTCAGGTATGTCTTTATTAGCAGTGTGAGAACAGACTAACACAATCCTACAAGGCAGAGAAGGTCAGAGAGGAGCCAGATACATGTAGAGACAGATCCCAAGGGTATACTGGCCTTATAACAACCTGCTTTCATGGGAACTAATCCATTCCTACTACAACTAATCAACCTCACCAGAAATTGCTACCAAGAGAATAGCACCAAGCCATTCATGAGGGATCCACCCCCATGACCCAAACACCTTCCACTGGGCCCCACCTCCAACGCTATCCCACACTGGGGATGCATATCAACATGAGTTTTGGTAGGACAAACTCAAACCCTAGCAGAATATTACCTCATTAATGGAACATTATCTCATTAATAGACCAACAAAACTGGATTTTAATATTGACCATGAAATGACATATTAAGCAATGAAAAATCTGTTTGTAATTTTTATAACAACAATGTTAATTATTAATATTGTTATTATTGTATTAATATTAGTATTATTGTTTTCTAGAACTATCTATTCCAGGTTATTCTTCAAGTTCTCATTCAGCTTGATTGTTTGTGGCTAAGGAAGTTTGATCATGATTGCATAATGGTTTTGCTTAAAAATTTCTCCAATTCAACTGAAAATAATTTAATTCCATGTCAGACAAAATGCTACATAAAAATTCATGTTTTGTAGATAGTTGAGAAAGAATCTGTGATGGCCAAGTTTGTAATGGCATTAGATGAACTAAGAACAATTTTGACTTATACTCCATTATCAAGAAGTTTGAAATACATTTGTCTCTTACCATAAGAAGAGGGCCATCATGTTTATATCAATCAGGTTAGTGCATGAGACCAAGTCTTGTAGTCTTTTTAACACTGCAATGGTTTCCATACTACTAGAGGTAATTTATTACCATCTCGTGCCTTCAAGATAATGATTTCCAGAAATGCTCTCTGTACCCAGGCAGGATAAATGGTGATCATCTCCTGGACTTTTATATGTACACAGTTACCGTTCTCTAGTTATAGGTATAATTGATGGTTAACTTCTATATAATACTTGAATTCCTCTCTAATTTTTGTATACTGGCTACCTTTACCCACACCAATTATGATAGGCCAACTAGAAACATTCCGCAGAGGCGGTTCATCAGAACTGGGTATCTGCAGTGATAGTTCAGAGTACTCAGAGTTTCTGCTAATGCTGGTGGATTAACAGACATGAATATTAAGCTAAAGAATCTAACCTTACACACAATGGCACCAACAAGGTGAAGGATTTTTCTAGGATAAAAAGTCCCACAAAAACATATTATCCATATTTCACATGTTGTAAAGTTAAGGTGATAGATTTTTGAAGAACATCGAGATTCCTGGGAAACTAGAAAAGACTGCTTTTTGCACACACTTTGTTTTTTCATATATGGCACTGTTTTTGTAATTAGTACCTGAGTATCAGCTGGCATTTTATGATGTGTAGAGCTTGGAAGGGTCAGAAAAATGTGGTGTTTGTTCCAACCTAATGCATCTGTACAGATTTAAAACCAGGAATTTCTTAACATCGCCATCTGTTAAGCATCTCTTTTTTGGCACATTTAGCTCATAGACAATGAAGTACCTCAGCAATTGTTGCCTTTTGTGTAAGTAATTAAAGTTAGTCAATAACTAGACTCAGAAGGCTTACTTTTATTTTATATATTCTTTACTTCAGGTGCGTTTAACTTGGATTTACAATCTTAACAACTCACCTTGGGATGATTTCAGTGTCTCTAGGTCCCTCATGGACCAGATTTCACCGTGGCCTACCCTGGGCCAAGCTACCAACGTCTATGGTCTGTTTTATTGTAAAAACTTCCCAGATGGTTCATTGGCTTCCACATGTAGCCCTCTGTGGATGACTTTTGCACAGCTGGAGTTTCACTGGACAGGGCTCTCCTCTGCAATGTTGAGCCAAGGCTGGGACTGATGTAGACACTCCAGTGATCACTGAGCAATGCCTGCGAGAGCAGGAGGGGAAGCAGAGAACCTTGTCAGAAGCTGGAAAGCTCCTTGTTTCTGCCAAATCCTACTGCTTTCCAGCTAAAAACAAGGATTTTTTAAAAGAGAACATTATAAACAAAATAAGCAGAACAATAAATGAGACGCTGCATAGGTTTAGTGTAATTTGTTTTCCTTGTTGATTTTTACTATAAATGCAACCAGCAGAGTTTAACTGCACTCAAGTTCTCCAGCAATCGAGAGCACCAGCACTCGGCTACAGAACCTTGAAAGGACCCCAGGCCTATGCAGCTGCATGGTTTTATAGCAACCAGCTATTATGAGACCAGGTGGTGGTGCAGGAATCTAATGTGTTGCCCAGAGACGAGGATGGTCTAATCAAACACAGCTTAAATGAAAGACAATGAGAAGATTTCACCTAAAATCCTTAACAATGGGTTTCTTCACAGAGAGTTTGAAGTTAGCTTCCACGCACTTGGCGTCTGGTAGGGCTCTACTGAAAGCTCACAGCTCAGAGGTTTCTACTCTGAAGATGTACAGACCTGGAAGAGAATTAGAGTCATATGTTATTTTAATTAGATGAAAATGGCCCATAAATATATCATCTCTTGCTCTCACTTTCCCGTTCATCAGCAAGTCCTACGGGCTCCCAAACACACCCAGAATTCTTTCTTTGCCTCCTTCTTTGTTCCCCTAATCCGTCGGTTCTCATAGTGTGGGCTGCAGACACCTGAGAGTCCCTGGGAGAGACCTGTGAGTCCACAAGACCAAAACTATTCTCATCAGAATATTAAGATGTTATTTATCCTTCTTATTGTGTTGATATTTGTACTAATGGTTCCAAAGAAATGACAGGAAGAACTGCTCATTCTTTAGCATGATACGAAGCATGGCACTGACCTGCAGCAGTGATCATTGTCCTTTTGGCCCCCACAGACTTACCTGCAAAAGAAATGCCACTTCCGTTAAAGACTGTCCCTGAAGAAGCCGCATAAATTGTGAATTGTATAAAGCCTCAACTCTTCAATGCATGTTTTTCAATGCATGTTCAATGCACAAACTGGAAGGACACAGAGAGCCTGTCTGCTACAGATGGAAGTTTGCGGTCATCTCAGAGAAAACTTTACTCACGGGACGGTTTGGGTTTTTTGGTGTTTTTTTTTTTTTTTTTTTTTCTGAGACAGAGTCTTGCTCTGTTGCCCAGGCTAGAGTGTAGAGGTGTGATCTCGGGTCACTGAAAGCTCCACCTCCCAGGTTCAAGTGATTCTCCTGCCTCAGCCTCCCAAGTAGCTGAGATTACAGGCACCCGCCATCATGCCTGCCTAATTTTTGTATTTTTGTAGAGATGGGATTTCACCATGTTGGCCAGGCTGGTCTTGAACTCCTGACCTCAGGGGATCCGCCCGCCTCAGCCTCCCAAAGTGCTGAGATTACAGGCATGAGCCACCAGGCCTGGCCAATAGGACGGTTTTTACTTTGAAGAAAGATAGCGGACAAACTAAGGGAATCCAGACTTGAGTTTATGGCTGGTATTTTCTCAGAAATGAATGGAGGGAGCCATTGCCTCAAGGAGCACAACTGACACCGTCTCTTGCCAAGAACACAATTCGAGGTCTAGAGTGAAAATCTGAATTTCGGGAAATGTATATCTGCCTCTGCACACTCAACAGATTTCAGATACTTAAAGTGTTTTCTGATAAAATCAATGGGGATATTAGGGAATGTGATTTTTTAACGATAAAATTCATGATATATGTCAATATTTGGAAGATCTGCACAATTCGGTGGAGTTTTCTAAATGACAAATGCTTGATGTTATAAATGGTATAATTGCAGGGGGACAAGATGAATTCAAAGAGTAAGAATGACAAAAGAATTTTCACATAAAAAAGTTAAAAGTTTGTTACTGTGGTTTCAGATTTCATGTTGCAATTAATCATTAAGAAACTATCACTTGTCTAGTTTTGGTACAGATAAGGAAAACATCCACAATCATAGGAAAAGGTTATTAACTCTCCCTTTTCCAACTACTCATCTATGTGGGGGTGAATTTTCTCCATATACTTCAGCCACAACAGATATCATGGCAGACTAAAGGCAGGGGCAGCTGTAAGAATCCAGCTGTCTCCTGTTAAGCTAGACATCATAAAAACGTAATAGTCACTCATCACTAATTGTTTTCGTTTCAAAAGATATAATTATTTTCCATAAAAAATAGATATTATCACTGTTTACATGCAGCAGGCTTATAATTATTGGTTTTAAATATATTAATAAATTATCCTGTTTTAATTTCTGAGAAAATAATTTCTCAGTCAATGTAGATAGATATAACCCACATAATCTCATTAAATTCCCATCACAGCCCTATGAACTAAATACTATTGTCCAATTTATATCCTGCAAGAGTAAAGGGGCCCATTATTAATGTAATTAGGATAAATTTGCCACTAAAATTAAATATGTTGATTGTAAAGACAAGGGCTGATCTGCCTTGATAAGATTTTCTCTTAAAACCACCTGCCTGCCTTGGTGAACATTCAACCATCAACTTTCTCCTCTACTCAGAAGCGGCATCTGCACGCACGAGCAGCTGGCCATGGGGAACTGGCACAAGGATTCAGGTTCCCTCCAGAACAAGCGCTCCTCTTTTCTGTCCAGCAAGGTGTCTTGAGTAGAACTACCATGGCAACAACACATGAGGCTTGGAGAGTTCACACTTAGACATCTGATCCAAATCCCGTTGATGACAGCTTTGTGTCCTTCGGCTTCTCAGCCCTGCACTCAGCCAAGCAATAAGTCGGGCTGCTGGGTACCAGAAGGATCCCTGGTGAATTACAGCTCATTCACCAGAACCAGATGAATGGTCCACCTTCTTTATGAAGCAGAAAATGCCTCTCTCTGGCAAAACCCCATCTCTACAAATAAAAAATTAAAACATTAGCTGGGCACAGTGGGGTGTGCCTGTATCCTAGTTACTCAGGAGGCTGAGGTGGGAGGATTGCTTGAGCCCGGGAGGTCGAGGCTACGGTGAGCTGAGATGGAACGACTACACTCCAGCCTGGACAACAGAGTGAGACCCTGTCTTGAAAAAAAAAGAAAAAGAAAATCCTTCTCTCAAAGCTACAAGGCTGAGAACAAAGCTCTGGCTTCTGCAGGAAGCAGCAACACAGCACGACGTGTCCAGGGTTGTTTCAAACAGTGATTCTAGATTTGGGGCAACTTTGTCCCCATGGGACATTTTGCCAGCCTGGAGGCCTTGGTGGTTTTCGTGATGGGTGTGGGTGTGGATGCTACTGACACCAGGTAGGAGGAGGTCAGGGACGTGGCTACATGTCCTGCAAGGCAGAGGACCCCCCCACAACACACACACACTGAGAAGGATACAGCCCTGCATCAGAAGAGCAAGGGTGAGGCACCCCGTTTCGGAACTGCCCTGCTCTCCAGACACCCCCTCTCTGCAACCATCCCTGCTGCTGGCGTGGCGCCCACCCCAGGAGTCCACTCATCAGGTCCCAGAGAATGTCTCTGGGGTCTGCATCTTCCATAGCATATGGAGTCCTGTCTAATTGCTAGTCCCTGCTCATCCAACATGCAGCAGAGTGCCTTGTCCAGAATGAGTATTTGATAAACATAAATAGTGGCTTAATAAATATTACTATATTATCTGTACCTCTAGTGTCAATAATCTTACAAAGAAATCGACCCACTAATAAGTTAGAGCCGCTGGATCCAATGGTAAGTTGGCATGTCCACACCAGGTATACCAGAAGTAGCACCAGGATAAAAATGTGAATATTCCTACCCCCCAAAAATAGGAGTGTGAACTCTTACATAAGGCATCTTTTTTAATTAAAAAATCTCAAAGTAACCCAAAGAATAATTATTGAAAGGATAAACCAGAGTCCTAGAAACACTGCCAAGGATTTCTTCACTTGAGTGGAAGGAGACCACGCAATGATGGCCTCTCTGAGCGGCACCGTTGCCGGTCACTCTTACTTAGCTCTCCACTGTCTGATCAGAATCCACACACAGCTACTGCGAGCCTACTATAATTGCCAACTGTTCTAGAAACTGGGGATTTGAAACGTAAAAGACTCAGCGTGGCCCTCCAAGAGCTCACAGCCAGATGGGAATGTGAAGATAATTTTTCCCAGTGGGTAAAAGTGCTAGAGACCCCAAAGAATATGCGTCCGGCCACCGTGTGAGCTCACGTGATCTCGTTTTCTTTAAAGGCAGGGGCAGTGAGGAAGGAGACCGGGAGGGCTGGCATCCAGGTAGGAAACCATGGTGTTTAGATTGGATGGTGAGAGACGCCAGGATGATGAGAAACGCTCAGAGCTGAGTCTGTTCTGAAGCCACAGTCCTCATCGGTGTGGTTCCTCCAAGTGCAGAACCCTTGAGAGAGGGGCTTCGCTCTCACTGAAACTGGGCTCTCCCTGCAGTGTGAGGCCAAACCCCAGGCCTTGGCAAAACCCCCTGGGTCAAGACTGCCCATCAGGCCTCGCAGGTGTTGGCCAGCAGCCTACCTCTTCACGCACCGCTGGAGCACAGTTCGCAGCTCCTCAACGTTCATGTTCCCAAGGGCAGCAGGATGACGGTCACCCACCCCCACAACAGCCTTCTCACCGCCTCTGCTGCAAATCCCGGCTCCCCGGCCACTAGCAAGGAACATGGGCCCGGTGTCCAGCCTCTCTCAGCCTCTGAGTCCTCATCTATAAAGTCAGCAGCGGAAAACTCACTCTCAGGATCATTCTGACAAACAGACAGCACATAAAGTGCTTGGTGTGTGCAGAGTGCTCACAGCCCTGCTCACGTCTCTCCTCCCCTCTGATGCCGTGACAAGAAAACCAGCTGCTTTGGCAGTGCAGGAGGGCCCAGCGCTCTGCTAGCAGCTGGCCACGTAACTCTGGACCTCCGGGGCCTCAGATGTCCATGACCACCCCAAATGGAGGCAGTGCTGTCTCCTTCCAGGAGCACGAAATAAGGTATGAGTACAGCCCCCGACACAAAGAAAAGGATTCCTAGTGATGGTTATTAATATCTTACGGGCAGGACACATCTACCAACCCTGTCACCAGCAGGTTCAATACAGCCATTCGATCAGCATTTATTTATCACCTTCTGGGCGATGGTGGGGCTGGGGGAGTCGGGGGGTGGGTGGTGCTGGCATAAATCAGTGAATGAGAAGGGTAAACACAGCCTTTAAGGAGACACATAAAACAGCAATTGAAAACAAGGTCAGAAAGCAGAAGGTTCTGGAACCACGGCTTATGTGTGCTGCGGCCTTGGGCAAGGTCTCTGACTTCATTTTCTCAGCTGTAAAGTTTGTCATGAAGAATAAGTGAAAGCTCACCTATAAGTCGTGAAGCACACTGCCTGGTACCCAGAGAGAACCTCCTCCGTATTAGCTGCCACTGCAGTTTTCTTACACTTAAAGCTATCATTATCATTATTATTCAGGAGAAAGGCGATTGTTCGAGTTAGGACTTTTGCAGTTGGAAATTAAAGAAACTGATTTCATGTAGAGTAAACGGTCTGTCTTCACATGACCAGTGCGTCCTTGGTCGGGACAGACGCAGGCCCAGCTGAATCCAGGAACTGAGGCGACGTCTTTGGGATTCCTGGTTGCTTTGTACTGCTTTTATCGTTTGCTCTCAGCCTAAAGCAATTCTTTTATATTCAGGTCACCTTTCTCTCTTTTAAAAGGAAAATAGCCTTTAAGATCTTCAGAATTTTATCTTCCAGTTTCCATGGAAGTTTTTTCAAACACACACACAAAAATAAGACTTCTCCCTTCTCCTGTAGCTCCTCCTGATTCCAGGAAAGGACTCTGACTGCCTGGGCTGGGCTTCACACCCACCTGGGCTGATCCTTGGGTGGGGAAGAGCGGTGGGACCAGCCAGGTCCTGCAGTACAGGCTCCCCAGGGACCGTCGTAGCAGAATCCACTGTTGGCAACCCCATTTGAATCATTGGGCTGGGAGGAACGGTTCCTCAAAGGAAAGGGGTGGGCAGAGTGGTGAGAGGCAGATACAGAGCCCCCGGCGGTAATAGACACAGACAGCCATGAAGCTGGAAAACGGCACAATGAGGTCATGACACTCTAAATGAGAGAGGCAGATTCTCTGCTGGTCTTTGGGAAGAAACGATGAAAAACATTGCCTAACTGTCACCCTGCAGGACTTCTGCCTCCCAAGGTTCACAGCTTAGTTTGAAAGTGACTCGAACTCCGGTAGGTTGCTCATTTCATTCCCAAGAATAAAATCATAAACATCTGGGCAGAAAGCTTTCTGTGGTCCACTTCCTAATGGACGTTGCATGAATGCTTGGCCAAAATTGAGTTAATTCGATTCTTAACATTCGAGTTAAAGTAGTTTTGTATTTCTTTATTTATAAATATCGCAGGAAATACTCAGTGAATCTTTGAATTGTCTTTTTTTACTTCAGTAAGTGTTCCCAAGTGCCTGCTGATCTGATTAATTCTACAATTAAAATCCAGGTCCCACAGAGCAGCACTTTTGTGATCACTAGCCCAGTGAAATCACAGGGAAGAGGATAAAATACATGTGTCCCGATGTCCTTCATACCTTCTCAACGCGGACTTTAAGGCTTTTGCAGATAAATACGAAACATGCTTTGCCAACCTTCTACAAACACACAAAAGTCCCCAGACACTTTGTGATTGCAACACCACTTGGCATCTCATCTAGTGCCTGAGGCCAGCGATGGGAATGGGAGTTTATTTTCAAAGCTGCACTCCTCGTCCTGCCAGTTAATAAGCAGGTAAGCAGGGCCTTGCTTTGGCGGTCTCCACTCCACTCCTAAACCAGACGCCCTCCCCTTCACCCCTTGATCTTCTGCCCTCCGGTCCTTCGCCCTGGGACGCTCCTCCTGCTCTGCCTCACCAGTTCCTCAGGACCAGCCTTCCCCCAGTCTCACAGGGTGACCCCCTCCTCGGGGTGTTGAGGACCCCTGTGGAGCCTCCAGCATCTGTGCTTCCCTGCATCGAGGCACAGTGAAGGTTGCAGGATAATCGTCTGCTCACTGTCTCCTCTGCTAGGTCCCCTTGAGGCTCAGAACCTCGCCGCATCAGTGGATGTCACCCGGGAGGTGTTCACACTGTTCACTGGGCAGGTTAACTTATTCCACAAGTACCTGGACATGCAACCCTGAAGGAGGCGTGGTTCCGTAGGCCCTAGAACATGAGCTCGTGCAATCCTCACGGCTTTCCTGTTGGGTATTCGCCATTGCCTTCCCATTTTGCAGGTAAGGAAACCGGTGCAGAAAAGTGAAGTAAAAGCCAAAACCCCTCCCAGGTAGGAGAGGGCCAGATCCAACCCAGGCAGGGGCCCTAAAGAGCGACTTGCTGTGAGAATAAAGTTAAAGGACACACAAGGAGCTGTGCAGACGTGGCTGCAATGCACCTGTGCCCAGCACCATGGTCTCCTCCCTTCTAGAAATTCACCACAGCCCTGGCAGCCTCCCAGCCTGAGAAGTAGGCGTCACCTCATCAGGAAGCCACTCTCTGCTTTTCCAATTCCCAGGAGCCCCAGGTACCCTGTCCACTCATTTCCTTAGACATGGCGTTGGGCACACCGCACTCTGCAGAGGGGCCTTCCCGTGTCCACGCTGCATGACTAAAACGCAGTGGGGTAGCAGGTCCAGGATCCTCCCTCAAGATGAGAAGAGCTGGCTATGCCTGGTTTATGGATAGTTTTACAGATCGTCACACACAGCCTTCCCGCGCCATTCTATTTCCATCCTGTGGAGATCCTGTGTGGAGGGAGCTTTATTCCCTTACACCCTGTTTAAAAACATGCTGATCAGAAAACTGTCGATCCTCTTTCTGCCACCGTAAATGAGTTCGTGTTTTCTAGAACTTTGCGTGCTGGCCTCGTGCAGCGAGAGCTTCTCTGGGTCTGGCTCCTGTCACTCAGCACGATGACTGTGAGTTTCCTTCCTGCGCTGCATAGGTGAGGAGCTCGTCTCTGCTCACTACTGAGCACTGTTCACCGTGTGGACACGCCCGGGTGTGCATATTCCTTCACCTGTTGGGAGACAAAGGGTTGCTCCCTTTTGGAGATACTATGAATGTGGCTGCCATGAACATTCATGCGCAAAACAACCAAAACACTGACAACTCCTGCGAGGTCAGGCTCTGCCCTCCCACAGACATCCCCACCGCTCCACTGGAGCGTCCTTCTACCACTGCCCTGGAGCTCTTCCCAGGCTCCTCAGCCTTTGTTTTAAATATGCAGGACACACTCCCACATCCTCTGAACCCTGTCGATCCTGGATGCCAGGAGCTTTGGTTTCCATCACTGGGAGAGGTGAGTCACCCCATCTCTGTCTCCGTAGCCACTGACCCACTGACTTTTATCATTGTCCCCCAAGAATTCTGTGAAAGTGATAACTACAGCCTGCCCTATGTACATGTGGACATCACACATATAACTACAGCCTGCCCTATGTACATGTGGACATCACACATATAAACACATACTTTTACACACACACAAAATCAGGGTCAAACAAAAAGCCAAAAAGAAAATGTTTAAGTGAGCACAAATGAAATCCATGTGGGATAATGCTAGGATGGAAAGAGATTCATAGTCATCAATACATACATCAGGAAAAAAGATGGGTGCTGAGTTTCAAAAGAAGCTAAGTGAGCAATCAGTAAAATTAGTAATGAATAAAGAAGCCCCAGAGAACAAGGGAGACAGAGACTACAGTGTTCACTGCAGCAGACTCTTTAACATTCAAGAGTAGGAAAACCCTGACTGTCCCTAGCAGAGGAAGACAGAGGCTAGGGTGTAGCCACGTAATAGCACACACGACAGCTGTCACGATGGGTGAGCTGGAGCTACCTGTCCATAGCAGCTACATCTCAAAAGCAAAACGTGAAACAAAAAGCAAGTGACATAAAGGCACATATAGGCTAACGCAATTTATGTGTCTTAAATACAGAATACCTGGGAAGGACAAAGTATGAGATATTTTTAGAAGCAAATATGTATCATAAAAGTGTAAAAGCTTGCCTGATCCTGATACTCACTCACTTCAGAAGAGTGATTATTTCTGAAAGGAAAGAATGAGAGCAGGAATTAACGAGTTTCAGCTTTTTCAGTGTTGCTATTTATTTAAAAAAAGAAAAAAGAAAGAAAAGAATACAGGCCTGAGGCAAATACACCAAACTCTCACATCTGTTTCGTCTTAGTCGGGGACACATAGATGTCTTATATGATTTTGTCTACATTGCTGTATGTTCAAAATATTTCATAATCAAAACAAAGAAAACTACTGGGTCCATCTTTATAATTATCATTTTAAACCTCTTTCGATTATCAAAGCATTTTTTATATGTCTAAGAATGGGACATGGATTTGTACGGGTTGGCTGTGAATCAAATTACTAGCATCAAATTGAACCTTGATGTGACTTGAACGATGGTTAAGCCTGTTTACCTGCGGAGACGGAGTCAGGCAGCCTGAGGTTATACCCAATCAACCATCCCCTCCTATTGAACACCTTCTTAAAAAAATCCGAACTCAGCCTCTTCTTTTCATCCCACGATCACTGTCCTTGGCTGCACGCCCCAGCCCCCAGCCAGCAGTGCCATGCAAATGACACGAAGCGGAAACATGAGCCAGCAATACCAAGCGAAATGTCACCCTACTGCCAGGCCGTTTCCCCTTTTTTTTTGTTTTTTTGAGGCGGAGTCTCGCTCTGTCTCCCAGGCTGGAGTGCAGTGGCGGATCTCAGCTCACTGCAAGCTCCGCCTCCCGGGTTCACGCCATTCTCCTGTCTCAGCCTCCCGAGTAGCTGGGACTACAGGCGCCCGCCACCTCGCCCGGCTAGTTTTTTGTATATTTCAGTAGAGACGGGGTTTCACCGTGTTAGCCAGGGTGGTCTCGATCTCCTGACCTCGTGATCCACCCGTCTTGGCCTCCCAAAGTGCTGGGATTACAGGCTTGAGCCACCACGCCCGGCCCCGTTTCCCCTTTTTAATACTATATTAGTCCATTCTCGCACTGCTATAAAGAAATGTCTGAGGCTGGGTAATTTATAAGGAAAAGAGGTGTTTTTGTTGTTGTTGTTGTTTTGCTTTGTTTTGTTTTGTTTTGTTTTTTGAGACTCTCTTGTCACCCAGGCTGGAGTGCAATGGTGCAATCTCTGCTCACTGCAACCTCCGTCTCCCAGGTTCAAGTGATTCTCCTGCCTCAGCTTCCCGAGTAGCTGGGATTACAGGCAACTGCCACCACGCCCAGGTAATTTTTGTGTTTTTAGTAGAGACAAGGTTTCACCATGTTGGCCAGGCTGGTCTCACACTCCTGACCTCAGGTGATCTGCCCACCTCGGCCTCCCAAAGTGCTGGGATTATAAGCATGAGCCACCACAGTTGGCCAGAAAAGAGGTTTAATTGGCTCATGGTTCCACAGGCTGTGCAGGAAGCATGGCAGCTTCTGCTTCTGGGGAGGCCTCAGGAACCGCCTGAGGCCATCTGGGCAACGTGGCACAAATGGCAAGGCAGAGCAGGTCTCTCACATGGCATCTCATATGGCAGGAGCAGGAGCAAGAGAGAGACGGGGAGGTGCACCCTATACACTTTTTAAAAAACAGATCTCAGGGCAATTCACTCACTCACTGTCAACCACTATCACCGAGGGGACAGCACAGAGGAGACGGTGCCAACCCGTTGGTGAGAACCCCACCCCCATGATCCAGTACCTCCCTCTAGGCGCCACCTCCGACGCTGGGGATTACAGGCGACATGAGGTTTGGTGGAGACGCAGATCAAAACCATATCAAATATTACAACCGCCTGCAGTTTCATGAGCTGTCAGCTGCTCGCCATCAGCAGCCAGGGAAGCTTCACCAAACACAGGACAGGAATTCTCTCAGGGTAGATGCCAAATTCCAGGCCATTTCCTGCTTTCTTTCCTTCTAAAGTCTTTTTTTTTTTTTTTTTTTTTTTTGAGACGGAGTCTCGCTCAGCCGCCCAGGCTGGAGTGCAGTGGCGCCATCTCAGCTCACTGCAAGCTCCGCCTCCCGGGTTCACGCCATTCTCCGGCCTCAGCCTCCCAAGTAGCTGGGACTACAGGCGCCCGCCACCTTGCCCGGCTAGTTTTTTTTTGTATTTTTTAGTAGAGACGGGGTTTCACCGTGTCAGCCAGGATGGTCTCGATCTCCTGACCTCGTGATCCGCCTGTCTCGGCCTCCCAAAGTGCTGGGATTACAGGCTTGAGCCATCGCGCCTGGCCCCCTTCTAAAGTCTTATTTGTTCCCATAAACTCTCTTGTTTTCTGATTTTGTATTTCTGTTTTGTTTTGTTTGGCTTGAGCTAGCCTGAGCCAGTTTTTCATGCTTGTGGCTGGTACCTGTTTCCTGGGGGCTGCCATTATAAAGTACCACAACCTGGACTGAAAACAACAGAAATGTATCAGGCCACCAGCCAAGAGACCAGAAGTCAGAGACCAAAGTGTCTCAGGGTTGGCCCCTTCTTGAGGGCTCTGAGCAAGAATCTGTTCCCTGCCTCCCCGGCCTCAGTGGCTCCCAGCAGGCCTCGGTGGCTCCCAGCAGTCCTCGGTGGCTCCCAGCAGGCCTCGGTGGCTCCCAGCAGTCCTCGGTGCTCTTTGGCTTGTGGCTGCACCACTCCCATCTCTGCCCCTGTCACAGGACACACTCTCTCTGTGTCTCTGTGTCCAAATTCCCCTCTTCTTACAAGGACACCCATCCATGCATTAGGACTTGCCCAGTCCAGCATGGCATCATCTCAACTTGATTATAGCTGCAAAGAAAGACCCAGCCTCCAAATCATGTCGAGTTCACAGTGCACTGGAAGTTGGGACACGGACATATCCTTTGGGAAGATGTTATTCAACCTGCAACGTTGCCCAAATGACCTCAACTAATAATAAATAAAGTGTATTCCATTTAGTGTGTAAATAAAGTTTAAAACAGAGCCTGTTGCTTTTGCATTAAAGAGCAGTCCTGAACTCTTCAAAATCCCTCGTGGCCCTGGGACAGGGGGCGAGCCCCTTCCCTCTTCCTTCTCACCCTGCACCACCCCACCCCACAGCACCCACTTCCTCTGCCCGAGACACTCGTCTCTCTGCCGTGCCCACATCTGTGTGGTGGAAAGTGCCTGCTGATCTTTTGCATGACCGCTAATCCAGCAGAATACTTTAACAGATACAATCGCTTATATGCACAAAAGGGCATGGGCACTCCCCGTTGTCATCCTCGGGAGTTGTCGCCATTGACTCGAGAAGTCACGTGCTGAAGATGTGGCTCAACATACGTCAATGCTCCTCGTTGGGAATTGTCTTCAAAAACAACTAAAGACAAAGCCATATTCTTTTTAGTTCAAAACAACATCAACATCTCATCTGTTCTGCTTGTTTCTCAAAAGATGAATATTCACCACTATCCACGACAGTCATGAGATGGAACATCACAACTGAAAAATGTGAATATTTGAGAAAAGAGTAAGATCTCCCACAAGCAATGTAAGAAGACAAACTGAGAACCATCCTGTTCAACTCATATCACACATGGCCAACTTCCCGAATCCATAAAAAAATTTCTACAAAGCATGAAGACCAATAGACTCATAAGCAGAAATGGCTAAAGGCCGTGAACAGAAAGTTCACATAGCAAGAACTCATAGTGCGAAAAGAAGCCCAACCTCACTTATTATAAAAACTGTACCAAGATAACTTATCACCTCTCAGATCAGCAAGTCTGAAAAGTTTGATAACACACAGCGGGACAGATTCTTAGGAGGGCAATTTGGCATTAATTATCAATATAATGTGTATAACCTTTGACCCAGCAACTACCTCTACAAATACATTTACATGTGTGTTAAGTGATGTGGTGTAAGGTATTTCTTTACACCATTATTTGTTATAAACATCAGAAATAACCTAAATATGTCTCACTAACTTGGGTATTTAGTATCTTAGTATTTATTTACTCTGGGTAAATAAATTATATCACATTCATAAAATAAAACTCTATACAAATGTTTACAAGTGAGTATGTTTCCTAGCTTAGTCCTATCAGGTTGCTACAACAAAACACCATAAGCTGGCTGGCTTTCACCACAGAAATTTATTTCTCACAATTTTGGAGCCTGGGAAGTCTCAGATCAGTGTCTGGTAAAGACCTGCTTTCTGGTTCCTAAATGGTGCCTTCTTGCTGTGTTTTCACATGGTGGGAGGGGCCAGCCAGCCCTCCAGGGCTTCCTCCAAAAGGGCAGGAATCCCATTTGCAAGGGCTCCACCCACATGGCCTAATTGCCTCTCAAAGGGGATCCCTGGGGATTCAAATGGTAACGCATGTATTTGGAGGGGATGCAAACACTCAGACCATAGCATCCCTCAAGTACTAATAGGCTATTACGTGTAAAAAAAAATGTGGAACAGCTTACAAACTTCATGTATATACATTTTATATCATATAGTGCCTTAAGGGCTGAGAAAGGGGAAAGTGCCTATGTATACCTCTGTATTTTAGCTACGTATTTGCTTCTCTATGCATCATGTATTTCTGGAAGAATACATTAGGAACTGATGATACATTTGTTATGTCTGCACACTGAAGATGAGAGATAGGGCTTGAGATCTGAGAGCCAAGGGCAGGGAGCAAGCACTTGGCCTGCACACACTCGGCCAGCACTGTCTTCTGGAACATTCTCTTCTAGAATCCAGGCAACAGTGTAGGCACACTTTCCAAATGGTGAGTTATAAAAAATGGTTTAGACAGTTTCACAATTTTTTTAATATTTACATGATCTCCCTAGGTGGCTAAAGGTAACATCTATAATTTTTACATTTTTTAAACATATTCAGTTACTTTAATCTCCCCCTGTATAAACATATAAATCATAGATAGGAGAAAAGTCTTACTTAGTTCCTCCACTGTTTATTAGGCTCCCCACTGTCAATGAAATAAATGACTAAGATACTATCTTTCAGGTTATTTCTCACAATGACAAGGTGAAACTCAAAAGGATTTTAAAAATATAACCAACCACAAAACATTTCCCATGCTTTCACATTACTCTCAAAGATTTGGAATATTTTACGACACATGACTTTTTGCGTGATTCCAGCTTTTTATGATTTTTCTATCTATATTCCAAATTCTGTTACTGTAGGCAAACATTCCTTCAAATCCTTTTCAAAATATAAAATTACTAAATTAAGGTGCAATAAAATATATTCATTCAGCCAACAAATATTTATTAATGTCTGCTACACAAAATGAAGGCTCTATTAGACCTACTCTATCCAAATAAAAATGAAGAAAGAGAAGTATAAACAAATTTAAAAGATTAATAAGAAATTCTAAATAATAACGTAACCTCACAGTGGGCCTGGTTAGAAAAAACACACTTCCCCGTCCTTCCTTTGTTGAAACGCTCCCTATCCCATGCGGAGATGCTCTCGGGACCATTTCTGACTTGTGAAGGATGGCAGGGAAGGAAGAATCAGAAGACCATGCAAACTAGCTCCAGCATAGCTGGGTTTCTGAACACATCCAGAGGTCACACGTACAAACACATCTGTGGCAGAGCTGGACCCACAGGCCGTGAACATTTCTATGCAGTGTGTTTTCCCTCACTCTGAGTCAGGTATCAGTTCCTTCCCTCGCCAAGACACCTGACTCTCGCCTCCGCTTCTCTTCTCTCTGCAGACCGGCTTTCTCTGCAGACCGGCTTTCTCTGCCGCTTCTTAATTTCTCCTTTCCCTGGGGGTGGCTCCAGTGTGGTGCTACTTCCACACAGCCCCTTACATCACCAGAGCCCTGCATCAGGCGACTGCAGTCAAAGGGGAGAGAGAGAGGGAACGCGGCTCCACCTAGATCTTGGGCGCCCTACGCCTGGGTCAGTGCCCCGCTTCTCCCACCTTCTAGCTAAGGTCAGCAAGCTCAGACACCCCTTTATTCCAGGTGTGATGGATGGTGAGGCAGGTGAGAATGGAACTCAAGCATCGCATGGAAACCGACCGACATCTGCTGCAAGACTCAAAGTACCTGGGGGATTATTCCAGAAGTTGGTTTTTGCTTCAATAGTTTTATGGAAGAATTTAAAATGTGTTGCATACTTTCTTGCAAATACGATCTCGTCACACTCGCCCACTTACAACTTTACAACTTTTTAATGGCTCGCCCTTGTCCTCAGTGTAAATCTCAGAGTTCTCAGCCTTAAGCATCTTCCCTCTCCTAACCTCTGCTCTCCTAACCTCTCCCCTCCTAACCTCTCCTAGCCTATCTTATTTCATAATCCTCTCCTCATAAACATTCTTCCTTACTTCCAGACCTTTGCACGTCCTGTAATTATTCTTGGAATTATCAGCACTTCATGCTATATAAATGAAACTGAAACCTTTAATTCTGTTTCTAGAGTTTGAAAAACATTTGCAATCAGGTCTGCTCCAGAGAAAAGTGGGAGGTAAGAATAAAAATGGTGTGCAGTGTGTTTGATCTCCCAGTGAAGCCCACCTCCTTGCCAACACGCCCACCAGGAGCTTGGTTCACTTCTGATCTTTCCTCCACCCTAGTGAAATCAGATCAGGGAAGATCCAAAATTCACTCATCCAAATGAAACTAGCTCACAGTTTCCATTTCATTTACCACTCCCAGTGCTATCTGCATTGAATCATGAATCAAAATTTTAAGATTAAAGTCATAATGTTAGAATGTTAAACTGTCCATCTTCAGCCAGTAGAAAATGGACATTATTTTCCATTTGAAAGGCAGGTGGAGCCTTTCCAATGACTCTGAGTTCAGTTTTCTGCCATTGTATAAGGCAGAGTTCGGCTGCACTTTCGTTGTCATGAAAGTACGTATTGCATGGATGAATAACGGAAATTTTTCATAAAACTATCTGTGATTGCATCTGCCAAGGCTGGTCTGCAGAGCTGCACATCAACACAATAGCTCGTATGAATTTCCACAATAGGCCAGAAATGATTAAATAATTTTTGTAGAACAGCATTTGAAATTTTGCTTCTGTCTCTATTTTTCATAATAGTCAGCAGAGAACCGATTGCATCCCTCCAAGAAATGAATAATTTGGCATTTTAAAGAGGTTCAGAGGCACACATTAGCACAGAAAAACCATTACGAGTCAGTGTGTCAGGCACACACATCTCGGCGGCCTTTTCAAGCACTTTATCTTTCAACTCTACCAAATGCTATTTTTTAAAAGCATCCAGATTTCTATCCTAAAGGCAATTATTTTCTTAAAGTTCATAAAGGGTAGGAGACAAATGAAAAATGCATTTTAACATGTATGTCCCCCACATCTGTGTCCCCCAGCAATAAAATCTAAATAGTATATTAAACTGCAACTCTGAGAGCTGTGAGGAAAAGGGGCTTGCATAATTCTAGTCCACTGTATTAAGAAATCCATGAGATGGTCTAAAACCATTTTATGTCCATACAAACAAAGGCTACACAAATTCCCCAATGTTCTTATGAAACTTTGTCAATGCCTTCTGTGACAGACAGATTTCATGTGTGAAATTGGCTAGGTGACAGTACCCAGTTATTCAATCAAATGCTAATCTGGGGTTGCTGCAAAGACATTTTGTAGATGTGGTTCATATCTATCATCAGGTGACTTGAAGTAAAAAGGTAGATGAGGTCCACTCACATACTCTTGGAGAAGAGGAAGGTCTGCTTCAAGATTGAGCATCAGCTCCTGATTCAGCTTCCAGGATGCCCACCTGCCCCTTGGATTTCAGAATTACCAGCCCTACAATCATGTGAATGAATGTGTTGAAATAAATCTCTTGATTGATAGATAGATGATAGACAGACAGACGGATGGATAGATAGATAGATAGATAGATAGATAGATAGATAGATAGATAGATATAGAGACATAGAGACAGAGAGATAGAGAGATAGGGAAAGATAGACGATAGATAGATGATAGGTAAATAGATAGATAGATAGATAGATAGATAGATAGATAGATAGATACAGAGAGATAGATAGATAGCTATCTTCTAATGGTTCTGTTTCTCTAGAGAACCCTGACTGATACATTGTCCCATGTGATAATATTCACTAACATACATTTCACACCCTATAGTTTTCTCAAGGGGAAATGCTCTGTGAATATATTAATGATATGAAGCCCTGTGAAGGTTTTGTCTATGTGAACAGATTGTTTTGGTGGCATTAAATCAGCTTTTTCAAATCATAATTCCAGTTACCTGAACAAGTTGCCTGAGTTACTGAAGCAACCAGAAGAATCAAGACCAAATTACCTCTTACCATTTCCAGGATGTAACCCTAAGGAGCTGACTAATAGTTGTTATTGTTGCTGTGTGTTCTAGTTGGAAAAGTCAGAACCATACAAATGGAATTGGTGTACTACAAACATAACACAAAGATGGGAGGTGAGCCTGTGGGTACTTTCTTCGATGTTTCTCAAGGAAAAATGGGGGCATACAACTCTCACTTAACCAGGTTAAACTGCTATTTTTCTGCTGACTTGATGATTACATTTCTGTCTCATTTCCTGATTTAGATCATCAAATTTAAAGTCAGTGCACCTATAATCCCAGCACTTTGGGAGGCCGAGACACGTGGTTCATGAGGTCAGGAGATCGAGACCATCCTGACTAACACGGTGAAACCCTGTCTCTACCAAAAAACACAAAAAAAAAAAAAAAAAAAAAAAATTAGCTGGGCGTGGTGGCGAGTGCCCATAGTCCCAGCTACTCAGGAGGCAGAGGCAGGAGAATGGCATGAACCCAGGAGGCGGAGCTTGCAGTGAGCCAATATCGCGCCACTGCCAGCCTGGGCGACAGAGTGGTGAGACTCCGCCTCAAAAAATAAAAATAAAAATAAAAAATAAAAAAATAAAGTCAGTGCACCAATGAGCAGGCCTCCCTCATTCTTCAGTAGAGCTCCTCTTAAAGTCTCCACTAGTCCTTTCTAGTGAAAGCCTATAAACGCTGGAAATAAAAAGTGGAAGCTGCGGACCATCTCCTCGGGAATTAACACTGCCTCTCCTGGAAGACAGGCACACCTCACATTCTGATGCGAACACACACTACAACAGATGACACACGGCTTCTCGACCGCCCTCACTCCTCACAGAGCGCCCATCTTCTGTCCCGCATACAGCGGCATGTGACAAGTCACTGGACCTTCTGAGCCCAAATACCTGATATCCTTGATTTTATAAAGGCAGGTGGGAATTATAAACACTCACGTAAAATGAACCAGGGGACCTTGCACTTCCAAGAAATCTCACAGTTTTTAAATCCTCTTGGTAAATATGAACTTTTTTTTTTTTTTAGTGACTGGATCTCACTCTGTCACCCAGGCTGCAATGCAGTGGTGCTATCACAGCTCACTGAAGCCTCGACCTCCTGGGCTCAAGCAATCCTCTCAACTCAGCCTCCCGACTACCTGGGACCACAGGTGTGAGCTGTCTCGCCTGGCTAATTATGAACTTTTGTGCATTGGCTTTGCTGAAAGCAAGAAACAGGTCTATTCTGCTGAATGTGGGCTGAGCTTACTCTGTCAGCCCACTGGTATTTCATTCAAGTTAATTGATCCACCTGGCAATATGCATTTCATAATTACTGCCAAAATTACCATGACTGCATTTATCTGTGTAGAGTGTGTGTTTCACCTGGGCCTCCAGTAGATTAAATAGCACAACTCTAGACTTTATTTTTTTTTTAATTCCTTTTCCTTTTTTTTTTTTTTTTTTTTTTTTTTTTGAGACAGAGTCTCACTCTTGTAGCCCAGGCTCGAGTACAATGGCGTGATCTCGGCTCACTGCAACCTCCGCCTCCTGGGTTCAAGAAATTCTCCTGCTTCAGCCTCCCGAGTAACTGGGATTACAGGTGTGCACCACCACACATGGCTAGGTTTTGTATTTTTAGTAGAAATCGGGTTTCACCATGTTGGCCAAGCTGGTCTCAAACTCCTGACCTCAGGTGATCTGCCTATCTTGGCCTCCCAAAGTGCTGGGATTACAGGCAGCTCTAGACTTGATGTGATGACGATGATGATTTAACACAAATGCCATAATTCTATTAGGTTCTCCAAATTTTTATTGTGATTTCACATGCAAATTCTTATTTAATACTCACGACATTCTATTTTACTTTACAGATGAGGAAAACTGGCCTTAAAGAGAGCAAGTGACTCACCCATGAGGAAGTGACAAATCAAAAGGGGAGTTGGCAGCAGAGCCCGACACCCAGCCTGCGCACTTCCCCTCCTAAGGCCATCTCGGATCTGTAAACCCCTGACGTCTTTCCAAGCTCTTCCCAGACACACACCAGCAGGTCTGATTCCCATCCCACTGAGGACCTCTGTGTGTAAGGCCTCCTGTTCTGAGAACTCTTTCTCCCCGTGGACAGCAGAGACTGGGCCTGCACACAGAGGTCTGTCTTCTGTTTGGTTTTCCAGGCGTGGTTCTGGGAACCAGCGCTGTCTAACATACATTCAGAACATCATGAAACCAGAAAAAGGAAGGAGAGACCAGCAATATGAGAGACCCGGGACTTTCCACTTCTAAACTCACATATTAGAAGCGGGCTCCACAGCAAGATGGATAGAAACCAATCAGCCAGTCCAGAAAGAGAACACAGTTACTTTTATGACGGACATCGATACCCATTCATTGATGGGAGGATCCTAATGATATTGTGCTAAGTGGAAAAGCAAGTTACAAAAAAAATTATAGCCTGATCATAGTTTTATACATAAAAGAGTGAAAAGTGAAAGTTCATACCATGCTCAGATAATTGTTTCTCAGTGGTATAATTTGGAGCCTTTTATGTTTAAAAATGTTTTTCTTCATTTTCTAACTTTTAGCCATAAGTAGGCAGTGCTTGAGTAACATAACGTTTGAAAGACAGTTATGGCTAATGGCTAATCATTTATGAGTAGGCTACTCAGTTACCAAACACTCTTATGCCCAAGACCTCTCCCACCTCCTGCCCAGTTTTCTCCAAACAGCCCAGGAGTCTGGGCAGGAAGTGGGCAGAGCCAGCACTGATGCCCAGGCTCAGCAGGGACAAGGAGGTGACTGGGCCTCCATCCTGGGTGTTAACAAGCTTCTTCCCTCCTCTGCTTATAAAGCTGCTCCAATTTGCAGAAGAGTCAACTGGTGACTGTTTCAGGACCTGAAGTGAATGAGCTGAGGAACTAACTGTGTGTCACTCTTAGTTGCCTACAGTGGCATTACCACTGCGGGAGCAGCAGTCACGTCTCTCCATCCCATGGGAATGCTCAGCACTCAGGCCCCACCTGCAGGACGGCAGAGGTATTTGCAGGTACAACCGGCCCAGAACATACTTGGGAAAGCAGGGACGAGTCAGTTAGATTTCCCACTAGGTTTTCAAACTGCAGCTCTTTTTTCATCCAGGGGGTGGACCTTGTCTGATTGGCACTCGATGTTGTATGACCCTGGAGCAGGTCTGCACAGGAAAGGGGAGGAAAACCTGTGCACTCTCTCTCCAGTTCCTGCACGCTCTCTCCCATGCCATCGGCGGTTGACATCACCAGGTCCCATCTACGGCCCGGCCCAGGCGAAGTGGGTTCCCTCTCTGTGTTGCCGGGCAGCTCTGACCGAGAGGACAAGCCCCAGCTGTCAGGAACTAATAGCATCCACTTTCCTCTTTCCCTTGAAACTCGCATCTTTCCAGATGTCACCAGTTCTGTATCCTGTGCATAGTATTCATGTTTCAAAGAGAATGCTCAAAATACTTTAGAGAATAAGCTTTTTAAATGCCCTCCGGTGCTCATGTAATTACCCACTAGGTCATGAGAAGTCATTACTGCTTTTACTCTTCATGTTTATAAATAATGGAGCCCTTCTCCTCTGCCTCTGTTCAGCTATAATTTGTTAGCCTAGTTGTGATTCCTCTGGGCTTGTGAAACTAATAATGTTTACTTTCTTTAGAAATAGAAAATACATAGATGCATAGCAAATGCTTATTTAGTCTTCACTCTGTGCCAGGCACTTCTGATGAATCTCACACAGACTCTCATTTCATCCTCAGGACAATGCCTGGGATAGGGGCAGAACAGTGACCATCACTATTCACCAGGGAGACACTGAGGAAAACACAGCCAGCAAGTTGCAGAGGCTGTGCCCAGGCTGCCCGGCCCTCACACAGGCCCCTGAGTGTCATGATATACGGCACTTCTGCCCAGGCAGCAACAAAAATCACTTTCACCTGAGTGTCCATGTGTGACTGTGAGTCCGACCTTCCAAGAAAGCTGCCCCCACACCGGGAGGGCTCACAGAACTCCTGTCGTGACCAGGCTAGCTCCGTCCCTTCTCACACTGCCATTCTTGGTTAGGTGACAGCCACACAGCCTGGGCTGATCCCCTCTGAGGGAAGCCCCCAGGGTTTTATTTGAAGACTGAGTATGAATGAGGCACCCAGGGCTGCTGGCAGCAGTGGGCCATGAGAGAACCCTGCCAAACCTGGAATACACTCTGAGGAAGCAGGACAGGTGGAGAGAGGGATGGTGGCCCCCGTCTCGTCACGGGAGCTGCCAAATTCAGTGCATCCATCAGAACCTTCTAGCAATGCAATACAGTGGCTTCCTCTTACTGCCTGCATCCTTGTTAATGTGGGTTTTCTTCTTGGGACTTGCAACCAATAAATAATGTGGTCAGGAGAGGAATATTCTTACCAACAGCCATTCAGACATGGCATTGGCTGCCTGGAGGCAGAGAAGGGGCAGCCATTGGCTATCCTTGACATTTTACAATTAAACATCCAGCTATATTATCTGTGTATGGAGCTGGCACTTGTGTAATGTGAGGCTACAGAACTAGGGGACCATAGAATTCAAAATGTAGAGAGTGAGGCCCAATCAGGAAAGAGAGGATTACTTTGGAAGTGGCCACCACACCTGTGATGCAGAGAAGAAATGGGTATGGGCTGGTGAGCAGAAGATGTGGTCCTAGTTATCTGACCTTCTGAGGCCAAGAGACTTGAAGGATTCTCTACCCCCAGGCCAAGGTATTACCAGCCAGGAAGTGGGGATTTTTTTTTTTTCTTGAGACGGAGTCTCGCTCGGTCTCGCCGGCTGGAGTGCAGTGGTACAATCTTGGCTGACTGCAACCTCTGCCCCCCGGGTTCATGCCATTCTCCTGCCTCAGCCTCCTGGGTAGCTGGGACTACAGGCACCCACCACCACGCCCAGCTAATTTTTTTGTACTTTTAGTAGAGACGGGGTTTCACTGTATTCGCCAGGATGGTCTTGATCTCCTGACCTCATGATCCGCCTGCCTCAGCCTCCCAAAGCGCTGGGATTATAGGCATGAGCCACCACGCCTGGTGGAACTGGGGATTTATCAGGACCATGGATGGAGGTCGGGAGAAGTCAGATCCTCATGCTGACCCCATGCACCTCCCATCGGGCTTTCTTTCCTCGAAAGTCATTCTTTCTGGAGAGGCTCAGCTGGTGGGCAGCCAGGGCTTTTCCTCCCACCAATGGACACTGGAATGTACCTGAGGCAGAAGCCACTAAATACAAAGTGAAGCTGGGAGAAAGCTTGTTGCCAGGATGCAGAGGTTCCCTCCAAATTCTGGGTTCAAACACGATAGCTAGATAAGATCTCTGGTTTGGGTTACTAAACAACTAAAACCAAACAAACAGAGCAGAAGTCTAAATGTCAAGGCCTTGCATTGCCAAAAAAAAGCACTAAAACTGAGCCAAGGGCCACCAAGACAAACATGCAGGAGGACCCATATCTCTCCCACAAGAAAGCCCTAGAAAATGTGGAGCCATCTGGGGGCGTCACCCCAAGGCCTTTCCAGAGTGTATTAGTCTGTTTTCACACTGCTGATAAAGACATACCCAAGACTGGGCAATTTATAAAAGAAAGAGGTGTATTGGACTTACAGTTCTGCATGGCTGGGGAGACCGCACAATCATGGCGAAAGGTGAAAGACACATCTCACATGGTGGCAGACAAGAGAAGAGAGCTTGTGCAGGGAAATTCCCATTTTTAAAGCTGTCAGATATCATGAGACTCATTCACTATCACAAGAACAGTGCAAGAAAGACCTGCCCCCATAATTCAATCATCTCCCACTGGGTTCCTCCCACAACATGTGGGAAGTGTGGAAGTTGCAATTCAAGAGGAGATTTGGGTGAGGACACAGCCAAACCATATCATTCCATCCCTGGCTCCCCCCAAATCTCATGTCCTCACATTTCAAAACAAATCATACCTTCCCAACAGTCCCCAAAGTCTTAACTCATTTCATCATTAACTCAAAAGTCCATAGTCCAAAGTCTCATTTGAGACCAGGCAAGTCCAGGCAAGTCCCTTCTGCCCATAAGCCTGTAAAATCAAAAGCAAGTTACTTACTTCCTAGATACAACGGGTATACAGGCATTGGGAAAATACAGCCATTCCAAATGGGACTAATTGGCCAAAACAAAGGGGCTACAGGCCCCACACAAGTCTAAAATCCAGTGGGGCAGTCAAATCTTAAAGCTCCAAATGATCTGCTTTGACTCCATGCCTCACATCCACACCATTCTGATGCAAGAGGTAGGTTCCCATGGTCTTCGGCAGCACCGCCCTGTGGCTTCGCAGGGTACAGCCTCCCTCCTGGCTGCTTTCAAGGGCTGGCACTGACTGTCTATGGCTTTTCCAGGCACATGGTGTAAGCTGTCAGTGGATCTACCATTCTGGGGTCTAGAGGATGCTGGCCCTCTTCTCACAGCTCCACTAGGTGGTGCCCCAGTAGGAATTCTGGGTGGGGACTCCAAAACCACATTCCCCTTCTGCACTGCCCTAGGAGAGATTCTCCATGAGGACCCCATCCCTGCAGCAAACTTCTGCCTGGGCATCCAGGTGTTTCCATACATCTTCTGAAATCTAGCAGAGGTTCCCAAACCTCAATTCTTGACTTCCATGCACCCACAGGCTCAATGCCACATAGAAGCTGCCAAGGCTTGGGCTTCAACCTTCTGAAGCAACAGCCTGAGCTGTACCTTGGCCCCTTTTAGTCACAGTTGGAGCGGCTGGAACACAGGGAACCAAGTCCCTAAACTGCACACGCAGAGGCACCCTAGACCTGGCCCATACAATCATTGTTTCCTCCTAAACCTCTGGGCCTGTGATGGGAGGGGCTGCTGTGAAGACCTCTGATGTGCCCTGGAGACATTTTCCCTATTGTCTTGGGGATTAACATTTGGCTCCTCATTCCTTATGCAAATTTCTGCAGCCAGCTTAAATTTCTCCTCAGAAAATGGGATTTTCTTTTCTGTTGCATTGTCAGACCGCAAATTTTCAAAACCTTTGTGCTCCACTTCTCTTATAAAAATGGATACCTTTAACAGCACCCAAGTCACCTCTTGAATGCTTTGCTGCTTAGAAATTTCTTCCACCAGATACCCTAAATCACCTCTCTCAAGTTCAAAGTTCCACAAATCTCTGAGGCAGAGGCAAAATGCCACCAGTCTCTTTGCTAAAACAAAACAAGAATCACCTTTGCTTCAGTTCCCAACAAGTTTCTCATCTCCATCTGAGACCACCTCAGCCTGGATTTCATTGTCTGTATCATTATCATTTTGGTCAAAGCCATGCAACAAGTTTCTAGGGAATTCCAAACTTTCCCACATTTTTCTGTCTTTTTTTGAGCCCTCCAAACTGTTCTGACCTCTGCCTGTTACCCAGTTCCAAAGTCACTTCCACATTTTCAGGTATCTTCAGCAGCACCCCAGTCTACTGGTACCAATTTACTGTGTATTAGCCCATTTTCACAGTGCTGATAAAGACATACCCAAGACTGGGCAATTTACAAATGAAAAAGGTTTATTGGACTTACAGTTTTACATGACTGGGGAGGCCTCACAATCATGGCAGAAGGTGAAAGGCACATCCCACATGGCAGCAGACAAGAGAAGGGAGGTTGTGCAGGGAAACTCCTGTTTTTAAAACCATGAGATCTTCTGAGACTCATTCACTATCACAAGAGCAGCACATGAATGATCCACCTCCATCATTCAGTCACCTCCCACTGGGTTTCTCCAGTGACATGTGGGAATTCTGGGAATTACAATGCAAGATGAGATTTGGGTGGGGACACAGCCAAACCATATCACAGACAGACACAGAGTCAGGGGCATGGCCACTGGGTCCTTGTCTGGACTGCAGAGTTGCCCATGGCTTTCCTCTCTCCTCCTCTCCATGGCAGTCTACTTATACTTACTCTGTAGCTCCCTCCACCATCCCACCACCAAACCCAGAGCCACACCCCAGAAGATGCAGAGAGCTTCACCTGACCAGATATCCTGGGCTCGGAGCTGATGGCCTCATGTGGGTGGCACTCAGTTTAATGCCATTGTGGGGGAGGGGCAAAAGGGATGTCTGGTCTTTATTTATTTATTTATTTATTTATTTTAATGAGACAATGTCCCCCTCTGTTGTCCTCTGTTGGCTGGAGATTGTGCAGTGGCACAATCTCAGCTCACTGCAACCTTGGCCTCCTGGGTTCAAGTGATTCTCCTGCTTCGGCCTCCCGAATAGCTGGTTCTGCAGGTGCCTGTCACCAAGCCTGGCTGATTTTTGTATATTTTTAGTAAAGACAGGGGTTTCGCCATGATGCCCAAGCTGGTTTCAAACTCCTGACCTCAGGTGATCTGCCTGCCTCCACCTCCCAAAGTGTTGGGATTACAGGCATGAGTCATCACACCCAGCCAAGATTTCTGGTAATTTTGAAAAGTAAATGTATGTGAGGAAGACCCCATGTGCCTGAGTGGACGCTCACCCTCTCGGGCTGTGGACCTGGTTCTATGTCCTTGAGTGGGCGTTCACCCTCTTGGGCTGTGGACCTGGCCCTGTGTCCCTGAGTGGATGTTCACCCTCTCACACTGTGGACCTGGCCTCGTGTCCCTGAGTGGATGCTCTCCCTCTCATGCTGTGGACCTGGTTCCATGTCTCCAAGTGGACACTCACCTTCTCGGGCTGTGGACCTGGCCCCATGTCCCTGAGCATCATGTTGTGAGGATGAAATCGTGGAAGTCTCTAAAACACTTACAACATAGTAAGTGCCGTGTGTTACTCAACTATTTTGACTTTGGTCTTCCATTTCCTGCAAAGAAAATAATGAAAAGGATTTAATTAAACATAAGAGGAGAGCATTCTGGGGAGACGCCATCCTCTGTGTTAATGAGAGCAGCAGAGCTAGAGGGAGAGGGTGGTTAGTGGAGTCTGTGGGCATTAGAGAAATGCTTCCCTCTCTCCTGTACTCTCAGAGAGTAATCAGAGTGGTTTACAGTCATTTGCATTCCTTTTAGCTGATAAACTGTGCTTCTCTGAGCCAGACTGGGTCACGTGGGGCCTGACCATCACTCGGGTGCTGCACTGAAGCCCTACCTGCCAGAGGGATTGACAAGGCAGAAGTCAGCAGGAAGGGCGAGGCCCCTGCCTGTGTGGAGCTCAGGTGCTAACAATGCAGGAGGCTGAGAGTGTGCAGCATAGCCAGTAAATAAGCAGGAAGGTGCCAGGTCATATTGTCAGTGCAGTGCAGAGACGACACAGTGATGTGAGACACTGATGAGATGGCTGCTTCCAAATAGGAGGCCAGGATAGGTCTCACTAGAAGAGGATTTTTTTTTTAATTGTGGTAAAATACACATGCTATAAAATCAATCATCATAAGCATGTTTAGGTGCACAGCTCAGTGGCATTAGCAATTTCACATCTTCCTGCAGCCATCACCTCCTTCCACCCCCAGAACCCTCTTTGCCTTACAAAAGAGAAACTCTGTGCCCCTTGAAGGAGGAAGGGATTTCTAAGTGGAGGCCCAAATGACTAGAAAAATGGGCTGATGTTAGGGGGCTCGTGGAGAAGAGAAAACAGCTCAGCAGAAACAGGGGAGGCAGAAACACGGGAGGCAAACATGAGACACAGAGGGTGTATTAGAGGGGGCTCTGAGGGGCACAGCCAAGCAGGGGAAGGTGGGTGGATTTTATTCTAAAAGCCATGGTATATTAGTCTGTTCTCACGCTGCTAATAAAAACATACCCAAGACTGGGTAAGTTATAAAGGAAAGAGCTTTAATGGACTCACGAACTCACAGTTACACATGGCTGGGGAGGCCTCACAGTCATGGCAGAAGGCAAAGGAGAAGCAAAGGCAAGTCTTACATGGCGGCAGGCGAGAGAGCTTGTGCTTGGGAACTGCCCTTTATAAAACCATCAGATCTCATGAGACTTATTCACTATCATGAGAACAGTGTGGGGGAACCGCCTGTGATTCAATTCTCTCTACCTCGTCCTGGCCTTGACACATGGGGATTTTAACATTCAAGGTGAGATTTGGGTGGGGACACAGCCAAACCGTATCACATGGGAAACACTGCAGGACTTCAAGTGAGGGATGTGGCGTGACCAACGCAGGGCTAACGAACCCATCTCTCCATGGCGTGGACCGAAACAGCCACTGCAGCCTGGGGAGCTTCAGGGCAGCTTGGGCGAGGTGAAGAACGGACATGCAGAGAACAAGGAAGTTTGGGGGACAGAGGGACAGGCTGTGTCAACAGCTTAGGTACATGGGGGTGCAAAGCATCTGGGACAATTCCTAGGTTCAGGGCCTGAGCCCTGGATGGTCAGGGAGATCATTCCTGGGGACAACTAGAACACTGGCTCAGAGAAGGCAGAGAGGCAGGGCCAGGAAAGATGGATCTCCATTCTGCCTGGGAGACATGGCTCCTTGGTGAACTGCAGTGTCAGACCTAGAATGTAGTGTCATAGAGAAATTTAACATTAAAAAAAAACTGGAGTAGTGTAGACTGCTTTTCTCCATATAAACCTGATCACACATTATGATACCATCAAGTTAAAAACGGCCGGGTGCAGTGGTTCATGCCTGTAATCCCAGCACTTGGGGAAGCAAAGGCGAGTGGATCACTTGAGGTCAGGAGTTTGAGACCAACCTGGACAACATGATGAAACCCCATCTTTACTAAAAAAAAAAAAAAAAAGTACAAAAATTAGCCAGGCATGGTAGCACACGCCTGTAGTCCCGGCTACTCAGGAGGCTGAGGCAAGAGAATCACTTAAGCCCAGGAGGTGGAGGTTGCAGTGAGCCGAGATCACGTCACTGCACTCCTGCCTGGGAGAAAGAGCAAGACCCCATCTCAAAAAAAAAAAAAAAAAAAAAAAGCTAAAATTACTGGTTATATCATATAATCCGTGCTCAATGAGGCTGTATGTTAATTTGCATTTATTTTAATAACCTATGGCACACATCCTTCTGCAAATAGAGAAGCAAATTTATTTTCCTAACCGAGATGAATTTCTGAAATTTTTGTTTTTGGTTGCCATAAGAACGGTTACATATAAATGTTCAATCCCAGAAACAGTAATAATAAAGATATCCAAAATAACTGAACACCATGCTGGCATCTTTCAATTAGTATTGGATATTTCAATAGATACTACAGCACAAAGCCAAAAAGCGAGTTCGCGTCAGTAAAAACTACTGAGTTTCATTTATCTTGTACAATTTAGCCAAAAGCTTTAAATACTAAGTCATTCTCCCATAATTCCTGATTATAAAACACACTTGAAAATATTAGTGTGTCCTCAAGGCTTATGATATTTGCTGTCAAATAATCACCTAATCCCATTTCACTTAAGCTATGAAGAAATGAAGTCGCAGAAATATGAAATGCTTTATCCAAGAAGAGACATAAATATATGGCCGGGAGAGACCAACAGGAGGAGCTCGGTCTCCTAACCTTTTTTTTTTTTTTTTTTTTTTTGATTCGGAGTCTGGTGTGCAGCCAGACTGCCTGCTGCCCACGCCGTACTCTAGCCCTTTCTTGCAACAAATCCAGCAAATATTTACCGAGGGCCTCCTGTGTGCCAGGCACTCTTCTGAGTGCTTGAAGTACCTAAGCGACGGTCCCATGCCTGTCCTTGAGGAGCTCACAGTGTAGTTGACACCCTCAGGGAGTCACTACCCTGCGCAGCGTGGAGAATCCATGAGCTCCTCTGAAGGCTGCTCGCCGTAAGGACTTCACGGCTCATGCACCAGGCTCCTCAAACAGTGCAGGGAACAAGAGAAGCACCCCAGGTCTCACTAATGACTATGGGTTTCCCTAGAGCTTTTTCTGCCGGAATCTCCCCCGCCCCCCTTCTCTGCTCTCCCCAGAGCCGTCCACATGCTCACCAGCCCACGTCCTCTGATTAGCGCCCTTCTTGGTCTCAAACCTCTCCTTCCTCCAGGGCAGCCCTGAAGCTCCTTGGCAGGAGCCTGCTCCAAAAGGGCCTGGCCCCAGCTGATGTCTCCAAACTCCTGTTTGGTCTCTGATGTTCTCTGATGTTCAGTCACACATTTTGTGCTCCAGAAATCCCCATGATTCCTCAGCACCTCATGCTTCCGAGACCTTGCTGGCTGGTGCTTCCACCTGGCACACCTTCAATGCCCCTCCTGCCCCTCCCCACCTGGCATCTCCCCCAGGACACCTCGAAAGACGCCCTCAGGGCCTTCCTGACTTCCGGGCAGGGCTCGTGGGTCACCCTCTGAGTTTTCCAGGTCCTCGCAAACTGCTATTGTTGCCACCCTTTGCAACTGGCCTTAACATGACCGCTGGCCCAAACGTCTCTGTGAGCAGCTCCTGGGCCCCCAAGGCCCAGTGCCAGGCGTATGTCAGGAGTGTAGCACACATTCGCAAGGCACTAAATGACAAGACTCAGGCTGAGGTCTTCTGGGAAGGAAGCAGCAGATGACACCTGCACAGGGTGGTTTTGGGGTCTTAGCTGGGGGAGGAAGAACCAGGCACAGGCAGCAGGGGGTGGGTCTCTCCTGTGGGGTGGCCCGATACTGTCCCCCGGGGTTTGTGAACCTGGAGGGTGCTAGGAGCCTGCAGGTGGGACAAGGAGGCCGGGTGTTGCCCTGGGCTGTCTGGGCACAGCTTCAGAGAGGAGGTTTGGATGGTTGGGGCCATGGATGGGAACAAGCAGAGACCCTGACTTCTGACCCCTGACCTCACTCCCCACAATGGCTCCCGTGGCCTTGCCCTGTGGTCCTCCTGAGTCTCCTCTGCTCGCCTTCCTCCCACACCTCGTGTCTTTTGTGGCCGAGTTGCTTGACTTCCACTTTAAAGGCTTTGTAGAGTGAACGCGCGGACGCCTGTTTTTCCCCCGGAGGGATTGGCTCTTGTTGTCTGGCCCTGCTGAAACAGAAAGTCACCATCTGGGAGGCTTCACAACAGAAATGTAGCCTCTCAGTCGGGAGGCCAGGAGTGCGAAATCCAGGTGTGGCCAGGCCTGTGCTCCTGCCAGGGGCTCTAGGGGAGGGTCCCTCCGTGCCTCTCCCAGCTTCTGCTGCCCTCAGCATCCCTCAGCTCCGGGATGTACAACTCTCACCTCTGCCTCGGTCTCCACATGGCATCTTCCCTCTGAGTGTCCCCTCTGCTTACAGGACACAGCCACCCACCGGAGTCCCCCAAGGACCTCGTCTCTGCCTGATTACACCAGCAAAGGCTATTTCCAAGCACAGTCACTTTCCCAGGTACTGGGTGGTCAGGACTTTGAGTTCTCTCTTCCGGGACACACTTCAACTCATAACAGTGAACTTTCTCTGTAGAAACAGTTTTTCCACCTTTGAGGACAAACTCCAGAGAAACGAAGCCTTGTGCGGGAAGAACGTGGCATTAGGAGCACCATAGAGGCAGGTCTGGGTCAGAAATGGGAGGTCGCCGAAGCCAGGGCCAAGCCTGCCTGGTGCCCACTCATCCTGCCTCTGAGCCCCTCTAGGGCCTGTCTCCCTCCCTCAGAGCTGGCTTCTGACCCCACTCCTGCAAGAGGGCTGTTCCATCTTCAGAGCCTCCCTCTGAGGTCTGCCATGGCTCCCATGCACATTCCCACTGTGCATACTCTGGACTTCCCGTCAACTCTCCCATCCTCTCAGGCTGCTTCCTGGGGCTGGTTGTTAAGATGTCACATTTAGGCCGGGCGCGGTGGCTCACGCCTGTAATCCCAGCACTTTGGAAGGCCGAGGCGGGCGGATCACAAGGTCAGGAGATCGAGACCATGGTGAAACCCCGTCTCTACTAAAAATAGAAAAAAATTAGCCGGGCGCAGTGGCGGGCGCCTGTAGTCCCAGCTACTCGGGAGGCTGAGGCCGGAGAATGGCGTGAACCCGGGAGGCGGAGCTTGCAGTGAGCCAAGATTGCGCCACTGCACTCCAGCCTGGGCGACAGAGCGAGACTCCGTCTCAAAAAAAAAAAAAAAAAAAAAAAAAAGATGTCACATTTAATCGCCTTGTTACAAGAGCATCAAACGTAGCACACAGTCTAGCACGTACACAACCCCCACCCATCCCGCAGACCCAGCTAACGCTCTCCTACCCCTCACTCTATTCCTGCCGGCCCAGCTCCTTCCCACCTCCTGGGGAGGCTGGCACTCGTTTCACCACTCCCCGCAGGGAATTCTGTTGACTGGTTTGGAAGCTGAGTATTCGTTCCTTTTTTTTTCCCCCTATGTCTTAATCTAACCCTCCATTAAGGACTGCATGTCTGTCCCCACAAAATTCATATGTCAAAGCCACAAACCCCATGGAATGGTATTTGGACATGGGGTCTTTGGAATTCAGCTTAGATTGAATCCGTGAGGGTGGCCTCATAATGAGATTAGTGTCTTTGTAAGAAAAAGAGGCCAGAGCTCAGGCTCCTCCCCTTCCTCTTTCTCTCCCTCCACCACCCGAGACACAGAAAGAAGGTGCCGTTTACGAACCAAGAAGCAAGCCCTCGCCCAACGCCAAGTCTGCCAGCACCTTCATCTTGGACTTCCAGACTCCAGAGCTGGAATAATATCTGTTTTTAAGCCACCCAGTCTGTGGTATTTTGTTATGGCAGCTGAGCTGACTAATACACCCTCAAGTGGGAAGAAAGCCCCCCTGGCTAGGTTGTGAATATATATTGCAACAGAGTGAACAGAAGTAACGTCTCAGTCTCAATAGCCAGCACAGAATTCCTCTGAAGTACAACTTGTTTGGAAACAACTGTGATCAACCCCTGGGTGAATGAGGGAGACCTCAATACCTGGGTATCCACCGATGCCTGAGCTGCAGAAAGACAGCGTTCAGCCCTGATGTGAGGATGACTATTACCTCCACACTACCGATGAAGGGAATGAGGCTCAGAGAGGTGTAGACCAGGTCTGAAAATCACGTTCAGTCCTGGCTGGGTGTGGTGGCTCAGGCCTGTAATCCCAGCACTTTGGGATGCCGAGGCAGGTGGACCATCTGAGGTCAGCAGTTCCAAAACAGCCTGGCCAACATGGTGAAACCCCATCTCTATTAAAAATACAAAAATTAGCTGGGCGTGGTAGCAGTTGCCTATAATCCCAGCTACTCGGGAGGCTGAGGCATGAGAATCGCTTGAACCTGGGAGGTGGAGGTTGCAGTGAGCCGACATTGCGCCATTGCACTCCAGCCTGGGCCACAGAATGAGACTCCATCTGAAAAAAAAAAAAAAAAAAGTTCAGTCCTTTCCTAAGCAAAACATCATAACAAAGACAAATCTGTTGATGAGGAAACTAAAGAAAACTCAAAGTTCGTGCAGTCTGAGTTCTGTCGGAAACTATTTAGATTCATTTACTTCCTTTAGCTTGGGTAATTTGGAGTTTAATTCAACTTAACAAAAAATTTATTGAGTTTATTTCATGCACAAAACATTTTGCTATTTGCTGCCATATGAGATGCCGGATAGATCTAACTTTCTGCTCTCTGGTACCTTGTGAAAGATGGGGGTAACTGCAATGTGACTTTCTTAGAAATGTCAAAGACACAATGAGGCTTTGATGGGTTACTTGTCAAAAGATGCCTTTCAATTTTATTCAGCACAGTGAATCTCTGTCACTTTGCCGAGGGCTACATGGACATCTTCATGTGAAAGTTTGTCTCTCAGCAGTGAAATGCCGGCCTGTTTCTTCCATCCACTGTCCTCAACCTGGGGTCCTTTTTCTAACCAGGAGGGCATGAAAACCCCCAAGACAGGACCAATTGATCCAAATGTGAATCCACTGTTTTGTTAAATAGTATTATCTATATGTTTTCTTTGAAGAATCCATGAATGTTTAAAACTGCCTGGCTGCCCACCTGCATGGACACTCCATCCCAACAAAATATGCACAGTGCAATTTTATAAATACTGTAAAAAGACTTTTAACTGGAACTTGTGGAGCCTGACATTTGCAGGGCTGACTGTTGGCATATGCAGTGTTTCAGGAAACCACTGAAACACCAGCAGCAGGAGCACCAAACAGAAGGCCACGTGCTGCTGCTGTCACTGTGGCCTGAGGGACGCTCTGGAGCCCAGCATACAGGGACATCTGCAGGCAGGAAGGTGGCCCCGCCCTGTGGAGTCACTGAGATAAAGCCAAGAGATGTTTTGGGGAGGAAAAGCTGTTTCTGATGCTAAAACAGGTATCTAAAACGGGACCCAGTGTTCCAGCTTCCCCAGCCTGAGCTTTGAGTGACTTCAGCTGGGACCTGGGTGCACCCGGGTTCGTTGTCACCACCCGTGCTCCTAGGGCAGCTGTCCAACCTCCCACACCCACTCCGCTCATCCTTGACTTAAAGTGAGGTTGGGGGGCAGAAAAATTGGAGAAACACACTATCTTTGGCACCCTTTTCCCTCCTCACCTTCAGCCTGAAAGTCCCAGAACCTTCCTAACCTCTCCACTTGAAAATCTCTCCTGAGGAAACCACCAGACTGAATGCTTTTGGGTCGTTGTGGAACTATTTCTCTTCCAGTTGCCAGCATTTGAACACAGTTGCTAAATCCTCCCGGCCTCTGGGAGAGGCTGGTTTTAGGCCGCAACCCCGACCCCACGCTGAAGTCGGTGTCCCGCCTCCCAGCGAGGGCCGGGATAGGGCTCACCCCTCTCCCTCACTTCCTAACAAACTGTGTGGGTCCCAGGCTGCCTCCGGAAGCTCCAGATCCAGATCCCTGACTGCGGGTGTAGGTCAGGAGGAACGCGGGGCCTCATTCAGGGCCTCCCCCAGCCTCCTCCTCTATCACCTTTAGGAGGCCGAGAATCCAGGGAAAGATCTCTGACCACTAAATCTGTGTGCAGGTGAGTCACGGCTAAACAGCAGGCTTTTTCTTTTTAACAAGAGAGCGACGAAGACTACGATGTCTCCGGGCTGCGGGACCAGGCTGCTTCCTCGCACCTGCGCGTGTTTTCCTGTCTTTTCCGCGCGCGCTTCCAGCGCCCGTCCTGCAGGAGAAGGTGCGCCCCCAGCTCCCAGCTCCCAGCGGGGCACCTGCCGGCCGGACATGGGCCTGGCCTGGGCTCCAGGGGAGGGAGGGCGCTCCCCGGGAGGACCTGCCAGGCTCCTTTCGCCTCCAGGCCGGGCTGACTCCTCCTGCAGAGCCAGGGCCGCGCCAAGTGCGTCGGCAGTTTCTGGGGTTTCCAGCCCCTGAGGACGCGGGGAGATGCGGCCTGGCACTCCTCCCGCGAGGTCGAGGTCGGGGTCGGGGTCGGGGTGGGTTCGCAGGTCAAGCCACGCGGGAAGGGTCGACGGGCCGCAGTTGGGAGCCCAGTTCGGCAGCGGGCGAGGCTCCAGGCCGCCCCTCTGAGGTCTGACCCTGCGCGTGGGCCCCGTGCGCCCCCCGAGTTCCGCGTGGGCAGAGCGGGCCCCGGGTCCTCCGAGCTCCCGGGGCGGCTCCGGCGGCCGCGTCCAGGTGGGGCGGGCCGGGCGGGATCGGCCTGTGTTTACCTGGCTCGCAGGAAGCCCGGGGAGGCGGGGCCGGGGAGCGGGGTGCGCGCCCGTCCCTCCGAGCCGCCGCCGTCAGTCACCGCCGCCGCGCGCCAGAGAGAAGCAGCCTCCAGCCCCGGCGGCCCCGGTCTCCCGACCCCGGAAGGCGGCGCAGGCTGCCCGGGGACCCCGCGCGTCGGCGCTTGAATCCGAGACGAGCCCGCCCGGGCCGAGCAGGGGGAGCAGGGCCTTGGACCCCGCGGCGCCCCTCGGCCTCGGAGCAGCGAGCGCAGCGCCGGTGGGTTACCCTCAGGGACGGGCGGGGGCTCTGCCGCCTTTGTCTCTGTGCCCCTCCGAGTGGGGACCGCGGAGACCTGGGCGGGATCCCGGACCCAAGCCCCGCGGGAGCCTGGGACGCAAGATCTGGGACAGGAGCTGTCCCGAAGCCCGGACTCAGGGTCCCTCTCTTGGCTGGGGACGCGCAGGGGGAACCTGGGCAGCGGCGCAGGTGGCCGGGCAGGTGGCAGCCGGCGTCCTCCCTGACCCGAACCCACCTCGCCGGCCCCGATCCCCACTGCGAGGGGGTGGGCGCGGGTGTAGACGCGGGTTTACAGCGCCGGGGCCGGACCCTGACAGTTGCCCAGGGGTGGTCTCCAGCCAGGCCCGGCGGTCCCAGGGTCGCTGAGGGGAAGAGTCTAGGGTGGGAGGGGACGGCGGTCAAAAGCGGCCACTCTGGGCGGGTGCGGAGAGGGCGCTGGCGGCCAGGGCGGGCTGGAGGGTCCTTCCGACTCGCGGCGCCTGCTAATCACACCCCGGGGGCCCCGCGCGCGATCGCGCCCCCGACCCTGCCCCCAGGGCGAAGCGCAGTCTCCCTCTGAGTTCCAAGGGCGGCCGCGAGAGCCCGGGTCCGGGCTTCCGCCTTCGCAGGGCCTGTCTCGGGCTCCTCCGCCCGGCCGGTCGCTGCGCCCACCTGAGCCCACGTGCGCCGCCTGCAGCCGCCCGCCGGCCCGCCCGGGTCTTCCCTGCAGCCGCCTCCCGGGCCCCACTGCCTGTCCTGGGCCGGGTGCGTCGGGTTTCGGTGGCCCCCGAGGCCGGCGTGTGTGACCTGCGGTCATTTGCCGCCACACTGTATTTTCCACGGTGCCGGGGGCAGCGCCTTGTGTCCTTTCGCGTCCACCAGAGCCCCCCGTTTTGGGAGGTGGAGTGGGGCTTGGGAAAAGGTTCAAGCGTCTTTGGGAACCCCAGTGCGACTCTGGCTGGAAACAGGCGCGTTCTGGTTCCTTGTTCCGTTTTCCAATTGCAACAACATGAGAATCAACAAGTGCTCGGTTTCTCTGCGCCTGGGTGAGGGGCGCGTAGGCTCGCTGGGTGCTGGGTTGGGAGGGGCGTGGACTTCGTTCCGGCGAGGCCGCTGCCTGGTCTGACCACAGAACGTCCCGCCTGGAAAGAGTTTTTCAGAGGAAGGAAACGTCAGGGAACATCCAATGTGTTTTTTGGACATTTTATCTGGCGAAGCTCCGGGGGACGGGTTAAGGACGGTCACCCTCAAGTCAGGGAACCATATGGATTGAGCAGGGTCCTGCCCGGAGCTCCCTGGCGGCCACCTCCAGTGATGGGCACCTCCTTAGCGTTTGGGGCTGGGGCTGTGGATACGGCCGAGAGCCAGGAACCCACCTGCCTTTCAGTAGAGAAGGCCAGGGGAAAGGGCACCGCGGCAGAGGGTGTGTGTGTGTGTGTGTGTGTGTGTGTGTGTTTGTGTGTGTCTTTTGTTTTTTAGGGTTTTGTAGGGGAAAGGGCACCGCAGCAGAGGGGTGTGTGTGTATATGTGCGTGTGTGTGTCTTTTGTTTTTTAGGGCTTTGTTTTGTTTTCTGTGAAATCTGAGGGGAAAGAACCCAGTTAAAAATTGTTGTAAATGCTGGAGTAACTCCCAGGGAGTTAACTGTTCTGAAACAACCACTTCTGCTTACTCCGGGTTAAACAAAGCTATTTTGTTCAATCCTCTTTGAAAATCCTCCAAAAGTATCACAATTCTGCCCAGAGATAAGAAAGCGTAAGATGCGTCGCTTGTTTTACACCTGGTAGCTCACGGTTCCTCCATGATTTGAGACATGGGGTTTGAGTTTGGTCAGTGGCGGTCCTAGCTGTGTGCACTGATTAAAGTTAGCCCCCAAACGCTGGAAAAAAAAAAAAAAAAGACCGCACTTTCGTGTGGTGTTTCTATTTCTGCCTGAATTTGTCAATGTTAATTGTAAGTTATTTTGTTTGACTTTTAATCCTCCTCCAAGTTCTTTAAAAATATGACATGCTTAAGATTAGCAGCTTCCTCTGTGCCTTTTCTGTCCCCAGGGAGTGTTTATCCACCACTTGCACATTGCCAGACTCTCTTTTGAGAGCGGTTTGTCACCTCTGATAACAGTTGGGACGGCCCTAGGATGCTCTCATTGGATGTCGCCATCCTATTCATATTTTCATTTTTTACTGATGAGGAAACAAGGCTCAGAGAGGTTAAGTTATTCTAAGGGCACATGAGAAGAGGGCAGGATTCAGTCCAGGGAGTCTGCACCAGTGCCTAACTGCTGCTCTGCACCGCCGTGGTGAAAAGGATGGCTTGCAAAGGTGTTCCTGGGTCCTCCTTTTAAAATTCCACCCCTAATAATGAGTGAGTGTACCCAGAGATGTCCCACACACGTTTCCCTTCAAGAATGATTTGACCATAAGGCCACTGGCATCCGTCTTTGTTCATCATCCTCTCCTTAGCTTTCTTAGTTGTCAATAAAAAAGAAAAAATATTCTAATTACTCCTTGTCTTTTTTTTTTTTTTTTTGATAAAGTCTTGCTCTGTCGCCCAGGCTGGAGTGCAGTAGTGCAATCTCGGCTCACTGCAACCTCCACCTCCTGGGTCCAAGAGATTCTCCTGCCTCAGCCTCCCCAGTACCTGGGACTACAGAGGCACACCACCATGCCTGGCTCATTTTTGGGTTTTTTGTTTGTTTGTTTTTGTTTTTGTTTTAGTAGAGATGGGGCCTCACCATGTTTGCCAAGCTGGTCTCAAACTCCTGATTTCAAGTGATTCGCACACATCGGCCTCCCAAAGTGCTAGGATTACAGGCATGAGCCACCGTGCCTGGCCTCTAATTACTCTTGGGATAATTTTAAATAAGTGGCCATTAAGTAGTAAGACACTTCTATTGGCCCATTGGAACCCCCGAAGGAAGCGCTGGAGCTGTGTAAGGGAAGAGTGCTCACCCCACAGGCCCTGATGCCAGCTGAGCAGAAATGCCAGGCGAGCCGCTGGAATAGTCTCCAGAGGAGATTTTAAATCTCTGTCAAGCCGGGCGCGGTGGCTCACGCCTGTAATCCCAGCACTTTGGGAGGCCGAGGCGGGCGGATCACAAGGTCAGGAGATCGAGACCACGGTGAAACCCCGTCTCTACTAAAAATACAAAAAATTAGCCGGGCGCGGTGGCGGGCGCCTGTAGTCCCAGCTACTCAGGAGGCTGAGGCAGGAGAATGGCGTAAACCCAGGAGGCGGAGCTTGCAGTGAGCCGAGATCGCGCCACTGCACTCCAGCCTGGGTGACAGAGCGAGACTCCGTCTCTCAAAAAAAAAAAAAAAATAAATAAATAAATAAATAAATAAATAAATAAATCTCTGTCAAAACCTGTAGTGGGCAGGCTTCATCCAGAGAAACAGAAGCAGGTGGAGATACATATTAGAGACTCATGGCAAGGAATTGCTTATGCAGAGGTGGGCTGGCCAGGTTTGTGGGACGTCTGTGGGACAGGCCAGCCAGAAGGGCAGCTGATCTCTCCAGCCGGCTGAAGCTGCCTTCCACAGCAACATCTCCCGCAGTGCCAGTGACAACCATGAAAGCATGTTCCCAAGCTATTAGCAATGTCTCAGACTCAATAGCCATTAAAGCGCAAAAATGTCATTCTGAATGTTCTTTTGTTCTGGACTCTGTGAACAGCACTGCATTGGTCGGAGTCACCATTGTGAAAAATAGGTGGATGTCTAAAAGATGAGGAGACACAGACCTATGTGAGGCCAGGATCTAGACTACAGAAACAGTTCTAAAATGTGGTAATTTGAAACAAGCCACTCAAGAGTAAAATATGAGACTGAAGAGAAAACCCAGATGCACTGATAAAATACGAAAAGGACTTTAACCCTCTGGAATTCAGGGAATTCAAAACTAAGATGTCAAAAAGGTTTTTTTAACTTTACTGTACTGGAAAAATTTAAATTGTGACTATACCAAATATTAGAGAAAGTGCAGAAAAATTAGACCTCACATGAGTTCAAGTAGAATGTAATTAGGAACAAAGATGTTAGAGAATGATCTAGAAAAACTGAAGATGGGTGTATCCTAAGATCTAACAATTCCACTTCTAGGTGTCTCCTCTAGGGAAAACCTGGGCTGTGTGCATAAGACACACACAGTGGATATTCACTGAAGCAATATCGTAATACTCTGTTTTGAGATCATTGTAGATTCACATGCAATTCCCTTCACCAGTTTCCCCCAACAATAATATCTTAAAAACCATAGTACAATGCCACAACTAGAAATTGAACATTGATACAACCCATTAACTTCGTTCAGATTTCAGAGTCCACCAGTTTACATGTACTCGCTTTATAGACTGCTCTGTGTGTGTGTGTGCGTGCGTGTTGTGCACGCGTGCTTAGTTCTGTGTAATTTTATGACCCGTGTAGAACCATGTGACCACCAACACATCAGAGGACAGGACAGTTTCATCACAAGATCCTTAATGCTACCCTTTATAGCCAAGCTGACTTCCTCCTTCCCCCTCCCTAAGGCTGGCAACCACAGTATGGTTCCCATTTTCTATAAAGAATGCTCTATAAATGGAATCATACACTATGCAACCTTTCGAGACGGAATTTTTCCGCTAAACACAATTCCCTTGAGACCCATCCAGGTTGGCAAGCATGTCCATAGGTGTTTCTTTTTAATTACTCAGTGGTGTTCGCCCATCTGAATGAACCATGGTGTGTTCAACCGTTCACCCGGGAAGGGTGCTTGGATTCTTTCCAGGTTTTGATTATTGCAAACAGAGCTGCTGTGAACATTCATATACAGGTTTTTGTGTGAGCATAGTTTTCATTTCTCTGGGATAAATGCCCAGGAGTGCAATTGCTGAGTCATATGGTTAGCACATGTCTAATTCTGTAAGAAACTGCTAACTCTTCTCCAGAATGGCTACACCATTTTGCATTCCCACCGATGGTGTGTGAGTGATTCAGGACCTTCCCAGCCTGGGCGGCATTTGGTATTGCCACTGTTTTTTTCTTTTTAATTTTAGCTGTTCTAATAAGTGTATAGTGGTATCTCCTGATAATTTAATTTGCATTGCCCTGATGGCTAATGACATCAAGACCTTTTTATGTACTTATGGCCATCTGTGTATCCTCCTTAGTGAAAAGTCTGTTCATGTCTTTTACCCACTTTTTAATTGGATTGTTTGGTTTTAACAACTGAGTTTTCATAATTCTTTATATTTTCTAGATACTGGCCTTACCACTCTGTGACTATTTTCTACCAGTTTATCTTGTTTTTTCACTCTCTTCACAGAGTCTTTTGCAGAAAGTTTTAGAGTTTGCTGAATTCAAGTTTATTAATTTTACCTTTTTCGGATTTTGATTTTTGGTGTGAAGTCTTAAGTCTTCACCTAGCCTGAGGTTCCCTACAAATTTTATAGTTTCACATCTTACACTTAAGTCTCTTTACCATTTTGAGTTAATTTTTACATGAGGTGTGAGGTTTAGGTTGAGGCTTATTTGTTTTGGTTTGGTTTGGGTTTTGCCAATGAATGTTCAGTGGCTCCGGGACTGTTTGTTGAAAAGATGATCCTTCTTCCATTAAAATTGCTTTTGTACCTTTGTTAAAAATCATTTCCACTTATTGCTGTGGGTCTATTTCTGGGTTCTCTATTCTGTTCCATTAGTCTCTATGTCTGTCTCTCTGCCAACAGCACACTCTCTCGATTATTGTCGTTGCATAGTCAACTTTAATCAGGTGGAGTGACTTCCTCCCACTTTATCCTCCTTTATAAAAATTACGTTAGCTATTGTAGGTTCTGGGCCTTTCCATATGAATTTTAGAATAGCTCATTTATGGATACAAAAACCTTGCTGGAATTTTGATAGGAATTTCTCCAAACGTATAGATGAGTTTAGGGAGAATTAACAGTTTTACTGTGTTGAGTTTTCTAATCCATGATCACAGGTTTTCTCTCTATGGGTAATTAGGTCTTCTTTAACTTCTTTCATCAAATGTTTTATAATTTTCAGTGCACACATTCTGAATCTGAAGTTTTTTTTACAGTGTACATAAGTGTTTTATTTTCTTTGGGGCATTTCTAAATGACATTGTGTTTTAACTTCAGTTTCCACGTGTATTGTGGAATATGTAGAACTGTGAGTAATTTTTATGTGTCAATCTGTATTCTGCCACCTACTGAGCTGCCTTATTAGATCTAGGAGGATTTTTTTGGTAGATTTCTTGGGATTGTCTATGTAGACCATCATGTTATCTGCAAATCGGATAGTTTTATTTCTTCTTTCCAATTTATATCCTTTTTATTTCTTTTTCTTATCTTATTGTACTGGTTAGAATGTCCAGTGCTATATTCAATAAGAGTTGCAAGAACTTGCCTTATTCTGATCTAAAGGGTAAAGCACTGAGTTTTACCACTAATTATGATGTAGCTATAGGATTTTTATGGATGTTCTTTATCAAGTCGACAGTCCATGTCTCTTCATGAGTGTGTGTTGTATTTTGTCAAATGTCTTTTCTGGGACAATTTATATGTTCATGAGATTTTTCTCCTTTGACTTCATGGTATGATGGATAGTATTGATTGACTGACTCTCTAATGCTGACCCACCCTTGAGTGTCTGGTATATATTCCACGTGGCCATGTATATAATTTTTTATATGTTGCTAGATTCACTTTACTAATATTTTGTTGAAGACTTTTGCCTATAAGTGTTTGTGAGAAAAATGTAGTTCTCATTTTTCGTATAGTCTTTGCTAGTTTCAGTATCAGGATAACTGGCCTCATCAAATGAGTTAGAAAGTGTTTCCACTTGTTCTAACTTTTGGAAGAGGTTATATAAAATTGCCATAAATTTCTCCTTAACTGTTTTAGTGGAAATTTCCAGTGAAACCATGTGGGCCTGGGGATTTCTTTCTTGGGTATTTCCTTCCTTCTACTTTCTTTGTATATATTTCTTTGTGTATATTTAGCTCTTTTTAGTTTCTTGAATTAGATCTTAAGATTATCGATTTGAGACTTTTCCTGTTTTCTAATATAAGTATTTCAGGCTATGAATTCCCTCTCAGCACTTCTGAACTAGGTGTACATATTTTGTCAAGTAAATGTTTTGATACAAAGAAAAGGAGGGAAACACATTAATTCCCCATGAGTAAGGCTATAGATTTATACTCTGATCTACTTATGACAGTTAAAATAAACTACCCAGACTTTGTGTATCAACATGGACAAAATTCTAAATAACAGTGTTGAATGGAAACCAACAAACTGCAAATGAATACATATAGTATTATTCTATTTATTTAAAATTTTCAGATACGCAAAAGAACACTACATGTGGTCGTGATTACATGGGATTATATGATATATAGGAGCCATGCCAAGTCATGTTATCTTCTAACCTCGGGGAGGGGAGAGGATTGGCTGTCTCTGTATGGTTTTATTTCTTAAAAATATTTTGAGGTTTTATACAAATAACAGAATGTGTTACGTTTTTTGATGAAAAGGATAAACCAGTTGTCTTGTAGATTATTATCTGTGCTTTTTAATATGTTTGAACTAATTAGTAATTTATATTAGCAATAAATAAACTGATGTAAAGTTTAGGGGGAAATGACACCAGTGATAATGAAGCATTAGAGAAGATTAGAAGGCCTCACAAAGGAATCTGAAAGTGGGTGTGGAGGTGAAATTACTGAAATTTGGTAAGAGCACAACAGTGACAAGGAAGGCTAAGGAGAGGAAGAAGAAAGGGCAGGCGAGACAGTCTCTCCCTCCTCCTCGTCATTTGTTCAAGCAGTATACGTGCAGAAAGGGAGGATAAAGAGATTGATCTGAAAAGAGAAGCATGCAGAAATGGGCAGGAGCCAGGACCTCAGAGGAGTCGGCTGGATTTAGCACAAGCCTGGGGATTAACAGGGTGTTTGCAACCTCACTCTTGAGCCAATGACTTGAAGAAGAACCATGAGAATCTAGCTAAATCTGAAAAGATTTAAGGAACAAAATTTTTATGGGCATCCAGCCCTTTTTCCTTCTTGCCTGTCAGGATTTATAATGAGCGGGGCCTCTAAGAGAAGTCTAGTATGATTCAGACAGAGGCCAGCACGCCGGGGCCCCACTTCCTGTCACTCTGCAGGCGACCTGGCTTAGAAACTCTGCAGGTGCAGCATGGCTGCCCACTCAACAGCCTCAGGAAGTCCCCAAAGCCCTATCTCCTATCTCCGGTGGGTGGGCTCTCCCCCATTGGCCCCGAGGGAGCCTCTGCTCCTTTCCTCTCCTGTCCCCTCCGAATTCATCTGAGAAGGCACCCAGGCCAGTATGGCCCCAGCTGCCCGGTGTCCAACCGCTGTTTCCAGGGGTGCAGCTGGGGAAGGTGGTGCAGGCAGCGACCACAGCAGCTACTGAGTCCCAAGAAAGGAGTCCAGCACAGGGGCGGGGGTGGGGGAGGCATGGTGGCCAGAAGAGTTATTCTAGCGATTTATGTTTACATCAATTCACTTTCTTTAAGAGTCAAGGGATTCACATTCAGCTTACCCATTTTCCAAAGGTCAAGAAAGAAAACGAAGTTTTATTCATAGTAAGTGATTAACCAATTTACTTGTTTAATTTTACATTAGCGACCACATATAAAATATATAAAAAGGCAATTAATAAAGAGGAGATAGAACATGGAAAGGAAGGACCCGGAGGCAGAGATGAGGGGGAGGCAGGAGGCTGGAGAACGGGAGGTTTCTCAGGGGCTCAGGGAACTGCTGGTGTTGCGGCCGCGCCTTTGGGGGCATCGGGTGACATGGGATGTTCCCAGAGAGCCCTGCTCCTTCCAGGTAGGAAGGTATACCGAGCCGCCCTGCAGGCGAGAGCACAATGCCCCGTGCTGGGAAGGGATGGAGCTCAGGGCAGCTCTACCCGCAGACTCCGTGCAGGTGCCCTAGGCTGCTTCCTGGCCGACCACCAACCCGGAGAGACAGAGAAAGGCTCCACTCAGATCTGCTTTTCACCTGGAGCCTGATTAAGAAACCTAAAGCTCCAGAGGTCAACACATGCTGAAAACAAAACGAAGCTACCTGGATCAGTTTAGAGTCCTAGCAGGCATGGAATTGGCTTGGTGGCTGGAAGCCCAACTCCCAAGCCAAGCATCTGCTGTGGCCCCCTGACCTGCTCACCAGGGGAGGGGACAAGCTGGCTCATGTGGTCTTCACCCACCTGCACACGTTACACTGAGAATTCAAATTAAATGCAGAGTCCTAGGCCCGCCCTGGCATACCACCCCACCGTCTTGGGGACGGGCCCAGGAATACTTATTTTAATGAGCTCCCTATCAACTCAGGGAAGGAAGGAAACAGACAGTGCCTCGGTGTTTCCAGGTCGATAGGGCTCCTCTGAATAGACACACACAAGCTCTCAAATGCGTACTTTCATGTGATCAGGAAGTCCTTCATGTTTCACTGATACATTGAATTTGCATTAGAAATAATAACTAATTGATACTAAAGCTTTTTGTTGACAGTTTATTTGCATCATGTATTTTTGATGCATTCTCCATATATAGAGAGTAACATTTTATATCCTGCATGAGTCTTCATCTGATGTGGAATGTTTATGGATACTCATTTTCTTCATCTTTCTTGAATAGTTGAAAGCTAACATGTTTGCTAAACTTGCTGTCAAAGCAAAAAATTATAGAACTATGTTGCAGGCTCCTCACATACAGCAAATGTACCATGACTTTTTAAAAATTCCTTGGTGTCTACTCTGTACAAAAATACCATACTGTCCATTTCAGGTACATTAAGAGAAAGTAGATGTCGTTCTCGCCCTCCAAGTGCTTATAGTTTTGTTAGGAAACTTAGAAGTTCCCAAGTAATTTCCCAAGGGAAAATAATTGCCCAATACCCTGCCATGTATACAAAATGCCGCGGAGTTTCTAAAGAAGGGGGTTGCGCCCAGTAGAGGAGTAGGCTGGATGATGATGACTAGAACTGGTAGAATTATACTGAATGGAAAATATACTAGCAGAGCGTGGTGGCTCACACCTGTAATCCCAGCATTTTGGGAGGCCAAGGCGGGTGGATCGCCTGAGGTCAGGAGTTCGACACCAGCCTGACCAACATGGTGAAACCCCGTCTCTACTAAAAATACAAAAATTAGCCAGGCGTGGTGGTGGGCAGCTATAATCCCAGCTACTTGGGAAGCTGAGGCAGGAAAACTGCTTGAACCTGGGAGGTGGAGGTTGCAGTGAGCCTAGATTGCGCCACTGCATTCCAGCCTGGGTGACAGAGCAAGATTCCGTCTCATTAAAAAAAAAAAAAAAGAAAGAAAGAAAATATACTGTAACGTTTTGGTGTCTTCGGTGCCGCAGTTCACTTCCCACTTGGCCTCCACTGTCCCGGGAGCTGCCTGAGCTTCTCCCAGCTTGCCCGTCTGGGAGACTTCTCGGGACTCTAGCTGAGACTCGAGCTGGGATTCCCAGCTCATCATTGGCATAGACCACTCCTTTCTGGAGTCGCCTCCTTGCCCTTGTTTCTCAGCTGTCTCCTTCCTTGCACAGCTTCCAAAAACATGGCTGTGTCTTCTCCAGTTTTGGTAGTGTTTTGTTTCTAAGGGTCTTAAATGCTACATTGCAAACTTCTGTTCTGGAAAACTGTTAAAATATGTGTTAGCCCCCACTGATGTCTACCATAGTGCACAGTCCCTGATACTTGTTGCATAAACTGAGAGGCGGATTCTACCAGTTCCACTAATCGTCATCCAACTGATCCACAGCAAAAGCCTATTATTTTCCAGAAGTCATGTGTCTAAATCTGTTCTCCACCAATCAGAAGCTAAAGACCTGGCATGATTTATTCAGCTTAAATTGTTGCCTGAAATTACCAGATAAATTAACTCAGTAATTTGACCAAAAAAAAAAAAAAAAAGGACTCTCACATATTTTAGGAGCTAGGTTTCTCTTACTTACGTGGGTTTGTGGCAGGCAGTGTGGTCTGTTTGTTTTTATTCTGGTTCTTTCGACTATCTGAAAATGTAACAACCTTGGGATAACTTGAAAGCGAGATGGATGAAGTGCGAACACCAGCTACAGTTGTCTTTCTAGAAACACAAAGAGGATCAGTTGTATTTCAGAAACAGGCATAGCGCGTCTGTGGACAGCCTCAATATATCATTTTAGATTGCCGTGTGAAAGGTGTTGTGATTTTACAAGGGAGATGATGATTCTTTTATTCTGTCATTATTTTCATATGTCAAGACATTTTTGAAGAGAGGAGGATTTAAGCAAGATATTAAAAGCTTGCCTTATTCCTTTCAGACTAGTGATTGAAAATTGGTGTATGCAGGGTGGGAGGACTCAGAAGAGCTGAGGCCTGGCAACAGCCTTCCTAAACATGCATGTTTAAATGTATGTGAAATGTCAGGGTTAAAGCCTCATAGGAAGGAGTCCTAATACTAAGACAGCTAGAAAGCAACACCAAAATAAACCGTATTATGGGAACTTAAAGTAAAAGTCTTTTTTTTTTTTTTGAGACAGAGTCTCCCTCTGTTACCTAGTCTGGAGTGCAGTGGTGTGATCATGGCTCACTGACCCCTCAATCTCTGGGGCTCAAACGACCTCCCACCTCAATCTCCCCAAGTAGCTGGGACCACAGACAGGCACACACTGCCACACCAGGCTAATTTTTTTATTTTTACTTTTTGTGGAGACAAGGTCTCTCCATGTTGCCCCAGCTTGTCTCGAACACCTGGGTTATTCCCACTTGGTCTCCCAAAGTGCTGCGATTACAGGCGTGAGCCACTGTGCCCAACCTTCAATTTTAATGGGAGGTACATTAAAACATGGATTACGTTTCACACGATTTCAAAAACAAACAAAACAACTAGATTTGCTCAAGAAGAGAGAAAAGGTCCCAGCGGTGTTTTTGTATGACTTGATCCTCAGGGAGTCCTGAATCTTATAGATTCAACTTCGTTTGTTTTTACAACATGTGTAGAAGAGGAATTTGAAAAATTTACCCTGATTCCACCCACAGAGGTTTATTCCTGACCTCTTTCGATGGAGTGACACTTAATTACCATGACACCTGTGCTCAGAGGACAGCTCTGAAGGTCAGTAACATGGTTTTCCAAATCCCAATATTTCCCCATCCTTTTCTTGGGTGAACTTTTCTCGCCACTCTCTCTGGAATTTTCTGCTGTTGGTGTGATAGACCTTGTGACTAACAGTGTATTTTGTAAAACAGTCTGGAGGCCCAGAGAAAGCCAGATATAAAAACTGGCAGGGAGAAGCCAGGCAGAGGGCATTCATTCATTCATCATTCATTCATTCCTTCAAGCAGGCCTAGCTCGGGCCCAAATCAGTGGCTGGGGGGCTTCCTGAAAGGAAGAAAAACACCCCACGCTGAGGTCCTTGTCCTGGGTCTGAATGCCTGAGTGCCTCTGGGCGTCACAGCCCCACTTCACAGCTGCCCCCTGCGGCCTCCCAGGTGTGTGCAGCATGTCTGAGGTCACCTGGCCGTGACGGTCACAGCTGCACCCGATGCTGGGGGGGCTGTGATTTTAGAGGTTTCTATTTTACCAGTGTTGGGAGGAAGCCTACAGGAGCGTGTGTTCCCTGCATGAGGACTTTGAGACCCGTAATGGATTCACAGAAGAATGCTCACACCAAGCAAGAGCGAACCCTTTAGCATACCTCACCCGAGACAAGGTGGGATTGGTGCTTCGTGGGCTGAGCACAGCTGTGCTCTTCCTGGATTGCAGGTCCTGCTCTGTCTCGGGAGACACTGGGGGTCTGCCCTGGAGGAGGGTCACCTGGGGTGGCCTGGGCCACTGCAGCTGCTCCCACTGCGCCCAGGCCTCTCCCGTGCCCACCCCAGGGCCATCTGTCTCCTGGGGGCTTCGCATCTGAAGCTTCAGCCTCAAGCTCAGGGAAGGCAGCTGGGTCCACAGCCATGACCACTGTGACTTTCTCTGTGTCCCTTCGTCCCCAGCACCCCAACTTTGGTGCCAAGCCCCATTTCCTCCAGTGGCTCACCCACACTTCTCTTGGGGTGTCCCTTGTTCCTCCAGAATCAAGGCTTCCGTTTTCTGGGAGGAGCCTTCAGTCCTGGCTCCTACGCTCAGCTCCCTGGGGCTCACCAGGTGGTCTCTTCTCCAGACGCACATGGAGGGTGCTGAGCTGTGTGGGCGCGGCTTGGGGTAAGAGGGAAGAGCCAGCACTTCCCTTGCTGTTCTCTCATCCACTTGACAGGCATTTGTCAAGCACTTGCTGTGTGCCTACTGTGTGCTGTGTGCCTACTGTGTGCTGTGTGCTGTGTGCCTGCTGGGTGCTGTGTGCCTACTGGGTGCTGTGTGCCTACTGTGTGCTGTGTGCCTGCTGGGTGTTGTGTGCCTACTGTGTGCTGTGTGCCTGCTGGGTGCTGTGTGCCTACTGTGTGCTGTGTGCCTGCTGGGTGCTGTGTGCCTGCTGTGTGCTGTGTGCCTACTGTGTGCTGTGTGCCTGCTGGGTGCTGTGTGCCTACTGTGTGCTGTGTGCCTGCCATGTACCACGTGTCTGCCATGTGCTGTGGACTGCGCCAGGTCCTGGGGACACCACGGTGGTAAGACAGAGACCCGGGTGGGCTTGCTGTCCTGTGGCGAGGGTGGTGATGCAGTACACGTGGGGACGGGGAAGCAGAACGCCCGGGCAGTGACACAGTGGCTCTTCTCAGCACCTCACAGGGTCCTGGTGGCTTCCAGGACACCTCAGGCCCTCTCCTGAGGCTTCCAGGTCCCCGAGCCCCTGCCTGTTCTGGGTTGGGGCAAGTGACACCTCCACCACCCAGCTCCAAGCCATGGCTGCCCCAGCTCCAGCTCGGGGACCTGTGGGACCAACTGTGGCCTTCACTTTCCCCCGTCAGCCTCCCTCGCGGAGGGTGCAAGGGAAAGTGTGTCTGCCAGGCAGCGTCCGGCTACCACAGCCAAGGGTGGTGGGAGTGTGTCCTTGCAGTGCTCTGGGACAGCAGGAAGGAGCACCACATGTGGTAGTGTGTGTACATGGGTGTGCGGTGTGTGTGACTGTGTCTGTGTGGTGTGTGTGTGGTGTGCATATAGTGTGTGGGGGTGTGAAGTGTGTGTGTGGTGTGTGTGTGGCATCTGGAGTGTGTGCGTGTGTGTGGTGTCTGGAGGGTGTGTGTGGTGTCTGTGGAGGGTGCGTGTGGTGTGCGTATAGTGTGTGTTGAGGAGGCGTGTGATGTGTGTGGTGTGTGTGTGGCATCTGGAGTGTGTGCGTGTGTGTGGTGTCTGTGGAGGGTGCGTGTGGTGTGCGTATAGTGTGTGTTGGGGAGGCGTGTGATGTGTGTGGTGTGTATGTGGCATCTGGAGTGTGTGCGTGTGTGTGATGTGTGTATAGTGTGTGGGGGGTGTGGAGTGTGTGTGGAGTGTGTGCGTGTGTGTGGTGTGTGTGTTATGTCTGTGGAGTGTGTGGTGTGTGTGTGTGGTGTCTGGAGTGTGTGTGTGGTGTGTGTGTGTGTGTGATGTCTGTGGAGTGTGCGTGTGGTGTCTGTGGAGTGTGTGTGTGTGGTGCGTGTGTGGTGTCTGTGGAGTGTGTTTGTGTGGTGTCTGTGGAGTGTGGGTGTGGGGGGTGGCCTGTGTGTTAGAATCCAGCTTTCCGCCCTGTCTCTGTCTGTGAACCCTGGTGCCACGCACAGGGCCGACACTCACACAGGAGATTTCCTGCATCTCGTCTTGGACTTGGCCTCCAGTGGGAAGAATCCAAACCAGCAGCTCACAGATCGTGGCTGACTGTGCTAAAACCTGAACAGACCTGTCCTGTGCCAACTGCCAGGTGCAAAGCCCCCAGAATCCAGCCCATGTTTTAAGGGTGGTGGGTGGAGCTCAGAGAGACCAAGCAGTCTGGCTGAGGCCAATCCACCCTAAGGGAGGGACAGGGTGGGACACAGGTATCCAGCTCCTAAACCCACTGTCCCCCCATCCCACCCCAGCCCACTGTCCCCCATCCCACCCCAACCCACTGTCCCCCATCCCACCCCAACCCACTCTCGCCCATCCCACCCCACCCCACTCTCGCCCATCCCACCCCAGCCCACTGTCCCCCATCCCACCCCAACCCACTCTCGCCCATCCCACCCCAACCCACTCTCGCCCATCCCACCCCAACCCACTCTCGCCCATCCCACCCCAACCCACTCTCCCCCATCCCACCCCAACCCACTCTCCCCCATCCCACTCCAACCCGCTGCTCAGAGGTTCTGTGCAGTCTCTGGATGTTACCTACCTCATTCAAAATCTTAGATCAGGGCCAACTAGGAAATTACCCATCCATAGATACTGGAATTCTGGAGAAGTATCAATAGTTCAGACACTTTATAATAATTTCAGGACCGTCACAATCTATCAGGCAAGCCACGAAACTGTGACTATGTTCTGCCAATGTGTTTGCATCTTTCAAACCCTGTTCTTTACCCCTTGTGAAAAGCCTTCCTGGATAATCTTGATTTTGATGTGGGCGTAAATTAAAAGGCCTCTACCTAGGAATAATAAATCATTGCCTTTTGAAAGGATACTGGTCTTTTTAGGCCCAAAAACATCACGTGGAAATTTAACGTTATGCAGAAAACACTCGAAAAGCTCAAGTTCAAAATGCAGGCTCAGTGGCAGTCTTACGTTCGTGACATACACCGTGCATGCCGGGTGTTTATTATTGAATCATTCATTTAAATGCCATTTTTAATGACAGAGCTTTAAAAGATACTTCACTTAATGACACATTCCTATAGTGCTTCATAATTTATTGTTGCTCTGTGATAGTTTTCATGTAGAAGGAAATGAGTTATGGGGTTATTAATATATTTTGAGTCTTCAGAGCATACATGTGACATGAAGGAGAAAGCGCCCTCTAGCCTGTTGATGGAGGTCTTTTTCATAAGAAATCCAGGACTTCAAGCATCAAGAAACCAAAGACCAGGTCGTCAGGTTGGTGAAGTCACAAACCACGTAGCAGCCAGGAGCACAGCGCAGCTCCGACCTGTTGATGCTGGTGCCAGGCCCTGCTGTGTGGACTTGTGTGTTACTTGGGTTTCCTTTTTTTTTTTTTTTTTTTTTTTTTTTTTTGAGACACAGTCTCGCTCTGTCTTCCAGGCTGGAGTGCAGTGGCACGATCTCAACTCACTGCAACCTCTGCCTCCTGTGTTCAAGAGATTCTCCTGCCTCAGCCTCCTGAGTAGCTGGGATTACAGGCATGCACCACCGCACCCAGATAAGTTTTGTATTTTTAGTAGAGACGGGGTTTTGCCGTGTTGGCCAGGCTGGTCACGCATTACTCCGTCTTTCTAAACCTCATGAGTTTCAACATCCGTAAAGTGGGGAGCATAATAATAGCACTTGCCTCCTCGTACAGTAGACAGGACTAAGAAACTGTACTTCTGACCCGTTCCATGAGAACCTAGCCCATAGTAAGCACCCCATCGATGCTGGGCTGCTACCCAAGCTTTCCTGAGCCCAAATCTAGTTCTGTTCAATGTATCATTCTGCCTCATGCTGAGTCTCCCGCCCTCCTTTTCTTTAAATATAATTGTCACTTGCTATCGTCCTTTGTCTTTCTAATGTGTCTTGCAAAGTTAAGGACTCACCCGGTAAAATGCTGCACACCCATGTGAAGACATGGGGCCCCTTAGGAGATCAGCTCACAGCCAGGTCTTTTGTGAGACCATGGTGAGGTTAATGACCACATATTGCATTCTTTTCCTTGATTAGAACCTGGAGGGCTCTGGAAAATTCCAGAAGGTTCTGAAAGGCAGTTGCCCAGTAAAATAACCACACACCTATGTGAAGACTTAGGGCCCCTTAGGAGATCAGCTCAGAGCCAGTTCTTTTGCAGGACCATGGTGAGATTAATGACCACACATTGCATTCTTTTTCTTTATTAGAATCTGGAGGCTCTGGAAAATTCCAGAAGGTTCTGAAAGGCAGACACCCAGTAAAATGCTGCACACCCATGTGAAGGTGTGGCACTGATCAGAAGATGGGCTCTGAGCCAGGTTTTCTGTGAGACTGTGGTGGGGTCTGTGGCCACAGCATAGCATTCTTCTCCTTGATTAGAATCTGGAGATTTCAGATCAACCACTCTACTTCCCCATGATAGCAGCAGAGCTGAATGTCTTTCCTATCATGGACTCTGTGATGGGAATCTGTGTTTTCAGGAAGATTCGGTTTATTTTAGCCAAGACCCAAAGGACAGCTCTTATGTGTACGCATGGCCTGAGCATCGGGCCAACACATTTGTTCCCTACACACAGACTATCAAGAGCCATTGTGCCTGGTGGCAAGGAATGTGTGAGTTCCTCTGCAGGTGAATTCAAACATTGTCCCGTTCTGTTAACACCAGCTCTGGCTGTGAGCAATGCCTGAAGTCGGTGTGGTTCCTCCAGTTACCAAGACCAGGGCCCGGGGTCATGTTGACCCTGCAGATGGTGGTATCGGCAAAGGCGTCACTCCCTGCCACGGCTCAGGAGGGACATACAGGTGACTACAGAGGATCAGCTGGTACTGGCTTGTAGTGTTCCTCTGACTTGACAGTTTGTAACCCAGCGACCTGTAAAATATTAACCAGTGGTTTCCACAGCAGCTCCAGGAAGCCACATCCACCATCAGGGCTTTACAGATAAGGAGGACGGGGCCCACATCCTCAGAGCAGGCAGGGAGAGCAGGAATAGGAAGGCCCTCGCCCAGGCACGTCTGCCCCCAGGCCTTCCCCACTTCCTCCCTGCGGCCCACGGCTCGCCCCGTCCCAGCTGCCGGCCCCTGGGTTGGGCGGCTTGCGCACCGCACACTGCGAAAGGGGGCTCAGCAGGACCTGACCTGTGTTCCTATGACTAAGCCCCACATGACTGCGAAGCTACCAGGGATCCCACCGGCCGCAGAGCAAGGGCGTGTCGCGTGTGCCTGCGTGACTCTGCCCTCCCCGTGCCATCCAAAGGCCAGTCCCAGCGTGACGGTGTTGGCGTGGCTTGTCAGGACTTACACAGGAGGAGCGGTTCCCTCATGACCTCGCTATTTTTACACAGAGAATTTCGTAACTCTCCATAGTGCTGCTAAAGCTGGACACCATGCCTGTCATAAACGTGTGGATGCATTCACAGGAAATTTCAAATGCTCATCTGACTGACACGTGGATGAGCGACTCTTTGATCTGCCTTTTCTTCCCGCCCCTCCTTGAACAAAATGCTTTGCTTTGGTTTAGACAGGTGATATGGTAGCAAGCTGGGAACTCCAGAGCCAGTAATTTGCTGCTTGATTCTAATAATGGCTTTCTCTTCTCTCCAAAGTCAGCTGATCCTGTAAGCAGTCACTTCAAGGGACCACAATCAGCTTTCCCATAAACTCCACTTTTCTGTAATTCCATCGTTTTCTTTTAAAATGATTTTTGATAACTTTAAGGCAGTGATAGTCAGTGCCATAAATCTCCTTGAATCTGCTAAACCAGAAGAAAAGGAAGGATGGTGATGACTAGTTTACAAATAATATTATCGGATACCCCAGAGCAAAATCCCCATCCCAGGAAATAGAGAAGCTACTTTCTTATCAGGCACTTCTCACATGGGGGAATGCAGATTGGGTTTTTGGAATTTGTTTTGCTTGCAAGTCCTGTGGAGCCCCTAGCCCAGGGCTGCCTCCTGAAAACTGCCAGGAGCCTAGGTCCCCCCAGTGTCTCAGGGAAGCTTGCTCTGGGACAGACATGGATGCCTCAGATGAGTTTTGACAGTGTCCTTTGCAGAGAAGTCCAGGCTTGCGGGTTGTTGTTCCTCTAGGGCCCCAACCCTCTGGAACACTTGCTCATCGGCAGAATCGACTCACTGTTCAACATGGGCGAAGAGCAGTGTCTGTGTCCTGTGGTGTAAGTCAGTCCCCCACCTCCCCAGGAGTGCACCCCGTGCATTGGCAGATTCTGTTCTATTGGGTCACTTCATGCCACACTCAAACTCCACTCACGGCATCTGGGCGACAGGGACTTTGCACAGCCATGCCCTCTGCCCGGAACACTGTTTCCCTCCTCAGCACCTTCACCTGCACCTTCTGCATCCTGCAAGTCTCCACTTACTTCCTACTTCCCTGCATGTTACCCTCTAGGGCTGCTGCAAGGCGGCACCACAGGCAGGCATCCTGAAACAGCAGAAGCAGACCCCCACCGTCCTGGAGGCCAGAAGCGCAAAGTCAAGGCGTTGGCAACGTGGGAGCTCTGCAGGAGGCTCTGTCTTCACCTCCTCCAGCTTCCGGTGGCTGCGGCAATCCCTGGTGTCCCTGGCCTCGTAGCCATGTCATTCCAAATCTCTGCCTCCATCGTGCGTGGTGTCTCTTCTTGTGTGAAATGCCGTGTATGTATGTCCAAAATTCCCTCTCCTTGGTCAGGCACAGTGCTTCATGCCTCTAATTGCAGCATTTTGGGAGGCTGAGGTGGGTGGATTACCCGAGGTCAGGAGTTCGAGACCAGCCTGGCCAACATGGTGAAACACCATCTCTGCTAAAAATACAAAGAAAATTAGCCCGGTGTGGTTGCGGGCACCTGTAATCCCAGCTATTCTGGAGGCTGAAGCAGGAGAATTGCTTGAACCCAGGAAGTGGAGGTGGAGGTGGAGGTGGCAGTGAGCCGAGGTCACGCTATTGCACTCCAGCCTGGGCAATGAGACTGAAACTCCATCTCAAAAAAAAAGAAAACAGAAAGAAAAGATCCCTCACCTTTCTCTTGTGAGAACATTGGTCATTGCATTTAGAGCTCACTGTAATCCAGGATGACCTCATCGTAACTTGAGGACATCTACAAAACCTTCCTTCCAAACCAGGCCACCTTCACAGGTCCTGGAGTCAGGACTTGGACATACCTTTTAGGTGGACGTGATCCACCACATATTATCCTGGGAAGCGTTTCTCGACCTGCAGGGTCAGGGTTCATGGCCACCCACCTGCTCCTAGACTCAGTAAAGTGGAGTCTTGTTCAGGGTCACCCAGATGGAACCTGGATTGAGACCTCGGTCTCACCTGCCTGATTTTCACTGTAGAAAGTCAGAACTACCTAGAGAATGAAATCAGTAAAATACCTAGGAACAAGGTGTTTGCTCCCCAGCTGGGAGCTATTTCCCTGCACAGATAGGCTAATGAGTTTTATCTATGCTGAATTATCCTATGGCTCCACCAAGGTGACATGTAGCCTAAGCTGCTTTAGATGTACATTATTAAAAATGAGAGCCTAACAGTTAACAACTGTGGACTGCTTCCTAGTAAATCTGGATGACTAACTTTGCCTATGCCCAATGTTAACCCTCAAGGGAACACGAAGTGTTGATAATCACACAGACATTATCAAAATGTCCAGTAATCCCAGGGGCTGGAAATCGGATCTAGAACTGAATACCAGTCCAGAAGTCTCAGCAGTCCTGATGGAATCTGAAAGTCCGTCCCTCCCACAGCTCTCGCTCAGTTCTTACTCTCTCTCTTTCCTTTTCTGTTAGTTTACAAAGGCTTCTTTAATTACCCCAGAGATGCTTCAGAGTCAGCTGGCTTTCCTTGCAGCCTTTCACATGTTTACCCAATTTTTCTCTGGCTCTCTCAATTTGATTAATTGCAAAAAACGAAATAAAAAAGAGCTCCTGCAAGCATGCAGCTGCTTTTGTGTGCAGATGGATCTTTTCAGCACATTACAGAAACCAGCTGCCGGGCTGAGCTCTTAGCCCCGTGATAGGGAGAGCGTCATCCTTCTTGAGCTCTTCTCTAAAAGGCAGACTGGGACAGGGTCAGAAGCTAATAAGGCAGACTGCCAGTCACTCATGATTATCAGCCAGATGCTCTGTCGTTCCCACCGTAGTGCCGTGAGACACATCTCACTTACCGGTGCTCAGGGGCCATTTCCATTAAGGGCTCTGATGGGGGCTCCCACACATCAAGTTGTCGTTTTGTTCCTCTTGTCTTTTCCTGCTTGTCTATAAATTTTGCATTGAAGGCTAGAATTAACCCACCCTCAGTGATCCATATAAATATTCTTTATATTCATCTGAGAGGCCAGTCAAATGCAAGTAAGTAGGCTTGTGTAGTCGAATCCAACGAGGTATATTCAGAAGTCTGATCTGGACTTGAGTTGTTTTCACCGATTCTGTGTCCAGTATTCTTGAGTTTTCTAAATCGTGATTAAGATCAGTCATCCCAAGCGTAACCTAGAGTTGTGCTGTGAAGCACGATAACAATCGATCAGAACAAACTGACTTGGAAGAAACACAGCCCCTCTCCGAGGAGCGGTTCAGCACCTTGTGAGCAGATTTCAGCTGCGTTCAAGAGCCCTTGGCCCCAAAATAGCTCTCTTTGTCTACCAGCAAGTCCCAAAAGATTTACCTGTCCCACGTGATTCTGATTTGGGACAAGTCCTTGGAGCTCTGTTTTCTGGAAGGAGTGAGTGTTGCCTGTGGGTTTGCCTAGTCCCAGCGTGAGGAGATGGGAGGAGGAGGGTGACAGGTGGATGGAGCCAGGGAACAGGAAGGGGACTGGGCAGGCGAGGGCTCCGAGGAGGCAGAGGTGAGATGATGCCTGGGCCAGGAACAGGCACTTGGAGAACACAGCCGGTGATGGCAGGCTCTTTATGTCTGGACAGGCAAAATGCTCCCGAAGGTCCAAGTTGTCAGCCTTAAGTAAGGGCAGTTACCTATTTTTGCCTGTGTTTCACTTCTCATTTCTTTTTTTTTTTTTTTGAGGCGGAGTCTCGCTTTGTCCCCAGGCTGGAGTGCAGTGGCCGGACCTCAGCTCACTGCAAGCTCCGCCTCCCGGGTTTACGCCATTCTCCTGCCTCAGCCTCCCGAGTGGCTGGGACTACAGGCGCCCACCACCTCACCCGGCTAATTTTTTTTTTTGTTTTGTTTTGTTTGTTTGTTTTTTTAGTAGAGATGGGGTTTCACTGTGTTAGCCAGAATAGTCTCGATCTCCTGACCTCGTGATCCGCCCGTCTCGACCTCTCAAAGTGCTGGGATTACAGGCTTGAGCCACCGCGCCTGGCCAGACCACTTCTCATTTCTTAAACAGGAAGATGTATTGAGAGATATTTGACGTGTTTTTATTCTATAACGTGTGTCCATCCTGCAAGCTCTTAATATTTAGTTAAAACAACACCACATGGAATTAGAGAGCCAGAATTAGAACGGGAATGACAGCCCCTGTGTACCCAGGGATCAAAGCAACATCTCACGAGGAACACACCCATTCTTTCTTAAAAAAAGAACAGGGTGAGTTTGGCCTTTCCTTGGTTAACCCACTCTTATCCAGTAAGGCACCACACCTGCAACAAGCCCTCATTTCCCAATGAGAAGATTGCCCCTCAAGGTTTTTTTGGTTGTCCAATTGAAATAAATTGGGAAGGTAGAATCGCACTGGACACCAAAATCCTCCGCAAAGGTAGCCTTGCGTTTTTAAAATCATACATATCAAACTATTATTTTTTTCACTCTCATGCCACGAAGCATGGGGAATGCACCTGATTCTTGCAGGTGGATTGTGTTCATATCATCACTAGAACGGCATCTTTGATTTCCCCGAGCATCATCTGTGGGCACTTTGACCTAAGTTGCTTCAAGTACACATGTTTTAAATCTCCCTGCGCGAGTGCCTCACTGGAAGTCTTATGGCGGGCCCCAGTTTCCATCACACATCATGAAGGTAGGTGGGGTTTTCCCTCTGTGGTCGGCTGCTAGTCGTCTCCCACACAGTGAGGGAGGCGGACTCCGGGATGGCGACTGTGCTGTAGGCGTTTGCTTCTCTTCTCTGCAATCCTTCCAGCGGCTGTGGGGTGATGGGGTTGCCCACCTGCGGAAAAGTGTCCTCAACCAGTCCTCCTGAGCCACCAGAAAGGGACCCGGGAACGTGGGAGATGGAAAAGCTTGGCTGTCGGGCAATTCTCTTTTCTAAAGAGAGACTTTTGAGGAACACAATTTGCATTGTGTTCGGGCGTCTCTACTATTTTGGAGAGTCCCCTCGCCCCACGTTCAGAAGACGGTTCATCGTGTTCCCTCTCAAGGAAAGCTGTTCCTGGTTTCTGCAGGAGAATGGGTACTCACACCTTTTTGCAAAAGAATACATCCATCATGGAAAACATGTCGTTGTCCTTAAAGACTCTGGTCACCTGCTGCCAGGTCTGGGCTGATGGTTCCAGTGGCCCTCAGCTGAGGGACCCCAAGGCCAGGCTACGTCCCGCAGGAAGGCTGGAAGGAACAGTTTGCTTGGAATGGGTGTGGCTCGATTCTTCCATTCTTTGCATATCTTGGGGAAAAATCATAAATGTGCTGCTAAGGTTTGGGTTAGAAAATAAAAATGAGGAGTAACATGCTTTTTAAATCCAACTTTATCTTCCCTACAAATTCTGCAGATTCTTTGGACACTTGTCGGTTAAGCTGTCCTTGGTCTGATGTTGGCTCTTTCTGTGCTCACATGGTTTCTTGAAAGCAGTGAGCGTGAATAGCTTCTTACTACCTTTTCGTTTTAGACGAATGTCAGCACCTTTCTGACATCTCAGCTCATCTCATTACAATACACCTGAGTGTGGGATGTAATTGTGTGTGTACATATGTGTGGATGGACAGATGGATGATGGATGAATAGACAGATACTTCTGTACGTATACACAGATCTGCAGGATTTCTTGAGACGGGTTGAAGTGTGTTACTGAACAGAATTTGGATGTTGGTGCGGTTCTGTTTTCTAGCTCTTTGCATGGGATCGAAAGATAGCATTTGTTAATAAGATGACTTGGACGTGTCTCTTCGGTTTTCAGGGCCTTGGTTTCCTCTCCTCAAAAATGGGCATTATATATATCTCTCTCTCTCACAGGAGCGTCTTTCTGATGGAAAAACAACATCGAAAACTCTAAGAGCACTAGACTTAAGGCTAACGCTTTCTTTCCCTTTCTCTTTTAGCCTCTGAAGCCTCGGAAGAGCCGATCCATTCAGGATGGGAAACCACGCAGGCAAACGAGAATTAAACACCGAGAAGGCCAGTACGGTAAGATAGGAGCTGATCCTACAAATGCGCATGTCGTTTTCTTATTAAACACAAATCCCCTTGGTGTGTCAGAGGCTACGGGCTTGGGCTCTTGCTGCTACACTCTTCCCTGACAGCTGGGTAGAAGCCTGGCCCTTGTTACTACGATTAATTATCATTAATTTATTCGGGAAGATTGCATGGCAATAGGTAGGTCCTGACCTTGCAAAGAAATAAAGGAATGAAGGAAGGGAAGGAGTTAGGAAGAAGAAAGAAAGGGAGGAAAAAAGAGACACAGAGAAAGAGAAAGAGAGAGAGGGAAATGAGGAGGAGAGGAAGACAAAGCAGCCCTTCCTCTTGGTCCACGTTCTGTGATTGGTCCTTGAAGTATCAAGAGGCTCTCAGAGAGGAAAGCGATTGTAAATTCCTTTGCTCTCATGCAAAAATACTTTTGATTTTTTTTTAACATTTTTATTTTTTAGATAAAGGTATTTCCAAACTGCATTCTCTCTAAGTAGCTACTGGCTTGAAAGAGCATGACAATTTACACCAATTCATGAACGGTGAAACACATCAGATTTTCTTTTAGTTCAAAAACCTAATTCCATCTACTAAGGTCCCACTCCTTTCTTCTCACCCACCATGGAGTTTGCCTCTGACTTTTCACTCTGGTCTGGTTCTGGAAGAACTCACACTGAATCCCAGAGGTGTGGCGAAACGACAGGAAATACTTGAGCTGTTTCTTTGGACCTCTCCTAAATCGATACCCTCCTTTCTCCTGTGTGTGGCTAGTTGGCTCCTCACCAGTTGTCCTTGCTTTGGGGTCATGCTCTGGCCTGAATGCGTATTGGAATCTCCCAGAGACTTTTCAGACCTGCCAGGGTCTCTGCCCTCCTCAGATCCCAATGCAGCCGTGGGCATTTTTCAAAGCTCTGCAGGCTCCAGAGCCAAGGTTCCAGGTTCCTCCTGCTCCCATGTGTCTTGTACTTTGGCTACCAGGATTTTTCTCTATTGATTGCATATTCACCCTCCTGCCTCTAGAACTTCAGGAAGCCCTTAGCACAGACTAAAGTCCAAGGTCCTCAGCCTCTGGCTCCGGCCCTTCTTCAATCTCACTGTCACTGGCCTTTCCAGTGGCGGCTCCTCTACAGCCCTTTCCTCACCCTTATCAGAGAACATTTGGAAAATACAGTTAAACAAACAGGAAACTGCAAATTAAACATCATTCGAATCCTTCTGGCTAGTAAGAATTCATCTTCTTTGTATTTCTAGTGCGGCATTCGGCCACTGTCCGCCTTATTTGAAGGCATCGGCTTCCTCTGTCCGATTCGGATTCTCTACATTGCCTTTGGGTCCCCTGTGGTGCCCTGAATCAGGGTTCTGGACCCTTTTCCCACTGAGACGCTCAGGACAGATGATCCAGTGATGTTGACAAGGCCCACAAATGCCCAGGGGTCCTAGCTGCCTGTGTCTCGGCCTACTCCTCTCTCTGCACTGGAGAATCATTTCAGATTGTGAGGAGTAAGCCTGCCAGTGTGCACAGAACTGTGGACCCACCCTAATTTGTATGGGGCGGCCCTTGCTCTTGGTCCACACTGTGTGATCGGTCCCAGAAGTATCAGCAGGTTCTCGGAGAGGGAAGAGATTATAAAAGTCCTTTGCTCTGATGCAAAAATACTTTTGATTTTTCAACGTTTTTTATTTTTTAAATATATATTTTTTCCCCCAAGGGAAATTATTCCATTTCATTGGTACTTTAATTCAACATAAAATTATGTCTGCTCCAACTTGCGGCAGATGTGGTGCACTGGAATGTCCAGCTGCTGAAGATGGGCTCAGGTTAGGGTCAGGGGAAGATGGGTTAGGGTTAGGGTCAGCGGAATCCCCGACTTACACCCGGAATGCTTTAGAAATGTCCGCGGAATTGAACGGAATTGAATTTCAGTCTCCAGACCTCTTCACTGTGGTCTGTAGTGCATTTTTATTTAATAGTAATAATAAACTTGGAAGAAATGGGGCCTTTTCTGATTTGTACTTTAACTCAATTTCTGTGTCAGCCACATGAGTAATTTTCCATGATTTGCTTTCAAATCATCCATGGAAGGTGAATAGGTGACTATATACTGTTCCTCTGTATATTTTATCTTAATTAAGGTGATAAACAGTATTTAGTTTCTTACCTAAGGATTTAGAAAGACTGACTTTATAAATATGTAAATAGTTCTAGTCAGTGTCGAATGGGGGAGTTGACTCATTATGTTAGTCAGCCTGTACTTAAACTGTATCACAGATAATGTCAGTGTTATAATTAGCAGTAACGACCATAAATGTATTAAGTTACTAATTTATTAAGAACATGGCTTGGATACAGTATCTGCACCAGGAGGATTAAGTTTCAGCTAAAAGTGAAAGTGGAAAAAACAGCTCTGCTCAGAGATCTCTAGGCTGTTAACACTAGTGGTATTTTAAGTCTTAGAATGACTGATTTGCAACTCCAGTTTCAAAGAACCTCTCTGTGGTGTACAGTTTCTTTCCTGTTGTTTGACACTGTAAAACACCCACATATGTTTTTAATTTGTTTAACGCTATCAGAGTAAGATTGTTGAGCCATAGCAAAGCCCATACTTAGGCTTTTGTTTTCTGAAATCACATGTTTAAAGTTCTGATCATTTAAAAAACCTCAAAACTTGGAAAATTTAAAACTCTGATTCCTGTAGGTGGTTTTAAGAAGAGCTTTTTTTTTTTTTCTTTAAACTTGATGGGAAGTATTTCATGCCCGTCCAAGAACATGCCCTGTGATGCTGCATAGCTTAGTAGAGCGTTTAAACTTGAACCACAAAAGAAAACGTGACGTGAGCTCCAGCCGTGTGGCCTACCACTCTGGATTTCTGTCTGTGATTCTGGGAGTCATTTTCCCCCTTAGGAGAGAGTCAAGGAAAGCTTCTGTCAGTTTCAGGTGCTGGTTACTGATCTGTCAGCAGGGAGGGCAGCTGCAGCAGGGGCTGCCCGTCCATCCCACACACAGCCTCTGCAGAGCCGCCCCACTGCCCAGACCCGGCTGCTCAGGGCCACCTCCTCCCCGCCCTGCTGCCACCTTCTCCACCCCTCCCCACCCACACCTAATGCCTCTTTCCTCTGCCCTGCGGCTGAGTGCTCTGATACACACCGTAGTGATTTGCCAATCATCCGACTTCTTCCCCTCCGACATCAAGGAGGGAACTTTCCTCTCTCTGATGCCTCCATCTCTAAGCCTGGAGCATCCCCAGCACATAACTGGCTCACAGATGTTCGAAAGAGTAAATGAATCATACCTACTTCCTAACTTCTTTTTCACATAAAAGCTCAGTTTTCTGAGCAGGCTTTGGGTGCCGTTGGCTGCTGGGGAGGTGGTGGGGAGGCCTCGTCCGTTGCCTGCAGGAGCTTCCAGTCTCCTTTGCAAGTTTTGCCCTCAGTGACTCAGGGCTTTGAAATTTGCTTCTCTCTCATCCCGAATAAGCCACGGCAGGATGTCAGAGGAAGAGAAACTAAAAGGTTAACTGTGGAATTTCTCTGATGGGTGAAAAAAAAAACACTTTTCTGGAGTTGCAGTGTTAGTCCAATCATGTGGGGCACAGGCACCAGTGGTTGAGCCGCCTTCCTGGGCCAGTTGAGGGTCAGAACAGGAGACGTCAGATTCAGGGAGAAACACTCCGCCCATCAGAGGAGCAGGCAGCCTGCCCTCCTGATGCGTGATTCACTCTTGTGGATGGAGTGTAACTTCCTCCAGGCAGGCTCAGGTTCAGTGCACAGCTCTGCTTCTCAGAAACTCCTATTCTGCCTTTGACTCCCTATGTTTTTTTTTAAGTTGCAGGGAAATTTGGTTTCCAAATGGTTCTGCCTCACTAATTTACCAGCTTTTTATCACCCTGCCCATTTTGTATTTGGTTCTCTGTCTTACTACAGAACTTGGCGGAACCCAAGAAGGAAAGGGTACCAGCTGCCCTGGAGAACCCAGGGACGTGCCTCAACGCCAGGAGGGGAGCAAGACTCACCCACAGAGGGACACCCTGTCTCGGGTAGTCTCTGCCTGCCTGGCAGTCTTTGGGCCTTAGGACATAGACACTTGGCTTCACTGGCTGCTGGAGGAATTCACTCCTTTTTGAGGAATTCACTCCTTTTTGGGATTGGGAATCAAAGGGGCTGGGCAGTTACCTTTGGGAGGGTCAAAAGCGCTCAGAACAGTGGCCATGTGCCTAGCCAGGCTGCTTGTGGCTTTTCTCCCTGGGCTTTCTCTGAATGCTGTGGATCTGTTGACCTGTGGGCTTGCTCTGTGGGGTTTTCTGGTGATCGCTGAGCCTCCTGGGGATGATTCACTACATGTTCAAAACACCAAACGAGGCCAGGTGTGGTGGCCCCCGCCTGGAATCCCAGCAGTGTGGGAGGCTGAAGCAGGCAGATTGCTTGAGCCCAGGAGTTCAAAACCAGCCTGGACAACAAAGTGAGACCCCCCATCTCTACAAAAAAAAAATCAAAAAATTAGTCGGGTGTGGTGGTGTGCACCTACAGTCCCAGCTACTCAGCAGGCTGAGGTGGGAGGATCACCTGAACCTGGAGAGGTCGAGGCTACAGTGAGCCATGATCACACCACTGCAATCCAGCCTGGGCAACCAAGTGAGACCCTGTCTCAAAAAAAAACCACAAAATGCGCACACACACACACACACACACACACATCAAATTCTATCTAGACCAGTGCTAACACTGTATTACTGCCTCCTGTGAGCCAGCGACTTTGCAGGCATTGTCTACGTTGTATGTTGTATGAGTTCTTGGGCTGCCATGACAAAATGGCACAGACTGAATGGCTTAAATAACTGACATTTCTTCCGTCACAGTCCAGAAGACTGGAAATCCAACAGCAAGGTGCCAAGGGTTGGTTTCCTCTGCAGCCTCTCCTTGGCTGGTAGACAGCATCTTCTGTCTGCATCCTCCAGTGGCCGTCCCTCTGTGCGTGTCTGTGTCCTATTCTCTGCTTAGAAGGACACCATCATGTTGGATCAGGGCCACCGTACTCCAGTGGGACCTCATCTTAATGCCATGGCCTATTTAAAGGCACCGTCTCCACACGCAGTCCCATTGTGAGGCAGTGAGGGTCAGGACATCCAAGTAGAGATTCGGGAGGAGCACAATTAAGCGTATCACATGTGTTACTTGATAAACCCCAGCAGAGGCTGCACAATTAGAGACAGTAGAGAAGGAAAGCCCTGGGACTGGCATTTGCCACCACATCTGACACCTCCCGGGGAAGGGACTCCATGCCAGCAGCCACCTGCAGTCTCTGCCCTGTCCTCAGGAGACAGCAGACCTGGTTTCTCTTCTGCAGACTCGGGTTGGACGCTTCCTGTGCAAAGTTCCTTCTTCCTGCCTCCTGCCTCCAGCCGGCGGCTCCTCCCGGGGCAGGCAGGCATCTGCAGAGCGCTCATCTCCCACCTGCTGACTCGTGGCTTTGCGCAGCCGTCCCCATGCTTAGGACCCTCAAAGGGTCATCTTCATTCTCACAGGGACTAAGTCTCAGAGCTGGGCTGGGCCTGCCTGAGGCCAGGTAGCAAATGGTGGGGAAGCTGGAGAGTAAAGCCAGGCTGGGAGCCCCAGGTGGTGCAGCCGGGCAGACCAGGCCGGGAGCCCCAGATGGTGGCACAGCCGGGCAGACCAGGCCTGGAGCACCAGGTGGCACAGCCAGGCAGACCAGGCCTGCAGCCCCAGGTGGCACAGCCGGGCAGACCAGGCCTGCAGCCCCAGGTGGCACAGCCGGGCAGACCAGGCCTGCAGCCCCAGGTGGCACAGCCGGGCAGACCAGGCCTGGAGCACCAGGTGGCACAGCCGGGCAGACCAGACCTGCAGCCCCAGGTGGCACTGCCGGGCAGACCAGGTCTGCAGCCCCAGGTGGCACAGCCAGGCAGAAACAATCCCTGCATGGAAGTGTCAGTCTTCTAGTGGCCACAGGAAATGAGGAAAGAGACAGATGAAATCATTTTAATGTCATGTCTTTTCTTTAACCTAAGAAACCCCAAATGTCATGTAAGCATAGAATCCATATAAAAATTGTTCATGAAATGGTTTACAGTTCTTCTCCCATGAAGTCCTCACACTCAGGGATATATTTTAACTCATGGTGCAGTGTGGCCTGGCTACGTCTCAGGTGCTGGGTGGCCACACATGGCTGGGACCATAGGTCTGGGCAGCACAGCTCCAACCCTGGCCTTGCCCACACACCCTGCCATCTATAGCCAGGCGGAACATGCTGAGACCCCCTGTATAGTGTACGTCATGCAGTTCACCATCCCCTTTGTGCATGGTACCCATTGCTTGATAAATAAGTACTTTCTAAAGGAGTCAGAAAAAATTGAAAATTACCAATATTTTTCCCTGAGAGATGCTTACAGTTCCAGTTTTTCACACACTCCCCCTCCCCTTGTATGAAATGAGTTGGGATTGATAAAGATGAGGAGGAGGGGAGAAGGATGCAGGGGAAAATGGAGAGGATGGGAAAGAAGAGAAGAGGGAGGGGGAAGGAGGAGGAGAGAAGGAGAAGGAAGAGGAGGAGTGGGAAGGAAGAGGGGGAGGAGGAAGAGAAGGGGGCGGGGGAGGAAGAGGGGGAGGGGACAGTGGGCCAGGCTAATAAACGCAGTTGTAAGGGCTGTGGGCCAGGCTTATAAACGCAGTTGTAAGGGCTGCCAGGGATAAAAATGCAGTGCAGAGGAGGAACCAGGAACGGCCCGTTTAAATCTGCCCAGACTCAGAGGCCGTTTAGGGCCAGTGAGAGTGATGTTTCCTGAGGTGCATCCACACCCCCGTCCAACTCTGCCCTGCCTTGGTGGTGCCTCAAAGCCCTCCTAAGCCCTTACGGCAACGTAAAGGCTCAGACCTGGGACCTTAGCACCTTAGCACAGGTTCTGAGCCAAGAGCTGTGGCTGAGCCCTGCAGGTGTCATGGCATTTATCAAGTTGTCTTGCCACGAATTTTCTCTGACAACAGACAGCCTGTTTTTAATTCATGAGTGGATCGATCGTGCTCTTTCCAAGTGCAGGTGAAAATTAGTTGTTTAGGAATGTTTGTTTGTTCATTCCTGCATTCATCCATTCCTACACACACATATTAAAAATACTTTTTATTGAATTCCTATTCTGCATAGGACACTGCAGTAAACTTTGTGATTGAAAATTCCGGCTTCACCACCAGCTAGTTAGGTGATCTTGGGCAAGTTACTTTCTCTCTGTGTGTTTACTTACGATGATAACGTGAAACGATGATAACATTATATAAAGTGATTGAGTCCACATGTGTTGTGCTCTTAGAACACCCCCTTGTACATAGTAAGTGGTATGTGTTGTTTGGTGTTACTAATTTTCTTCTTATTGGTATTATTTAAAAAAAAAGTGTAAGTCCCTGTATCTGTCCTCAGAATAGCTCACAGTCTAATCAGGAGACTAACAAAATTACGAAACCACATTCAGAGCAATGATGAGTGTGAAGAGCTCCGGACAGAAGCGGGGCTCCCTGGGGCTGTGGAGCCCACAGGCCGGCAAGAGAAGCTACAGGGAGGGCTTGTATCAGAGGGAGAGACGGGGTGTCCTTCCCCATTTCCCAGGGTTGAGACAAGCATAAGTAAATATTTAAATACTGTGTTTTTTTTAAAAAAAAGACTTGATTTGGGGCACCTGCTGCAAACCTTTCCCACTCAGTATCGCCAAGGCTGTAGGGTCTGGTTGTCCCCCAACACCGGCTCCACCCAGTCCAGCTTTACCCCAAGAAGAGCTCTGCCTTTCAGAACAGCTGGCTCTGCACACCCACCCAAATGTAACTCACAGAGCGATTGCTGGGAGACAGCCACCCTCTGTGATGAATCTGCATCACTGTGTGAGTGGCTGGCAGCTCCTTACACATCCCATTGAGATCGCCGTCTCTGAGAGGATGCCCGCTGGGTGAGGCTGCCATTTATTAACACAGGTTGGAATCGTCTCAGGCTGTGTAGAAGACATCTGGCTCTGCAGATGGCCCTGGCTGAGACTCTGGCTCCCGAGGGTAGCTGCTTTCCTCTTGAATCCTGGAAGCTCTAAGCTCTCTTCTCCCCTAGGACATCACCCAGAGCAGCAGCGTCCTGCGGAAAAGAGTGTCAGTGGCATCTTTTGTTACACAGAGGAGATGGGATCCTTCCGGGTGACTAATAGCTGAGAGGGAGGGAGGCAATCAGGAGAGCCAAGAAGAGAGATGGGTCCCACAGGGGAAAGTTGTCCACAACAGGAAGAGCTGCCACAGGGCTCCCCTCTGCCCGGCCCCTGCAGACCCCATCTTCACAGGGTGGAGAGCTGGGGTCCCAGCATCTGTGAGCCGTGACCTTTGGGAATTCACCTGAACGATTATCCAAAGGATCAGGGTGGGGGAGCCCCTGCCCCGAGTTGGCCCACAGTGGGGCTCACTCATGTTACCCAGTTGGGGGAGTGTCTGTGGAAGGCTCCAGAACAGGCCTGGTCTCTGGGGACCCTGTACCCTTCCCAGGTGCTCCCTGCTCCCCCACTTCCCACCAACCCAAAGGAGTGGGGTTTGTAGTGGCCTTGAGTTATTTGTCAATATTTGAATTCTTTCACTTTGTTTTTTGAACACTGTCTGAGTTCACAGGGGAATGAACTTGGAGAGGGCTAAAGACCTTATTATTTCTTTTTCTCATATGAAACTCACAAGGCTTGCTAATTAGAAACAGTAAACCAGGAACCTTGAAAAATAAAAACACAACCTGTAGTTTATCTTCACACACTCTTACATTTGCCCAAAATGGGTGAAATCAAGTGGGGAGCTCCTACAACCTTCCAAAACCTAACAAGCAGTAATAACTCTGAAAACCTGCTTTTCGTCTGTGGGTGGGCTGAGAAAAGCTGGCCTCTGGGCTTTCCCTGGTCGTAATATCTGGCTCAAAAAGGTTCTACAAAGATGCCTAGCAATATTTCTGGATTTTTCTATTTAATCAGCTTAAGAAAAAAGATACCACACTTAAAAATAAGATCTGAGGGCCTGCAAAATCGTATCTGAATTTTACAGTGGAGAGTAACTTATTGGTCTGTTTAGTGTTCCAAATTAAACAGATTTTTTTAAATTTAAGCTGCACATCAAATCTAAGTGCAGACAGGAGGAATGAGGCGCACGCTCTGTACCTCTCCAGGGGTAATCACACCCCCTGCAGAATCTGCTCCATATTTAATTATCATTAAAACCCAACTCTTTCTTAATGACACTCTCCAGATACTATTAAAATGACGTTCTGAGAAATGAGACATTTAGTTTGCAAATATACACAAAGGCATTGAAGCAATTCAGCTCTTTCCATCAACATGTAAATAGAATCTTTCACTTTGACGGGAAAAATGCTTTTCCTTTAAAACTACTGACAACCCAGCTGTGAAATGTCACTGACTTTTTCCAACTAGGAGTTATTTTCTCACGGCCATTCCTTTACGGAATCATAAATCCTGCAACATTTTATCCTACATGCAAGAGCTTGTCAGGGTATTTAACATCTTCCGTGAGTTCTGTTCTTGTCATATCATCCTCAGAAATGAAAAATAATTATATTTTAAGCCATCACTAGCTCACAGCTGCTTTATGCAATCATCTCTCTCCACAGTCAAATTAAGTCCAGGAGCGTAAACTTTCTTTTTGCTGATGGAGGTGTCCTCAGGCCCAAGTGGTCCATGCACACAGCGGGTGCTGATGTTGAGGGACTGTTTGGTAAAGGAATGAATCCTGACTGCCCAGGGGTCTATGGAACATCTCCAGACATGCTCCTGCCCAGAGGCAGGTCCAGACGCCACAAGACTAGGTGACATCTGAGGTCATAAATGTGAAGGGGGCAGGAAAAGCCATCCATCCTCCCCGGAGAACAGCAGAGGTGAGACTTAAGCCCAGACACGTCAAACCTCCAAGTCAAACCTCCAAATCCAACTTGCTGTCTGTCCCTCTCTTACACTTCCTCTTGCAATTAGGTGTTGAGACCGACCCCTGTCACCATACCTGTTTCACAGAAAGGAAAGCCTGATCACTCAGAAAGTCACTTCCTTCCGGTCATCCAAACCCATGCCTGGATTGCTGTGACATGGCCGTCATGCCATTGAGTGCTCAATTTTCCCTGGGAAGTTTTTCCTTTCTGATCTGACTGCAGTGTGCTGGCAATGGACAGACCTGTTTGTGTAAAATTTCTATTTTATAGGTAAGTCACATAAGCAGATTTTTTGAGAACTCATGTAATTCTTAAATTAGTCATTTAATATAAAGCTTAGGGAACTGAAAAGTAGGGGCTAAAGACATGCACCGATCTCGCCTGACGCTTGGACACATGCAAGCACTGAGCAAGGCCTGGAAAATCCTTAGATTGTGTGGGTGCCTACGGGCTTTTTATTGTACCTTATCTTCAGCAGACTTTAGAGCTCTTTCACACACACCTCACACACAACAAACCTCTAGAAAACTCTTGAACTCAATCGCAGAATATGAGACGATCTCTTAGTAGGTAGACAGGGCATTAAAATGGCCACACGACGTGGTAACAGCTCACATTTGTTGGTAACTTACTCTCCGGACACCCCACTGTGCCACCTTCCAGTGGGATGTTCTGTAATAATGGAGATGTGCTGCCGGGTGACACGTTAGCCTCTAGACACATGTGGCCACAGCACGTGAAGCGAGACCCATATAACTGAACAACTGTGTTTTTAATGTCATATATTTTTAAGCAATTTAGATGGAAGTGGCCACAGTTGCGAGCGGCTCCCCCCGGGAAAGCAGAGCTCTGCTGCGTGCTGGCTGTGGCAACCCCTTATTCTCCCATTGCCCTATGAGACAGGTATTAGCTCTGTTTGTCAATGAGAAAAATTGGGGTGTTTCCCAAAGTCAGACAAAAGTTAATTTTGAGTTCAGAGGTAAAGTTCTCTGAAAAATACAGTCACACTTATGAATGCCCCAAATTGAAAAGGACAGTGCTGATGTGCTGTAAACCACAGCACACATGTAAAAGTAAGCTGTCCAGCACTCACCTCAACGTGGGAGAGTCCTACCATCGTCATTTAACATGGCACCCCCAGTAAAGTGCCCCCGTTAAGGTGTGCCTCCTGCAGAGTCGCGGAACCTGCACTTACGAGCAACAGAACTTTGTGTGGACTGCCTCTGGATGTGACACGCCCCAGAAAGCCAACCCTGCTGACTTGTTTGGTGCTTCTATAAAACTTCAGTGAGGTCCTAAAGAGAGGAATAAAATAATACAGAAAAGGCATCCTTTTAAAGAGAACCTTTAGGCTGGGCGCGGTGGCTCACGCCTGTAATCCCAGCACTTTGGGAGGCCAAGGCGGGCAGATCACGAGGTCAGGAGTTCAAGACCAGCCTGGCCAACATGGTGAAACCCTGTCTCTATTAAAAATACAAAATTAGCCATGTGTGGTGGTGAACACCTGTAATCCCAGCTACTCCGGAGGCTGAGGCAGGAGAATCGCTTGAACCCAGGAGGCGGAGGTTGCAGTGAGCCGAGATCGCGCCACTGCACTCCAGCCTGGGCGACACAGCGAGACTCCATCTCAAAAAGAAAAACAAAAGAGACCCTTTAAAAACCCGTGAATAGTCGATAACCTGGTTACAGGAAGAAAACCCCAAATGGAGCCATGTCTGACTTGAGAATGAGCGTAAGGCATGGTACTGGTGTGGTTTTATGAAACCGTGTTTGCATTTGGGAGCCAGCAGCCTGCCCTAAAGCGTAAACGTGCTTGCCAGCTGCTGGGCAGGGTGTCCTGCGTGGCCCGTGAAGCAGTTGCAGTGCCCGCCCATGGGAATTTCTTGTGAATGTTGTGTTTGAGATGCAGAATTTCTTAGTGATGTTAGAGAACAATCTTACGAGGTTTACACTTGACAGCAGCCTCTCAAATGTTTTGAGTCAGTAACGTTTTGCTTCTGGAGGAGATTCACAAAGGAAGTCCCTCATCCATGCCTGCTGGAAAGCACACCTGAAGGTCTTTCTGGTTTTGGAGGTATGGAAGTGGGCATTTTGCTTCATCTGATAAACTGGTGACTTTGTTAAAATACCTTTGTTAAGTTGAAATGCAGTGATTAAAGGCATAAGGCGTAATTAGCAAACAAGGGCAGCCTCTCCACAACCTTTATTAAAAATAATGTGGGGGTGATCGTGAAGTGGTGCCTCAGGGCAATGTAAACCCGCAAGGCCTCCACACCGTGCACTTTGTGAACACTCCCAGCCTGTGGCTCTCTCCTCATGCTGGCTTCCATTTGCTGCAGCTCCCAGACCCAGCTCTGGTCATCCCCCTGGAGGTGGTACCTGGGACCCTCGTATGAGCCTCTCTCCAACCAATTCCCTGATGCTCCCGGAGAGCCGGCCCAGCCTCGACCCCGGGTCTGGCTGAGGGTCCGACAGGGCTCCAAGCACATGATCCAGCGTCTGCTCAGACAACCCAGGGCGGGCACTCAGGCAGCGGGGACGCGGGCTCTGTTCTTTCGCCCGCAGCACAGGCATTCTCGGCCTGGGAGTTGGCTTCCCAGCACCATTTTTATCAGCAACTATGACCCAGTTTGCAAGCGGCCAACTATAAACAGTCTTTGGGAGCACAGCATTGAACGCGGGTTGCTGCATGTAAGTGACAGAAACATGACAACATTTCTTTGTGTGAAGTCGGAAACAGTGGAATATGCACGCGGGGCCGGTGTGTTCCACACTGAGCAGGCCAGCAGCCGTGCCGCTCGTCACCGTCACACACTGTACTGGGGGTCAGGGGAGCTGCTGAAGGAAACGGCCGATTTCGTGAAATGAGGAGCCTGCTTCTCCCAGGAGTCTGGCTGGTTTGTCCGCTTGCTTTTCGCTGGACTCCGAAAGCTCCCCCTTCCTTATTTCTTCCTTCACTGATCGTGTTCCTTCCTCAATTGCATCCCTGCGTCTGTGACTCTAGGGGGCTTGGTGAGATCTGGCAGCGGGGAGGCCAGGGAAGGGAGGATCTCAGCCTGTGTCAAAGACGACACAAAACCGGCAGAGCGGGGCTGATTTCATTCCACAGGGTGTTTAAGGTGGAATGGTGCTGGAGGTATGGTGGAATTCTCGAGTTTGGGTCTGGTTTGCGTGTGTCCATTTGAATCTGGAGAGGGCGGCGCTGAGTGCGGCCTGGACGAATTCTGTTCATCAGTTGTTGCTGACGTCCCGGCCTGCGTTGCCATGACGACGGTCCCTCCTGGAAGAGGGGCGGGGCTGGGTTTCCGGGTGGGGAGTGCGTTCTGCGCCCTCCTGCGGATGCCCCCGCGAGGGACGGAGGGAGGGTGCGGCCTGCCGGGGAGCTGTTTCTAGTCACCAGGCGGCTCAGCGCTGGCCGCGGCCCTGGGCGTAGGTGAGGCGCCACGCACTGTGCCAGGTCATTTCAGAAACGTGTAATTGCCGCCGTGTAATGGCAGCTGTGTAGACAGGTTTATTTTAGACTCTGGAAGTGGAAAGCATGTCCTTTCATCTAAAATCTCTACTTGCTTTCACTATTAGGAAATAACTTTTTTATATTTAATAAAGTGCACTTAAAATGCTTTAAGTGAGATGAAACCTGAAAAATCCAGCCTTCAGAATGATGTTTCCTATCTTCAGCAATCTGGTTTTAAAAGTTTAAATTTGGAAGTGAGACTTTTTATATGATAGAATATGTTTGTGAAAAATTATATCTCTGTAACGGTGCATATATGGTGTGTGGGTGTGCACGTGTGTACATGTATGTATGGGTGTGCGGGTGTGTGGTATGTATATGTGTATAGGTGTGTGTGTGTGTCTGTGGTGTGTATACATATATGAGGATGTGTGTTGTGTATGTGTGGCATGTATACATGTATGGGATGCATATGTGGCGTGTATGTGTGTGTATGTGGTGTGTTTTCATGCATGGGGATGTGTGGGGGTGTATACATGTGTGTTCATGCATGTGTGCATGTGTGTGGTGTGTATATATGTATAGGGATATGGGGATTCCTGCCTGTCATTCTCTTCACTGCAGTTTGATGCCTGCATTAATCTAATTATCATATTTTAAAATGTAATCCTCATAGAATTATAAATAAAATTCAATATTACATTTCTGCAGCCTTTGATACTTGGAAAACAGAGTCATTGCTACTAAAGAATTTATTACATATTAAATTAAATAATTTATTGAATGCATCCTAAATTATGCTTGAGCACAATTCATATATAACCAAATACAAGCTGTAAGTCAGGCAATTTGGTAATTATACTAATTATCCACAGTGATTTAGGATAAGTGCAATGTAGATCATTGTTAGCTGTGTGTGCAGCCTCACTGTATGATCTCATAATTGCGTTGAGGCACCTAACAAAATACCAGTGTCTAGAAATGTTAATGTAAAGGGCTGGCTTGCATGTTGTTTTCAAATGCGTGGTAGGCATTTACCTCTTTTAGGAATCAGTTTGAGGAATGTCCTGTGAGCACAGCCCAGGCTCACTCTCTGCCCTCTCACAGCAGACCTGGACTCCAGGTGCACTGCCGCCTTCCCCGCCACCTCTGTGCCAGCACGGGGGCTCTTCCTCCCTTTCGCCCTGGCCAGTCCCGGTCCCGTGTGAGGTCGCCCCTTCTTTTCTCCTCCCAGGGGAACAAGGGCAGAGTCATTTAAGTTGCGACTCCCCAGTCGTCCTGCAGATAGGCAGGGGGAGCACAGCAGACACAGTGCTAGAGGGCATGGGTTCAGAGAGGAGAGTCCACGCTGAGCCTGGGCTTCACCATCCCAGGGTCAGGAAGGTGAGGCTGAGAAGGGGTGCCCGTGAGCCAGGAGGATGGACAAGTGCATCGTGTCCAGAGTGAGGTGTTAGGAAACGTCCCATCAAGGAGAGAGCACGGGGCCATCAGACACCCGGGAGTCTAAGAGAGATGGAGACTGAGGACTGGCATTGCGGGCGCACCTGAAAGTCACTGCTGCGGGGACAGAGCCACCTCGGTGGTGAAAACTCAATCAGTGTTGGTCGGTGAGGAAATGGCAGGAGGAGATTGGACTGGTGTGTATGGAAGTCTGTTTTGAGAAGTTTTGCTGTAAAGAGGAGCTGAGACTCAGAGTGGTAGCTGGTGAAAGGATGGATCCAAACAGTGTTGTGTGCTATGGACATGCGAGTGTGAACGAATAGCACATTGTCCGCTGAGGCAAACGGGAGGATGAGAGGGTACAGAGATGTGTCTGGTTTTAATTTAGTAACATTTAATTTCATGCTTGCTAGAGTTGCGACTTTGTTTTGAAAGGAGGAAAGCATGTTTGTCTCAACCTCAGGCATCGGGGCCTAGACATTACTACGTGGCCCCAGGACTCTCACCGAGGCCAGTTTACACCTTCATTTAAGGCCAAGGCCCCTCTGACAGGTGGGCCTCCATGTGTCTGCTGACCAGGGAGCGCAAGGCCACACCACACAGAAGGCCGCTGCCTTCACCTGCACCTGAGAAGCTGCAGGTCACAGTTCAGCAAATCCCACCAAGGCTTGGAGGTGTGCCAGCAGTACTGTCTGATCTGTGAGTTATCTGAATATCATGTCACAGCCAGGGACACAGATGAAGATGTCATTCTAGGTGGTGTGGGGACCCCCATGAGCTTTGGGTTTAGGAATGCATGCCTAGGAATTAGGGCAGGAAGAGACAAGGGCCTGAACTGACTTCTCATCACCTCCTGCAGATATTTCAGGCAGAGGCACCAGCCAGACTCCCTACGCTGTATTTTTGCTGTCAGACCAAGAAGAAAATATTCCTAAAAATCATGGCAGGGTGGGACCCTCTGGCCTGAAAAGTACTGTAGCCTCCAAGAGCGGCTGCTCTCACGAACTGCCACACGCTGAATGCCTAAAACAACAGGAATTTCTTAGGGACCTGGAGGCCAGAAGTCTGACATCAAGGTGTGGGCAGGGTCATGTTCCCCTGCCTGAGGCGGAGGCTCTGTGGGAGAACCCCTGCGGCCCCTCAGGGCTTCTGGAGCCTCCTGCCACCATTTCATGCCGTGAGGCTGTGTCCCTTCATCTCTCCAGTTTCTGCCCAAGCCTTCTCCGTGCTTCTTCTCTTCTTTGTGTAGCTCTGTCTTCTCCTCTTCTTAGGACACCAGTCATTGGATCAGAGCGTACCTGGATAACCTGGTCTAGTAAGGGAGGAATTCCTGCCCTGGAGCCATGGAGATGGCTGCACACTTGACACCTGACACTGGCCAGGTGAGGTGTGAGTCACTCTACTCACAGCCCGAGGGAGGAAGACAGGGCCACACAGGGAATGGAATGAACACCCAGGGGCTGTGGAGGGAGGGTTGTGTAGTTCAGAGAAGGCAATGCCCTCTGTGTCCTTTATAGTATGGAAAAGGCAGGTGCCCCGTGTCCCGTGGGAGGATGTGACGGGCTACATGAATAATTCCACCAGCTGTCAGGGAACCAAGGCCTGTGATGCAGGGTGAGCACCACCGTGCCCAGCCCTATATCAAGGAGGGTGGGTGGCTGGGGCCTTGTCCACCGGAGCAGGGATTTTAGGCCTTGTAGCCCATGCAGACTGATCTCATGTGGAGATCCTTAACTTCATTAAGTCTGCAAAGACTCTGTTTCCAAATAAGGCCAGCTTCAAGGTGCTAGGACTTGGGCATATTATTTTTTGGGGGAAAAGGGACACAACCCACGGCAGGCATCATTGCTGATTTGAATATAAAAGGTGGATTTGTAAATTTTTATTCAAAAAACTTTTTTTATCCCACTGATCTTTTGTATTATTATAAAAACCATAGTTTGTTTTAGAGAAATAAAACAAAAAAGCACAAAAAAACTGTTTAATCTCTAATAATGGCAACTTTAACCAATGCTAATGATTTACAATATCTCTAGAACATTTTAATCTGCATGTGGTTATTATCATATGCATGCATCATACCAGAATAATGTTTCCCAATTTTTTTTTTTTATGTTAGAAGGTTATGGGCCTGTGAGAACATTAAAAACTGAGCATCCGGTGTGCCCTGAAGGTTGGTGGCCCCAAGATTCATACATTGGTACCTAGCACCCAATGTGATAGTGTTAAGAGGTGGGTCTTGGGGGTGCGGTTAAGTCCGCAGGCCCCTCCTTCATGGATGGGTCTTGCCCTCATTAAAGGTCTGGGGGCTCCCTCACCCCTTCTGCTGGATGTGGATGCAGCTGGAAGGCGCTGTCCTTAAGGGACACCCGGGGCCCTCACCAGAGCCACCTCTTCCCAGCCTGCAGAACCGGGAGGAACGGTTTTCTGTGGTGTATAAAGTACCCAGGCTACAGTATTTGGTTATTGAGGCCCCAGCCCTCGAAGAGGCATCCCGGAGGCCAGGTGGCCATGCGTGGCCAGGGTCCCGGCTGTGGGTGAGAACCCGGCCTCAGGAGACCCACAGGTGTGGCCTGGAGGGCCCGGGCTCCCTCGCCAATGCCGTTCCTCGCCTGGACTCCGAGGGTAGGAACCTGCCTGCTCCTCCCGCTCCCCTCCAGGCGCTGCGTGGACACAGGCGGTGGAAGTCCCCGGAGCCCTGTCCCCTGCCCCGCGGGGTGCCGGCGGTGGCCGCCCGGGCAGCAGGAGCGCGCAGGTGGAAAGCGGGGATCCCAGCCCCCGTGCGTGGGGTGGTCCTGGCTGCCCCGGGACTCGTCCCCAGGGCGACCCTGGGAGGAGAAGGCCCCAACCTAGCGCCTGCCTGGAAGGGGGAACCCGGCCTGGGAGGAGCTGCCCGGGGCGCCCGCAGACGCCCTGCGCTCCCCGCCCCGCGCCTTCTGGCGGCGCCCGGGCTCCCCTCCCAGGCCTCGGGCTCGCCTCCCCTCCCCTCCTCTCCTGCTGTGTTTGCCTCCAGCCTCCCCTAGATTCCCACGCCGGCCTCACCCCACAGCGCTGCCCGACTGCTTTGCAGAAGCCAGATGGATTCTGCCCGCCCGGAAAGAAGCGCCACCCGGCGCGGGAGGGAGGGAGGGAGGGAGGCCCCTGCGCTTTGGCGCCACCGGCGCCTCCCTCCTGGGATGGGGTTAGGGCTGGTGAGCTCCGCGGGATCCTGCACAGAGCCGGGCTGCGGCACCACCCGCCGCGGGTGGCCAAAGCAGAAAAAAAAAAAAAATGGGAGTGGGGAATACAAATGTCTCATTTTCTTTTAAAAGTAGGGTCACCAGCGAGACTCTGTCTCAGAAAAAAATAAAATAAAACAAAATAAAAATAAAAAAAGTAGGGTCACCATAAATGTTGGCCTTTTTCTGGGGCCGGGGAGACCCTGGCTGCGCCGGGTGGGTGCGAAGGGCATGCGTTCCTCCCGCTGGTTCCGCGGTGATTTTTCCCTAAGGGGCAGGGTTATTTCGCCTCCTGGATGGTTCAGGAGTCCCTTCCTCTTTCCGTTTGCAGTGGCAAGGGTCTGCCTGTGCCTCGCATCCAAAAGCATATGTCTTCGTTGTTTTGTTTTGTTTTTCCTATTGAATTAAAAAGGGGCTGTGGTGATTGATGAACCATTTATTTTTATACTTTTCAAATAAAACAGATTGAATGTAACATTTGGTGGACCGCCTATTCTTCTTTGTGGCAATTTTAGTCTTTTTAAAAAGAGGTTTATTGCAATGCGTTGCAAAGTGAAATATGACGTGGTGTCTGGAGAACATTACAGGAGCATATACTGCTTCCTTTTGACAGTCATTCTTAAGATACTCTTTTCCTGTCATTGTTGGAATACAACATATTTAGTTGTTCTGTTTAGGAACATTATATAGCTCCTGCCTTTTTTGCCAACTCCTCAACATTTGAAAGAAAACCGGTTTTTTATGGTTTGTCCTTGAGCATGTAATAATGTGCATTAAACTCTAGGAGATTGATTTTTCTTTGAAGTCATAATTCCCTTAGCGCTTAAAATAGAAGTATTGTTTCATGAATAACTCAGAGAAACCCATCTGATCTGCATTATTCCTGGATGGCTTAGTTGTCGTGTGACCTGTGAGAATGAGTTGAATGCTCCATAGAGAGATTTTTCAGAGTATTCTTATGACTTGCTTCTTCATGTAACCATATTCTAACTTGATTTTATTACCAACTACAAGACTAGAGAAGATCTGTGGCCTGAAAAAACAACATTTCTCCAGAATGTGGATTTGCAGAGAATATCCTGTTCAGACTTTTGAAAATGAGGAATTGTCCCTAATTGATTGTGGTGATTGGCATCTATTAGCACTTGTATGCATGAAATCCTTGGAACACATTCCGTTTCTTCATAAAGTCAGGGTGACTAATTTTGCTGTCGAATGCGTAGAAACAAGCATTTGTCTGGTCTGGGTTTCTCCAGCTCTCAGGACACGTTGGAACAGATTCGCTGTTCTGATGATTCGTCTTTCTGATCACAGGGAGAGCAGAACTCAGCTTTGAAGAAAGGCATCTGCAGAGATCATGGCAGTTCCATTTTGCATTCTGAGTTTGCTCCTTTAGGTGAGGGAACCAGAACGCAGGTATAGTTAGAAATCAGTCTCTCTCCCTCTCTCTCTCTCTCTCTCCTTAAACATATTGCAATGATGTTCACATTAAAACCTGGTTTTTACTTAAGAAGATTTTATGTTCACCTTTCCAAAGGCCTGACTATGGAAAACGATCAGAAGATGAATGACAGTAAAAGCATAATAGTGACACGTGGCATTGGCTCCATGCTAGCTGAGCACCAGACACTGTCATGAGCCTTACATGCCCCAAAAGGGCCATGAGATCATTTAATGTTCACAGTGACCTGTGAGATAGAAAGTATCATTCTGCCTATTCCACAGTGGGAGAGAAACTAAAGAGATAAGAATATTGGCACGGCCAAGCTACACATTCAGAAAAAGGTACATCCTTTTTCTCTGTCACTGTCTTTTGAGCAAAGATCTTTCTTTGTATATTTGACCTATTGCCCTTCTACCACATCTGCATTAGAGGACACAATTCAATACAGAAACACATGGAGGCACAGGGGAGTACGTTCTGGGGAATTAAGTAGGACTGGCTTTTTTAAATTACGTGAAACTAAAGGAAGTGCATTCACCATCAGATTAAGAAGATTGGAGGATTCCATTGCATTCTTCTGTTTTTAATACTGTGCATTATTCTTTTGAACTGAATAAAGGCCCTTACCTTACATGAATTAGCTTTAAGTGCATTTTATTCAAACTTGAAATTCACTCAACTATCAAACTCTTGCAGTAAAAGAGCTACACTGAGTCTCTGTCTCTGTCTCTCTCTCCCCCCTCCCCCCGCCTTCTTAATGTGATCATCCTTCTTGTTTTACTTAACCAGCTGATGGAGCGGTGGCTTCCAGGAATAAATGGCACAATATTTTGTGTTCCTAAAATAGAAGTATGTCCAGTTACATAACAGACCTTGATAAACAGTCTCATGGTGACACTGGTTAATGTTTGCTTGGGTGTAATTTCTAGAAGACAGTATTTAAATAATATCCTGAGCACATTTCTTTGTATTGTCAACCTAAATAACAAACAGAAGGACTCTAAAAAACCATATTTATCTAGGAATTGCATTGCAATGGGAATACATGTGTCATGGTAAGCTATGTCATGGTAAAATATACATATTCAGGGAGGTGAGAGAAGACAAAGGTTTTTAAAGGAAAAATAAGGAGGATTATACATTGTTTTGAGATAATTATCCTTGGCTACCAGGATCAATAACAAGGGTGGTGGCAGTTGGAGGTTGGACAGGCAGTTGCTGGACAAGAGTCCTCACAGAAGTATCTGTGTGTTTCCGGAGTGGGGGGTCTTGTGATGGTCTTTTTGCAGGGTTGTGGTTTTTGCAGTCTTTTGTAGCATCTCTTGTCATCAGGCATTTATTTGTGCATGAAAATCCTCCCTTCATGGCTTTCCCTGGCTCTATTTTTCAGCGTTTTAACCCAACTGACTCCATTTTGAGTCTGACAAGCTTCACAGTACTCATTATTTAAACATTGCCATCTTAATTGTACTATAAAATGATCTCACAAAGAGTGTGGCTTTAAACCGAAAGGGCCATTTACGAATCTAAGTAATGCTGTCTGTGGGAAAATGGCTTCCTGTGTTCCCTCCAACATGTGGTTCCAAAGTGCCCTTTCAATAATGCTGCAATGTTTCCTTTCTAACTACCCATAAACTGAGCATTTATGGTTTTTTTTTAAAAAAAAAAAAAAAAAAAACAGCTTTATTGAGGTGTAATTCAAATGACATACAATTCACCCACTTAAAGGGTACGATGCAATCTTGTTTACTAGATTCCTAGATATGTGCAACTATCCCAGGAGTCAGTTTTACAACATTGACTTCACCTCAAAAAGAAACCTGTACCTTTTAGCAACCCCTCCCATCCCTCCCACAGCCCTCAGCAGTCACTGGCTCACTTCTTGTCTCTAGGGTTCACCCTTCCAGATATTTCATCTGAATGGAATCATTTCCATGATCCTTTGTGTCCAGATTCTTTCATGTAACACGATGTTTTCAGGGTTCATCCGTGTTATGGCATACATCAGTGCTTTCTTCTTTTTTATCTATTACATTAAAATATAACTAAGTAATATTCCATTGTATGGATATACCACATTTTGTTAACCCATTCATCTGTTGGTGATGTTTGTGTTTATACTTTTTTGGCTATCATGAGTAACACTGCTATAAACAAAAACTCAAGTGCAACTTTTTATGTGGACATATGTTCATATTTCTCCTGTGTGGTTTCTTTAAAAACAAATCCTGAATTCTCATATACTCATGTTATCGAAAGTGCTTCCTGTGTTTTCCTCTGATACTATCAAAATTTGTCAAACCTTTGTCAAAAGAAAAGGTCAAAGACAAGGGTCCTGGACATCGTTGTAATTTTCCTCTGGGTCCTCAGCATTCATTAGGGAGTATTTACTGAGGCTTTACTCATAAACTCATTCAAATAATCACTCTAGGTGGGGTGCAATGGTTCGTGCCTGTAATCCCAGCACACTGGGAGGCCAAGGCAGGCAGATCACTTGAGGTCAGGAGTTTAAGACCAGCCTGGCCAACATGGCAAAACCCCATTTTTACTAAAAATATGAAAAAAAATCTTAGCAGGGCATGGTGGTCCCAGCTACTCAGGGGGCTGAGGCATGAGAATCATTCAAACCCAGGAGGTGGAGGTTGCAGTGAGCTAAGATTGTGTCACTTCACTCTAGCCTGGGTGACAGAACGAGACTGTGTCTCTATAAAAAAATATATATATATTCTATCCAGAAGCAGAATAGCCAGACTAGCAATTAGTTAAAGAGAATAGTTAGTCTCCTTAAATGTTAATTCCCCACATTTCAAAACCAGTCTGGATCCTGGCACTGAACCACGTGGCGTCCCCCAGACCACCTGGTCCAGCCACTACAGGGAGGATTCCTCATCTGTCTGAACCACGTGGCGTCCCCCAGACCACCTGGTCCAGCCGCTGGAGGGAGGAAGGATTCTTCATCCTTCACAGTTCTTCCCTGAGCCGCGTGTCCAGTCAGCATTTCACTGGGTGCTGGCTATTGGGTGCGCACTGGTGTGTACACGTCCACGCTTTTAGTACATTCACAGGATTGTGCAACCATCACCACAATCTAATTTTAATACTTTTTTGTCAACCCTGAAAGAAATTCCATACCTACGAGCAGTCACTGCCCACCCCCACCCCACCTCATTCTGTTCCCCAACCCAAAATAACAACTAATGTCCTCTCAGTGTCTATAATGTGCCTGTTCTGGACATTTCATCTTACATGAAAAGGCGGGTTTTTGTGAGTGGTGTCTTTCCCGTAGCATAACGTTTTCAAGGCTCATCCATGGTGTAGCACGTACCAGTCCTTCATTCTTTTTTATTGCTGAATAATATCCCACTGTAAGACCATCCCATATTTTATTTATTCATTGACTAGTTGATGGACATTTGGGTAGTTTCTACCTTGCGGCTATTATAAAATATGCTGCTATGAAAATCCCTGTATAAACTTTGTGTGGACATCTGTTTTTATTTCTCTTGGGCGTATCCTCAGGAGTGGAGTTGTGGGTCATGTGGCAACTTTATGTTTCACTTTTTGAGGAACTGCCAAACTTCCTTCCACAGAGGCCACTTACATTCCCACTAGCAATGTACACGAATTCCAACCGCACCACATCCTCACCAGCAGCTGCCATTAGTCTTTTTGATTCTAGCCATACTATAGCTGGTATCTAATGGTGGTTTGACTTGCATTTCCTTACTGGGTAATCATGTTGAGCACCTTTTTCTGTGTTAATTGGTCATTTGTATATCTTTTTTAAAGAAATGTCTATTCAAAATTTTTCCCCGTCTTTCGAACTTGGGTTTTTGTCTTTTTGTTGTTGAGTTGTAGGAATTCTTTACATATTCTGGATACGTGATCTTTGTCAGAGATATGATTTGCAAATATTTTCACCACTTCTCTGGGTTGTCTGTCCCTTTCTTGATGGTGTCAAAGGTTCTCCCTGTTAATAGTCTCCTGGATCTGTGGTCTCTTCCACTGTTCATGCTTCTGTGTCATCTCTAAGAGCGGCTGCCAAGGAGACACTTGTTTTAAGGACTGAGATAACGTCCCACCTCCAGTCAGTCTCTACTTCTGTGTGTTGTCCCTACTTTCAAATTATTGTTTTAAAAGTCGACTTTTAAGACTATACTCTCAGGGATCATTTCTACAGTTTGTTAAAAGTAGAGTTTTGATAAAAAGTGTCTTGGCTGGGTGCAGTGACTCACGCCTATAGTCCCAGCACTTTGGGAGACCGAAGCGGTTGGATCACTTGAGGTCAGGAGTTCGAGACCAGCCTGGCCAACATGGTGAAACCCCGTCTCTACTGAAAATACAAAAATTAGCCAGGCACGGTGGCGGGTGCCTGTAATCCCAGCTACTCGGGAGGCTGAGGCAGGAGAATTGCTTGAACCCAGGAGGCAGAGGTTGCAGTGAACTGACATCGCACCACTGCACTCCAGCCTGGGCGACAGAGTGAGACTTCATCACACGCACAAAAAATAAATAATAAATAAAATAGAAAATATGTGTTTATGAAAAGTGTGATGCCACCAAGTATACTAGGAAATGGATTGGCAACTTTCACTTTCTCTCTAGTACTCCTGTGTCTAGACCAAGGGCTCTTAATGAGGTATGATTTGCCCCTAAGAGACATCTGCCAATGCCTGCAGATGGTCTGGTTGTCAACGCAGGGGATGCTACCAGCATCTAGTAGGTGGAGGCCAAACACCCTGCCACGCAGGACAGTCTCTGCTCCGCAACAAAGAATGATCCACCCCAGATGCCAGCAGGGCCCTGGGCGAGGAGCCCGGTGTGGCTGGAACAGCCTGGGGGCTGCCCTCAAGCCTTACTGTCCCCGTCCTGTTCTGATTCTGCAGAGAAAGGGGATGCCTTTGAGATGAGCCTATTTGTACAGTTCTTATTTTCATTTTCCTTCATATTCTGTCCTCTGATCCTGAAACCTTTCCGTGTTTTGCTAGCATCTTTTATTACTTGTGGAAATCCAGTCTAGAGCAAGAATAAAACTATGATCTTTTTTTAAAGAAACAAATAAAAAATGCTGACCAATAAGTTTACAAAGTTATAAGAACTATTTTTATGACAGCACACACACAGTTTACTCCTGGACTGATACCTCAGTTCTTAAAGGGTTTCAAATATAGCTTATCACCAGATTTAGGTTTAAAAAACATGCATTTTTTTCCATCCATATAAAATACTAGTAGACTTGATTCTCGCTGTGCACTCTATTCGGTGAAGAACGGTTCAGTCCTGGAGGGAGCTGCAGTACGGGATGCTGTCAGGTGCTTCTCCTCCCCTATTTTGAGATTTAACTGAAGAACAGTGACATATGAATTTAAACGAAATTGTATATACAACCAACCCACACAGAATCTGAATTTATTCTGAGTGTGGAAGGAATATTTGCTTCTTAAAAAGAGAGCTAGAGAAAGTGAGAGAGAGAATTTACCTTTGAGAGATAAAGAAATCAAGGAAGTTTGTAATATTCCTAAATGTAGGAATAGGAATAATATTTATTATTTATAGAATAGGAATAATATTGAAGAACTGAAATATCAGCAAGCGAATAAATTGTGTATGTGCTATTATAATATTTATTATTCTTATTCCTACTTACCTTTGAAGATATACAGATCGCCAATTAGCACATGAAAATATGCTCAACCTCATTGTCCAGTAAGGAAATGCAAAGTGAGAGAGAGAATTTGCCTTTGAGAGATTCCACAATTCTCCCTAAACATTGTCTGTCCCGGTGAGAAACTGACTAGTTCCATTTATCTCCAAACCTACATGTTTGAGCTTTTCCCTAAGCCCTGCTTCCCCACATGGCCATGGGTGGCACTGCCTGGTGCCCACCCACCAGGTGCCACTGCCTGCCTGGGCACTGCCATCTGCCCATCAGGGTGAGATATCAGCGTCCCTCCAAGCTCAGTGTACTGGGTGGCTGCTCTTGGGTGATGTCGTCCTCTCAGAGAAATAGCCCTAGGCCCGCTACCCCTGGTCCGGAAGACCCTTTTCCAACCACTCTGAGCACGTTGGAACCATCTCCTTCTTTTTGCCGACTCTGCAGCCGTGAGGCTGGGGACTCCCAGGCTTGGTCGTTTGTTGGGGCTGGGGATGATGTGTCCTGCTGTGGAACACTTCTGCTTTCAAGTCTCCTCTCCTGCTGGCCTCAGTGATGGCTGAGCTGCTGACTCATCCCCGGGCTCATGGAGCCGCAGTCTAGGGAGGGCACTGGGCAGGGGTGCCTAGGGCACAGCCAGGCTCCTGGAGTCCCAGTGCTGAGCCCACCTGGGGCTCCCAGCTTCACAGGGTCACAGGCAGGGACCAGCACAGGATTGGAGCATCCTCATTAGCTGGAGCCCACCCGACCCCAGGGGCAGCCCCTGCCACCCAAGACAGGAGAGAGGAACAGAGCCCCAGCACAGGGCACGGGACGGAACCCACCTGTCAGGTTCGGGCCCCCACTCTGCGGATCTGCTGTCCAACTCTGGAGTTGCTCTTCAGCCCTCAGCTCAAGTCCTCATGTGACAGCTTCCAGAGAAATGAGTTCTCCAGGCTCCAGCCACATCCTCATGGGAAGACAGCTTCGAATTTCCTGATTCTGGCTGAATGCAGAGATAGTGAAAGCTGTAAACAACTTTATGGGATCTTCTGCTGGAGTCGGAGCTGACGAGCCCTTTGTGACATGAACCTTCTTTCTACTCCTTTCTCCAGAAGTGGTCACATGAGGACCTACGGGAAGGGCTGAAGAGCAGCTTCCAAATATTAAAAACTTCCTTCATTCCTGGGAAGTGACTGATCAGACGGCAAGAAACCTGGGAGGGCGGGTGGTGGAATGACAGGGAGAGAAGAGGGGCGGTTGAAAGTGGAGGTAGGAAGGGAGACAAAAAGCAGCTTTCATCCCCTGGTAAGATGCTGTTTGCCATGTGGCTGTGTTGCTTTATGACCTGGAAAGCGACTCACACAGCATGAGTGCGTCTCCTGAACATGCAAGATGTCAAGACACATCACAAGGGCAGATGAGAGGGCTTGAGGGCTGGTTTGGGATTAGCCATGAAAATGCATTTTCCACTGTTAGAGCGGATAACTGTCCTTCAGCTTCTGGGGCTGGGAGATAAGGAGGCCCATGGCAGCACGTGGGTCTGCAGAGAGCCCTCCCCGGACAGGCCGGGCCTGGCGGGTACAGCTCTCGGTGAGGATGGCCCGGGGATAATCCCTCCACATGGATGGTTCCATTACCTGTCTCTTGACCTCAGTTTAGAAATTGGCACATGTAAGACCTCCACTCTCCCTGAATTAAAATAACATTCCTCCCACAGTGATCCTGGTTAAGTCTAGATTCTATAATATGCCTTATTTTCCAAAGAAAATTGTTAGTTTTGTGACATGTTCCTCTGGGACTATCCTAATGAGTAGTTCCAAATCCTGCCTGTGCTGAGAGTCACTTGCGAGAGTGTAGACCAGGGAGCAAAAATCTCGTGAGTGCAGGACAAGCTCTGCAGGCCCTTCTGAGGCCGCTGTCCTGGGCCAGCCCTGCATCGAGGAATCATGGACTGAAATCCCTCAGCAAAACCGCAATCCAAGCAGGGACCTGCCCCACCACAGGGCTATGCTGTGTCTTTTCTTTAACAGGTGTTTAGAGTTATTCACCTTGTCATTTACCCAGATACTTCTGCGAAATGGTTTAGAATGCGGTGAGGGCCTGGGATTCACCTAATGTAGGTGCCAGCCATGGGCTCTAGTTTGCAGGGAAAGTATTTTCAGAAGAAGGATCAAAAAGGAACTGTTTTATTTATTTAGTTAGTTAGTTAGTTAGTTAGCAACGGAGTCTCACTCTTGTCGCCCAGGCTGGAGTCCAGCCTGGAGTGCTCATGGCAACCTCCGCCTCCCGGGTCCAAGCAATTCTCCTGCCTCAGCCTCCTGAGTAGCCGGGATTACAGGTGCCCACCACCACACCCAGCTAATTTTTGTGTATTTTTAGTAGTGACGGGGTTTCACCCTGTTGGCCAGGCTGGTCTTGAACTCCTGACTTCAGGTGATCCTCCCGCCTCGGCCTCCCAAAGTGCTGGGATTATAGGTATGAGCCACCACACCCGGCCTATTTTATTTTAATTTTATACCAAACACACGGCACTGAATCTGTGCCAGGCACTCTATAAATATTAACTCTCTTCATCTTCGTGGTAACAATAAGAGGTACTATTATTCTCCCTCTTGTACAAACGAGGAAACGGAGGCACAGAGACACGAAGCCACTTGCCCTTGATCGCACAGCTGGTAAGGGTGGAGGTGGGATTGGTGCCTCGCACCTGGCTCCAGAAAGCTCTCAGCCCTGGGCGCTGTAGTCTGGGAGCTTGAGCTTCTGGTGGTTTCCATGCCTACTCGCTGGAATCAGGTGTGTGTTTAACCTCATACTCAAAAATTTGTGTGAGTGGCCCTTTTCTCAAGAATCATTAAACACGTGTTTAACTTGAGTGGTCACCAATATATTTAATAATAACTGCTCTGCGGAAGGTCAGGAAGGGTGGAAGTACGTGAGACAGCCGCAGGCACAGTTGTTCCAGCTTTGCATTGCTACGGAACAAATGACTCCAAACCTCAGCACTGAAGCCGCTGCAGCTTCATTAGCGCTCCAGATTTTGTGAGCCGGGATTCAGGCAGGACTCAGCAGCGATGGTACCGCCTCGATGCTCTCAGAGGGCAGCTGAGGCCTCTGCATGGCCCAAGCCCTCTCTAGGTACAGCTGGGCCAGGGGGAGCTGCTGGGAAACTGCCTCACCAGGCTCCCCTCTCCATGTGGCCTCAGGGCCTCCCCCGGCGGACTCCCCTGCGGGGCAATCAAACAGCCCACCTGTTGACTCAAGAGGTCCTCGTTAAGGTCAGGCCAAGTGCCAGCACAGTGCCAAACCCACCCTGCTGTGTTAGCGGGACCACCAGGGCCAGTCCAATTCCAGGAAAGGGAAACGGACTCGCCTCTCCATGGGACAAGTGTCCAAACCCGGGCAGCCCTCTTTCACGCATCACACTGAGGGGCACGCAGTCGATTCTGAATTAAAGGCTGCCTGTTGAATAGCATAAACCGTCACCGCCATTCCATAACTCACACTCACAGTGCTCTTTGATTTATTCAAATCAAAGTTTGAAAGCTTGCGAAGGTTCATGATAAATTTAATTGAATCCCTCCGTGTGCATTAAGGTATGATATTCAGATGAGCATTTTATGCTCATTGCCTTCGGAGGCCAACAGTCCCCTGACACCAGCAAGGGTCTAATAGTAATGTCCACCACACAATTTGCAGTCAATAGTATAATGCCTAATTTCATTTCCACTCTTAGCCTAATCTCTTCCCTCGGATTTTCATATTGTTCTGTATGGAAAGTCCCCGTTAGTGCGGTGTGCACGGTTTCATGGGTGACTGGCTCCTGTGCGTTTAAAACCACCTGTTCTGAGGATGTTAAACAGAGCTCTTCCATGTGGGCATTCAAGACAAGTTCACGCTGGTCTTCAAAGCAGTGGAAACCAGTTTGTCTCTAAGCAAAACATCATCGTGTTTTGGCAGTCTTCTTCTCTCTGCTCTAGTCAAAGAGGGGCTTGCGTAGCAAAATCAGGTGGCTGCACCCTCAACCCCATCCTCTCCCCAACCCTGGGGGCTGCAGCGCCACTCCACCCTCAGCCCGCTGCTCCTGGATGGGACAGAGGACCCACCTTCTCACTGCCGTACGGATGTGTCAGGCATTCTCTAGGCCAGCAGTGTATGTGATGGACGTTTTGATGGATGGCTAAATGTATGACACGATTCGTTATCCTTTTAAGAGGAGTAGGAGTGTTTTCTCTTATCAATTCCATTTTAATGTTAGCGATAACAAAAACATAGTTTAATGGTTCGTGCAAAAATTCACTCCTTTTGCTCAAAGGTAATTAATAAATCCACCCTGTTTGATGCAGAAACCACATCTCCAGAAGGTGACTCCATCCCTGGGAGAAGCTTCCAGACAAAAAAGGCAAGAGAGTAGATACTACAGTGATTCCACCTGCTGTGAGAGAAGCCCTTTCTCCTCCATTCTGGATCTGGGAGAGGAGGGCTTAAGATCTCACAAGCTCTATCAGATAGTCTTTTAGATATTTAGAGGTTAGTTTTTCCTGCAGTATCCTCTTTAAATACCCACAGTTTTTTTTTTTTTTAATCCAAGGTAGTATTGCCTAGAACATGTGGATAATCTAAACACAATCTAGTAAACTGATTACAGGTAAATTAAAACTTTTGTCTGTAATTTTCTATTTAGTTGCTGTGATCTTTACATGAATGTTTCTTACTGGCTGTTCATTTGCACTGCATATTAGACATAGACCACTTAGGCAGGCACTGCTAATGATACTCCAACGTACGCAATTATAAGGGCGTTCTGCACTGAACTGAGGTTGAGGAATGCAGGCTGTGTCTGGAAATCGATTTTCCGTGAAATCATGGACTTTGGTTCCACCCCAGCTGTGCCTGGGTTCCCTTTCCTTCCCGCAGTGGCCCCTGCTTGTTTTCCTTTGACCCCACCACTCTCACCATGTTCCCTGAGCGTCTCCTCCTCCCAGGCCTGGATGGGGGCCAGTTCTCCTTGTAGCTTGCTGCCGAAGCCTTATGGCCTTTCCATATCACAGGCTTATAGTCCTGTTGACCAAAGAAAAAGAATCCTACAAAAGTGTGATACATATGGCCTCAACCCTGCAGTCTCTGACTCCCTTGCAGAAGTCAACTTGGAAACTATCCATATTTCCCTTGAGACCCGGGCTCACTGAACCCATCGTCTTCTGACCCCACGATCAGCACAAGTCTCATGGACCTTTCCAGAAGCAGCTAAGCCTAAAAGTGGGAGAAACAGAAAAATCAGTGCCCCTACGTGGCACTGTCTACCTCCAAGGACCCCCAGACTGGGGGGCTGCAAAATCCTCAGACCTCTGTTCAGATCAGAAGCAACCCTTTCTGTGCATTTGCCCAAGGTTTTGGTCTCATCTCTGAGCTAAGGACCCTGTGAGTGTGCACAAGTCAGCGTCACTGCTCCTGGCCTTGGTGGCGAGATGAGTGGTTGGGCTGGTCTCTAAAGTCTTTCTCATTGTGAAAGTGTGTCTCATTTCATTTCTGATAAGTACATCGAAAGTAACAGATATCATGGTGATCTTTTAGCTTGAGAATAAAATGTGTGAAGTTGGGTTTGACTGTGAACTGGCGGAAGGCAAGAGAATGCACCCATCGAGCTGGCTGAAGGGCAGTTGTTAGTTTTCAGCAGGGTCTGCATGTCCTGCAAGCCAGGCAGGATCCACCCTTATTCTGGACTATTTTTTTCCAGGATGTTTACATAATGAACAGGCTGGGAAGATAGACAGTGTGTCTATCTGCAGCAAATAACAGGTCTTGGGAGATACAGTGTCTCCCTCTGGAGCAGGGCACTGGCATAGCTACTGACGATTCTAAAGAATTCAGGTTTTCTATATGAGGGTTCCTTTCCTGCCACTCAACCCACTGCATGCAGACAGCTACCTGGGCCCATTCACATGGCTCCTATGTGAACTGGGTATTAGGGAACCCATGCCAAAGTGGTGAAATGTCGCTACTGCTGTGAAGAATAACTCGCCCTTTGTCTCTGACCCAGGAACCTCATTCCTTCATGAGCATCCACAAAACTTAGCTTTCGAGTAGATAAAATCTCAGATGTACCACTGTTCTTAACATAAACCTAGCATTGACTTTCCTTGTAAAACTAGATAATGCTGAAATTCCTTTTATAATCTAGTCTTTTTATATATACACATATAAAATACTTATAAAAATGTAAAGAGAGCAAAAATATGTAAGATGAAAAATAAGCCGGTTTACCTCTACCTGATACCTTTGACTTTCTGGGATTGGAAATGAAATTTGCTGAACAGATTCTGGATCCTGAAAAAGTATTTGGAAGTATTCTTTCTCAACTCAAGTTTCATTAGAACTCCTAGAAATATCTGATGTGGATTAATTGGAGAGGAATCTAAGACAGGGCAATGGCAGTGGGCGAAGATTCCGAAAGAACACGTTGCTGCCAGTGAAAAGGGTTGACCACTGCTGACAATGGCTGAACAGGCCAGGCGTCCTAAAAGCAGTGAGCTTTCCTCCAGAGAAATGTGCACATTTGCAGTCCTCATAATGATGCCGCAAGATGGGGACCATTATCTTCATGGGGAAATTGAGGTGGAGGGAGCTTGACTCGCTTAAGATCTCACTTTGAGTACCTGCGCTGCAGGCGGCACCACATCCCCCTGGTGCACAATCACCTGTTTCTGCTGCCACACCAGGAGTCCCGGGCCAGAGCCCCTGAGAGGTGGCTATGATGGTTCTGGGAAAGAAATAAGGGCTTCTTCTGATAACAGTGTCAAGCTAAGAGGCTACTGGTCTGCATTTTCAATAGTTTTGTGTGCTTCTGCAAAAAAGCAGTTTTCACTTACTGAATGCTCTTCCCAGTGACCACACAGAAAAGTAGGATTATAACGTTCATTTCAAAGCTGAGCAGACAGAGGTACAGAAAACTTAATTATTTTCCCTGTTACCCAGGCAGTCAGCTTCTGAGAGCCTGAGGTCTTGGCTGTCATGCAAGTAATGATTTTGATACTACCCACATGTGTTGTAGACCCTGATGCCCCCGAACTATTTTCTGCAAAGATCTGGGTGGATTAGATCTGTCTACGGCAGGGAATATGGCAGAAGGTAAAGAAAACTTAAAGAAATATCTGCCTTTTAGTAGCATCCCCTCCAAAATGACCTCAGACTCAAAATATGTGTGGTGCTGTGAGAAACAACAGGCCATATTCAGATTTGTGCATAGAAATATGATGAGAATTATGAGGCAGGAGGTGAGGGGAGGTGGGTGTGTACGCCGGCAGGATCCTGAGCCTTTAAAGGCCAAGCAGCTGGCATATAGGTGCCGCATATGACTGTGTCGCCTGTGACGTCATAGGAAGTTTCAGTTGGGTTTGTTTCGTTTGTTTGTTTTGTTTTTTAAATAAGGTCAGTCGAGTATAAGATTCAGAAGGAACGTGTTGCTTTAAGGAAGGGGGAAGACAGTTGCAACTTCTCTTGTTAAACATCCTAGGAATTTTAGAAATATGAATCACTGTGTAATTTTTCTTCTGGGAAATCTCAGAAAAAATAAACGCGGTGCATTTCCTACATTGACACTCTCCAGGGTGGCTGACAGGGCTTGGCTCACTATGTTTAATTGGACAGTTGCCGTCTGACATTCTGGGCTTGCTTTTCTAGCTTTAATTTTGAAGCACCTGATTTGGCTTACTACCTTATTTTCTTTGTATGCTCAACTCCTGGGCAGGGTTTGGTGCAAGCATGGGTGGCAACGAGTGGGTGAGTGGCAAGGTACTGAGGACACAGAACCAGATAAGACTTTTATCTGCTTCTAGGCCAGTGATTCTCCACTCAAGGCTTCAAGTGTCCAAGGAGAGAATATAGTCATGGGTTCTTAGTTTCTGTTTCTGGTTGGGTCAGTAAAGCCCCTTCCTCATCCCTCTGTTCTGGTTATCACTAGAGACAGAAACTAACATGGCTTCAGGTTGCTAAAAGCCTAAAACAAAACAAAACAGAATAGCAACAACAAGATAAGATGGGCTGGACAAGCTTAGGACATCTCGGGAAATGCAGTATTTTTTAAGGGAATGAAAAATTCTCAAAATCAATTCTTGGCTGTGTTGAATAAAGCAGCCTGTGGTGGACCATGACTCTGAGTCTAACATACAACTGGTTTTGCAGGTGAGAGTCACTTTGTAACATGTTTCAACACCTTCCTCTCCTGATAAGCAGTTTCTAGTCTGAATCAGGACTTTGAGAATACGCTGTATAATGTTTGTAGCAGTATCAAGCAAGTGTTTTCCTCTCTCTCAGCCTTTTTTGTGGTGATTAGAAACTTACCCTCTGGGCCATTCCTCCTGAAATTGCCACCTCCAGACCATCAATCTTTTAAAAATGTAAGGCTAATTATAAGCGTATTTTCACCTACAACGTGTGTGTGCCTGTGTGCATGTGTGTGCCATGTGTGCACATATGTGAGTAGCTGTAGCAAGTAGGAGATCTCTCAGACTTGGCTGGATGCTGTGGCTACCCAGAAAAAAGCAGCTGAGTGCGGTCCTCAAAACCAACCAGGATTCCACCCCTCGACGTCCTGGCTGTGACTGCTTTGGGAAGTTTGACTCCATGCTATCCTTTGCTTCTCCACCTGGTTCTGATGAAGAAAACTGAATTGCGCTTCTGGGTGGCAGGAGAGGGTGGACCTCTGAGTTCCCAGGGCCCCTCCGGTCACCTGCTTCAGAGCCCCGTGCGAGGCCACGCTGACCCCAGGGAAAACTCGTCACTTAAGGGTTAGAGGTCAAGGCTGGGTAGAGGTTTTTTGTTTTTATGTTTTTACACACAGAGAAAATGAGACTAATTACTGGCGTATAATAGATTAGGAGACTATCATTTCCTTTGTTCCAAAAAAAGATACACTTTTTTCTCTGTCTTTCACCATGCGTGTTAACGTCCCGAGCTGTTCGTGCTCCTTACAATGCAGGGGAATGTGTTCGCTTCCTGGGGTTTCTGCAGCAAATTCCCACACACCTTCTAAAATTGTTATGGATAAGAAATAGATTCTTACACAGGTCAGCGCCCACATATTTAGGCTGATGAAAAAGAAAATTGCTACAAATAGTATGAAGCAGCCATCCTTGCTTGAAATGCATGTAGACACCTGCAGTCACAGGTTCCATTTGGACCCAGACTTGAACTCTTTTGGGCAATGACGCAGGGGGGCCTGAGCCGCCAGGACCCATCCCCTCTTGTAAGTCTGAGCCCCGTCTGCAGGAAGCTCTTGTTTTATCATCACGAAAATCACATCACTTTTGACCCATCATCTCCATTATTCGTTCTGCTAGAAGACATTTTGCTTACAGGAAATGTGTTCATCGTAGGGGAATATTTTATATTTTTGGAATAGCAATATCGGGTGTCAAAAACAAGCCTTATATTTGAGTAGAAATTAGTCATGAAATTTCCCAGGCCAGTGTGTACTTTCTGCACACGTGCTGTGTCCCTGTATGATCTAGAGATGTTGAACTATCAGAGAGTTGAGTTGAGAAGGTGGAGAAAACGGCAGCTTTGGAGTCCTGTCTGCCATCACTATTCAGGGTCTACCTGTGGCCACTTTGGTGTGAGGGATAAATACAGTGGACGCACCATCGCGGTGGGACCGACGTGGGCACAGGCTGGCGCACAGGACACAAACTTCCTCTTCACGCTTTTGCTGCCCACAGCCTCAAAACCAGCCTGGGAAGTGGATACAGAGAAGTGGCTGCTGCTAGGTTACCCCCTCCACGCACTTAAAGCGAAGTGATGTGATGTAAATACCAGCTTTCACTCCGCATCTGAAATGCCTCATTTCTAATATGCGGCACTGTTCTACTCTCCAGTGAGAAGGGCTGCCCACGCCAACGGGAAGACGCTACTGGTCCTCGCCGTGTCCCGCTCGGAGAGACATTAAACATGAAGAAAATGCATCTATGATGTGTAACGACGGTAGCTGAATCGTACTTAATTAGTTCTTAAATAACACTTATTATTTTGTAATTAGTGAAGAATATGATCTGCTACTAGCATAAAAGCTAGATGTAAAAAAAAATATGACATGAATTCATAGCTGAGGAAGGACTATCGGGAAATTATTTATTTTCCAGGTTTTACTGTCTTCTAAAATTGTCTGGATAGATATGAAAAGTGTACATAGTCAGCTGTCTTTGACTCCCTCTGCTGAAAGAGAGACAATCCATTTTAACTATGTTTAAAAAGCTCTCGCCGGGTGCCAGGCACTGTGCTAGGCGTGAGGGATAGGAAGGTGTGTAAGGCATGGTTCTTGTTCTCAAAGAGTTCACCACGTCACAGGGAGGTGAATAAAACAGTGGGCTGTTCTGAGTTTCTGTAATAGAGACACATGAAAATCCGCAGAAGGTCCCAGGCTGCTGGGAGCCTGGAAGCCATGGGGGTGAGGTCAGAGGCCCCGAGGTGAGGCCCCCAAGGCTCAGCTCTGTGGTGGTGGCTGCTGCTGTTTGTCCTGTAGAGGCTGAGAGTGTTTATTTCAGTCCCGGGAAAGTTTCTGTCCCACTACATCTCTAGCAATGCCAGAAATCAGTTTTTGTTCTACTTGGTTGTGTTAAAAAGAAATCTCATTTTTGTTTTGCTCTGTATTTCTTTGATTACTAGTGAGTTTGAACATTATCTGCATTTCATTGCTTATTAGTAACTGTCTCGTGGGACTCTGGGACTCGCCATCTGGAAAGCAGCAGCTTGGTTTCTACACCAGCCAACCAGCAACAGAAGCCTGGCAGGTGCACACAAAGTTACAACAAACGTAAACACCTTAATTGGCTGTCTAGAGTCATTCTAGAATTGTCATTCTAGAATTGTCATTCTAGAATCGGGCAACACCTCTTTCTACAAAACAGAATGAGTGCTCCGATGAGCCGAGCAGAGGAGGTTGGTTTATCAACAGAGACTGAAGAAAGCAGACACAGAAAACAAAATGCAGGCGGATGTGTGGGTGGTTCCAAGATGACTTCCCTATAAAGGTTAAAGCAGACGGGACTTCCTCATCATCTGGGCTAAACCTGGCCTGCTTGGAAATGGGGCTGTTGCCTCTCCTGATTTCTCAGAGGGTCAAATAAAGATCTTCATTTGGGCTTGGTACCACACTTCACACTGGGAACGTCTGCTGGACCCAGTGCAGGAGCGCAGTCCAAACCAGTGTCCTCTTACCAATTTGATTTCACAACGTGAAGGCAAATTCTTCCCTCCTCAATTTCATGAGTCCAATAACCCATGTGTTTTTTATCTGTTAATCACACCAGAGAGCACTGCATTGTGGAAACAGTGCCGTGGACATTGGTTGGTGGGGACGTCGCCCACCCATCCCCTCCTGTCTGCCCAGGGATGGGAATGGATACACACACACACACGCGCGCGCGCACACATACTCTGTCACACACACACACGCACACACACATGCGCACGCGCACACACGCACACACACGCACACACATGCGCACGCACACACTCACGCGCACACACATGCGCACGCACACACACGCACACACACACACAGACACACACACACTCACACACACACAGACACACACATTCTCTCACACACACACACACACACACACACACACGGGACGGACGGTTTCCAGAGAGGGCTCTTAGTGACCAGGAGGCGGAGTATGGGGCCCTGGCTGGTGTGAGCTCAGAGGGCTGGACTTCTCTCCAGGAACAAACAGCCTGCAGTACATAAGTGAGTCACACTAGGTCTGAATCAGACTTCAGGGTGGGCTTAATGGCTGTGCCTGCCCCTCTCTCCAGAAAGAAAAGAATGTAAAATTGAGACTCTGCACATCTTATGGTCCTGGGTTAAAAGCTCCTAGGAAATGAGAGATTGGGTGGAAAATTGGTACAAAGTTAAGTGCAGAGACCAGGGTGGGGCGCTGCAGGGAGCGGCACCCGAGAGAAGCAACCTCCCGGTGCTGCTGGTGGGTGGCACCAGGACCAGTGCGGCTGCCCACAGCACTGACGCCCGCTCAGTGAAAGGCTCCAGTGTGACTCATTCCTCCTCCAGAAATGCTCCTTGCCCGTGTGCATTCTGAGAAGTGAACAGGAATTAGTGCAACACGGTTAGGATTGAAAAACACAAATGTGAAAAAGCTGGATGGTGGTCGTGGAGCCTGGCGAGGTGTGAACAGTAACTGAAATGCCCGTGGGCTGTGCAGGCAGCTCTGTGCCTGCTGTCATGACGTCACCTCCAGGATCCCTCTTTCCCTGGCAAAAGCAGGAAGGAGCGTATCATCCACAGTGTGATGCCATTTACGTGAAGACAGAAAGGAGGGAAAAGAATACACGTGTCATTGTCTGAATGTGCCCAGATGATTGTGCAAAGTCTGGGAGAAGCTGGGAATGCCGGCTGCCTCCCAGAGGAGGAGGGGGCATCCAGGAGACCCCGGGGTTTCAGCGCGCAGCCGCTGTGCACTTTCTAGAGCTTTTGAATCATTCAGTGTGCAAGTGTGACATTTCAAAATAGTCAAGTAAAATTGATTACAAAAATATCAAGAAGCTGAACCATATCTTCTCTCCGCACTGGTGATCGAACTATGTACTGAAAATTTTAAACTCAAGAAACAAGCTCACACTGCCATTCGGGCCCCAAACAACAGGCAAAGGGAGGCCCAGGGAAGAAACTCTGAAGCTGAAGATTCCCAAAGCAGTGGCCGGGGGCCTGGCCCCCACCCCCCACAGCAGGCTGCTTCCTCCCCCAGAATACAAAGGTGCCTCCGAACATCAGCTTCGTTTTCTGTCCCTAAAAGGGCTCATTCTTCCATCAAAGTGGTGCTGACTGGTTCCAGTTAGCCAAAGGTGTCACTGGAGAAGTAAGGCTTGGTGTCAGTTCTGCTGCACAGTGTCACTTAGAATCTAAAGCAGTAACTATGCGGGCTCACCCTTGGCGTGTAGCTAATTTATTTTACCTAGGCTGATATTTCCAATTTTTTTGTATAAAACTAAACCAACTGGGTCCAGAAAGTGCTTAGGTGCTTAGGCAGAGAAAACAAGCCAGAATTCAGAATTCAGAATTCAGAATCCTGCACAGAAAACCCTCCTGTGAACCAAGGCTCTATATTCTATCTTGAAAACAGGCGTGAAACTGGTTATCTGATAAAAAATTTATAAAGAGACAAATGCATTACAATTGCTTTGTTGATAAAACAGTTTATCTTAAGAAAAGTGTTTGTTGTGTTTTCTTTTTCCAGAATGGCGAAACTAACAGGGGAGAATCTGAAAAAAAGACAAACCTGGGTGAACTTTCACGGACAACCTCAGAGGACAGCGAAGTGTTTGGTAGGTGACGCAGACGTCGGCAACATGGCACCACATGGTGATGGCGTGCACCTGCACGCTCACTCGGGGAAGCCTTTGATGTTTTAATTGCATGGGTGATCTGTGGATCTGTTCTCATTGCTAAAAACATAGAGGCTGGGTTCATTGCTTCATGTCTGTCATCCCACACTTCGTGGGGTCTATGCTAGAGGATCACTTGAGCCCAGGAGCTCAAGACCAGCCTGGGCAACATATGAGACCTTGTCTCTACAAAAAATAAATAAATTAGCCAGGTGTGGTGGCATGCACCTGTGGCCCCAGACACTTGGGAGGCTGAGTTGAGAGGATCACTTGGTCCCAGGAGGGCGAGGCTGCAGTGAGCTATGATTGCACCACTGCACTCCAGCCTGGGCGACAGAGCAAGACCCTGTCTGAAAAAAATTAAAATGTCAACTGCGTAGATATGTGGCAGATAGAGCCCCTTCCTCCCCTCTCACAATCCTTTCCCATCTCAGTTTTGTTTTTGCTTGTATGCCTTGTTGCATACATAGACATTCAGCATTTCCCAGGCTTTGCCTCACTATATGGTGTTTCTCTGATCATCTATTTGTCCAACCCTGTGTGAGCATCAGGAAGCCTAGCAGTGCTCGTAAAAAATAACTAATGAGGAAGTGAAATTGCACCAAAGCCTGGATGCTGTGGTGTTTATCTTAACCACAAAGAGTGACTCAGAAGGCACTGGGAAATAACTGTTGTCTGCAGAATTTTACTTTTCTGTATTGCCTTATTGAATATAAATTGCCTTTACATATTTTTATGGTTTGAATGTGTCCCCCAAATTTCGTGTGTTGGAAGTTTAACCCCTAAATTTCTATGTTAATTGGAATTGAGGCCTTTGGAATGTAACTAGGAGCAGAGACCTAGTCATCAGGGCACTGGGGTGGGGCCCCTGATGAGACCAGTGGCTTTGTAGGGAGAGGAAGAGAGGCCTGAGCCAGCTCTCACTCTGTATCACCATGCGATGCCACCCACTGTGTCATGGCACACTCACCAGAGGCTGAGCAGATGCCAGTGCCATGCCCTGGGACTTCCTAGCCTCAAGAACTGTAAGGAATAAATTTATTTTATCAATTATCCAGTCTCAGGTATTCAGTTATAGCAACAGCAAATGAACTAGGACGGAATCTTAGCATTCATCTTTGTTTCTGCTTCCCCTCTGAGTAAATGACCATGTTCTCATTTGAGGTTTACATTAATGCGGTTGGATCCACTTTTCTCATCATGACACTGAGGCTCAGTGACTTCCCCAAGACCACAGGGCTATGCGGGTCCTCAAAGCAGGTGTGTTCTGCTGTGCGCAGCTCTTTGATTTTCTCCATGTATTCCTAAAGCAAAGAGAAAGAGGGATGGAATGAACTGTGCGCAGATCCTGAGAACTCACTGTAGGTCGAAGGAAGAAGGACGGATTCTGTGGCTACTAAAATCCTCATCCCTTTCCCCGAGATCAGCCCACCCTGTAGGTCACAGACGACACTCAAGGCAAACAGGCTTCTGGGCCACATTCTCTTTATGGAAAGGCCTTTCTCTATACTTCACCTGTTAGTCAAGATAATTTATGCCTTTTTTTTGTTGTTGTTCCTGATTAACTTGTTCTTTTTCAAAAGTCCTTTCTTTTCTATAATGCCATCCTTCTTGAGCGAGCATACATAACATAGATTTAGTGTGGCCCACTGTTTCGATATCTTAAGTGTCCATGAAAATCAGCATAACCCAAAGGCCCAGAGACTGAAAGCAATGAGGACTCCTTCACTAGAAATGAGACAGGCAAGTGCAAAAGGGACTCAGTGCTCTGCTGACTTCTGCAGATTTTCTTACGATCTTTATAGGAATTTTCTCGGAGGCCTGAGCATAACTCACTGCCTTCAAGTAGTGGGGTTTCCATCCTTAGTGGCAGGGGAAGAAGAGGAAGGAGTTGAAGGCAGCCGCGTCCGTGACTAGGAGCAGCAGCGCGCACTCTGGAGCACACTGAGGGTTTCCTAGAATAGACATGCTGTGAGTTTGAATGGGATGTCTTGATGATTTTAAGAATAAATCTGCCTATAAAACTGTAGAATAAAAATTCATTTAGATGATCTCTTATTCATACATTTCAGCTACATATATAAAGACATAATAGAAAAGCACAAAGACAAATGTCCAATTTTAGGTTTTACACGTAAATAAAAGTGAGTTCTAGAATTATTTTGGTTAAGCCTACTGATTTTTTTAAGTAAACATCATCTTTATCATTATTCCCCTAGCTAATTGCTTTTAAGATTATTAGTGACAATGGGAGTGGTTCTGTTACCATCAAATACATACACACACACACACACACACACATATAGGTATATATACAGCATGGATACAATATAACGTAAAAAGGTCTTCTATACTCAGCCCTTTCCTTACACTATGAAGATGATATAATTCCTGAAGCCCTTCCAAACGCAGCCCTCCTTAACCTTTTCAGAGAAATACTGAGTTTGGACAGTTATTATCTAGGATTGAATGTGAAAAATACTGGTAGTGATGGAACTGCAGAATATTTCCATCATTTCACAAACTTGGGTTGTGTTTTGATAGGAAGAGCCATGCTTCTGCCTGTTGTGTTTACTGAGATGTTCCCAGGTCCTTGGACACTGGAGCAAGGCTCACATATCTGCTGAATGAACTTCGTTCCCACATTCCAAGCCTTCCTGCCTGTGAGTGTGACCAGGAAGCAGTTCCCCAAGAGTCACCTTCAGGCCTCTGCAGCTGACGCCTGATTCAGGTTGAGTCAGAAGGAAGGGGGAAGTGGGAGGAGCTTGTGGTCTGAGGCGTCCTGATTTCATCCCACCCCCCGGGAGGCTGGCCCAGGAGGCCTCTGCACTCGCTGTTTAACAATCCCAAGTGATGCTGACCTGGAAGGGCCTATTGAGCTGTGAGGCTTTTGCTATTGACCTTAATAATTTCCTGACTCTTTCCTGCAGCACGCAGAACTCTACTCTAAAGGCGCAGAGTACTGAAGGAAAAGCAACTAAAATGATCTTGGCTATTAGTCTTGACTGTATAACCTTGGAGGCATATATGCAATTTCTTTTTAAATTGTAATGTACAAAGTGACTGTAAATGAGAGCAGCATTTCCCTCCCACTTTAGGAAAAGGTCTTTCCTTGACGGGAGAGTAAATCCCATAAGTACAATAGGAACCATTCTTGATGTCCCGTGAGCACTAGGCATCCGTGATCGTGCGATGGTCATCTCTAGGTTCTTGGCAGCCGTTTCATCCACGCATCAGAAGAATGAGCGAGGAATGTGAGACAAGGGCAGAAAGCCATCATCCTTAGCCAACCACCTCTGCAGGACACTCATACCTAAGATCTCTGTGGCGTCAAAAGGCAATAGTGTTGTATTTCAGCTGAGAAGAGAGTCCCCGAGTGAACACTGATTGATGCATTGAAGAGAAAAGTTTGTGCCAGGCGCTGACTCTGGCACAGATGCCATCACTATGGTTCACACATTGAGTGCTCAAAACCGCAAACAGACAACTAAACCAGCACAGCCTTCCTCCTCGTCTCTGTGAAGGCCAGAGCCAGTCATTTTCTTAGCAATCCACTTTGAAATTTTATTTGCCCTTCATCTCCTGGTAAAAATCCCACCAAAGGATTGTTTTCAATCTAAGTAAATAACTCGTGAGAGCACACTTGCAAATATCTTCTGTGATTTTTTTTTTTTCTGACAGCTTTGTGGTTATGCTTAAGACTGTTTTGCCTAGTTACAAAAGGAGGAAGAAAACACTTCAAGACACGACAACCTAGAGAACTGGGTGTTGTCTGAGCTTTGGGGAAGCAGGTCATTTTGCGGTAGACCAGTCGCTGCTAAGTGTTTTCTGACCCACACCCCCACGGGCAGTGCACACACTGTCCTCCTCCATAGAAACCAGGCAGGAGTCAGTCTCCACCTCTCCTCCCACTGGAGGGAGGAGTGGGAGCTAAACTAATGGTCGGGCTAAACTAAAGGCAGGCAATTCAGTTGAGGTGAGTGAAGTCTTAGGTCTTCCTACATTATACTAAGGAAGGAGAGGAGTGGCCAAAAGAGGGCACTACTGCCCCGGCGACTGACTGTGGTTCCTCTCGGCCAGGACAGGCATCTCAAAGGCAGGCCTGGAAGGATGTGGACTCCGTGTCACGCGTAAGCTAGTTCACTCCACATGTGCCACTGATGAAGGATGTCCTGCCATGAAAACATCACCATCCCACATCTGTGTTTGCTGTGTCCATTTCACGGGGCCAAGTCCTGAGTGTACAGCATGTAAGGGCAAAACCCTGTGAAGAGTCATGAGGAAAACATTCACGACTTCATTGCTCAGACCGTGGAGATAGAAATAGCTGTGTTTAATGTTTATTTAAAAAGTATTCATCCCAGAAACATTGAAGTACATATATTGGTGTGTGCGTGTTTTCACTCTTCTTTATTTTATAAAGCTTGAGTTAGCTGACACTAGGAAAAAAGACCAGGAAACTGTAAAATGTAAATAAAATTGAGAGATGAAGTGAAGGAAGACCATAAACACATCAACCACGTGACAACGGCCGCAGGGAGCCCCACGTTTTGCTCTGAGCTGCCCAGCTGCCCAAGTGGAAGGGGACCCCAGCCAGCCTGAAATCTCTCATTTTACACAGCAGGTGGCAGAGTCTTACCGCCTTTTAGCTGTGTTCATTTTGCCAATGAACTCCTCTTTTTGTGTCTTGGTTTCCCCATACGTAAGTAGGAGTAATCATAAAATGACCTGTGAGTGAGAAACAAGTTGACACACATGCATGTGTGGGACTCCCCCATCTCCTCGCAGTACTCAGTGAACATGGGCTCGTATTTTCAGAGAGAAGACTGCAGACATTTTTTGAAGGATTCAGAGCTTTGTTTAACAAATACTAAGAACTTTTCCTGCTTAAATTTTTATCACAGATAAAGAGTCACATGGTAGTCAGCGACCTCAACATATTTTTATAGCACACGTGGAGATTAGTTTTGTATAGTTATTGATTGTAATAGAATTCAGTAAGAGCCAGTGGTGCAACATCAGTCTTCAGCATTGAAAACCAGGATCCTATGGTCCCTGTGTCTAGCCATCAGAGGACCTGCTATGATCCACAGACAGAATTACAAGAACTTGGGGTCCCTTCCCAGAGCCAGGACTTTGATAGGCATTTCACAGCACAGAGTTCCAGGTCCCAGGCTCTGAGAAAGGCCCAGGAGGAGTTCTGAGTGACTGGTTGCTGAGGCACTGTGTGCCTCTGTTCCATTGAGGGTCAGCGGCAGCCTCAAGAGAAGAAGACAGACCACATGGGAAACAAGCGGGTGTGACCATTGGCTCTGCCATCAACTCTCAATGCAACTGGGGGTGCAACTTCATCTCTCTGTGCCTCCGTTTCCTCGTCCAGAAAACAGGGTTTCCTACTGACCCTCAAGAATTGTTGCAAGTGCGCACTGAGAGAACAATTTGGCCCGGTGTGGTAGCTCATGCCTGTAATCCCAGCAGTTTGCGAGGCTGAGGCAGGTGGATCACCTGAGGCCAGGAGTTCGAGACCAGCCTGACCAACATGGGGAAACCGCATCTCTACTAAAAAATACAAAATTAACTGGCTGTGGTAGCACACACCTGTAATCCCAGGTACTTGGGAGCCTGAGGAGGAGAATTGCTTGAACCCAGGAGGCAGAGGTTGCAGTGAGCTGAGATTGCACCACTGCACTCCAGCCTGGGCAACAAGAGCAAAACTCTGCCTCAAATAAAAAAGAGACAGAAAGAGAGAGAGAACAGTTACACTACATTATAGGATGCTTTAACGTCTCTACTGCTTGAAGCCACGTTCAGACAACGAATAATGAGTGCTGCCATTCATTAGTAGTTTTCATGTGCCAGTGAGGACCTGGATCACATCTGCCATAAACATTCATTCATCATTGGCACCAGGATGTCCTGCCTATGTGATTTCACCATTCATTTATTCAATCATTTTTGAGCACCTCCAATGTGCCGTGCCATATACTGGAGGTGGAAGAGAGAGGGCAGAGGTTAGAGAAAACAAAATAGAGAAATGGCGGGGCCAGCCCTAGGGAGTTCACACCGTTTGGGGGGTGGTTTAATATAGAAAGACATGAAAGGAGGGCATTTTTTTCTTCCATTGTTTTCTAGTGCTGGCCGTGTCATAATGCTATAAGGTAGAGTAAAAAGCTATGTCCTAAGTGAATGAAAAATACTTAAAATGAGATACACAGAAGTTCAGGAGAAGCCACAGTGGAGATAAACTGGAGCATTTTGAAAGACTGAGGTGGTGACAGGGAGCGGGCAATGATTGGAGGGATGTGACCTGGACAGAGGAATCATACAAAGATTTTCATGTTTTGGTAGAACATCTGTCTTTCCAATGAAGATAGATTTTAAAACATCCAAGAGTAGGCTTAGAAGTTATTTAGATGAGGTTGGAAAAAAGTTTCTATGCTCTAAAAGTTGGAAGGTGTCCAGATACTATTCGGATCGACTCAGATATCACTGCCAACAAAAGAATCACCAGGTTCATGAATTTGGAAAGGAGAATTTACTTCTTAGGGGGGCTGCAGCCTGCAAGGTGGCCATCCTGACAGGCTGGGAAGCAAAGCCTCCACCAGAGACGAGAGCAGGCACTTGGAGGGAGGGAAAGATGAGACAGGAGTTATGCTGAATGGGTTGGCCAAGTTTACATATTCAATGGCTCATAGGAGAATCCTATGAATATTTATGGAGGAGTCCTAATGAATGTGTACTGAGTGAACATGTATGTTACATACAAGCTGTGTTCACTTTAACATTTCAAGGCACTCCATTAGGCCCTGTACATCAAGGGCACAAAGGCACTCAATGTGCAGCCTCTGTAAACCCACCAGAGCAGGCGGTGGTCAGTGGTGTCTTAGCAGAAGAAAGTTACTGAAATCAGCCTCTTGTCTAATCAGAGCTGTAGTTACAGCTTGTGGAACAGGGGGATCTAGCATCATCTCATTGTCACAGCTGCAATTGTTTTCATATTACTTACCTCAGGGCCAGTGCTTGTTTAGGTGAGAGAGGAAAGGAAGCACCCTGTGATGGTTCCATCCTGCATGGTATGGCCTCAGGGCTGGTTTATAATTTGCTATCTTTTTTTTTTTTTTGAGACAGAGTCTCACTCTGTCACCCAGGCCAGAGTGCAGTGGCACCATCTTGGCTCACTGCAACCTCTGCCTCCCGGGTTCAAGCAATTCTCCGCTGAGACTACAGGCATGCACCACCACGCCGGGTTAATTTTTGTATTTTTTAGTAGAGATGGGATTTCACCATATTGCCTGGGCTGCTCTCAAACTCCTGACCTCGTGATCCACCTGCCTCGGCCTCCCAAGTGCTGGATTACAGGCATGAGCCACCATGCCCAGCCCATAATTTGCTATCTTATTGCCACAAAGAGTTCATTCCATCTTGCCTGGAGGGGTAGGACCTTTACTTTACATCACCTTTCTAAGAGGCTGTTCCTGTCATATCTAACCACGAAGCCCACCTGTCTCCCATGCCACACTTCTTTATCCCACTGCCTTATTTCGTGTCCTTCACAATGGCCTTTTTTTATTGCATTTACACACTTAGTGTCTTTTTTCTTCCACAAATGCAAGCTTCTTGAAGGCGGAGCATCTCGTATCTGTGCTGGCACTTATTTTTATTTTAATTGACTACCAAGTGGCAGCACTTAGCACTGAAGTAGACACAACAAACAAACGGCTTCTCGAGACCCATGTCTGCTTTCTGCATTTTGGTGTATTTTTACTTGTAATAATATTCACCTGATTTTTAAGCAAAAATATATTTATCATCTTACACATGTTAAATTTGATTTATTAAAGTTAATTTTAATTTTTAATTTTAATAATGTAATTCAGGTTAATTAGGATTAATTAAATTAATTATAAATAATTAGTGACTAATTTATAAAATTAAATTATTATAATTAAAATTAATTATAATTAATTAAAATAGCTAATTGAATAATTAAAACTAATTAATGGGATTAGTTGATGAACTAAAAAATAACTCAACTACCTGACATAACTCTGTCCCTTTTTCAATTTTGAATTCAGATCTTTCAACCAATAACATTTTTCTAGGCTGTTTAATGGTCCTGATTACTGTATTATCCTTTTAAATAGCTCCTAATATTCCATGTGATTGACAAACCATCAGTAATACAATCATTCCCCTATTGCTTTTCATTTCGGTTGTCTGGGCTACCAGAAGACATGCTACAGTTGGCACTTTGATTTGGGTAGGGTTTTTTCTTTCTTTTAATTGTTATAATAGGCTTCAGTCAAAGTAAGTGAAATGGCTAAATTATTTTCCCCGAAGTCGAGCCGGTGAACTGCCCTTCCCGTGGCTGCCCTTCCTGTCGCTTGCATCTTGGGGCAGCCGCAAGGAGTTGTAAGCTGGTGGGCTGTGGCTGGATGTGGTGGCCCTCAGGCAGGTCTCGTTATATCCATATGGTGGAGGTTTTTTCTTTTAATATTGATGACATTTGGAAACGGTAAACTTTCCCATGAAAATGTTGAACTGCAGCATCTCTGGAAACTAAAGGTCTGGCAATGGTGTTCTCCCGGCTTGGCTGCAGTCAGCTGACCAAGGAGCCCCCATCTCCAGGGCCTCCAGGTCCCCTGCGATTTTCCCCCCTCTGCCGAATGAGCTGCCTGACCCCACAGGCCTGGAGCTGGAGACTTGGTCCCTCATCTGTTCGAGATTAAAATGACCCTGGGCACCATTCCAGTCACTACGGCCGTGTTCCAAGTTTGTCCACAATTTCGTTTCTTAAAGTGCTGTTTCTTTGGCTCAGGATTCTGCACACGGGGGTGGGGGTGGGGCTGGAACAGCTCGTCCCCTGTGGGCATCGCATCAGCCGGAGGGGGCTGGGTTCATGCCCTGGGCTGGGGTCTCCTGGAGGCCACTCCCTCCCGTGGCTGGCGAGCTATGCGGGGCATTGCCCGGGTCTGGCCGGGTTGTCAGCCTGAACTGGTGCCCCGGGTTCTCCAGGTCTGGCCTCCCCGCAGCGTGGAGCTGCGGTCCCAGGTGTGTCCTGATAGTCGAAGCCAGAGTGGAGCCACTGCCTGCTGTGACCCAGCCTGGGAGCGCTCCGCATCCCCGCCTCCCCGCATCCCCACATCCCCGCATCCCCCCTTCCCCGCATCCCCGCATCCCCGCATCCCCCCTTCCCCGCATCCCCACATCCCTGCATCCCCCTTCCCCGCATCCCCACATCCCCGCATCCCCCCTTCCCCGCATCCCCACATCCCCCCTTCCGCGCATCCCCTCATCCCCGCCTCCCCTCCTCCCCCCGCATCCCCACATCCCCGCATCCCCCCTTCCCCGCATCCCCACATCCCCGCATCCCCCCTTCCCCGCATCCCCACATCCCCGCATCCCCCCTTCCCCGCATCCCCACATCCCCGCATCCCCCCTTCCCCGCATCCCCGCATCCCCGCATCCCCCCTTCCCCGCATCCCCGCATCCCCGCATCCCCCCTTCCCCGCATCCCCTCATCCCCGCCTCCCCGCATCCCCGCATCCCCGCATCCCCGCCTCCCCGCATCCCCGCATCCCCGCATCCCCGCCTCCCCGCCTCCCCGCCTCCCCGCCTCCCCGCCTCCCCTCATCCCCGCATCCCCGCATCCCCGCCTCCCCGCCTCCCCGCATCCCCTCATCCCCGCCACCCCTCATCCCCGGCTCCCCGCATCCCCGCATCCCCGCTTCCCCGCATCCCCTCATCCCCGCCTCCCCGCATCCCCGCATCCCCGCCTCCCCGCCTCCCCGCCTCCCCGCCTCCCCGCCTCCCCTCATCCCCGCATCCCCGCCTCCCCGCATCCCCTCATCCCCGCCTCCCCTCATCCCCGGCTCCCCTCATCCCCGGCTCCCCGCATCCCCGCATCCCCGCTTCCCCCCCTCCCCGCCTCCCCGCATCCCCGCATCCCCCCTTCCCCGCATCCCCTCATCCCCGCCTCCCCGCCTCCCCGCCTCCCAGCCTCCCCTCATCCCCGCTTCCCCGCATCCCCGCATCCCCGCATCCCCGCCTCCCCTCATCCCCTCATCCCCGCATCCCCGCCTCCCCGCATCCCCTCATCCCCGCCTCCCCTCATCCCCGGCTCCCCGCTTCCCCGCCTCCCCTCATCCCCGCCTCCCCGCCTCCCCTCATCCCCGGCTCCCCGCATCCCCGCTTCCTGGCGTCCCCACCGCCCCTGAGGTGGACGTCCAGGGCTGAGGAGGGGATGCCTCTTCTTCCCAGAGAGTCCCTGAAGGGCTGGTGCAGCCCTGGGTGACGAACTTAAAAACCACTCCCCGCCTTCATCAGATGTTCCCCCTCAGAATTTTCATGTAGCGTTTTTAAAAATCATTGCATTTTTGTTTAAATTTGTTTCCAAGAAACTTATATGAGAAAATCCTTTTTTGAGATGCTATTTTTCAAGTAATGTGTGTATTTAATGCATCCAGGTTAGTAAACTGAGCTATAAGACCTCAGTAAGTAACTCATTTCTGACATAAAATTCCATTTGGACCTGATAGTCGCGGGAGTTCCTGTCTCCTTGTCCTTCACACACAGCCCGAGTCCTTAGAGATAATCACTGCACAGCCTTTCCGTGGGAATATTCGGTGCTAGTGTGAATGGATCACTAATTGTGATTCCATGGCTGCCTGAGGCCTTGTATTCCTGTCTAGACAAGCCACAAAACCCATTTTGTGAAATACCATCTTTGGGCTGGGTATAAATCATAGAAACAAAATCACAAGTTGGGGGATGAAGGAATATTCAGATTATCTTGTCTGACCCCGCCTTGCATGTCAGATGAGGGTGCAGCTGCCAGGCAGACACTCAGGAGCAGGATCCGAGCCCAGTGCTCCCAGTCTGCCAGGGAGACCACAGCTGGTTCCTTGTGGGGCAGGGCAGTTCTCATGTCTGTCTGACAGATGTTAAAACAAACACTGTAACAGTTACTGCTCCTCTGTGCACTGAAGTGAATGTTTGAAAAACCCAAACATAGCTCTGAATATTTACCCTGCTTCATTGTAGTACCCAGGCAATTCTTTGGGGACATGCCTCCTTCCCATCTCAGCGGCCCAGTGGTGAAAGCTCACGCGGTGGGCGTGGGTGTGGGCATGGTCAGGGCACGTGGGAAGCCGGTTCTCCTCAGCAGCCTCTCCTGAGAGCTGTTAGACAAAGGTCTCAGCATCTAGGAGTTACTTTAGTGCGGCCATGTGGTTAGGACTGTGGACTCGGTTCCCCCGTGCAGATGGGGGTTGTGTGCTCAGCTGCAGGTTGCTGGGAGGACTCAGTGGTGTCAAAGAAAAGTTACCCCAGGGAGAGTGGGACAGGCAGGGAAGACGTATCCCAGACTATTGCAGTAGCAGAGAGGAGCTGAACTCGACCCTGCTGAAACCAAAGGCAGGAGGGTTTTTAAGCACTGGGGTGAGCTGGTGGGAGAGTCCTGGAGGACGTTGGTTGGAGGCCGGTTGGTGCAGTCAGGCCAGCAGTGTTTGCAGATTAGCCCTTATCACAGTTAGGCCCCTGCCTCCAACGGGGACTGGGAGCTGAGGGTGCTATCTTCCTTGTTGGTTACATTTCAAAGGCTCCTGGGTCCTTCGAGAAGACCAAGCTGGGCAGTGAACTGGGCAAGAGGCCAGGAAAGGGCTGAGGTCTTAAAGGGACAGAGAAAGAATTTACAGTGGCAAGTTTTCTAGAGACAAGGAAGTTGGGGCCGAGAGTCCTACAAAACCTGTTCAAGGTTTAGTCCCCCAGACAGGAATGGCAAGGCGGTCTGGGCCAATGGTCAGTTCATGCCTCTGGTTTAGAGCAGCACCCGGTCCCTACGGGCCCTGTGAGCCACATGGACAGCGGGCCAGGCATAGGAGGCAGCAACAGTGTGTTCCCCAAAGCCTCTGCAGACCCAGCCCTGGGCGCACGATGTCCCTGATAACAGGAAATGCACTGCCAGTGGCCTCACTGCCATGCACTGGTGCAAATTCATGCAGGTGCCGCCTGCCCTTCATCCACACGGTGAGTGGAGAGCACCACGCTTAGCCATGACACCGCAGAGCCACAGGGACATGTAAGAGGAGTGGGGGAGGGAGAGCCTCACTTCGGGTTTTTTTTCCCCCTTTCTAAAAATTCCGACAGCTGCTCTAAAACCTTAATTATTCCAACCAAGCTTCTAGAACCACTGAGTTTCTGGGAATGTCTGGGTTTGCAAAGTCACCAGCTGCGTTTGGAAAGACATTTCCGATGGGGTTGAAATCTCCAATGTGAATGAACTTTTCTTGTCATGACCTCACTGTCTGTAATGAGGGCTTCCTGATTGCAGTTCGCTTTACCTGAAAACAAAACAGAGGCCAAACACCACCTTATTTAAAGCAAGAACGGAAGTAATGCTCTGAAAGACAGCAGCCCACCAGCAGATGTGAAAAGCAATTACTAGGTTAGAAAGAAAGAAAGAAAGAAAACTGAGCGCACTTTCAGTGCAGACCATCTTTCCCAGCCAGGGAGGATGGCAGAGGTGGCCCTGGGCTGGGAGGGAACAGCTACCCACGCACCTCCTGGGTCAGGGGTTGGGCTTTAAGGATGTGGGTTCTAGAAGTTTACAGTGATGTGCCCCCTCCTCTGGGTATTGTATCAGTTGGTACAAAGCCACTTCCTCCCAGGGCAGGACATTCTTGCACCAGCTCCGCTCAGCTCCTTCCTGCCTCTGGGTTTCTGCTGACCTTGCTCCTCCCACACAGAGGCTGTGCTGGAGTTGCAGCCAAGCTGCCTGCTGTTTTCTCGACCACAGAGTGTGGTGCAGACACGCAGGGCCCAGCAGCGGCAGGCGGTGCTGCCGTTCCTCTGTCCCCATCCACCATGTGCCCGGCCCGAAGGTTCTCTTCTCCTCACTCCCAGGGCCTCCCAAAGCCAACTCATTATTACTTCCCATGGTTTGCATACTTTTATGATACTGAATTCCATACAATGTTGACATTTAAATGTGTGTGTACGTGCAAGTCCCTTCCCTTCTCCTCTGAGCTTTCTGTTTGGAAGCTCATTTTCCTGATAATATGAAATAGATCATCTGGAGATCACAATGGCAGAGTGGGAGAAAACAGGATGTGTGCATGGTGACGTTACCCGCAGCTGACAGGAATTGGAACTTGAGGTGTGTGCGTGGTGACGTCACCTACCGCTAACAGGAATTGGAACTTGAGATGTGTGCGTGGTGACGTCACCCGCCGCTAATAGGGATTGGAACTTGAGATGTGTGCCTGGTGATGTCACCCGTCGCTAACAGGAATTGGAACTTGAGATGTGTGCGTGGTGACGTCACCCGCCGCTAACAGGAATTGGAACTTGAGATGTGTGCGTGGTGACATCACCCGCCGCTAATAGGGATTGGAACTTGAGATGTGTGCCTGGTGATGTCACCCGTCGCTAACAGAGATTGGAACTTGAGATGTGTGCATGGTGACGTCACCCACCGCTAGCAGGAATTGGAACTTGAGATGTGTGCCTGGTGACGTCACCCGCCGCTAACAGGGATTGGAACTTGAGATGTGTGCCTGGTGACGTCACCCGCCGCTAACAGGGATTGGAACTTGAGATGTGTGCCTGGTGACGTCACCCGCCACTAACAGAGATTGGAACTTCAGATGTGTGCATGGTGACGTCACAAGCCGCTAACAGAGATTGGAACTTGAGCTTTCCCCTTATCGAGGTACAAAATGAGGAGAGCTGTTTCTATGTCTTTGTTGAGAGCACTGATGGCTGATTGTGCCAAGGACCCAGGGACGCTCCGGTACTTTGCAATCACCTCTCCCATCACCAAGGCCCAAATCCTCCTCTGCCTACCTGGGTCATTAAGTGGGTCCCGGCCTCCATCCTGATCCGTCCCTGTCGGTTCTCCCTGCCAGCTAGCTGCTGAGCACCTTGCTCCCTGCTCGAAGCCCCTCCACCTGTTCCCCAGGGGCCTCTCCAACCACATCTCCTGCGGCCTCTCCCTCCCGCAGCCTCCTGGGTGTGGCTGAAGCACAGACTGCCCTCCTCCTTCAGTCTCTTGCCCGGATATCCGGAGGCGAACTCTTCGCTCCGTGTCCCTTCTCATTGACATCTCCCACTTAGAAGTGCGACTGCATCAGCGTGGGTGGGCTCTGCAGGTCTGCCAGAGGAACTCCTAAATCTCTGAGGCTCAAGATGGTGTCCACTCACATCACAGCTCAGCGAGGGCCAGGTGGCTGCCCGTCCAGTGTACCTGGGAGAGCCCTGTGGTTTCCACATAGAGTTTCCACCATCAGAGGGCAGGGTGGGGAGGGACCAGGAGGACAGCCCAAGGGCCAAGCACCCTGCAGGCCAGGCCGAGGGGCAGTCATCGCGTCCACTCAAGTTCTGATGGCCAGAAGCGTCATGCGGCCCCACCTCGAGGAGGGGGCCGAGAGGAAGAAGGATGCAAAGTGGGGTGGTACAGTCACCTCTGTCACACTCCCTGATTATGTTGTTTATTGTCCGAGCCCCCACCCCGGATGGAAAGTGAGCCCCATGAAGGCAGGGACATCTGCCTGTTTTGTTCGCTGAGATATCCCAGCACCTAGATTTGGGCCCAGCTCATGGGATGAGCTTCATCAATATTTGCTGAATGACTGAGTGACAGGCGGGACACCCCTCGTCCCTGCTGCTCTCTCCTCTCCTGTCTCAGAGACTTTGTTTGCACATGGCAGTGTTCCACATCAAATGCCGGCAGACAGTGTGCCTGAGGCCTGACCTCTTCCCTGTAAGGAATCCGGCCTCTGTGCTCAGCTCAGCAGTGATCCGCAGAGTGCCCGCAGCTCGTTCATCGGAGCGTGTGTGTGCAAGAGTGCCTGTGTGTGCTTTGTGATGCGTGCACATAGCGTGTGGGGTGCACGCTATAAAAATGCTGTTCCAACTGACAAAATGTCCCTGGAACTCGAGAGATGCTTTTGTTCTTTGAAATTAGGGTGAGACTCTGAAACCACAGCCAGCCCCTGTAGTGGAGGGCACCGGCTGACGCTGGTGTCTTGGCTGTGGGGGCTGAGGATGGAGCTCAGTCCCGACCCAGCTGAGTGTGCAGATGTCCAGCGTCTGTGTGCCCCTTGACTGCACCTGCAGTGGGGCCACTGCCCACCCCTCCCCTGAAGCAGCCACCGTGAGGATGGGTACAGGGAAGTGGGAAGCAGCCGTGTCACTGCAGATGCGGCCACCCTCAGCCAGGGTTCCCAACAATAAGCCATCTGGCGTTGAGCTCCCTGGAGACACGTGAGCCTGTGCTGTTCCCCTCTCTGCTCCTGGGACAGCCACGCTGGCCTATCACGGAGACACGGCATTGGTTGGCTTCTTTTGGGGCCTTCTATTTAGCAGGAAACCAAAAGTTCCCCTTTTTCAAATGATCCAAGGCAGGCGGCTGGGGTCTAGCATGGGCTCACACCCATGTTCCCCAAAACCTTTCCAGTGGCTGCACAGGAGGGAGCAGGTTAGGACGGGAAGGGCACAGTGCCCACAGGGACAGCGCCCCTGAAGCCCACCCGGGGAGTATACATGGCTTGAGGGGTTGCCTGCTGAGTGGAGAGGAGTGGGGGCTCAGGGACGCAGGCCTGACGTTGCTGGGCTGGCAGGGCACTTCCCATCGGGAGTCACAAATCCCAAGGCGAGGATAGTGGCCGTGTTCCCATGGGGGATTATTCCAGGTGAGCAGGTGGATGGGTGGGGGACACTGCTCAGCAGGTCCTCTGAGCTTGCCGGGCTATACAGTGAGCATAAACACTCACAAACCATAGCTGCATTCGCTTCAAGTTTGTTTCCTGTGCACTTACCCCGAAGCGATCCTGGCCTTCCAAAATAAGAATACACTGCTAAGAGTCACTTAGGGTCATCAGAGCCACAATGGGACAACTGAAAGATTCCCAGAACAAAGAGGGAATACAAACCTTACAATGGCACAAATAGCAGCTGTGATGGGCTCTGGCCAGTGGGGCGGCCATGCCTGCAGCTCGGGACCCGGGGAGCTCAGACAAAGGGGTCCCTGCTCGCGGGCGCCCCCATCCAGGGACCCCTTTGTCTTAACCCCCGATCGGGACACTGCTGACCCCTTATGTCTGCTGGGCCTTGGATCCCCAATTTGAAAGCACCTCTCTTTGGTTTCCATAAGTAAAAGTTCACATTTGTGATTTCACCTCACAGCCTGAATTTGTGATTGGAAGTTGGGGTTCTGTTGTGTGGCTGTTGGATCGCCGTTGCTCCTTCCCCCATTCCTGGTCGGGTGGACTCAGGCACCTCGGAGGAAGACTCTGGCTCTGAGGGCACAGTCTCAGTTGGGCAGCTTGCGCTCACAGGCCTTCTCCAGCCTCCTCCTCCTCTTCCACTGGTGCCGCACGGCTTCGCCATACCCTTTTTTTTTTTTTTCTTTTTTTTTTTGAGACGGAGTCTCGCTCTGCCGCCCAGGCTGGAGTGCAGTGGCCGGATCTCAGCTCACTGCAAGCTCCGCCTCCCGGGTTTACGCCATTCTCCGGCCTCAGCCTCCCGAGTAGCTGGGACTACAGGCACCCGCCACTTCGCCCGGCTAGTTTTTTGTATTTTTTAGTAGAGACGGGGTTTCACCGTGTTAGCCAGGATGGTCTCGATCTCCTGACCTCGTGATCCACCCGTCTCGGCCTCCCAAAGTGCTGGGATTACAGGCTTGAGCCACCGCGCCCGGCCAATACCCTTTTTTTAAGATGCCCTTTTTCCCCACTTGTTCCAATGAGAGAAGGGCATGTCCCTGAGTTTCTCAGATGAATCCTTCAGGAGCTGGGCCTCACTTCTGCCACGAAGGTTTTAGCATCAGCATTGTGTAAATTGAAGAAACAAGATGTTAAAAAAGGGAACATTAAGCACACTGTTACATGCAGGTTTAGCAAAGTGCACCCCCGCTCACGCTCCTATGCCTGGTCTTCACGCATCAAACTGAACCCCGTCACTCTCACACCGCGGCTTTCCATATTCATTCCGACCTTTCTTGTTCTCCCTGGAACGGGCTAAATTTGATGTATCAGGAAAGGTGTTAGTAATTATTATTCCTTAGCTCTCCTTCCACCCTCAACTCTTCTTCGCAATTAAAGAGTTCCGTGAAAATCGGGTCCTTGGTTCAGCCCCGGTTCTGCACTGGGTCTCGGTTTTGGTGTGGTTGCTGCAGAGGCATTTAGATCCTGACCTCGCCCTCCCCGGAGGAGCCCAGTCCAGAGACCCAGAAGCAGCCCTAGGTGGGCTCTGTGGGGCAGCCGCTCCTGAACCGTTGAGCCAGGCCGACAGTGGTGGGTGGATTTTAAAATAAACAATGGATGTGACCATTTAAGTAGACTTAATTTTATCATTAGAGGGGCACAAAGCAATTGAGAGATGCTCACATCCGCCCGCAACTGAAAGGTAAGGAACTTGTAATTTAGGCACATTGAAATGGGAACTTTTCATGTTGACTTTTTGTATCTGGGCCATTTTTATTTCCAGGCTACAATACAATCATGTTCCACAATAATAAAACTTACACCAGAAGGCTGTCCTCCCTTTCTTCCTCTGACAGGAAGAGCCCCACCTGGATAATAGAATCTTACATGTTATTTTACCTAAAATTTACCATTACCTAAATATTTTTATTAAAATTACCTTTAAAATTTTGTCTTCATGTTCCATTTCTTTTTCCTGGGATCTTCATTAATAACCAAAAACACCAAAAGCAAATATTATAATTAGTGGTCCCCATGACTAGAACTTGATACTATAATAATTTGCCCTGGGTAGGAGAAGAGAGTGGCCGGAGGCTTCCCTTGAGATGATTGAGACATGCTCCTTACTACTAAGGTAATAAGGTGGGGCGGGGTGGTTCATGCCTGTAATCCCAACACTTTGGGAGGCCGAGGCAGGAGGATGACCTGAGGTCAGGAGTTAGAGACCAGCCTAACCAATGTGGTGAAACCCTGTCTCCACTAAAAATACAAAATTAGCCAGGTGTGGTGGCATGCACCTGTAATCCCAGCTACTCAGGAAGCTGAGGCAGGAGAATTGCTTGAACCCAGGAGGCAGAGGTTGCAGTGAGTTGAGATCACACCACTGCACTTTAGCCTGGGCACTTCAGTCTCAGAGTGAGACTCTGTCTCAAAAAAAAAAAAAACAAAAAAAAACTGAAGATTACTTCTAAAATGCTTTTCTGTACTCTAGCAAAATTTTATTGGTGAAAATGTTGTCCATCTTTCTCAAAGCAAGAAACTTTCAACTATGGTGAAATGAGATTTCACACACACTCATGCACACTCTCATACACACTCACACTCACCCTCATACACTCAACATTTGCGCAGAGTCTCACACGCACTCATACTTGCACACACTCAGACACTAACTCATGCACAGGCGGAGTACCACCTGCAACCCCATTGGTGACAATCACCCAGACACGTGCACTCAAGATTCAGGGACTGTTGTGCAGAGGTACAGGCACAGGGTGGAGGGAATCACACAGACAAGGCGCTGGTCCGTGCAGAGGCTCAGCTCCCGCTGTGCCCAGCGGAGTTACGCTGGGACACGTCTTCATGGTGGTTTTCCTGCAGGCAATTGTTTGCCTGCATCTAAAGATAAAAGGTCTTTAATAATTTCAGTAAGATTAAAAGGACAGAATCTCCTAAGAGTTTGCCTGGTAGAGCAAAGTATTGCTTTGCTTTGTTTTTTTGGTTTGTTTGCTTTGCTTTTTGTTTTTTGTTTTGTTTTGTTTTTGTTTTTGTTTTTGATGAGAAAGGGCATTTACACAGCTTGACCTTGGGCGTTACCGCAGTGTTTCTCTTCTTGAGTGGCAGATCCAGTAGTGGCTCTTCTGAAACAGAGGAGTCTGCCTAATTATTTCCAGCGATGCTGTCAAATCCTCAGAATCACTCTTGCTCACTTTAATTAAGATTGAGGCCAGGTGCAGTGACTCACGCCTGTAATCCCAGCACTTTGGGAGTCCGAGGCGGGCAAATCACTTGAGGTCAGGAGTTCAAGGTCAGCCTGGCCAGCATGGTGAAACCCCATCTTTACTAAAAATATAAAAAGTTAGCTGGGCGTGATGGCATGTGCCTGTAATTCCAGCTACTGGGAAGCGGAGGCAGGAGAATCACTTACATCTGGGGGACACAGGAGGCAGTGAGCCGAGATCGTGCCACTGCACTCCAGCCCAGGTGACAGAGCAAGACTCCGTCTCAAAAATAATAATAAATTAATTAATAGAAAATCTCATTCAGTAGTCCCACGAGGCACACAGCTCAGTTATGGCAATGAAGAAAGAACTACCCTTGTAAACAGAGCTAATACTGTGGCAAGCTACAGACTTCGGCAAAGTTTGTATAGGAAAAAAAGCATATAACCTAACATTTAAAATATAAATAGCAAGCTATTTTGTGTTTCAGAGCTTTCGTTTACCTCCAAAAAATATTTTTAAATATTTAGTTTTGGTATCTGCTTTTGTAACTGCTTTTCTCCAGTGAGCGCCTCAGTCAGCGAAGACATTGCTCTGCCAAATGTGTCTCTGTGAGTCAGAACGGAACAAGTTTGGAAATGTTTCCATAGAACAATAATGATTTTTAGACATGTGGTTTCTTGAAGTCAAGAGATGAACAAGAATTTGGAATAGCATTACTCAAAGAAAACTTGTAATTTTTGTCCTTGCTGTTGACATTCTACCAAGAACATCAGCAATGACAAACTCTACACTTAGCAAAAAATTAAAATAGCACTTGTTTCCATAGTTACAAAAGCGCTCTTTGTTTTGGGAGTTTAAAATGATCATTAGAGCTGAGTGCAGTGGCACATGCCTGTAATGCTAGTACTTTGAGAGGCTGAGGCAGGCAGATCACTTGAGGTCAGGAGTTCAAGACCAGCCTAGCCAACATGATGAAACCCCATCTCTACTAAAAATACAAAAATTAGCCAGGTGTGGTGATGCGTGCCTATAGTCCCAGCTACTCAGGAAGCTGAGGCAGGAGAATTGCTTGAATCCGGGAGGCAGACATTGCAGTGAGCTGAGATTGTACCACTGCACTCCATCCTGGGCCACAGAGCGAGACTCCATCTCAAAAAAAAAGAAAAGAAAAATAAAACATAAAATGATAATTAGTTATCCATATCCAATGATGAGTAAATAAAATAAATCTACATGTGACCAAAAGTAATGATCTAGAACGACAGGATTGTGTAATGACACTTATACTTTTCCTAATAATAAATAAATCTGAGCATGAAATATGCAAATAGGTGAAATACTCCTCCCAAACCATTAAGGTAAATCTTCCAGGTCCAATTTCAGCTGCCTCAGATAGCTTTGGACTCTCCACTTGCAGTAATTCCAAAAGAAACAGAATATAAAGTCAGCCTTGTCTTTGTTAGGGTGTGAAAGAGACCCAGCTATAAACATGTTCTCCAACACAGATTCCCTCTTCATCATACATCAAAGCTTTTTATTATTTTGAAATAAAACTTATTCTGCAAATACTTATTGAGCAATTTTTATGCCCAAGAATCAGCATCAGGCAGGAGTACAGCAGTGAACAAAACAGATTAAAAACCATGCCCTCAGCCGGGTGCGGTGGCTCATGCCTCTAATCCCAGCACTTTGGGAGGCCAAGGAGGGCAGATCACGAGGTCAGGAGATCGAGACCATCCTGGCTAACGTGGTGAAACCCCGTCTCTACTAAAAATTCAAAAAATTAGCCGGGAGAGGTGGCGGGCGCCTGTAGTCCCAGCTGCTTGGGAGGCTGAAGCAGGAGAATGGCCTGAACCCAGGAGGCAGAGCTGGCAGTGAGCCAAGACCACAGCACTGCACTCCAGCCTGGGTGACAGAGAGAGACTCTGTCTCAAAAATAATAATAATAAAATGAAAACCCTGCCCTCATAGAGATTATTCTTTACCTGGGTTCAAATCCCAACCCTAGTGCTTAATCCGTGTATCTTTAATGTTTTTTAATTCGACCTCTTTGACTCTCAGTTTTTCCATCTATAAAATGGAGATTATAGAACCTACAGAGATTGGCTGGGCATGGTGGCTTTACACCTGTAATCCCAACACTTTGGGAGGCCATGGTGGGAGGATCACCTGAGGTCAGGAGTTTGAGACCAGCCTGACCAACATGGTGAAACCCCATCTCAACTAAAAATTCAAAAATTAGCCGGCCATGGTGATGGGCACCTGTAATCCCAGGTACTCAGGAGGCTGAGACAGGAGAATTGCTTGAACCCGGGAGGTGGAGGCTGCAGTGAGCCAAGATCATACCACTACACTCCAACCTGGGCGACAGAGTGAGACTCCATCTCAAAAAAACAACCACAAAAAAGAATCTACCCGCAGAGATTGTTAGGGAGGCATAAAGTCAGATGCCAGTAAAAGGCTTCTCACAGTGGTCTATGAGTGATGAGCTTTTGTTTTTCTGTTCTCCTCTTCCTTCCACCGCCACCTCCTTAATCATAAAAGAAACAGTTTCCTATGACAGTGGCCCAGCTTTCCTTCTACCTCTGCACAATCCTCAGAACGCTGCTAGGGCTGGAAGCCCGAGGTCCTCTTTCAGGTAAAGATGAGGAAATAGGAGCAGGTACCATGACTGCCGCCCGCTGCCGACAGCTGTCTTCCTGCTGGGGTGCTGTGTGTGGAAGGAGGGCCCTTCCCAGTGGAGATTCCAAGGGGGTCAAAGGAGAGATGCTTTGGGGTGTCAAAACAGACACTTAGCTCATTTAAATGTTTAATTCCAAAATTGATAATTGGGCTATTTTTTTGCAGGCATTGCGTAATCATCACATTTTTGAAAATTATTTGATTTCTAGCTTTGGGGTGAATTGGTCTTAGTAGTACTATGATATCATTGTATTTCTGCACACGATTTCCCTCTGAAGATGAATAGATCTAATTCCTTGATTGCATAATACATACATTATTCACTGGCATGTTCTGGTAAATAATCAGTTCATTTGCTAGCATTTGGAATTAAATATTAAATATAGCTCTCCCAGTTGCCTTAAAAATAGGATAGAGTATACCGTCTTTATCTTCTGATGTATTTTCTGTTTTGTTGAAAAGTTATGTTGAAGCAACAAAACAGCAAAATGAAAACAGATTTAAATGCTTTTACGTTTTCACAAACTTAGTGAGATAATTTACAAACCTCAGGGTTCAGCCATTTTCAGTGTACGCGTTAACGGTTTTTAGTGTATTCACAGAATTGTGCAACCATCGTAATCTAGCCTTAGAATATTTTCACCACCCCAGCAAGAACACGTGGAGCCACTAGACGTCCTTCTCCATTCTCTTCCCCCATACGTCTCACCCCAGCCCCCGGCCCCTGTGAATCTACTTTCCATGCCTGTGGATTCGCGTGTCCTGGATTCTTCCTGTAAACACATGGTGTTTTGTGGCTGGCTGCTTTCACTTCACACGATGCTGGTGAGGCTCATCCGTGGGGTAGCGCACGCTAGTCCTGCGTTCCTCCTTATGACAGGAGGATATTCTGTTGTGTGTGCACCTCACAGTCAGTTCATCCACGCATCAACTTGTGGATGTTCCAGTGGCTGCCACCCTTCGGCTGTCGGGAATCCTACTGCCAGAGCCTTGGTGTTCAGGGTTTCTCGTGGACGCAGGTCTGCCGTTCTCTTGGGCAGGCACCCAGCCGTGGTTGCCTTTATTTTGTCTGTTATGTTCAGCTCCACGGGGCAAGGTTTGTTCATTTACACTTTTTCCTTTTTATGTCTATCTTTCACATTTGGGTGTTTATCGGACACCATTCCCCAGAGGTAAAACTCCGCTCTGCTGCCCGCTTGACCTCTCCATGAAGATGTGGAGCTTGCAGGCAGCTGAGGGATGGAGGCCCTGATGTTTCCTGGCATCAGAGATTCTGTCTCCCAATGGTGACAGTCACTGGATCAGCAGTGAAACCTGAGAGTCCAGTTATCTGTCTTTACATTTAATTCCTCTAAGCCAATACTTACACCAGAACAAAAGCTTTCCCCTGCCATCTTCCAGAGCCCTCTCCCGCTGAACTGGAAGGAAGGCTGGGCCATAGGAACAAGGACTGAGTTTTTGGAGAGATTATGGAATGATGTGGAACCACAATGCTCATTTATAGCTCCAGGGGACAGGGACCTGTCGCTACCTCCTCCAGCCTCCCCAGGGACATCTGAAAGGGTCGGCCGGGCCCTGGCCCTGCCCCTGCAGCTACCAGACCAGAAGTGCGGGGAGGACAGCTGGATTGTCAGGAGGATGACTGGAGGGAGGCAGTGGTTGAGGAGGCAGCAATCCACACAAATGCCCCAACAGGGCCTTGAGGAACCAGGCCCAACACACCCTCCCCATGCCTCAGCCTAAGTGTCTTCATGCTGTGACTAAACCGTGCCACTGGATTTCCCTTCTGGGGAGCAAATTGTTTGTGTATCAGGTAATAGCTACTTAAAGTGGGGAAGAGAAGTGGGCCGGAGTTCTAAAGCACAAATATCCGACAAAACTGGGTATCTTGCTAATGCGGGAATAAGTTTCCATGCCTGAGAATGTTCTAGAATAGGCAGAATAATAGCCTCATCTAGCCCACATCTCTGACACTCTCAGGACATGAAGTCTCTGTAGGTTTTAATGTTACCATGGAGTAAAACTGTGCAATATTTAAACAGCTCCATAAATACCAACATTCGTATCTATGGTCGATAGACAAAGTTCGATCCAGCAATTTGAATATCTAGATTATTAAGTATGTTGTATATTCAGTTTCTAGTTCGTATAATATTACACGAATGAAGCTCTCCCTCCTGGCGTCTTCCAGAAAACAAATGTCACATCCATCAACATGCTTGTCGTAGAGCTTGGCCGCAGTCTTGTAGCTGGATTTCTAAAACCTGCATTAGTGCCCAATATGCACCGCGCAGCTGTGCTAAGAAACACTCCCGCAGGACAAAAGGCACCACCTCCTTTCCAGGATTTCAGTTGCATGGAGGTTTTGGTCTCCTTTTTTCTGTGCTGCCTACATGCTAGGATTTAAATAATTTCACTGTTAATCGGTGCTGTTTCTAATAAAAATGAAAGATTACATTCACAATACTAATTTTTCAACTTTGGAAATGGCTTTGCTACAGAAGACGGAAATTACAGAACAGTGTGGAATTTTGTCACAGTCCATTTATTTTAATAATCTGAGTGCCCCTGGCTCACAGTCTTCCTTGAGGGTTTTCAGAATTTGCAGCGGAAGTCGGTGTTGGCAGTGCAGGTGCCTTCATTAGGACATTGTCGGAGACACATGCAAACGTCTCTGCTGGCAGCCAGGCTCCAGAGACCCTGACCCAATGCAGGCAGGTGCTGCCTGCAGTAGGTCAGTTGGTTTAACACCCAGTTGTGCATTAATGGGTGGGCTGTAACATTTACATGGTGATCAGAGAGACCTCTGTCCACTTGCTGTTGTCAGCAGCTACTCTGTTTACCACTTGTCACCAGTTTTTTCCAACCAACATAATGTCCCTTTTCTAATGGCAAAGAATAAGCAGATTAACCCCAGACATGTAGGCTGATTACTTAGAGAAACCAGCCTCCATCATCATACATCAAGATCGTATTCATCCGCTTATCAGTACATCTGTGTGTATCCCGATAGGTAGGGAATCTTATCAGTACATCTGTGTGTATCCTGTTATGTAGGGAATCTTGAACACTCACACACTCCACACTCACACGCTGCAATTACACACACAGCTCACACACACACACTCATGTTCACACAGACTCACATTTTCTTACACAGTCACACACACTTACACACAGGATACAACAGACAACAACTTTACAGTCATCCTCACAATTGTTATTAAGAGAACAGACAATTTCCTACAAGTACATTTATTTGGAAAGAAAACAAATACTACTTTTTTAAATGAACATTTTTCTTCTCCTCTTCTGAGTTAAGTTGAATTGGCTTCTAAGCATTTCGGATCTGACTTTGTTTGTTCACATGGCAGGTGATTCCGGAGCCTCTCATGTGTGTGAGGGGCTCAGCAGCACACGGGATGGAAGGGTGTGACCGAAGGGCACCTTTGTCCCAGGCGTGAGTAGGGAGGTGGGGTAGGGAGGCGAGTGATATGAGACAGCGAGGCCGAGGGCTCTGGAGAGGGCTCTCCAGGGATGAGGGGTCAGGAAGGCCTGTACAGGGAGAATGGCCTTGGAGCAGAACTTCATGCTGGGAGGGAGGACAGCAGTCCCCAGGCCCCCAGACACTGAAGCCTGATCTATGCAGGTGGAGGAGAGGGACGAGGGGCTGGCACCACAGCAGCTGCAGCAGAGTTTGGGGAAGTCACAGTGGGCCTGAAGCTTGGAGGACAGTTGAAGAGGGGTTTGGACCCCGTCTCAGGCATGTAGCGCGGTGCTGGGCATTGCAGCATCCACAGGGGGCTGTGGATTAGGCTTCTGTGGTCAGGAGTTCACAAGCAGGTGATGGAGTGCACGTGTGAGACAACATTTAAGTCACTGGGGAGTGCGTTCGACCTCTGCAGATCAGCCCAGTGTGCAGCGCGGAGGGCATCGGGGGAGATGGTCAGCAGGAGGAACTCACCGCTGGAAAGAGAACAGGATTTGCATGGCCTCCAGGGAGGAGGTGGAGAGGCAAAGAGCCTCAGGATCAAAAATGCAGAAATCAGGAGGCACAGGATGGCAGCTGGGGCAATGGCAGGGGTGGGGGGAGTCTGGGTCAGATAGAGTGGCTGGAAACAGATCCCGCCTGGAAAGCTGAGCAGAGTTGACGTGTGACAGTCCTGCCCTACATATGTGGGCATGTGAGTAGCATCTGTGAAAACAGCGACTTAAATAAATAGAGATGTGTCAGCTCCTGCGTGTCCTGCGTCCCTTTCTCACTCAACTCTGGGTCCCCTGGGAAATTTTACCCGTCGCACCACAACACGAAAGCAGTAACGTCCGTTAGCAGGTGTGGGGCATGCAGGCAAGTTCAAAGCCTTATCCCAAATGAAACCATTTCTAGGGATGACATTTTATACACTGCATTTGGGCGTTTGTAGAGATACAGATGGAAAAGGACCTTGCAAACCCACGTCCACGCTGCTGTGAGTGTCACGCTGGCCTCGGGTGATCGCAGCAGGAGCAGGGCAGGGTCACCAGCAGGTCCCCGGGGTACCTGCGGCAGAGCTGCCTCGTAGGTTGCATCACTTATTTACATTTTTAGATGCCACGAAAACCAGCACCCCTCAGAAATAACCCAGGACTTAAATAGGAATCTCTGCCACGTTGTCCCTGTGATAAAAACAGAAAAATGTTACAGTGAGATTTAAAGAGACAGTTGTATTTCAGTTTTGAAGAACTGTTTATGAATTTATTTTCATGACATGGAGATGTTGACTTTCTACTTATGATAATTTTTTAATTACCAACTTATTCAAGGCTCATGCACCAAAAGGTGAAAGATTATTGTGAGCGCCCACATTGTGATTAAGTTAGGATTTTCATGAATAAACCTTTAGAAGTCTCTACCTCGTCTAGGTGCATAGATGGGAAATACTTCAATGGCTTCATTCTGATAGGCCCTTTAAAATATAAACAATAGCTGATTCTTTGATCATGAAGAATTTTCTGAAAATGTTTTCTGAAAGAAAAACAAGGCATTTAAATGTTAGTATGCATTCATATCTTTTAGATACACATAAAACTATGTGTATCTAGAAGCAGCTAAGCAGCAGAGAGGTTGAAGAGAGTTATCCAGGGCCATTTTGATAAATGATATCCTGGAACGTCTTTATTCCGATTTAACTAATTATTACATCACCTTCTCCTAATCTGGAAAATCATATTCTTGCCTGAAGCTTTTAAAAAGTATTTTACTGAATAGTTCCTCACTTGAAGAGCTTTTAAGTTATTTTTATCCTTAAAAAAATAGTAGCTAACACGAGCTGGTACCGGGCGGGCACTGCGCAGGCACTTGCTGGGTGTTAGATGCCGTTTCTGAAAAGCAGACATTGTGTGAGGCCCCGACCCAGCCGCTGTGCTAGACATTTGACACCATTGTTCCTGCCGCCTCCAGGGACAGTAAGTGCTGCGTACAGCTCTGCAACTGTCCCCAAGAAAAGACCTAAAATAACTCTCTCCCTTACAAAACGCCCAGTGGTAAATGTATCTGCTATTTTTCCCGTGGTAAGCTGTGGGTCACGTCTATTCCGCGATGCAGAATACATATTAATGGCTATGGTTTCTCACTAGAGTTTTCAGATAAGAAATAATAAAAGTATTCTCTGAATATTTACAAAATCATGCAAATGTGTTTGGAAGTGTGAAAGTTAAGCCTGACACTCTGTTTCAGCTAAGAGCAGGAGTGCCAATCAGAGTGGGATACGCCATGGGCTCAAAGCAAGGTGCCCAGGGCCGAGAGTCAGGTCCCCTGGGGAGACTGAGCAGGAGGTTTTCCAGGTTTTCAGAACACGTGCCTTTGTCTGAAAGGATAGGACAGCATGCCACTTTCTGCACACCTCCCTTGCCCTCACTTCTCGATGCAGGCTGTGCATGCATTCAGCAAGCAAAACTTCCAAAACGGTCGTAGAAAATGAGGGCTGTTTCCAGTTTGTTGTGGATTCGTGGTTTTGTTTGATTTCTGTGTTGGAGTGCTCTGGGTGGGACTTGTTTCTTGTGGTGACTGGAAATCTCACCTCTTCTCACTGGTGACAAATCGATGATACAGGGTCCGTGGCACTCATCTCATGGGGGCTCCTGCAGGTCTCTTATGGACCATTCTTTCTGAACAAACTTGTGTTTGATCATTTGCCAAACAAAGTTTAGAATCGGAAGGGAAGAAAAAAGTAAAGATAATATGAGAAGAGACTAAACTTCAGTTCTCAAAGAAGCATGAGACACTTGTGGGTGTCAAGGCAGGTGCACACTCATTTAGGTAACTGCAGAGTTGATCATTTCTATGATTTTGTACCGATGAAGTCCTCAATCATCAGAGTCATTTTCCTCCTCTAAGAACAATGAAACCCAAGTGCACGAGCAGTCACGCTGCAGAGCAACGACGCCGGCCGCACCAGCATTCCTGGCTCAGAGGTCCTGGCTGGTGAGGGTGTCACTTGTAAGAACTGTATTTGGGTGACAGGACAGGTGCTGGGCACCCACCCCTGCATTTCCCTTCTGCTCCCCATTTTCCTCTAGCTTCTCAATGATAAATGATCACAAATCCTGTTCTTCCTTCCTGCCACTTGATTCACAGCTCCTACCTGATCTCACAATGTCTTTGACTAAGAAACAGCTCTCTCTTCTGGCAGATGCGGAGATGAAGTCAGGCTGCTCACGCTGTTCACCCTCCCTGACCTCTGTCCCCTGGCGTGTAGGGTGCTGTTTGCCCTCCCCTGCATGCCTGCTGTGTTCTAGGGTGGCCCATGGGTATGAATTAAATATAATTATCCCAGAGGGCTGACTTCCTCCATCACCTTACATTCATCTTCTGGTTTTAAACAATTCTCATCCATTTCATTTATGAAATTAAAAGCAAACGCATATTTAATTCCACCTTACCTGTCTAGCCTCAGAGCTTCAACAGTGCAAATAGTATCTCACCCTGACTCCCTGCACCTAGAGGCTCACAAAAATCTGACTTCTGAGTTGTGTTGTGTTAACTGTCAGTGCTGTATCCTGTCAGGGCAGCACCAACTAATCACGCCTGCCTGTTCTTAGAGCTTTAAATTACCTTATAGATGACAGAAGTCAGCAAGCTTTCTCCATAAAGGGCCAAACAGTAAATATTTTAGGTTTTGCAGGCCACACAGCCTCTGTGGAGCCTCTGCTTGTGCACCTGCCGTCAGTGCCCAAAAGCAGCCAGGGACAATTTCATCAGCAAATGAGTGTGACTGTCTTTTAGTGAAATGAAATCGAATGGCCTATGTCTTTCATCTGTCATGAAATACTGTTTTTCTTTTTTAACCATTTAGAAGGTAAAAAAATATTCTCACATTTGGAGCTGTACAAAAACATATGGGCCAGATTTGGCCCGAGGCATAGTTTACAGACACCTCTCACTGATGATTCAAACCTCCATGCTAACCAGTGATATCGTGTTGTTCTACCCAGTACAGAATACAAAGGAAAAACTCTGGCCACTCTTAAAATTTCTTATGCTTAAGTTCTTTGTAGATTCTGGATATTAGCCCTTTGTCAGATGGGTAGATTGTAAAAATTTTCTCCCATTCTGTATGTTGCCTGTTCACTCTGATAATTGTTTCTTTTGCTGTGCAGAAGCTTTTTAGTTTAATTAGATCCCGTTTGTCAATTCTGGCTTTTGTTGCCATTGCTTGTGGTGTCTTAGTCCTGAAGTCCTTGCCCATGCCTATGTCCTGAATGGTATTGCCTAGGTTTTCTTCTAGGGTTTTTATGGTTTTAGGTCTAACATTTAAGTCTTTAATCCATCTTGAATTAATTTTTGTATAAGGTGTATGGAAGGGATCCAGTTTCAGCTTTCTACTTATGGCTAGCCAGTTTTCCCAGCACCATTTATTAAATAGGGCATCCTTTCCCCATTTCTTGTTTTTGTGAGGTTTGTCAAATATCAAATGGTTGTAGATGTGTGGTATTATTTCTGAGGGCTCTGTTCTGTTCCATTGGTCTATATCTCTGTTTTTGGTACCAGTACCATGCTGTTTTGGCTACTGTAGCCTAGTAGTATAGTTTGAAGTCAGGTAGCATGATGCCTTCAGCTTTGTTGTTTTGGCTTAGGATTGTCTTGGCAATGCAGGCTCTTTTTTGGTTCCATATGAACTTTAAAGTAGTTTTTTCCAATCTGTGAAGAAAGTCATTGGTAGCTTGATGGGGATGGCATTGAATCTATAAATTACCTTGGGCAGTATGGCCATTTTCATGATATTGATTCTTCTTATCCATGAACATGGAATGTTCTTCATTTGTTTGTGTCCTCTTTTATTTCATTGAGCAGTGGTTTGTAGTTCTCCTTGAAGAGGTCCTCCACATCCCTTGTAAGTTGGATTCTTAGGTATTTTATTCTCTTTGTAGCAATTGTGAATGGGAGTTCACTCAAGATTTGGCTCTCTGTTTGTCTGTTATTGGTGTATAGGAATGCTTGTGATTTTTGCACATTGATTTTGTATACTGAGACTTTGCTGAAGTTGCTTATCAGCTTAAGGAGATTTTGGGCTGAGACGATGGGGTTTTCTAAATATGTAATCATGTCATCTGCAAACAGGGACAATTTGGCTTCCTCTTTTCCTAATTGAATAAATCAAACAACCCCATCAAAAAGTGGGCAAAGGAAATGAACAGACACTTCTCAAAAGAATATATTTATGCAGCCAACAGACACATGAAAAAATGCTCATCATCACTGGCCATCAGAGAAATGCAAATCAAAACCACAATGAGGTACCATCTCACACCAGTTAGAATGGTGATCATTAAAAAGTCAGGAAACAACAGATGCTAGAGAGGATGTGGAGAAATAGGAACACTTTTACACTGTTGGTGGGAGTGTAGACTAGTTCAACCGTTGTGGAAGACAGTGTGGCGATTCCTCAAGGATCTAGAACTAGAAATACCATTTGACCCAGCCATCCCATTACTGAGTATATACCCAAAGGATTATAAATCATGCTGCTATAAAGACACATGCACACATATGTTTATTGTGGCACTATTCACAATGGCAAAGACTTAGAACCAACCCAAATTTCCATCAATGATAGACTGGATTAAGAAAATGTGGCACATATACACCATGGAATACTATGCAGCCATAAAAAAGGGTGAGTTTATGTCCTTTGTAGGGACATGGATGAAGCTGGAAACCATCATTCTCAGCAAATTATTGCAAGGACAGAAAACCAAACACCACACGTTCTCACTCATAGGTGGGAATTGAACAATGAGAACACTTGGACACAGGAAGGGGAACATCACACACCCGGGTCTGTCGTGGGGTGAGGGGAGCGGGGAGGGATAGCATTAGGAGATATACCTAATGTAAATGACGAGTTAACAGGTGCAGCACACCAACATGGCGCATGTATACATACGTAACAAACCTGCACGTTGTGCACATGTACCCTAGAACTTAAAGTATAATTTTTAAAAAACTAAAAAAAAGTCTTATGCTTTAAAATATTACATAAAAAGCTAGCAAGAGCACACATCATATTAATTGATGAGTAATTCTTGTATCACACAAGTGATATACATACATGTGTACATATATGCATACATATATATGTACATGTCCACACATACATAAACATACATGCACACACATGCACATGCATGAATACGCCCATACGTCACAAGTACTTGATGCCAAGCCCTGGGTTAAGTGCTGGGAATATAGGAGAGATAGGGACAGGCATGGTTACAGGTCTGCAGGCTTGGGCTCCTGTCATTCCCAGGACCCAGTTACGGCATGATAGCAAAGAAACACCAAATACGATGTCAAAAAAAGGGTTTGCCTTTCTACTCCCTGCGTGCTGTTGAGTAAGGGCCACTACTACTGGGTCCCTGTTGTGTAAACTTAGGTTAGTAGCATGCACTCTGTGTATGGCCAAGGACCAAATATGAAAGTGCATCAGAAAAGTCTTTGCAACTGGAACCCAGGGCTGCCAGTTCACACTGTGGCCAGCCCTTCTTATGCGTCTCAATTATTGCAGAACTTGCCCCCACCTTCTGTTATTTGCCAACATGTTTCTTTTCTTTTAAACTGAGCTGTTGTTCCTCACCCCTTAAATCTAAGATTTCCGGCACAAACTCTTAATTTCTATGCAGATCGCACGTGGATGTGATTCGTCTTTCAATGTACTGATCCTTCGCAGGTTCGTTGAGAAGTCTTCTATCTTAGTAGTCGCTGGCTGTTAAATCATGGGCCCTGGAACTGACTGAAGTCATTATTTACAAGAACCCTTTTGAGCATTTGATTTGCTGTCTTGGTTGGATTTTAATATCGATTGCCTCATCCATCACTCCCTACTGTGGCTCTACATTTGCGTGGAAATAACCTGCAAAGGCAGCAGTGTGATTTATTTCAAAATGATTATTTCTGTATAATTGGTGAACACGCTGCAGACCTCAGGAGGCCTGTTCGGAGGCCCGTCGCCTGCTTTCTGCGTGTGGCCACGTCTCTGTCACCAGCGCTTGGTACCGTCCTGCTGTCACTCAGCAGCGATGTACTCCAGGCGCCTCGGCTGCACAGAGCAGCTTCATCAGAGAGGCTGAGTGTGCTTCCTCCTTCTCTCATCCTGCAAGCCAGAGGATGGAAGGGAAAAGGTGAAGGCCAGTAAAATACTGAGCTTCGAATCATCTGCTCAGCCACAAACTGATTAGCTTGGAAGCTGAACTCTCCACTCTTGATTCACTTCTGCCGCCTTCCCTGGACAGCCCTCCAGAATCAGCCCCCAGATCCTGCTCCATGACCCTCAAGAGGAGAGCTGCTGGCAATGCTGAGAATGCCCTAAAAACAGCCCCTCCAGCCGCCTCTCTGTGGCTCTGGCCAGTCTCTGTCCCCAAACCTGGACATATTCCCGACCTCACTGGAGGGTAAAATCTGGCCGCTTGCTCAGCTCAGTCCTCCAAAGTGTGACCAGCACTTGCTCATCTCAGTCCTCCAAAGTGTGACCAGCACTTGCTCATCTCAGTCCTCCAAAGTGTGACCAGCACTTGCTCATCTCAGTCCTCCAAAGTGTGACCAGCACTTGCTCAGCTCAGTCCTCCAAAGTGTGACCAGCACTTGCTCAGCTCAGTCCTCCAAAGTGTGACCAGCACTTGCTCAGCTCAGTCCTCCAAAGTGTGACCAGCACTTGCTCATCTCAGTCCTCCAAAGTGTGACCAGCACTTGCTCATCTCAGTCCTCCAAAGTGTGACCAGCACTTGCTCATCTCAGTCCTCCAAAGTGTGACCAGCACTTGCTCAGCTCAGTCCTCCAAAGTGTGACCAGCACTTGCTCAGCTCAGTCCTCCAAAGTGTGACCAGCACTTGCTCAGCTCAGTCCTCCAAAGTGTGACCAGCACTTGCTCAGCTCAGTCCTCCAAAGTGTGACCAGCACTTGCTCAGCTCAGTCCTCCAAAGTGTGACCAGCACTTGCTCAGCTCAGTCCTCCAAAGTGTGACCAGCACTTGCTCAGCTCAGTCCTCCAAAGTGTGACCAGCACTTGCTCAGCTCAGTCCTCCAAAGTGTGACCAGCACTTGCTCAGCTCAGTCCTCCAAAGTGTGACCAGCACTTGCTCAGCTCAGTCCTCCAAAATGTGACCACCACTTGCTCAGCTCAGTCTCCAAAATGTGACCAGTGACATGAGTCACATCTCCTCTTCCTTTCTCTTCTCCTCCAATTTGACCCAAGAACTGACGGTTCTATTTACTCTATGAGAAAAATGCCTCTGTGTTTCCTAGGAGCCTGTCCTAGTAAGTTCTCAATCAGTAGAATGATTTTAGGGGGTGTTTTCTTACCCAAAAAAGCTTTCAAGTCCATTGAGTTTGAAAGACTTCTCAGCAGTAATGTTCACAGGAGAGTCTTTCCCGGCCACGTGTTTATTCTGAAAGGTCCTCCCTCAATATGATGACCATTTGCTTTCCGTAAAGTATTTTTTCTCAGAAACATATGATTATAGACTTAGCTCCAGTGTATTTAATTTGTATGAAAACAAGTCAGCCTCATGGTCCCCCCTCACCTGCAGTGTGACCTGTGGTGTCACGGCATTGCATTCACATTGTCTGCAGAGACAGTCTTATTGCTGTCAAGACAGTCCACAGACAGCTCGGCATGAGTGATACACATTTTCTCATCTTAGCACTGGGAGAGCACTGGCCTTCCTCAGCGAAGCTCTGATTCCTAATGGAGACGTGAACGGATGGTTCGTATTATTGACCGAAGCACATTTTGAACTGAGAAAGAGAAAAACAGGACAGATTCGTGAAATTTAACAGTCTTCTTTACTCAGAAACATTTAGTGGGCATCTACTATGCACACAACATTCCAACTCTAGAGAAAAACTATTCCAAAGGGCATACAGTGGTGATATGTGGGCAAAGAGACACTTAGAATGCTGTGTGTACGTCCCGGGACACCGGTGGGCCCCAGTTACTGTGAAGGCCATAGGTTGATAACCAACTTAGAATGAGTATGAGTACAGAATGCGTAAGGAGCAGCCACCCAGAGAAGCAAAGGAAACCTGGGCAAAGTTTTAGCAGCATCACATAGCCTGTGCCACAGAGCCTGTTCTCAGAGGGCTGCCAGATGCCCGGGGAGCTGTGCTTCCATGGAAGGTAAACCTGGGGCATGCTGTGTCCTCCGGCTCCGCACATTGAAGCCCCTGAGGAGTCTTGAAATACAGAAGTATTTTCCCAGCAGTTTAAGGACGGAGCAGTGCTTTTTCAAAGACCAGCTTTTGACGTCATGCAGCACACCCGGACTTCAGGAAATACAGGTTGAGAAAAGCTAATAAAGAGGCCTGAGATAATGGTGCACAGGGGCCTGGAGCAAATGGTACAAAGAGGACACTTCCCACTGAAACTGAAGTCCCAGGAGCCCACCAAGGAGAGGCAAGGGCTGGACTAGATGGGCAAGCCAATGGTCGCAAAGCAAGAGAGTCTCCGAAGGAGTGAGCAGGGAGGGCATAAAACGTGCCACCGGATTTTATTTATTTCCATCTTCTAATTCACAAGCAAAATGAAGGCAAGGACTGTTCTGTCCAGCTGTGTACCTGCAGCCCTGGCTCCCAGAGGCAGTGGGAGGCTGTGGGGGGCACGCATCTGTTTTTCTATTGCTGTGTAACAAATCACCACATATTTTGCAGCTTGAAACAGGTTTATGAGCTCGCAGTTTTGTAGGTCAAAAGTCAGGGCAGGCTCAACTGGGGTCTGCACTCTGGGGTCTGCACTCTGGGGTCTGCACTCTGGGTCTCTGGGTCAGGCTCAATTGGAGTCTGCACTCCGGATCCCCAGGCCTAGCATTAAGGAGTCAGTGGCCGGGCTCTTCTTAGAGGCTCTGGGAGGGAACCCACTCCCCAGCACACCCAGGTTGCCAGCAGAATTCAGCTCTGTGGACTGCAGAATGGACCCATTTCCCCATCCTTGCTAGTGGTGGCAGGAGTCACTATCAGCTCCCAGGGGCCACTCCCTGGACATGCACACGGTCCCCTCTGTCTTCAAGGCAGCCCTGGTGCTTCAAATCCTTCTCAGCCTAGAATCTCTCTGACCTCCATTTCTGCCACCAGTGGAGAAAACCCTGCCTAAAGGCTCCTGTGATTAGGTCTGAGGGCCCCAGATAGTCTTTTTTTTTTTGTTCCATTAGGTAACAATCACAAGAGACACTTCATCATAGACAGGCTCCACCACGCTGCGGATGAGGGATGTAGTGGGGAGCGGGACTCTGTCAGGGTGAGGATTAGTGGGAGCATCCTTAGAACTGTGCCTAACTCAAGGCACTATGTGAGTATCAGATGGGTGGATGTGTGGATGGATGGATAAATGGATATGTGGATGGATGGATGGATGGATGGATGGATGGATGGATGGATGGATGGATGGATGGATAAATGGATATCTGGGTGGGTGTGTGGATGGGTGGGTGGGTGGGTGGATGGATGGATGGATAAATGGATATGTGGATGGATGGATGGATGGATGGATGGATGGATGGATGGATGGATGGATGGATGGATAAATGGATAAATGGATATCTGGGTGGGTGTGTGGATGGGTGGGTGGGTGGGTGGATGGATGGATGGATAAATGGATATGTGGATGGGTGGGTGGGTAGATGGATGGATGGATGGATGGATGGATGGATGGATGGATGGATGTGTGGATAGATTGATGGATAGGTTGATAGACAGATGGGCAGATGCTGGGTGAATGGATGGGTGGATAGATGGATAAATTGATATATGGAAAAAAAATTGATATATGGATGGATGAGTAGATACATGGGTAGACAGGTGGATGAATGGATGAGTGGACTGGTAGATGGGTGAGTGGATGGATGGATGGATGGATGGATGGATGGATGGATGGATAAATGGATATGTGGATGGATGGGTGGGTGGGTGGGTGGATGGATGGATGGATGGATGGATGGATGTGTGGATGGATTGATGGATAGGTTGATAGACAGATGGGCAGATGCTGGGTGAATGGATGGGTGGATAGATGGATAAATTGATATATGGAAAAAAATTGATATGTGGATGGATGAGTAGATACATGGGTAGACGGGTGGATGAATGGATGAGTGGACTGGTAGATGGGTGAGTGGATGGATGGATGGATGGATGGATGGATGGATGGATGGATGGATATATGGATGGGTAAATGATGGATGGGAGATGGGTGGAAGGATGAAAACTGTATAGGGCCTTACTCCCATGCACAAGGTGTTTGCAGAGTAGTTTTAGAAACATTTTGATAGCAACAACAGCAAAAGCCCTAATTGTGCACCAGAACCAAGGACATTTTATGACATGCACTGCAAGCACTCATCAGAGCAATGCACGGGGAGCTCCAGCTGTTACATCAGTTTTGCAAATGAGGCAATCAAGCCTTAAAGAGATTAAATTATGTGCTCAAGGTCACATGGTAGGTGATGGAAGAATCAAAGTCAGCCACGTTTGGCTGGGTGTAGTGGCTCACACCCGTAATCCCAGCACTTTGGGAAGCCAAGGCAGGCAGATCACTTGAGCCCAGGAGTTCAAAACCAACCTGGCCAATATGTCAAAAACCCCATCTCTACTAGAAGTATAAAAATTATCTGGACGTGGTGGCGCACGCCTGTAATCCTAGCTACTCAAGAGGCTGAGGCAGGAGAATCACTTGCACCTGGGAGGTGGAGGCTACAGTGAGCCCAGATCCTGCCTCTGCACTCCAGCCTGGGTCACAGGGTGAGACTCGGCCTCTAAAAATAAAAAAATTAAACAAAGTCAGCCTTGTTTGCCTCCAGACCTTTTCTAAGAAAAGTCCAAATTCAACTCCGTTCAACTAGTGTGTTTTGAGCTGCCACTATGTCAGATTGGCCAAGAGCTAGGAATCATTTTTTAAGTTATTTGCTCCCCACTGAGAAGCAATTCCTAGCACTTCCTGTGATGCCACTTTCTTATGAGTGCTCTGGGTCTGTCCAGTGTAGGTACAAGTCACTGTGAAATTCACCAGAGGCTGCACAGCCTAACCGAACCTACATGAATATTGGGCTATTTAAGAATCTCTTATCTCTACACCAACCGTGTTAGGGAAACTGGGCATATGGACTCTCGCCGCATTGGAGGAAGAAACCTGAGGCTGTGTGTGCAGCCTCACAGGGGTGACCGGCCAGCGCGTGGCCGCGCCTCAGTGACCCCGTCCCCACCCTCCCGAGGCTCCCCTAGCACACGGCTGCCTCTCCTGTGGCCCCTTCCCTGCCGTGGGAGGCTCCAGGGGTGAGCTATGTGGAGCAAATAAAAACTATATGTTCTGGGCACACAAAGGAGGCATTGGTGTGAGCTGGGTGGGTTGATGAGCCTCGTTTGTGGGAAAGTTTTCAAGAAATCTCTGCGGGTAGCCTGGCAGGCGGCCACATGCCTCTCATAGATGCAGAATTTCTGCCATAGCAAATCCACGGGCCACACCATGGCCCTTTTTGTTTCCTTTGCCCTCCCTGGTGGCCCTGAGCACAGCATGCTGTGACACAAGTATTCCACAAACAAGGAGGGTCCTCTTCGGCCCTGGCCCACACTTCCAGATTCCACGGCTCTCTGCAGGGCTCGGCCTCCTTGAGAGGGGCCGGGAAAGTGGAGGCCCTGGGTACCCCTGGCGCCTTCCCCAGTGGGACAAGGGGCCAAAGCTTAAAGCTCAGTCCTGCACCTCTAGCCCGGAGCTCTCCTCACCTCCACCCGCAGAAAACACACATGTTGCCGTTGCCGTCGCTCAAAGTTTCTGTCCAACTCTTCATGGGCAGGGAGCAGACCATCTGTCTGCTGGACAGGAGCTGGAGCCGAGAGCTCGACACAAGCACTGGTTCCCACTGGGCACAGCCTGCAAGGCTCTCCCCATCCATGAGAGAGGTCACCTGCAGCCCACTCTGCAGCCAGTGTACAGCCTGTCCAAGGTGGCCAAATGGAGAAGCACTGACCAGGAACCTGTCAGAGGCAACAGAGCTGCACGGTCAATGCCCCCGTCGTGCCAAGAGGCTGATGGTCTGCAAATAGGCCCTGGTGCATTGTTTCTTCTGCAGCTTAGCATGTAAAATGCAAAAAGATGTTCTTCTATCAGATATGTCAGCACACCCAGCATTAAGGACATTCAGGAGCTCACTTACGGAACAGTACCCTGGAAACTGTCCAGATAGTGAATTACCGGCTTCAAAACATCCACAAAAATGAGAACTTGACCAGCTTCAGGTCCAAACAAACGGGATATTCCCTGCCTTCTTTTTCTTAGCTTTCTTTACGTGTTCCTGAAATCTGCACTTTTGGGGGAGTTGGAGGTGTCTGCAGGCGAGGGCGGAGGCCCTGAGCAGAGGCTGGCAGGGCAGGCGGTGGCCTGCAGGGAGTGAGAAGATGGGCAGGAGGGCCGGCGTGCTCACAGCCTCGGGGGTCTGTCTGGCATCTGCCAAACTGCTTTAGGTAAAAAGCCAATTATAACAAGTCCAAAACATCTTCCCACCATTAATTGTAACAAGTCCAAAACATCTTCCCACCATTAGAAGCAAATTGAGAATTGAAATTTAGAAAGGCCACTTGAGGAAAGCTGTATGATCGTATTTCAGTTTAGTGTGGAGTTTTTATATGGTTTTTCCTGGGCTAGAGGAAAAAATATCACCTTCTTTTGATTTTCTGAAAATAGGATTTTTTTTTTTTTTTTGGCAATGGCTGAAGAACTGGATAACTTTTCTTTATTTCTCTAAAACAGTGTCTATATAGCTTTAGAGTTTCTTGACCATAAAGAATGGTGCTGTGACTTCAGAATCCCCTCTTCCACAGATACCAGGTTGCCCCTCTGAAGGGCTTGAACTTGAACTTGGGTGTGCAGACTCCTATTTTGCTGTGACGACTGGTCCCCATAAGAGAAAGTCTGAAATAGGGTCAGTTACGGGAATCTAGATCGCACAGTGGCCCCGGTAGCCTCAGTCGCCTTGAAGATACCGTCTCATAAAAGGGTATGGGAGAAATGTATATGTTTAAAAAGCGTGACTTTAAAAACACCAAATCACAAACCAAATAATTAAACATTTTTCCATTGTGTGAATTCCACAATAATAGTTTCCTTGACCTGTTCCATGCTGCTGTTTTCAGTTAGCAGTTAAGGATTAATTTGAACAATTGTGGAAAATAACACATTTTGGTGTATTTGGATATACAGATTTATTTTTGGAAAATACTTCCTAAATCGACTGTGGGCTAGAAAACCAGACTGCAAATCGCTGTCAGAGAAAATTGTTCTGTGTACCGGAACCACAGGGCCGTCCTGCTCCAGTGAATTCTGCCATTGTGCATTTAAGACAAAAGTACCCAAAGCATCCCATCCCTTCCCGTCCCCGTGTGGAGGCCTCGTCAGCCCTCAAAAGTGGCTTCCCTGTTCAGAGCTCTTTCCACGCGGAGTCCCTGTGTGAATAGCACCATGGGCTCTTGGGTCTCCTTCCAGTACTTTCTGCCTCGGATACTGTATGGCCTTATAGCTAGATTGCCAATAATGGAAAATAAAGGAAGAAGCAGTAATATTTCCAGGAGCCATTCCCAGCCTCCTAACCATTGCCTGAGCCTCTGGGGACTCTCATTTCTAGTTGCTTGTATTTTAATGTTATGGATCCCCAAAATTTCCTTAGGCAATCATGTGGACTCTAGGCCCTAAAAAGATCATCTGGAAGTGCATTTTGGTGGCCTGGGAGGGGGGCCCTATGAGACCCCTAAGACTGTGTCTGGGTTTCCTGTGGGGGTCAAACCTACAAGAAGGATGTCTGTGAACCGTAAGCTGGAAACCTGGATTTTCGAGCCAGGAAAATTCCTAGTCCCTGGGCTAAATTTCCTTGTGGTAGAGGACAGATCTGTCAAATCAGGTCAGTGGTGACGTGTGTGTGTGTGTGTGTGTGTGTGTGTGTGTGTGGTCATTTTATGAGATCTTAAAACACTCAAAACTAACCAGAAGTGTACTCTAGGCTTTAAACCTAACTAGATATGTTACCAAAAAATAATACTTTTAAAGCCAAGGTAAAAATGTGGAGAACAGGTGAGTCTATTATTATACTGATCTCTGAAATAAATCAGGGATGGGCACAGTGGCTTATTCCTGTAATCCCAGCACTTTGGGAGGCCAAGGCAGAAGGATTGCTTGAGACCTGGAGTTTGAGACAAGTCTGGGAAACATATAGCAAGACCCCATCTCTAGAAAAAGTTTAAAAAATTAGTTGGGGCAGTGGCTCACGCCATCTACTTGGGAAGCCAAGGCAGGAGGATGGCTTGAGGCTGGAAGTTTGAGACAAGCCTGAGCAACATAGCAAGACTTTGTCTTTACAAAAAAAAAATTAAAAATTGCCTGGGATGGTCGCATGTACCCGTAGTCCCAGCTCCTTGGGAGGCTGAGGTGGGAGGATCACCTAAGCCCAGAAAGTTGAGGCTGCAGTCACCAATTATCAAGCCACTGCACTCCAGCATGGGCAACAGAGCAAGACCCCATCTCTAAATAAATACATACATACATACATACATAAATAATTTTTTTCTGTCAAAATATCTAGTGGACATCATGTTGAAAATATACAGAAAAGTGGTTACCAAAAGCCCGTCCATGGGGACGTTTTTAGTGGTCTGCAGCAAAATGAGAGTTGTGAGCTCTGTGTGTATGCAAGGGGCTTGTGGGGTCTGGAATGTGTGCAGAGGTCAGGGAGCTGCGTCTGAATGTCACATCTGTCGGAGACCTGGCGCTCCCTAACACTTTCCCTGGCCCTGCCCCTGCCCAGCGGGACGCCCGCTGGGCTGGACGTCGCAGCCTCTGCTCGGTGGGCCTCGGCAGGCGTGTGCAGGCAGGCGTGTGTGGGCAGATACAGGGTCTTTGCAGCAGATCGAAAAGCAACCCTACGATGTCACCTTTATGAAGCTAAGTGTGTTCCATAGCCTTTCCTCCTGAGGAGAGGCTGTTCCCATTCTATTGATTCCAAAATTCTTTCTTTTGTGAAATTATATTCCCAGTACATGGTCGTTGTCTGCTTTTTTAAAAATGTCTTAGCTGGCAAAATAGAAACTTGGAAGTTTTGAGGTGGTGATACAAAGGCCCACCATTTTCATCCCTAATTTTTCCTATTTTACCGGCCCATGAAGCCTGGGAATCCCCATTTAGATGGGAACGACGCAAATACATAAAATAAGCCCACAGTGGTGACTCACTGCAGGCGAAGCCTCTGCTGCGGGTCTTAGAGCTTATTGTTGGGAAACCCTCAAGTTACCTGAGGGGTGGTAATTTTCGTTGCCTTCTGTCTCATTTAGATCTGCTTGGGCATGAATATGACATTTTATTAAGCTTCCCTAGTGAAATTATATTTGGATGATCCCTTAGGTCTAATGTTTTGAGATCTCTAATAATAGGGGACAACATTAAATTAATTGTAGTGAAAAGAAGGACAGCATCATCTCATCCACAGAAGTCCACTGTGTTGTAGTTAAATTGAGTGGTGTGATTGCCTTCGCGGAGAATGTGATTTCTGAGTTATTTTATTCTGGGTTTATTCGTTATGTTTTACTATGGCATGCTCTGGATTACTAACTAAATGCATTCCTGTTGGCCTGAAAACCCCTGGCTTTAGAACAAAGTTGCAAACACAGAAGGTATCACCAGCGAGCCTCTCCTTGCGGCTGACAGCCGTCCTCCGGGGGTCAAGCCAGGGTGAAAAGCACTGAGTTCAGGCACAGACAGCGGCCTGCAGGCACCGTTCCTGGAACGAGGCGGCAGGGCCCCCTGACCAGAGCATTGGAAGCACAAAGATTCAAGCAGGGTGGTCAAGACCAAACTCGACACAGGAAAAGCAAGAGGCTCAGCCTCATCCCAGGCTCCGCAGTTCAGCAGGTTCCATCGCACACGCTGGGAGCTCAGCGAGCCGGACGAATGCCTGCACTGACGGTGCCGCAGGGGATTGGGAGAAGGGCGGTTTTTCGGAGAGTGAGTCACCCGCTGCCCCCTGCTCCTCTGCCTGTGCCAGAAAGGCAGCAGCGGAGCCCCAGCCTGCGCCTCCTGGTTTACTCAGGGTGTGGGGTGTGCCTGGGAGCCCAGATGTTTGTCTCTCACACATGCTGGTTTTGGTGGAAGTTACTTGTGCAATGTGATTTCCACAGATGCAGGGGAATAGAGCACTAGAAATATGCTCTAGGTTAAAAAAACAGTATTTCAATAGAGGACAGTGTCCACTCTGTCATCACCATTCTATTGGAGACAGTTAGGTGTGGATATCTGATTCCTGCCACGTTCTGATTAGAGCAAGGTGAGAGTGGAACAGTTTCCTGAACAAGCCTGGAGCTGTTGCATGCTGAGCTTCACACTGTTGCAGGGTAATACTTGGACAGACTGTCGGATGGGTGTTGAATGTCCTGGAGTCTGGGACTCGGCTTCTGTTCATGTTCAACAGTCATTAACGTATCGACGTCCAGGTGGCCATGGTGCACCGAGACCGCTGAGTGCACCCGAGGTCCCTGTGGCTGCAGAGGGGGCCCTGGCTCAACTCTTGGCTCGGCACAGATCAGAAAGCCTCTGGGTGTCTCCTGGTCAGCCCTCCGTGAGGCAGCTGCTAGTCACGGATGTGTCAGCCATCGATTACCTGCAGTTCAATTTTACCCTGACAGAAAAAGCCTGGCTGCAGTGAAAGCCCGTTTGGGCTGGAGAAGGGCTGGTGTCAGACAGCCAGAGGTGGGGGATCGCCTGCGTTTCTAGAACATACGGAGGGAGTTTAGGCAGGAGTGAACGGCAGCTCCTCCATCAATCCCAGCTTAACTTTGCTGAGCCTCAGTTTCTGGTGTGAATAAATGGGCTACTAAAACCACCCGCCTCTGAGAGTTACGAGAATGCACACACGCACCTCCCAAAATGCCTGCAGTCTGCTCTGGAACGCCCTCTCTGCCGCTCTCTGCAGGTGTTACGGGTGGAAGGCAGCATTTGTGGGAGGGTGGCATGGGGAGAACATGTCACCCAGGTCACAGTGTGCTGCTGCGGAGAGGAGTCTGGGGATATTTAAGATAAGAATAGAAGTGAATGCTCCCATCTCATGAGCACAGAAACAGAGGCACAACTGGGCTCAGTGACTGGCTGGAGCACATCGGCTGTTCAGTGGAGGGACTGAGGTCGGCCTCCAAGGTCCTTCCCTGTGGTTCCATACAGACCTCCGGCCCTGATCTCAGCCCCACCCTGGCGATTGCGGGCCGGGCGCTGCCACGACACCGGGTCTCCGCTGCCCACATGCTTCGGTTTGCTCCAAGGAAGCTGCAGAGCACGTGGGCCTGGGGCTTGTCGAGGGCGGTCCCACTCAGCATCCATGTTTCGTCCGAGCAATGCATCCAAATACATAAATTAGGGTTTGGACTTTAGGAAATGATAGAGCTGAAAAGTTTAATTCTTTATTCCGGAACTTCAGAGCCACACTAAATGGTTTTATTTACCATATTAGAAAACTCTCTGCAGAAGCAGAAAGAGTGAAATTTTCCTACTGAAATTAATTTCTGAACAGAATTCTTTAGACCAGGGGCATCCCATCTTTTGGCTTCCCCGGGCCACATTAGAAGAATTGTCTTGGGTTACACATAAAATACACTAGTAATAGTTGATGAACTAAAAAGAAAAAAAGGTCACAAAATAACTCATAATGCTTTAAGAAAGTTTATGAATTTGTGTTGGGCTACGTTCAAGGGCATCCTGGGCTGCATGCAGCCTGTGGGCCACAGGCTGGACGAGCTTGCTTGAGACCATGGGTGTAGAGGCTGACCTAAAAACAAGTATATAAAAAACAGCTTAACAGCTATCATGCTAATATCTAAGTTTTTCTAGCAAAGAAGAGTGGGGAATTTGGTGTCTTTCCTTTTGGAGTATACTCCAGAGAATATCATCATCTTCTATTAGCAAACATTCAATGCTTGTTGGACATCTATGGAGGCCCCACAGCATCCCAGAGATGTTAGAGAATAAATAGAGCCTGGTCCCTGGTCCTTGGAGAGGAGGTCACTTGACTAGAGAGAACAAAGCAAATATGAGGCGATTAGAAGAGAACTAAGGAGTGACTCTGTGGTGCTGGAGTGTAAGACGCACTCGGAGAAGGGTGTCTGGGCCTCTGAGGGTCAGCCTCCCCAGGGTGGGGACCTGGAGGCAGAGGCAGCAGCATGGCCATTTTTGAGACCACAGAGATCAAGGGCCTGCAGCAATGCACATGGTGCCCCGGAGGAGAACAAGGGAACCCATGGGCAGAGAGAGGAGTGTGTCCTTGGAGCTCATAGAATGAGGAGTCCGTGCAGGCACATGAGTTAGGGGCCTTGTGTTGCAAAGCTCTTTACGGATGGTTCCAGTGGTTGTGCAGGCAGTGGAACCATGAAGGGAGCCTGGAGAGGAGGGAATTAGCCACGATGTCGCAGTGGGAGCCCCAGCAGAAAGCGGCAGCAAGCAAAGGAAAGGGGGGTTGTGGTCACATAAGAAATAGTCCAAAGGAAGGAGTGGCAGGACCTGGCAACACTTGTGTGCTGGGGATGAGCCGCTAGAAGCAGCCAGTCGCACCGTCAAAATGACGCCACGTGGCCTTTCCTTAACACCACCTGAGTGGAGGATGAGCTTCCTCAGGTCGTGACGCCTGAGTTTCTTTAGATAGTAAACACTATCCCCCAAATATCACAGCTGCGTCCTGCTGCGCATTTCTGTGCCTCAGAAACCGCTCGGAGATACGTGATACCCCTGCTGTTGCTCACACATGGTCAGTGATTTGAATATCACCACCTTCTAAAGGCCAGCGTTGTTCTAGCAATAAGATCAAGGTGTGGGGTTGAAGTTGAAGCAAGTTTTCCTGCCATTGCAGAACTTGATTAATACTACAGAAAATATTATAAGTATGTATTTTGGAAAATGTAGATCTACATGTTTCACTAATTGTGTAATAAATGCTCTGTTCTGTAAATACCCAAATTTAAAAGTCTGCGTTGGGATTTCGTCTGACCGAAGGCAGCATTAACGGACTAAACTGCACTTGCTCCTACCAAAAATGCTGCACATCCGTAGATTTAGACTTCTTCGCATACTTCTTATGTGTTGGGAGAAGCTACTTTGGGGACAAAAATGCCCTTCTCTGTGCCTCACAAATAACTGCATTCAGGGACACAAAGCCCAACTGTTGTAAAAATATTAGTATTCAGATGTTCTTGTGTTTTGTTAATGCGTTTAATTATGCACAATATAGCTATTGTTTTCCTTTCACATTTGCATTAATTTATATTAGCTAGAGAATATAAAGCAGAGCTATAAAATCAGACGAATTATTTCGTTGTTCTTGCAACCTATAAATAAGCATTGCATCCCTGCAAAAACTACAGCTTTGTACTGACCACAGTGTTCTTCATGTTGCTTTTTCAAACACTACAATGCAACGATGTATTTAATAATATGTTATAAAACTTAGTGTTCTTACATAGTTTAATTTCACCAGTGGTCCTGGAAGAACGCTGCTACCAAGGTCTGCCGCCCCACCTGGTCCTGCCTTTTCCGCACTTGTCCTGGAGCAGCTGACCTATGTTTCAGGCATAGGGCTCAGCCAGCACAGACACACTGGCGGCTGTATGCACTCCCTTGAGTGCATGGACGAGACCACCGCGACCCTGGGTTCCAACTGCTGGCCTTACACTTTGTTGTTAGCAAAATATCTATAATGTATGTAAGAGCAGGTTAACCTGCCTTGGAACCAGGTCTTACGTGGACTGCATGATACGTTTCATTTACAGGGCAGTTTCTTGACCCAGGCGATTTTCATTTAAAAAAATCAGAAGCACCGGAATCCTTTTTCCAATGAGTGAGAGTTGTAAGTGTGCCAACTTCCACGAATATAAGTAGCAGAAGCAAAGCAACCCTGCCTCACTCCTCCCATGCCACCCCCCTCCCCCCAAAACTGGTGCCCTCCCCTCCTCGCACCCCCAGGTGAGACTGCAGTGCTGAAGGGACCTGTGTCACAGTGCGTTCTCAGACAGATTCAAAAAAGGCCGCCCACTGCAGTTAGGCAGAGACCCTGGGAAATACACTGAAAATAAAGGAAGGAGCTACATTGGGGTCCAAATGCTCACGATGACTTAAAAGTAGAGGCCGGGCACAGTGGCTTATACCTGTCGTCCAGCATTTTGGGAGGCCGAGGCAGGCGGATCACAAGGTCAGGAGTTTGAGACCAGCCTGGCCAAGATAGTGAAACCCCGTCTCTACTAAAAATACAAAAAATTAGCTGGGCATAGTGGCAGGTGCCTGTAATCCCAGCTACTTGGGAGGCTGAGGCAGGAGAATGGCTTGAACCCAGGAGGCGGAGGTTGCAGTGAGCCGAGATCATGCTATCCCACTCCAACCTGGGCGACAGAGTGAGACTCCATCTCAAAAAAAAAAAAAAAAAAAAAAAAAAAGTGGCCGGGCACGGTGGCTCACGCCTGTTATCCCAGCACTTTGGGAGGCCGAGGCGGGTGGATCACGAGATCAGGAGATCGAGACCATCCTGGCGAACACGGGGAAACCCCGTCTCTACTGAAAATACAAAGAAAAATTAGCTGGGTGTGGTGGTGGGCACCTGTAGTCCCAGCTTCTAGGGAGGCTGAGGCAGGAGAATGGCGTTAACCTGGGAGGCAGCGAAGCTTGCAGTGAGTGGAGATCGCGCCACTGCACTCCAGCCTGGGCGACAGAGCAAGACTCTGTCTCAAAAAAAAAAAAAAAAAAAGTAGAAGGTGCATCTGCACAGGCACTGTTTTATCTACAGCATCGCCCAAGCTCAGCCACCTGGGAGGCTAGTAGGCTGTCATCTGGCTTAGTCAATAGTGCTATTAATGCAAGAGGCAATTACATTTTTATTTAAAGTTTCTACAAGAATTGCTGAACCTGGGTTCCGATTCTGATGGTGCTCTGCCTGTTTGCGTGTGTGTGTGTGTGTGTGTGTGTACACACATTGGTGCATGTGCACAGGAGCGGGGGGTCACCTAAACTTACCGAGTACGAACGTAACTCGGGTGGGAAATGCGTCTGCCCCACTGTCCCTGAGACTGTCACTGAGAGAGGTGGGATCTTCCCCCGAGAGGCCGCTCCCACGGCTCCATCTGCAGAGCTGCCAATACCGACGCTGTACGGAGCGGACGGTGGAGGATGCTGTCTCAGGGGACAGCACTCTTCCAGATATTTAGTTTAATAACCTAACATCTCCCAGGTTGAGTATCTTCTCAATCCACGTGAGGAAATGCCCTCAAAGTATTTTTAGTGTGAACCAAACCACGTGAGAAACATCTTTTCCTCACCAACGTGTTTATGACTTTCCCGCCTCTTAGTAATTGTGCAGAAAAGAGTCCACACCGGAGGTCTGGGACCGTCCACTCTGAGGCAGGCCTGTGGCGAGCGAGGTCCCGGGGTGTGGTCTGGGAACGCGGGTTTCCAGAGTGCTCCCACCCACCAAGCCCTAACCAGGAGGGCGGTTTGCTGTGCCTGAACGGCTGTGAGCACCACACGGTCTGTGCGGAATGGCCTCTTTCCTCTGGAGCCTGGAATCTTGGTGGCACCAAGCGAGGCAGCCTGTGAGACCAGCCCCTAGTAAAGCCCTGGGGAAGGGTCTCTAACAAGCCTCCCTAACAGACAGCATTTCATGCGTGGGGTCACGGCAGCTGAGCATTTCACACGGGTCACGGCGTGTGCTGGGAAATTCAGCGTCCCATGTGACTCTTTGAGGAGGGGTTCCTGGACTTCACCACGCACCTCTCATTGCAATGAGTCATAGCAGTGACAGGATCATATCCTAAGTCCCGGGAGCTCTCCTAGCAAGTCAGGGAAACTGGAGGGGTCACGGGGACCCCAGGGCAGTTATTAAAAGAAGTTCTTTGTGGAAACGGACCTAGAAGAAGATCTAGCCACTGCTCACTCTTGGTCACTTGGCAGCATGCATTCTCAGCTGTTCACTGGTTCCTTGTCTACACCTTCCCCAACCAGGCCGCCGCAGCCACTCTCCCCACTCCCCCACCCCAGGGCAGAGACCTTCCTTTCCTTAGTGTCCCAGCCAGACTCCCAGTCCATGTCCCTCTCCCGACTGCTCAGGATGGAAGCCAAGGTGCCCCCAGCATCTGGGTCCTACCATCTCAGTCATATCCCTCCACAGAGGCCGTCCACCAGAATCTTCCCTCCCCAGGCCCTGCTGCTTCCCAAACCAAGCCCTGTCTTCTTGCCACATAGCCGCCTGCTCTGCCCTTTCCACCGTCTGTTCACAGCCATCAAGGCTGTGATATCCCTGCTACTGCACACAGTTCCCTGCACAGCCCTCCTGCCCCCCAGGTCACCGCCTGGCCCAGGACGTTCTCAGCCCGGCTGTCCTCCCAGACCCACACAGGCCTCCTGCCCCCCAGGTCACCGCCTGGCCCAGGACGTTCTCAGCCCGGCTGTCCTCCCAGACCCACACAGGCCTCCTGCCCCCCAGGTCACCGCCTGGCCCAGGACGTTCTCAGCCCGGCTGTCCTCCCAGACCCACACAGGCCTCCTGCCCCCCAGGTCACCGCCTGGCCCAGGACGTTCTCAGCCCGGCTGTCCTCCCAGACCCACACAGGCCTCCTGTCCCCCAGGTCACCGCCTGGCCCAGGACATTCTCAGCCCGGCTGTCCTCCTGGACCCAGGACCAGCATGGCCACTCTCCTGCTGCTTCTGCCACCTGTAAGCCGATTCCTCGCAGGTTTCCAGGGGGGCCTGCCTTCCCCTCTGCCAGAAGCATCCTCCCCAACTTCCCCAAGTCCTCACAGGGCCCAGACTCTCATCCTGTCCAGATGTCACTTCCACAAGGACCTTCCTGCTGACCCAAGCCCTCTCTGCTTTCCTGTTCTCTTGCCTGATGTGAAGTTGCCCATTGCATGAGTCTCCCGGGGCTGCCAAGACAAATTACCACATGCTGGGAGCTTAAAACAACAGGAATTCTTCTGTGATCATTGTGAAGGCTGGAACTCTCAAGCTGAGATGTCTGCAGAGCCCTGCTGCCCCTGAAGGCTCTACAGGAGAATTTGCGCCATGTCTCTTACTCCTGGTGGTGCCGGAGGTGCTTGGTGTTCTGCGGCTCGTAGATGCACCCCGCCACGCTCCGCCTCCATCTTCACACCTCTTCCCTGGGCGTCTGTGCCTGTGTCCAAACTGCTCTCTTCTTATAAGGACACCAGTGATGGGAGTAGGGCCCACCCCACTGCAGAATGACCTCCTCTTCACTTGATTCCATCTGCAAATATCCTATTTCCAAATAAGGTCACATTCACAGGTACAGAGGTTAGGACATGGATGTATCATTTGGAAGGATACTATTCAATCCATAACATACATTTTCACCTGCTTTTCCCACTAGAATGTAGGTTTCACGAGGACAAGGACCACATATTGTTCATCACTGTAACTCAGATATCTAGAACAGTACATTACACCTATTTGATACTCACAAATAATGGATGGATGGATGCATGGGTGAACAGATAGGTAAATGGATGGATGGATGGATGGATGGATGGATGGATGGATGGATGGATGGATGGGTGGATGAATGGATGGATAGGTGGATGGATGAGTGAACAGGGGATAGATGGATGAGTGGATAAATGGATGAGTGGATGGATGGGTGGATGTACGTATGTATAGATGGATGAATGGGTAAATGGACTGATGTGTGGATGGATGAATGCAGGAGTGGATGGATGGATGGATGGATGGATGAGTGAATGGATGGATGAGTGGATATATGGACGGATGGATAGATGGATAAATGGGTAAATGGATTGATGATGGATAGATGGATAAATGGAGGGGTGGGTGGATGGATGAATGGATGGATGAGTGGATGGGGGATGGATGAATGGAGGGATGGGTAGGTGGGTGTGTGTATGGATGGATGGATAGATGGATAGATGGATAAATGGACTGATATGTGGATGGATGGATGGATGGATGGATGGATGCATGCATGAGTGGATAGATGGATGGGTGGGTGGATGGATGAGTGGATGGATGAGTGGATGGGGGATGGATGGATGGATGGATGGATGGGTGTGTATGGATGGATGAATAGATGGATGGATGGGTAAATGAACTGATATGTGGATGGATGGATGAATGGACGGATAGATGTATTGACTGGTATTACAGGAATATGTGAGTGAATCCTGTTTTCTGTAGATAAGTAATCGAGTTTGGAGAGGAAACTAAGTAAATGATATTCATTTAAACCTAACACTATAACTTGAAAGTAAAATGGCTTTAATGTCATTTGTGTCAGAAATGCTGTGTTTTTTGGAGAAAGCTATGAGATGCTGGTATACAACATGAGATTTCTCAATCCCACTTCAGATTTCTAATTGTTTCTGCTTCCAGAGGAGAAGCCAAGTCAAAATGTCCTGAATAAGCAGTTCTCTATTGTGAGAGGCCTCTTGTGGAATCTGGGATTGAAAAAATTCTAAATGCCCCACTTCTTTCATGCATGGATTGCAAAAAGACATGGCAAGTTTTGCTTCTGCCAAGAAAACTAAAAACACCTTTTGTGAAATAAATGATCCTTACATATTTAACTTATGCACCAGTGGCCTTTTAAACAGTCCATGTCCCGTGAAGGTGCCTGCACATCTGGGGCTCTCCAGGAGCAGCCATGGCAGCACCCAGGAAGAAATGCTGATGTGGCCGCTCTGCGTGCTCCTACTTCATCGGGAAGCCTTGGTGCATTTTACCCAGGGTGCCAAATCTCGAATAACTGAGGAATTCCCAGGACCTTCTGAAACACAGAGCTGCAATAAGCCTGCTCCATCCAGGTTAGCTCCATCCTAGGCCAAAGGCTTTATGAGGACTGCACATATTCTGTGGGTTTTATAGGAGACAGCTAGGTCAAGACCCCTGAAAGAAAGCTGCTTTGTCCGGTGCTCAGCTTTGCACAGGCCCGTATTCATATCTCATTGTTGTTTGCAGGAGAGGCAGATGCGAACCAGAACAATGGGACCTCCTCTCAGGACACAGCGGTGACTGACTCCAAGCGCACAGCGGACCCGAAGAATGCCTGGCAGGATGCCCACCCAGCTGACCCAGGGAGCCGCCCCCACTTGATCCGCCTCTTTTCCCGAGATGCCCCGGGGAGGGAGGACAACACCTTCAAAGACAGGCCCTCTGAGTCCGACGAGCTCCAGACCATCCAAGAAGACAGTGCAGCCACCTCCGAGAGCCTGGATGTGATGGCGTCACAGAAGAGACCCTCCCAGAGGCACGGATCCAAGTACCTGGCCACAGCAAGTACCATGGACCATGCCAGGCATGGCTTCCTCCCAAGGCACAGAGACACGGGCATCCTTGACTCCATTGGGCGCTTCTTTGGCGGTGACAGGGGTGTGCCCAAGCGGGGCTCTGGCAAGGTGAGCTCTGAGGAGTAGAGGAGCTTTAGTTTAAATGGAAAAGCAAAGGAGAAATCAGTAGGTGAACTAAGCCATTAGAGGAAGAACTGGCATGTAGCCTCTTGCTGTCTAAGGTCTCGTTCCATGCTGGAGAACGCATATGAGCCCAAGAGTGTGGGCCTGAGTGGCTGCTTAAGACATTTTCATTTGACTCACCCCCTCTCTTCCTCACAAGGGATGACGGCCGGGGTGTGGCTCAGGAATGTAAGGACATGCTGAATTCTGGATGTCCAAGGGTGCCCGGACATGGGCATTGCAGAAAGACGGCCACATTCTCGGGGTCTCTGGGGGTGTGCGCTTGCGGACTTTATGACTGATTTGCCTCTGCGGCCCACACGGTGGGGTTCAGCCCGGGTTATGCTTGTTTTTTCCAGGAGTCAGTGCTGCTGGCTTCATGTTGCAGCAATCATAAGATTGAGGAAGACTTTTGAACAAAGTCCTCAGTTTAAATCCGCCTTGAGCAGACTTTCTCTGTGGTGTGAGAAGTGGAAGGGGTGGAGGGATAAATGAGTGTCTCTGAATCAAAGCTTTATTATCTTGTGATTCCATTAATTTGCATACAGAGTCTTAGAGGTTTCTTTATTTAAAAGCAAATGTTCTGTGGATAAAAATGTATTACAAGGAGAGAAAAAAAAAAAAAAAGGAAAAACTCTGCCGGGGGGTCCGGCGTCTAGGAGTGGCTTCTGCAGTTGATTGTCAGTGGCGAACGTGTTGCTGCTGGTTCATCAAAGCACTGGTCCCTGAGTGCCATTCGGATTGCAAATGCAGCATTTCACGTGATGCTTAGAGTGTTTGGTGGTTGTGTAATTTTGGAGAGAGAGAAGTTTTTCCCAAAAAAGTCCCTAGTGTATTGGGCGTTCTCTCACAACCTGTAAGATGCAGCTGGTTTTCTGCCTGTGCGCAGGGCTGACTCTGGAATTCCGGAAGGCCTTGTGGGAGCGTAAAAGGCTTTTGAATAACGTGTGGAACACAACGCCTCATTCTGATAACACGCAATCATAAAAACCATAGGGCAACTTGGAGTTAAGGAGTTTCTAAAATTTGCTTTAGTCTCCAACTGAAATTCTTTATTGATCATGAAATTGTTGAAGATAAACAAATGTCAGTTTTACCTTTCCTGTGGGCATGAAAGCACATGGAAGTTTCAGGCAACTGTTAACTTCTCTACCATCTGGTCTGCGTTGAGATTTCAGGTTGTGACGCTTGCCATGACGTATTTGTAAATGACATTTGGTGTATCTTAGATACTCAAGGAATTCATATTCTGGCTAGTTCTTTCAGGGTATTTGTAGACATTTTCTTTTCCTTTGTGGCAGTCCTCCCTCATCCTGAAATGTTGGTGTTCCAACCTATTTCTAATGCTAATCTCAACTGGAAGCACTTTTGCAAGCCCAGCTATCAAACCACATCAGATAGGTATGGTTCGGGTTGCCTCGTGAAGTGTGCTATTATGCTAAGCACCCCTCACACATACAGCATCACCGGTTTTGAAAGCTTGAACTATTCTGCTTACTTCAAGGTACAGAAAAAAAAAAAAGTACTTAAACTGTACAGAAAAGATGAAATCGCTGGATAGTATGTATTGTAAAACAAGCTTCATGTCAGTGATACTGGTTTAAGTTGAAATAAAATGGTGAAAGCATTGATATCAATCATTGTGACTTTATCTCAAAAGGCTATTGAAACACATAGATGTTTTTCTCCCTTTATGGTGAGATTACAGCCTTTATTGTCTTAAATCTCTTATACTCTTCAATATTTTCAAAGAAAACATTCTAGTCTCAGAAATAGTCCATCTCTTTGCAAAACAGGGCTGCCCACTTTTCAAGGACCCAGAAAAATCAAAACACTTTCAAAAATTTAAAAAATAAAAATAATTTTCACGTAATTGCTTTAGGAATTTTGAAGTGTCAATTCTTTTCACTACTGAGTGTTGAATATAGAAGATTTTTTAATGAACAGGCTTACCCTTTGATGCCAAAGGCAAAAAAAAAAAAAAATAACATTTGCACGTGTGATCATACAGCAACCTGTGAGGTGTCCCGGTGGAAAGCACACGGTGGGGATGTGCGTTTGTTCCACTCAACTGTTTTATCACAAAATGTCGTAAACACGGGAGATGAAAGCTGAACTCTCGACACCCAGCTACAAACCCACAATGGCCCTAAAAATCTGGGGTATTCATTGGTGTGGGCTGCCATGGAGGAATTTTTGGTTTTGTTTTTATTTTTATTTGTTGCTCTGTTTACAAATCAGGAGAGCCCCCGTTTTTATATGCTAGGAAGGTCCTTGCAATAGACCGAAGAGGTGTGAAAACGGGAGAGTGGAAGGCCCGAGCCCTGTCTCTCAGGACCACGGCAGCCTGCCCCGCACACAGTTCTGCTTCCCGTCCAGAGCAAGGTTTCCTGGCAGATTCCTGCCAGACTCTGAACGGAGCTCCCCATGACCCTATAAAAGGGGCTGTTTGTCCCCCTCCCACCCTCCTGAGCTCTTCCTCCCTCCCCTTGAGGGCACGTGGCCACTGGTACCACATGTTGGAGCGGCCGCCCCCGAGCCCGGGAATGCCCTAACAACACCCACGCCGGTGTTGCTGGGAGCTGACATTCAAGAAAAGTGCATTAAAAATTCCTTGAGGAGGCATATTCTTTTGAGAGCCGTAAATGAAAAGTGCATTCACAGAGAACGTGCTCCTTTGTTGTAAGAGGAAAGAACAGGTTTCCCAGTTCCCCAGAATGTCAGGGTCACATGAGGAATGGGTGGGCGCTTAGGGTCAAGACTGGTGTGTGCTTGGCCCGGCAGCTTCTCTCCAAGTGACCTCCCCAGCATCCCTCCTGTGCCAGGGCTCATATCTGAGGCCACTTGCGTGTCACGAGGCAGAGCCTGGAAACATTCGCTTTGGAAACCGTTCCTTCCTTTTTCTGTGGAGGAAGTAAGATTTCACAAAACACCTAAGCTGGACACAGTGATGTGCCACTGGGACGGTTCCCAAAACAGAAAGCAGCCAGGACATCCGAGTCCCCCACTTCTCCGTGCTGTGTACTTTTAGGGAGTTTTTTGAAAGCTAGCTTCTGACTGATGATTTTGTCTATTTTTCTGTTTTACATTAAAACCTTCATTTATCAACCTGCTCTTCTCAGCATTCTTCTATTCAGCATTCAGTATGACTTCCATGCCTCTAATTGTGACTGTGTAGGAGAAGAACTGTTTGTCATCCAGTGCTGTGGGGTATAGTCAGCCCTGTACATTAATCAGAATGTTCTGCTGCCTGATTTTTTTCCACTGCGTTTTAATTTCATTAAACATGTTTTAGTTCTACAGTAACCTAATTCCTCATTGTTAACATGAGATCCTAATTCTGTAGCTGTGTTCTGTAATCCCACAAGGCGTGTACCATTTGGAGACACATGAAGGATACAGTAGACAGCACGGAGGGCAGAAACACACAGGGCGTCCACCCTCCCCAGAGCACGATGTGCACCCAGAACCAAATTCAGTCTCATTCATCATGAGCATGTGTGGCAACTGATCCGGCCACCCAGTGCCTCCATTGGATAAGAGATTTGGCCAGAGATTCTTCTAGAGAAAATCCAAAAATGGAGGGTGCATTTGTTTCTGCACCCAAATACCTTTTGAGATTTCTTATAGGCATTCCTCTCGAAGTCTCATTACCCTGATCAGTTATTAATCGGAGGCTACCCTGGCCCGGTCGCCAGCTGCTCACTGTGTCCTTCTGTGGTCTCAGGAGCTGCAGTTGTGGCTGTTGTATGAATAGACGATAGTTAATTAGACGGGATATGTCTGTACTGGCAGTGATGTGGCAACCTCCTCTGTATAAGCGATACATTTGTAAATCATGGTAATGTATCTGATGGTAATTGCTTGTGGTGGTTGTATCATGATTTCATTTTATTATGAGCTTTTTGCTTTATATATTTCTCTGCCTTTTTATGCATTCATTAAACAGTTTAACAGACCAAGGACAGTGTACTAATTGCATGTGAACTTTTTTAAGTTGTTGTGTTTGGTTTGCCCTCCCTACATCAGTGTGCTGCGTTGCTGGCATTTCTGTGGCCTGGTGACACAGCTGGCAGGTAAGTCTGAGCACCCGAGCTCCTGTGCGGGAAGGTCGCAGTTGCTCACTCGTCTGCTTTTACTACACAAAGACATTGGACTCTCTTCTCCCCTGACAGTTCGGTGTGCTGGTCTTTCTGTGATGACTATTCTGATTCTGCCTGAAGTTTCTTGTTTCTCTCAAAGCATCCTCCCGCGAATGTTAGGGCAGGGTGGATGCTGAGCAGACCCCACTGGCCGGTGCTGTCACGGACACATCCCACTCCGCCAGAACTTCCTGAATGAACGTGCACACGGGTGCCAGTACCCACAGAGCCCCCTGGGAGCTCACACACAAAGGGGGGTCATGGGAACCTCGAGACACTGAAATGAGGGGATGGTGCTGGCGCTCTGAAGGATGATAATGTGTATGAGATGAAGGTGAAACTTGGGGTCCTTGAGAAATTAGAAACAAGAGTAAAGATAAGTGATTGGCTTGGATGTGGTCCCGCCTTTCATGTCCATCAGACCCTCATCTTAACCCAACTCCTCCCTTTAAACTCATTTGCATTTTAAAGCATTCATTTCTCTCATTGTTGATTTTCCTTTGATAAAATGTCTGGACATTTGATAACAGGCAATTCTGATCGGTGAATTAGGAGCTTGGCTTGACATCAGAGGGAATAGATCATCCTTAGAAAAAAAACACACAGTAGCACTCAGGAAAATCACTTAGATATTGATTCAAATTTGAGAACTGTGGACATTTCCTATCAAACCCTGATTCAATGTTTTTGTAAAGTCTTTTCCTTCATGTCTATCAGCACATTCCTAATGCTCTGAAATCATCCTACTTCATAAAAAGGTAGTAAAAAAAGGAGAAACAGCTAAAGAACACCGAACTCTTTTGAGGGAGCCCCATAAAAGCAGACTCTTAGCACACACAATTTCTCCTAAGAGGTTATTCTTGCCTTTCGTCTTCTCTGGCCCTTGCATTTGTCCCCCGTCTTCCTGGCTCTGGGAGTGGCAGGCAGCTGGGGCCACAGGTTGCATTTCCTGAAAACCATCAGTGGGACGCCTTATACCTACCCCCGTCACCTGCCTTCCCCATGGGTAGAAGGGGAGTCGGTGGAGGGGCTTCATAGGAGCCCACCAGAGCCACGAGAACATGTCTCACAGCTATGATCTCCTTCGTGAAGAAGAGCCATTGTAGGAGATGGAGGGAAAAGCAATAGAAAGTTCTTTGCGTGGTGGCCCCTGTGCAGAGCGTGCATTTGCTCACGCTCGTGGACACCAGCTGATGAGAGTCACTGCTTACCGGGACAGCCGAGTCTCATCAACACAGCAACTCCCACAAGCTTGTCCACGGAGACATCCTCTAAAGTAAATACTCAATTTACTTACTCTTTAATATCATAAATTAAAGTCACCAGAAATTCCTGCTAATATAGAAATAGCCTCTCTCATGCAGGGAGAATCCATTATGAGACATACAGCTAAGCATACACTCACCACAGATTTGCCTCTGAAAACCCCAGTGTGTTTACTTTCCATAATACTTCTAGAATGTGCTCACATTCTTCAGTGTCGGAACTACTCTACTCTGACGCATACTCAGCTGCTAACCTGGTTAAACGAATCCATTTCATCTGCAGCCAATACATCTCCTGAAACCTATGACACTGATTTCATCTCTTGACCACTATAAGTCTCCTCTTTCTCTTCTTTTCTCTGTCTTCGTTTTGCTGTAGCGGATAATCAAATAGACACTTCTTGCAGGGCACTTACCTTGGTCCTATAATAGTCTTTCAGCTGCGGCCCTCAAAGTTCGTTGATATAGCAGATACTCTCGTGTAACTGACAAAGAGAATACATTAAGTTAGAAGCAAATGCTACTTAGGAAGATTTATAACCACAGAGCTCAGGTGAGTGCACAGCTCCTGCTCCCGCCGAGGAAGATTAACTTCCTACTTGTGTTAAATTCCTAACCTACACCAGCAGCAAGGAAGAATGTCAGCAAGAAAATCAACTTTAAGCAATTGGCTCAAGTGACTTTGAACACTTGCTTCTAAAATTATTTCCTTATGCTCTGCAGAAAATCTGAAAAGGTCAGTCTTTGGTTCACTGAACCTTCATAGAGCAGGAACAGTTTCAACTTGTAAATCCAATGCAGAAGCTAACACACTTGCTGTAAAAATACAACTCTACAAGGAAAGTGGAATGTAAACTTTATCCGTTCCACGGGAGACGTCAAAAAACCCTTTTAGTGCACTTTGCTCCGGCCTGGGAAATGCCTTCCGCCCTGGAGCCTAGAAATCTTTCACAGCTGGTGCCTCTGCCATATTGAGAACACTTGGTCCCGTTGTTTGATATAGGGCCTCAGCATAGACTTTGGAGGAGAGAATTCTTCCCTAAACTTTCCTTTTGCTCTCTATTTCCTGAGTCCTTCGGGACGCATGCCTGCCCTCTGACCTCCCGTCACCTCTTGCTGGTCCGTCCATCATCCATCATCTGCACACGCCTTCTTTGCTCACTGTCGTCCTTCATCCTCCACCGCCTGCTCACTCCTCTTCACTCTGGGTTCTTGCCAAGCCAGCTCTAGAGGAGATTTGCTGGAGGACTTTGGGGCACTGCCGGCGGCGCCCACCCGGACTCACGCAGCTCGCTCTGTGTCCCCCGGCAGGTACCCTGGCTAAAGCCGGGCCGGAGCCCTCTGCCCTCTCATGCCCGCAGCCAGCCTGGGCTGTGCAACATGTACAAGGTAAGATGCCGGCGGGTCCCCACCCATCGGGGCCAGGGGCGACCTGCCCTTGCCTGAGCTCTCAGCCACTGTCCCTCGGGGCCAGGCAGTGTCACTGCCAGGGGTCCACCCTCAGCCTCGGGGGCATCTGTGAGGCCGTCAACGCGGAGGGGCAGGCCTCCCCCCCGAGAAAGCAGTTGCAGGAAAAGACATGGAGGACGTGCCTTTGAATCCTTGGAGGGACTCCTCCGCAAAGGGCATGGCTGTCAGCTCAGGACGATGGGCAGCCTTGGTGACAGGGTCTGCCTCACTTTGCTGAGACCTGAAGCGCGTGGAGGGGCCTGGGAGTGGCTCTGGTATTGAGGGCTGGCCTGGACCATGGCCACATGCAAACCTGTGCCTGAGTGTACTTTGAAAACTAGTGCCTAGCAGACATTTAGCACGCACTATACACACAGGTGGAATTGAGCTCTAAACGATGAGTGTCCTTGGGACATCTGGTCCTTCTGGGCTCTGTCCTCACCTGAGCCCAGCTGAGCTCTGTGTAGGAAGTGGGCTATCAGTGTGGCCTGTCCTCATCTCCTTGTGTGGCTGCCACAGCTTCTCAAAGCACATAGGTGCCAGGAGTAATCACAAAGAAGAGGGCAGCCAGGAGGAGAAGGGGAAGGGGACAAGCCCAGAGCTGGCACTGACGTCACCATGAGCAGGGCTGCTGTTTGCACAGTAGGAGCGGTCACCACAAACCTGCGTCCACCGGGCCCCCTTCCAGATCCAAGCCACCACCGTCCGCACCTGGGCACCTGGCTTTTTAAGCGTGGGCGTATGCAAAAGATTGGAAACATGTGCTCAAGTACTTAAATAGCGAGAACATTTCACGAGTGTGCTCAATGGAGCACCCGGTGTGAGGGAGAGCTGGGGTACCCCTCTTCAGAGGCCTGCAAGGTGGGACCATTTACACTGAGCAAGGGGCACAGGAGCATGGGGGACAGGACGCCTGCGGGTGCCAAAACTTGGAGCCCCTGAAGGGGAAGCGTCCGCCAGGTGTGGCTGCATGTCAGACGTCATGCTAGTGCCTGGGTGTCCAGGGCTGCGCCGCCGCCGTCCAGGAGTGGGTTTATGAGGAATGAGGATGTGCCTGCTGGCCCCAGGATGGCCAGTCCAGGGCAGTGGCTGAAAGTGCAGCAGAGGAAGCCAGGGCTTGGGGGCAGAAGGGCCCTGGGGGAGCCAGGACCAGACAAGGGCCAGGTGAGAGCCCCACGATGGTCGTGGGACTCGGAGTGACTGGCGGCTGCGGCTGGGGAGAAGGATTTCTTCCTCAAGCCACAGGGGAGGAGGCGACCGTGCACCCTAGGGGGTCTCGATGGTTTGGACGCCCATCCTGAGAGTCTGTGTTTAACGTGAATCGTGCCCTAGTTGTGAAGCCGCGCTTGATTTTCGAGGGCTGTCTTGGTGATGGGAAACACCAGCACTACCCCGAGGCAGTTTCTGAGGGTCCCCTGTCCTTCTGGGAGAGGCCTCTTCCCTGGGATGCACTGGGGCTGTGGCCACCTGGCCTTCACTGAGACCAGGACGGGGCTGCAAGCACCTGCCCCTGCCTGGGAGGCACCGACCCAGCCCCGCCCTGGAGAGCAGTGCTGGTGAGAAGGAGGATTTTAACTCTGGGTAGGAATATCTGATGTGTGGGAGGGTTGAGCTAAGGGTGGCACGGCACCCAGTGTGTGACGCGCTGGCAGGTAGCAGCTTGCCCCCTGCCCCGTTTCCTGCTCTGCGAGAGGCGTGCTGTCCTCAGTGGACCCTGGCCACAGAGAGATGCAGCCTCTGCCAGAAACCCCATGTTGCCAAGCAGAGTGGAGAGGATCAGAGTCCTGGGCTTCTGTATCCAGATCATAGTAAGAAATTCAACAGAATGCTTCATTCCTCTTCTAAAAAACTCTTTAGCAGGGAAAAGCAGCCCTTCTGTTCTCCACAGCTTCATCCTGGACAGGTTTTGCATGTACCTTTAAAAACCTGGTCAAAGATAAGTAAATTCTCTGCATAATGCTTTGTCCACGTGCCAGACCGCGCCTCACTCCTGTGCACACAGGGCAAGGTCATTGAAAGTCCTGCAGGCTTCCACGACTCGGCTCGTTGCACTCCACGCTTGTGTACTTGTGGACACCCCATTCTGGTCCAGATAGGAAAAGCAGTAGGGGTGTGTGTGTGGTATTTACATGTCTATGGAGTGAAGGGAAAATGAAGATAAGCGTAAGTTGAAACTAGAGGCTGGGCAGGCTGTGTGGGCTCCCAGCGTTGCTCGTGATGGACAGAGAGCCCTCCCGGGGCTGTGTGCTAGAGGCCTTAAGTTCTCCTCCAGCCCCCTGAGCAGGGGCCGGCGATGCCTGGCTCACAGAGGCCGTCTCTGCAGGAGGTGTACAGGCAGGCAGGCTGGTCTGAGAGCCCCAAGGGGTGCCCCTGCTCGAAGACAGTGGCAAGCCCATGCCACTTGCATACTGAGTGGAAGAATAAGCGAGGAGCTTCCCTCTCTCATCTCTGAGAAGGAGCTTCTGAGTTTGAATGTCTTCCTCCGGTACTTTGGGATGCTTTGTTACTGCAAGAAAGTGGCTGGAAGGCACCAGCCACAGAGGAAGGAATTGCAAGGCGGGAGGCACTAAATGGTTTTAAAATACAGAGGGATTTTTAAATACAGGGATTCCATGACAACGGACCCTTGAATCAGCTCCCAATGGAGACAGAAGCAGCTGGGTGGAAGGCTCAGGCTGAGAAGTGCCAGGAACCAGCAGAGTCAGAACCAAGCACTCCCTGCCCTGTGACTCAGAAACGCCCACAGCACTCATGCTCTCAGCTGACCAGAGGGTCTCTGCCTGGCTCCACCTCACCCTGTGTCCTCTCCCTCCCTGTCTCTCTGTCTGTCTGCTTCTCCCTCTCTCCCTCCCTCTTCCTCTCTCTCCCTCCCTCTTCCTCTCTCTCCCTTCCTCTTCCCTCTCCCTTCCTCTTCCCTCTCCCTTCCTCTTCCCTCTCCCTCTCTGTGCAAACACACCGGGAGGGTAAGGGAGACACCCCAGCTATGAATCAGGCAACGACGAGGCAAAGAATAACCTGCTCCCGTGCCGCGGTGCCCCCTCCAGAGTGGGACCCTGCTCCCAGCTCCCTGACTCCTGGGACACCGGTGCTCTCAGGGCTGACAGGCCTGTTGTCTTTGAGGACTGGAAGGCGGGCAGCAGGAGCACAGGAGGGGAATAGTGTGACATCTGAGAACCCAAAAGCAAGCTGGAGAAGCAAGGATTCCGAGGCGAGAGGAGCAACACACACGACGGGTAATGGCCACGTGGGAAGTAGACCCGCTGTTCTCTGCAGTTCCTCTGTCTGCACAGCCCGTGCCTCCCGCCTGCCTGTCCATCGGGCGCTGCAGGTCCCTGGAACCTGGTGCTGGGCCTGCGCTGGAAGCTGGAGTGAGGGCACCTGTGGTGCAGCTGGAAAGGTGGCCCTGGGCAGGGCGGCTCCTCTCGGCCCCACCAATGGTGCCAGCTCCTCCAAGCTCCAGGCTCAGCCTGGGGCCCAGGACACTGACCTGAGCAGGACGGGGCTGCTCTGGGCTTCCAGCAGCCGCCGTCTCCAAGTCCTCGGACGTCCTTTCTGCCTCATTCTCACAGACCCTCGTGCTCCTGGCCTGCCTGGGAGGACACTGTCCACCCCTCAGCCTTGGCACCCACGGAGGCTTCTGGAAAGACCTGCCCTGCCCCCGAATCCACCATCACCCAGCACATTGGCGTTTAGGAGGCAAAACATTTTGTGCCATGGGAAGCACAGGATTAAGAACCAAAAATGCTTGGCTCAGGTCTCATGGCACCACGTCACAGCCCTGGACCTGGGGCAGGTGTCTGTCTTCTCTGAGCTTCCTTCCCTCTCCTGTAAAACAGCAACGGTGGCGAAAGCATCACCTGTCCTGCAGATGCTGTGGAACGTTGTGCTGATCGAGCGAGAAAAGCAATGCAAATGCCCCCTAGGAGCCTCGTCCTCTGAAAACACTGAGTCACCGTTACCCCGCCCCAGTGCTGCTGCACACTCGTTCAATTTTGGAAGCGGCCTGGTGACCCTCGGAGCTGCTGGGGAGAGCAGCACTGGCTCTAAAAACCCTGGTGGCCCCAGTCCCTCTGCCCCTCAAGGCTACAGCTTTGGGTCCTCCTTGTTTCTGTGCTGGGGCCTTAGTTTCCAAAACTGTAAAATGAAAGTCACAGTGGTTAACCCCACATCAATCCCTGCTCCCACCATTCTTAGAAGGAAATGGCAATCAAGCCTCAAAAGCTCCGTGGTCGGGGCAGCTGGACTAGAACTTCACCCTCTGGCCGTCAGCTCCAAGTCATCTGCGTCTGGGAAGCAGCCGTCTCGGAGCCCCCCTGTGGGAGAGAAATCTCTCTTGCCATGGGGAAGGGGAATTTTTTCCGTGGGTCTCTCGGGACGAGGAACAGAGACCCTGCTTCCCGGAGCTGTGGTCATCAAGGGTGTGCTCCTGCATGGAGACGCCGTGGCAAAATGGTACCCGGGGGCGAGCGGCCATCAAGGTGCTAACCAGAGAGGCCACAGCACAGCCACCCGGAGGAAAGCACACAGCCATTTTAAGGACTTCCTCGCCAATCTGACAGCAGCTCTCAGCTCTGACAGGTGCTGTGTGTCCACCTCCGTTGCTTCTCCCTCTTCAGCACACTCACCAGGATGAGGAAGCTGGAACCCGGCATCAAAACTCTTCCCCTCTGAGATTAAACCCAGATCAGAAAAATGCAGCCACTGAAAGGGTTTACTTAATGGCAGAAGCACAGGCTGCCAACCTTTGACTTTTGTGCCCTTCTGTGCCCAGAGCCAGAGCCCCGATGTGGGTCCCACGAGGTTTCGTGCCAAGAGGTCTCTGATGCCGACCCCCGTGTCACCAGGGGACAGAGGCAAAGGCGCCCAAAGGAGGCCACAGGAACCTCACCTCCCCATGAAACATGGGAGAGAAAACACGACCAGATACGCCCTGACCACATCTACAAAAGCAGTATCCGAATCTCTGTGTCCAGCCTCACAGTTCGCTAAGAGGAGAAACACTGATTTTCCTGTCATGGGGCAAGTCAACAACCCCCCAAGGAGAGCACCAGGAGGGGAACCACACACAGGTCGCGGTCGCCAGTGGCCACCGCCCTGCAGCGCTCTCGATCCCAGTATCTGCAAGGAGCTATATCGCCTGGACAGCCTCAGGTTACCTGAAATCTGCATCAGAACTAAAGGCATGTCTGTGGATTTTTTCAGACTTAGAGAAAAGCCCGCTATTCTGGATGGTACACAGCTTTCTATAAAGAAAATAAATGCCCGCGACTTTCATTAACTCGTGCGAGCCAATGATTCAGGAATAAATATAATCTTCAACCCGGCAAAGGGCAGAAACACAGGAAAAACCGCATCTGTCGTTCAGACAGAAAAGAATTCTCTCCAGACTGCAAAATCCAAAATGCCCTGACCTTGCTGGAAAAAAAAAAAAAAAAATCGATTATACTCTCCTGACACATGGTGGGAGCTGTTTGACCAGAAATGGGCATGCTTTTTTTCAGAGGAAGCTATTATTTAATTAGTATTGTAACTAGTGTTTAACTAGTATTGAAGGAGAACCACAGTGTTCTGTGATTTCTTGGAATTGCCAGAGCGCTGTGATGTCAGGGGGATGGGGAGTAAGAGTAAGGGAGACACACGGCCCACCATTCACGGTCGGATGTGTCATCTCATCTCCAGCCTTGCAGGCTTTGACACGTGTGTTCTGTCCAATAATACTGATTTCATTGGTGCCTGTTTTAGCTGCTGGGCCAGTTGCCATGGGAAACAGATGCCATGACCCTAAGCTTCAGATAATTTGCAGGGGGTCTGCTGTTCACCACTCCCACCGGTTTTTAGGTAGAAAATACACATGCATTGAAACAGAAGATCCCTGCAGAGAAAGGAGGCCGCCACGTAGGTGCCTGTCTCCTTTGAGCATCTTTAAGGAGGATCATTTAATCACTTAAACAAGGTTTCTGGGGATGTAAAGGATCTGTGTGAGCCATGAAAGAAGTGTGATGCAGGGGGAAAATGGCAGAAAATGTGCATCTAGTTCATCTAGAACTACATTTTACGATTCCTAATTCAAAAAAATACACCAAAGAAGCATATTATCACTTTCACCAGAAAAAAATTATATCAAATATTCCTCTGTGTTCTTTCTTACCACGGCGGCTCAGAACAGCAGTGACACCACTGTCTTCCGTGGTTCCGAACAGGCCACACAGATTCGTCCCTGGGCCCTCTGGCTCTGAGCTTTTCCAGATTAACGTCAGAGCTGTCTGGTATCTGCATTTCCTGAGAGTGCCACATGAATCAAATATTACCCTGGGAGGAAAAAAGAGGATAAAGCAAATTCATCCGCTCTTCACTCTTAGGACCACTGGTGAAACCATCGAAATGAACGGCATAGGTCCCAAATGTCGCTCTGTGGATGTGTGCAAAAATCCACCACGTTCAACCCGGGAATTAAAGGAACAAGTACCAGGAGACACGCTGGCTGGTTGGTTTTCAGTCACATAGACAAAACAGGGTGGCCCAGACAATGCACTCTGTCAGTCCTGAGGCATCACTTTCCACTGAAGGAGGGACTGACAGGCCCTTTGTTTTAATTACATAGAAATGCACCTTTTTTTTTTTTTTTTTCTGAGACGGAGTCTCGCTCTGTCGCCCAGGCCGGAGTGCAGTGGCGCGATTTTGGCTCACTGCAAGCTCCACCTCCCGGGTTCACGCCAAGAAATGCACCTTTCAAAATGACAGAGAAAATTGGAAAATCTCATCTCATTAACTACACTTGCATTTATTGTATCCATCAGTGTTTACCAAAATAACTGGGAACTAATTTTCTAGTAAACAGCGCAATTGAAGCTTCCCTCATTCCCTAGACACCAACTGGCATATGTCATTGACTTTGTCTACAGATACTAGTTTATTTTTCTCATTTATGAGCACATTGTTATTTCTAGCCAATAGCTTCATAACTTACTATAAGGTTAAGTCTACAAATTCTTGTGATAAACAAAATACAATTTAAAAATCCATTCTTCTCGGCCAGGCGCGGTGGCTCAAGCCTATAATCCCAGCACTTTGGGAGGCCAAGATGGGCGGATCACAAGGTCAGGAGATCGAGACCATCCTGGCTAACACGGTGAAATCCTGTCTCTACTAAAATAACACAAAAAACAAGCCGGGCAAGGTGGCGGGCGCCTGTAGTCCAAGCTACTCCAGAGGCTGAGGCAGGAGAATGGCGTGAACCCGGGAGGCGGAGCTTGCAGTGAGCGGAGATCGCGCCACTGCACTCCAGCCTGGGCGACAGAGAGAGACTCCATCTCAAAAAAAAAAAAAAAATCCATTCTTCTCCCTTCCCTTTTCCCTTTCTCCTATGACTACCCAGTGAATTTCCTCATAGGCCACTGAGTTTCGAGTGGGTAACGTGAGCCTCTCATCCCACATTCACTCCACAAGAGTCTCACTTGGCATGGAGTCTAAAGATCAAGCCCTAGACAGCTAGCAGACTCGGCGAGCGGGTCCCTGAACCTCTTTGCATCTCAATATTCAAATCTGTAAAATGAGTGGTGATGTGGGAACAGTGCTGCATGATGTTTTGGTTTACGATGCTCACACCTCATGTTTTAAAACCAAGACTCATTGCTTTCTCTGTTCTGGTTTTGCATTGAATCCTTTTGGGGACACAGGGAAAAAATGTACATTCCTAGAACTTGGACCAATTACTTAAGACAATGCCCATAAGGAAATCCCTACTGCATTTAGCCACTGGATGGTAGATGCTGCTCTCTGGGCATATTGAGATGCATCAACAGAGACATTTTTCTAACGTGTCATTCTGTGATGACATCACGGACCACACGACAAAGGGAAGACCAGGCATTTGCTGAGGCTCCACACCCAAGTGCTGAGGGATGCATCTCTGTAGCAAAGGCCCTAATGGGAGGTGCAGGTGGAGAAAGCCAGGTGCACGAGACCCCGCCGTGATTGCCTCCATGAGAACGCACCATTCCAGGTTTACAAGAGGGCAGAGGTTTCCAGGTGGCAACTCCACATGGGGCGAACTCCCTGTGCTCCATCCCATCAGGTGGGAAAATGGGGCAGATGTTATCAGCACTCAGTTATTTGATCCACTTCCCAAAAACTGGCACACAATAGCAATGGGGAAACATGTACTATCTGTTAATACATGTGGTCTGAAAGAAGGCAGATCATCTCTAATGATAGAAGATGTTCTGACACATGACTGTCAGTAAGAACACTATTGTAAGGGGAGGGTGAGATGAGCAGGAACTCTTTCTCATGGGCATTTTTTTTTTTTTTTTTGAGATGAAGTCTCACTTTATCACCCAGGATGGAGTGCAGTGGCGCAATCTCGGCTCACTGCAACCTCCACCTCCCAGGTCAGGTGATTCTCCTAGCTCAGCCTCCTGAGTAGCTGGGATCACAGGTGTGAGCCACCACGCCTGGCCTCTTATGGGCATTTTCTTAATTAATCATCCAAGTTCTAGGAATGCACACTTCTCCTTGTGTCTCCAAAAGGATTCCATGTGAAATAGGAGTAAGGACCTGCAGTACCTCGCCCGTCTGTTCAAACTGCAGAGTGGGTCCCCAACAGGCTCATTAGCTGCTGTGGACTGCGGGGAGCTGCTGGAGGCTGTCAGGCTACACTGGGCCAGTCTTCTGGGTAGGTGTATCTGCACCTGTGTATCTAGTGATTTACTCTCATCCAGAAGAGAAACGCGGGCACACTCCAGCCTGGGATGGCAGGGGAGGAACCCAGGCCCCACGGGGCCCCGCAGGGTCCCACCTGGAGAATCAGTGAGCTTCAGGGTCCGGGCCAGTGAGCAGGGACCCGGTGAGTGGGGGCCGCGTGGGCGGGGACCCGGGCAGGTTCAGAGCCATAAACTCACTAGGCCTTCACGTGTTGACCTTGTGATCATTGATTCAGGGAAACAATTAAATTCCTCTCTCGGACAATGAAAGAAGAGCTTGAACTCTTTTTTTCCCAACCACAAAACTCCAGGCACCAGTGAATATTAATCTTTTTTTCAAATTAATTGTAAACATTTCTTCTGAGAGGGACTGACTCCATCCACGTATCTCCTTTAGTAAAATCCGAATGGAAATGATGCCGCCAAGAAAGGCTTTGGCCCTGCAGCCGCTGATCTTCAGATGCATCGGGAGGCAACTCATCTGTTACTCCTCCCCGTTAAGAACGCCCAGCTCCCCAGACCTTAAAACAAATTGGAAAGCAGGGCGGGGAGTGGTGGAAACAAAACAGAACAAACAAACTCTTCCTGATTTCTGGAGAGAAACGGGCCCCAGGAGCAGCCTGGGTGCCGTGCTCAGGAGCTCCGCCTGCTGGTGATGAGGAAAACAATTCTTCAAAAATCATACAATCAGGCTCATGGAAAAAGGAATTTCTTTTACAAATAAATGGCCACCTATGGTCTTCCTCCCATGATTTAAAAAACTTTTCAGGAAGGTATTATATTTACCAACCGAAAGTTTGTCATTTTGTTGTTGCTGTATCAACCGTGATGAAAACCTCTACTGATAAGAAGAGGCTTTTGACACCGTTGAGTAAACCAAGAAAACTCAGGTGCAGAAAACGGTGTGTCTAGTATGATCACTTTGAACGGCATTTGCATATTTTGTCTGTGTTTTGCACAAAGCCAGATCTAACAATGTGCTCATCAAAGTGTAAACCAGGGTCATCGTTAAGTGGTAGAATTTTTCCACAGACTTTCTTAACTTTCTTATTTCATGTGATATCTTTATATGAGCATGTATTATTTTTCTAAACAATAGAAAATATTCCTTTTTTAAAATCAGGTCATTTTTTAATTATTCACTTGTCCCAAGTATTCAGCTCCAAATAAGCCAAACATTTTGCAGAAATGTCCTGGCCTCATCTCTAGCTGCCAAAACACAGATTGCAGGATGCCCCCCAGCATCTGAGTCCATTTCTTATTTTATGGTGCAACTGACCACCTAGCTCTTCCTCTGCTTTTAATCACCTACAAAGAAAGTGCAGTACTTGAAACAGGTTGGGGATGGCCATGGAGACACAAATCTCAATGAATAACCAACATGTTCACAGTTTTGGCTTTTTTTAAACCTTAGTGTGTACAACTAAAAGTATATCAGGGAATTACTAAATGTGTGTCCTAAAAACTAAGCAGGCCATGTGCAGTGGCTCACACCTGTAATCCCAGCACTTTGGGAGGCCAAGGTGGGCAGATCGCTTGAGGCCAGGAGTTCAAGACCAGCCTGGGCAACATGATGAAACCTGCCTCTACTGAAAATACAAAAATTAGCCAGTCATGCTGGTACGTGCCTGTAATCCCAGCTACTTGGGAGGCTGAGGTATGAGAATCGCTTGAACCCAGGAGGTGGAGGTTGCAGTGAACCAAGATCAGGCTACTGTACTTCACTTCAGCCTGGAAGACAGAGTGAAACTGTCTCAAAAAAAGATAAAAGAAAAAAAAAAAAAGAAAAAAAAACCCTAAACCTAACAGCAGGAATCCTTTCTCTCCTAGAGAGCCGAAGTTCAGCATTCAGTTCACTTTCAAGATGGCCTTATACAGCACAAGTGTTCCTGGGGCCGTGGCTCAGAACATCCGATGGGACTGACGGGAGAAGCTGGGTTGCGAGGCTGGCTCAGGCCCTCAGCGGTCTCCTCTGGGAAGGCTTGAGTGTGGGCCACCCCCTTCAGTGTCCCCCGTGGCTGGTCTGGGAAGTGACTCGAGTTCACCTTCACCCTCTAAGCGTTCCACCCAGCTTGCGTCTTCCCCTCACCTCCTCCTGTTGTTTCTTTAAGGCCTAGCATCTTCTCCCAGCTCCTCCCACCTAGGAACAGGTAACCTGTTTACCATAAGGTGTGACAGAATAAGTGCCCGTTCCTCATAAATTGCAAAATAAACCTCCCAAAATACTGCTTTTAAAATCCACTGACACTTTGCATTTATCACATTTCCTGCCCCTCTGGAAGCCGTGAAGGTGGTGGTGCATTCCTACAATTGAACTGAGCAGGGTTTGTGGTGAGCAAGGGGCTGTGGGGTCAGTGAGGAAGGGGCCGAGGGGCTCCATGAAAGGACCACAGACCCAGATCGAGGATCCTGAAGGATGGGGCTGCTTCTGACCTTGCCTGCTGGCCCGTGTGACTGAAGCTGTATTGCATGGACCTGCAGTCAGCTACTCACTGGAAAGTGGGGCAGACACGGGGCCCCACTTCTCAGCCAAGCCATCCTAATACTGTGTGTACGTCTCATCTCGTAAATGTAAATGCACCTCGACCTTCACAAGGACGTCAGGGTCCCAGTGCTGTGTGCTGCTATTCCTTCGAAGAAGAAGGGAACCTCGGCCAGGGAGCTTTACCGCAGGCTGTTGGGGAAAGAAGCGTGGGGCGTTCGGGCGTCTCTTCTGTGTGTCACCCGAGGGCATGGGAATGTCATGGCCAAGTCAGATCAGTGTCGCTCGGGGGAGCCTGGGTCGCTTAAAAGGTGACTCAGAACTACAGCCAAAATGTGGACACAGCCCAGAAGTTCCCAGGAGGGTGAATGGATGAGCAGAAAGCAGTCCGTGCATACGGTGCAGTGGATGTCATTCAGCCTAACAGTGGAAGGGAGTTCTGACGGGCTGCAGCACAGGGAGCCTGGAGGGCCCTGCGGTAAGTGTACTAAGCCATCCCCAGAGGACAGACGCTGCGTGGCTCCATGCATAGGAGGCCCCTAGGGTGGCCCAGTTCATAGAGACAAAGTGACCTGAATGCTGGGCCAGGGATGGAGAGTGAGTGTTTCATGGGAACTAGGTTTCAGTTCGGGAAGCTGGAGAGGGTCTAAAGAGGGATGGCGGTGACACATTATACAACAGTGCGAATGTGATGTATGCCACTGAATTGCACACTTAAAAACTGTTAGAATGGTAAGTTTTATGTTATGTGTGTTTCACCCCAGTAAAAAATTTACTTTTTAAAAAGTGGCTCAGATGCAGCACCCGTCCACGCGGACCACGCAGTCCCCTGCCCGAGGTCGTCGCCACCCTGAGGTGTGTCCCTGGGCTTTTCCTCCTGTGCTCAGCACAGAAGCTCTTTAGGAACATCAACCAAAACCCAGGTCTGGAGTCTCAGGAGACAACCAATGTGGAAGCTCAGCAGAGACCGATCTCGCAGGCTTTGCACTTTCCCAAGGTGGTTTCTTAGTAAAATTCTAGAACAGAACACTCGGAGAGCCTCTGTTTCAGTCCCATCATTTCACCCGTGAGGAACCAGAGCCCCAGGGCCCCAGGGACTTGCTTGCTCAAGGCCGCACAGGTGGTGTCAGGCCCGGGCTGGAGCCTCCCAGCTCCCTGCGGCAAAGCTGTTTCACAAGACTGCCATGGAGGGCTTTCGTTCCTCCGCCACCTTCTGTCTGCTGAGCTCCACTGTGTGAGTCAGATGCCAGAAGCTTTGGGGATCCCACAGAAGTTTTTCTTTTTTCCTCTGAAAGATTAAAATCTAGCTGAAGAGGGAAGATGCTTGCAGAAAGCTAAAAAGGACAATCCAATGCCAGATGAGGGTTGCAGCCAAAACAGGCTATATTTTCCCAAAACAGAGACATTTGGAAGGGGAGGACACTCTAGGCAAAGGTCAGGGAGCCCGCAGGAGCCCTAAGGCAGAAGGAGATGCCAACGCTCTCAGGGGAGACCCGAGACTGCCAATCCGAAAATTCGCACAGTGAAACAATGCGCGCATGAATTCCACTTCTGGCTCTACAATGACAGGTCACGTTAAATGACCTTATTCTAGTTCACAAAATAATGAACAAAATGGGCTTGCTTTGGGAGTACAGTTCTATGAGTTGTGATGCACGTATGGATTTGTGTAGCTACCGTCATAATAAGGACACACAACCCCAAAGCCTCCCACCTCCCCTTCCCTCGTGGTCCACACTGCACCTTCCCCCCATTGCCTACCCCCCAGCTCTGACCTCCCCCAATATAGGTCAGCCTTTTCCAGCATGTCATAGAAATAAGATCACACTGTATAAAACCTTTTAGAATGGCGGCTTTTACTCAGCAAGATTCCTTGGAGCTGCCTCTAGGCTGTTGCCTGTATCTAGAGTTTGTATTTTTATTGCCAAATAGTATTTCATGCCTGGATACAACACGGTGTGTTTAACCCTTCAGCCTCTCAAGAGCATTCGGGTTGTTGACAGTTTAGCTGTGAACATTCATGTACAGGTTATTGTGTAAATATATGTTTTTATAAAAATTTAAATTACTTTTCCCTCAAAAGATGGGTGGCCAATATATTCGTTATAAAAACCGTTTACAAAAACATGTAATTTATCCTTTAGTATTTAAAGCAGGAAATGGAATTACAGGGTCACATGGAAAGTTTAGGGTTAACTTTCTAAGAAACTGCCAAATTGTTTCCAGGAGTGACAGTTCGTGTTCCCAAGGTAATCCATGAGGGCTCAGGTGGCTCCACATCCTAACCAGCACTTGGGAATGTCGGCGGTTTTTATTTCAGCCATTCTAACGGTGCGGTATCACCTCACGGTTTTGATTTGTGTTTTCCTGATGCTGATGATGATGTCCAACATCTTTTCATCTGCTTATTCACCCTCCCTACGTCCTCTTTGCTGAAGTGTTTATTCAAGTGTTTGGTCCATTTTTAAACCAAATTGTTTGTTTTCTTCTGGTTGAGTCTTGAGAGTCCTTTACAGATTCTGCTTTCAAGTCCTTTGTTAGATAATGTAATTTGCAAATATTTTCTCTCTGTATGTAGCTTGTCTTTTTATTCTCTTGACGGTGTCTTTTGTAAAACAAAAGTTTTTAAATTTGGATGAGGTCCAATTTGTCCATTTTTCCTTTCATAGATGATGTTTTGGTGTCAGGTCTAAGAACTTGTTGTCTACACTGGTCAGGAAGATTTTTCTCCTATGGCTACTTCTAAAATTTTATAGTTTTACATCATGAATAACAATCTATGATCTATTTTGAGTTCAATCTTATGTAAGGTGTGGATTGGGGTTAAAATGTTTTTTTGTGGTTGTTTTTTTTTTTTTTTAAACATATGGATGTTGAATTGTTTCAATGCTGTTTTGTTTGTTGAGAAGACAGTTTTTTCCATTGAATGATCTTTGCCAGGAATTGGCTGGTCAGATTTGGGTGAGTCTATTTCTGAGCTCCATTTGTCCGTTATTCTACGTGCCTGTCCTTCTTCTAACACTACAGGTCCTCAGTTAACATAGCTGCATAGTCAATCTTAGAACCAGGTAATGAGTTTCTCTCACTTTATGTGTCCTTTTCACAATTGTTTGGCTATTTTTGCTCCCTTGGATTTCCATACAGTTTTAGAATCCACCTGTCTCTAAACAAAACCTTGCTGGAATTTGAATTGGAATTGCATTAAACCTGTAGATCAATTTGGGGAAAGAATCATAGTTTTACTATGTTAAGTCTTCTAATCCATGAACAGAGTATGTCTCTGTTTATTTAAGTTCTCTTTGATTTCTTCCACCAGCTTTTTCTAGTGTTAGCATTAAAGTTCTGTACCTTTTTGCTAAATGTATACCTAATATTTTGTTTCCTTGATGCTATTCTATATAATAATTTTTTTTTTTTTTTTGAGACAGAGTCTCGCTCTGCCGCCCAGGCTGGAGTGCAGTGGCCGGATCTCAGCTCACTGCAAGCTCCGCCTCCCGGGTTCACGCCATTCTCCTGCCTCAGCCTCCCGAGTAGCTGGGACTACAGGCGCCCGCCACCTCGCCTGGCTAGTTTTTTGTATTTTTTTAGTAGAGACAGGGTTTCACCGGGTTAGCCAGGATGGTCTCGATCTCCTGACCTTGTGATCCGCCCGTCTCGGCCTCCCAAAGTGCTGGGATTACAGGCTTGAGCCACCGCGCCCGGCCTATATAATAATTTTTAATGTTGTTTTTTAATTGTTCATTACTTGGCTATAGACATATAATTGACTAAATGTCCTATCAGTAATAGGTCATTACATCTATGGTATAACAACACAAATATAAGACTGCTTCAAATTATCTGTGCAACTAATGATCTATGGCTAAAAGCCCAAGTCAGAATCCTAGTTCAGTCACTCTTCAATGCATCTATAACCGAAAAATGTGTATGATCTCATGATAACAATTCCATTCACTGAAGACCAGTGTCAGTTCTGTATTAAAAGTGAACTAAACAGCCTACACGTTAATTCAGCAAACAGTTGATGCTCACTGCATTCTTAGTTCTGTGTGAGGACCACCAATAAACCAACTGCCTTTTTCATAGACTTTTCTGACCGTGATGATAGCTCCAAGAGCTCAAATAAAACCTACCAACACCATGTGTACCTCAAAAGATTTAAACTACCTTTTCCTCACCAGTGTAGTGACCAATATATTCATTATAACAGTCACTTACCAAAGTATATCATTTTTCTTTTATCATTTAAAGCTGGTATTCCTAATTCACATGTGAGGCATTATCTATGTAATTCTCCATTGAATCTCTGACAACATGGCAAGTTGTAAAATCCTCTGAGATCTGCATAGCGTGACTGAGCATTCACTTCTTTAAAATCCTGACCTAAGCCTAAGTTTTTTCTTTAGAAACTTAAAAAGTTTAAGGCATTTTTCTAGTTTAATCACAGGATGAGTGATTTAAAGGTCAACAATGTTTCTGTGACTCAAAATCCAAAGTTCAGCATCTAGAGAAATGGAGAAGTGGAGAAGAGGAGAAGTGGAGAAACGAAGAGGTGGAGAAATGGAGAAGAAGTGGAGAAACGAAGAAGTGGAGAAACGAAGAAATGGAGAAGTGGAGAAGTGGAGAAACGAAGAAGTGGAGAAGTGGAGAAATGGAGAAGTGGAGAAATGAAGAAGTGGAGAAGTAGAGAAGTAGAGAAGTGGAGAAATGGAGAAGTGGAGAAGTGAAGAAGTGGAGAAATGAAGAAGTGGAGAAGTGAAGAAGTGGAGAAGTGAAGAAGTGGAGAAACGAAGAAGTGGAGAAGTAGAGAAGTGGAGAAGTGGAGAAATGGAGAAGTGGAGAAGTGAAGAAGTGGAGAAACGAAGAAGTGGAGAAGTAGAGAAGTGGAGAAGTGAAGAAGTGGAGAAGTGGAGAAGTGGAGAAACGAAGAAGTGGAGAAGTAGAGAAGTGAAGAAGTGGAGAAGTGGAGAAATGAAGAAATGAAGAAGTGGAGAAGTGGAGAAGCGGAGAAGCGGAGAAGTGAAGAAGTGGAGAAGTGGAGAAGTGGAGAAGTGGAGAAACGAAGAAGTGGAGAAGTAGAGAAGTGGAGAAATGGAGAAGTGGAGAAGCGGAGAAGTGAAGAAGTGGAGAAATGGAGAAGTGGAGAAACGAAGAAGTGGAGAAGTAGAGAAGTGGAGAAATGGAGAAGTGGAGAAGTGGAGAAGTGGAGAAGCGGAGAAGTGAAGAAGTGGAGAAGTGGAGAAATGGAGAAGTGGAGAAGTGAAGAAGTGGAGAAGTGGAGAAACGAAGAAGTGGAGAAGTAGAGAAGTGAAGAAGTGGAGAAGTGGAGAAATGAAGAAATGAAGAAGTGGAGAAGTGGAGAAGCGGAGAAGTGAAGAAGTAGAGAAGTGGAGAAGTGGAGAAAAGAAGTGGAGAAGCGGAGAAGTGAAGAAGTGGAGAAATGAAGAAATGAAGAAGTGGAGAAGTGGAGAAGCGGAGAAGTGGAGAAATGAAGAAGTGGAGAAGTGGAGAAGCGGAGAAGTGGAGAAGTGGAGAAATGAAGAAGTGGAGAAGCGGAGAAGTGGAGAAGTGGAGAAACGAAGAAGTAGAGAAGTGGAGAAACGAAGAAGTGGAGAAGCGGAGAAGTGGAGAAATGAAGAAGTGGAGAAGTGGAGAAATGAAGAAGTGGAGAAGTGGAGAAATGAAGAAATGAAGAAGTGGAGAAGTGGAGAAGCGGAGAAGTGAAGAAGTAGAGAAGTGGAGAAATGAAGAAGTGAAGAAGTGGAGAAGTGGAGAAACGAAGAAGTGGAGAAGCAGAGAAGCGGAGAAGTGGAGAAGTAGAGAAGTGAAGAAGTGGAGAAGTGGAGAAGTGGAGAAATGAAGAAGTGAAGAAGTGGAGAAGTGGAGAAGTGGAGAAGTGCTACCCAAACACCAAGGGCAGCATGGCTTGCCCTAGACTATGAGCTGTGTCAGTGATTTCAGCCCATTGGAGTAGAAGCTAATAAGTAACTTCGTCTGGTAGACATAACACTTAAAGATGTACGTCCTAAAGTTTACACAATTTCCTGTCTCTTCCATTTTGTTTTTTGGTTCATAATTTTACACCCCTTCTCTCACGGTTTGAGGAGAAGGTACAAGGCTGGTTAGTGGTGACTAAATACAACTGGTGACTGAACGCAGAGAAGTATTCGATAAAAGATTACATGACACAAGGAGAATCAGAGAATTCCTTGGATTCTTGCAGAATTCACAGAGAGAATGAGTTGGAATACGAAGAATCAGGGATTTTTATTAGGACTCCAATGTCCCCGGCCCTTCTGACATCCTCACGTTCAGAAGCCCACAGCACCCGCCTGGGAGGAAACTGAGCATGCAAACTCCACTCCTCTGTGCGTGAGAAGGTGGAGGTGTCAGTAAACAGAGGGGTACCCGCCTTGGAGTGCCGGCCACATGCAGAGCGCCAGTGGCCTTCTGTGAAGAGTCTGGGAGCTGTGCTCTGTGTCTGAGAGAGGTTGACAATCTCACCAGGAATGAGAATCATTAACCAACAAGGGCACAAAATGGGAAAGACAACTAGTAAAATATGGAGTGCTGATCACTAAGAAATCCAAGGGATAAAATGGGATTTTTTTTTTTGGAGACAAAGTCTCGCTCTGTCATCCAGGCTGGAGTGCAGTGGCGCAATCTCAGCTCACTGCAACCTCCACCTCACAGATTCAAGCAATTCTCCTGCCTCGGCCCCCTGAAGCTGGGACTATAGGCACACGATGCCAAGCCTGGCTAATTTTTTGTATTTTAGTAGAGACGGGGTTTCACCATATTGCCCAGGCTGGTCTCAAACTCCTAACCTCAGGCAATCTGCCCGGCTCGGCCTCCCAAAATGCTAGGATTACAGGCGTGAGCCACCACGCCCAGCCAAAATGGGATCCCTCTTTCATTCCTCATGCATTCAAAATCTCTCAGGCAGGAATTCTGTCTGCTTCACTTTTGCGGTATCTTCAGAACGTGGACCATGCCTGGCCCCCGGCATTTAGTTGGGAAGTAATGAGGCCCCGGGCAGAGAGGGGCGAGCAGCTCATGGTTACGCCGTGCTGTGCCTGCAACTCTGTCACAGGGGAGGCCATAGGCAAGGGGTGCAAAAAACAGAGCTCGCAGTGCTGAGCAGGCCCTGTGCATGGGAGACGCCTTTGCCCTGGGCCCTGAGGAGGTTCCAGAGGGGAGAAGGAAGGGCCTTGTGGACAGAAAGGACCCTGCGCAAGGCCCAGGGCAGGGGATACGCAGCCCGTCCATATGGAAGATGGGCGGGGCCAGGGCATAGGCGCGTGACCCAGGGCAAGGGATGGATGCTAGGCAGCCAGGGCAGGTGGGAGGAGAGCTGAGGCTGGGGCTCAGGCTCCTGGCAGGACTGCAGCCAGAGCGAAGGGCCCTCAGAAGCGTCCAGAGTAACAGGGCTCCCGCTGTGGGCAAGGGCGGCCACGGGATACTGAAAGGAGAGGGACATCCGTGTTGCTTCTGTTTCAGGAAGCTTGCTCTGCTCTGGGTGCTGAATGCTGGGAAGGTGGACAGGAAGCCTCCCCACATTAGGGCCCAGGGAATGAAGAGCTTTGGCTTCCCCCTGAAGGATGGGCAGGGCAGGGAGCCTCACAGGCAGCAGGGGAGCTGTTAGTAGTCTGGGGGTGAGGGCAAGAAACGTTTGAAACAGGGGTCCCCAACTCCCAGGCCCTGGACTGGTACTGGTCTGTGGCCTGTTAGGAACCGAGGCGCACAGTAGCAGGCGAGCGGTGGTTGAGTGAGATTATCTCCTGAGCTCTGCCTCCTGTCAGGTCAGCGTTGGCACCAGATTCCCATAGGAGAGCAAACCCTACTGGGAACGGCGTGTTCGAGGGATCGAAGTTGTGCACTCCTAATGAGAATCTAATGCCTGATGATCTGAGGTGGAATAGTTTCATCCCAAAACCATTCCCCCACCCCCATCCATGGAAAAATTGTCTTCCACGAAACCCATCCCTGGTGCCAAAAATGTTGGGAACCGCTGCTTTGAAGAGGATCGAGTAGGGAAGGAGGGCAGAAGAAAGAGTCCAGTGCCAGCAAAACTTCAGACCTGATGTGTGCTGTGTGGAGACCCCCATCTGGGCTCAATGTTCATCTCTGAACATTGAAACGCTGCACACTCTGCAAACATTGTCCTTTGTGGCTGCAGCATGCAGTTATCACCCACTGAATTCCACCGTTCCGTGCACTACCGTAAATCCCAGAGAAGCGCACTTTAGGCCTTTGGTGGCAAAACTGTCTTCTGAACAACAAGGGGTCCTCCCAATCAATGTGCACAGAGCCAAGAGACTGGAGGGAAATGCTTCCATTGACTTCAGTGCATTTAACTGATCTGCATCCGCTGTGTTCTGTGTTGACGGGGCGCAGCCAGAATGCTGGGGCCAGAGCTCCTCTGATCTCCAGAAATTCGATCCTGCCTGAGGTATGGGCTCTTTACATGCAGGCTGTTTCTGAACAAGTAGGATCTGGGAGCCACAGTGAGAAAGTGAGGGGGAAATTGACGAAATCAATCTCGCAAGCTCCTCCTGAGTCCCTTTCCTTTGCTTTTCTGAGAACTCGTGGTCGGCCCTCTTGCCTGGTGCGTGTTCACTGCTGTTGGGCCTTTGCAGTTGAACTGGGAGCCAAGCAGACAATGCATGAAGTCTGCAAGAGCTGCAGCATCCCTGCGTCCCCTGTGACCCCTGCGTCCCCTGCGTCCCCTGTGACCCCTTCGCGCCCTGCGTCCCCTGTGACCCCTGCGTCCCCTGTGACTCCTGCGTCCTCTGTGTCCCCTGCGTCCCCTGTGACCCCTTCGTCCCCTGCGTCCCCTGCCCCCTGGGCACATGGCTCTTCCCTTCCCTCCGCTGTGAGCTAAACTCTTGCAGCACTTACCACTCCGTATCTTCTATGCAATCTCTACCGACCTGGAACGTTCTGGTTCTGTTGATTCCCAGTCGGCCCAGGGCACTCACGCCCAGCCGTTCCTCCCTCTCCACTTCCTCTTACTCGAGATGTAGAAGTGATCGTCCCGAGTCAGGCCGGTGGCGGGGTGGCGTGAGACACTTACTTTGAGAAGCGGAGACCAGCTCATGTTACGCAGCCGCGTCAAAGCCCATGAGCCTCATGCTGTCGTGTGCTTTTCTGTGTCTTCCCTGAGCATTTTTCTGTATTCAACCCAGAAGCCTGTGGATAATAACATTTTTCTCTCAATGCTTTGCCGAACCTGACCCTATCTCAGATGGAATCCCCCTTGAGTTACCATCACATCGCCTCTATTTGCTTACACACCTTCATGAGAACCACCCACTAAGTCGGTGATAGAAATCTCTGCCCAGCAAGTCGCACACCCAAACCTGCTGCTGCCAGCCCGTAGCTGCCCCGGCTGTGTCGGGTGGCTCAACTGCAGCCTCCTAGTAGAAAGCCCTTAAAAAATCCAGATCACAAAGGAGGAGAGATCCAGCTTCCCTGAGGGGGACAAGTCGCAGGGACTCTGGACTTGTCCTGAGGTCACTGCTCCTCTGTCTTTCAGGACTCACACCACGCGGCAAGAACTGCTCACTACGGCTCCCTGCCCCAGAAGTCACACGGCCGGACTCAAGATGAAAACCCCGTAGTCCACTTCTTCAAGAACATTGTAAGTGACGATCTGTGGGAAGAGGTAGCAACTGTGAGGGGAGGAGGGGTGCTGGCCGCTGCTGTCACGCACACAGGACGTTCGTATGTTCGGGGGTGGCACCGGGGCCCTCATCAGGGTGAGGCTGGCCGGGGAACTCCCCCCTCGCACCCGATCGCGAGTTCCAAACAAGCACTTCCCGCCACGGATTGCACGGTGCGCTCTGTGCGTTCTCCAGACAGCTCACTTCTCTTGAGATTAGACTCCCATGTAACGCTTAGCCCAAAAACACAGGCTTTGCAACCCATAGAGGGCTCTTGCCATGGGCTGGGAGGGGAGGGGACAGCAGAGAGTGCACAGGGCAATTTTAGGGCAGCGAACCTGCTCTGACGAGGCTGCAGTGGTGTCTGAAGAGCACGCACTTGTCCAAACCTGTAGAATGCAGGGCACCGAGAGACCCTGATGCCGTGTTGCTAATAAGGGAAACTGTTCGGGGTATGTAGAAACTAATTTCTGCACAGTTTTTCTGTAAACCTAAAAGTGCCGTGCAAAACGAAGACTTATTAAAAACAATAAAACCACAGGCCTCTAATTCCAAGATCTCAGTGCAGCATTTTATGGTCGTATCTGATAAGTGCGTTTAGGAGCTGCAGACCTGGGGGCATCCCCTTGGAAGCTCTGAATGTCAGAGGACCTGCTGCTTCCAGCCCCTGAAAGGGCTCACAGTGAGGCAAAGTTCGCTGCCTCCATCAATGAGGGCGGGTGAGCATCATCCCTCTGTCCCAGGATGGGCCCATTCCCCAGCTACGGAGCCTCTGGGAGGCGTTTTCTGTTCTCTGAAGCACTTTCTGAGTGCCCTGGAGGATCTGCATCATCTAGAATATTTCCAGTCTCAGGTCTATACTTCTTGACCAACTAGGACAGAAATGGGGAGGCTGGGCGCCCAGGTGCTTCTGACGGTGGTGGGTGCTGGCCACCCTCAGCAGGCAGGCGCCCAGGTGCTTCTGACGGTGGTGGGTGCTGGCCACCCTCGGCGGGCAGGCGCCCGGGTGCTTCTGACGGTGGTGGGTGCTGGCCACCCTCGGCGGGCAGGCGCCCGGGTGCTTCTGACGGTGGTGGGTGCTGGCCACCCTCGGCGGGCAGGCGCCCGGGTGCTTCTGACGGTGGTGGGTGCTGGCCACCCTCGGCGGGCAGGCGCCCGGGTGCTTCTGACGGTGGTGGGTGCTGGCCACCCTCGGCGGGCAGGCGCCCGGGTGCTTCTGACGGTGGTGGGTGCTGGCCACCCTCGGCGGGCAGGCGCCCGGGTGCTTCTGACGGTGGTGGGTGCTGGCCACCCTCGGCGGGCAGGCGCCCGGGTGCTTCTGACGGTGGTGGGTGCTGGCCCCCCTCGGCGGGCAGGCGCCGGGTAGGAGATGGGCAGCCGCACGGGGCTCCCGATGCAGCCCATGGTTCTCTGTGTCTTTCCAGGTGACGCCTCGCACTCCACCCCCATCGCAGGGAAAGGTAAGACCTTGGAATGTTTTGATTAGTCATCACTTTACTGATAGACCTTCTCTAAAATCCCGTAACGTACCAAAGAGAGAGCTAGGCTCAGAGCTACCTGAATTCATCCCAAAACGAGTTGCCTTGCGGCTGCCAAGTAGAACAGGTCGGCAGATCCATGCACCCTCCTGCCTCTCCCACCGCTGCACAGCTGCTGGGGCCCTGAGCCTGCAGCCCCCTCGGAGCTCCGGGTGGAACCTGTTTTTACCACCTCAGCTCTACCGTGCTTTCATTGTGTTTCCCGTTTATTGAAAGGACTTTCCCTTCACTGACCACCATGTCATTATTTCTTTGTTCTTCCTCATGCAGGGGAGAGGACTGTCCCTGAGCAGATTTAGCTGGGTAGGTGATGAACGCACTTCCATCGGCTTCCTCTTCCATCCCGGTCCTCACAGCCCCGCGACTTTTGTGTTCTGCTCTGTTTCGGTTGCTTCCTGGCCCCCTTTTCTCTCCTCTCGAGACCTCTCTGCCCACAGCTGGGATCGGGCCGTCTTCTCTTCCACTGGGGAAGTGAAACGTGGTCTTCGCTTCTGGCAGGTCCGGTCTCTTGCTTCTGTGCCTGGGACCTGGCCCTGCAAGGCCAGACCATCTTCTCCCAAAGGGTTCCCAGGAGACGTGACTGGTCTCCCTCCCATGGAGGGAGCAATACCTTGTCCGAGAAAATGTTTAACTTCTTCCAACCCAACCAATGCGAGAAACAAGTCCCAGGAACCCGCATGTGGAAGTGGGACTGGCTGGCCCATCTCAGTAACCCCAGATGCTGACACTGGAAAAATGATTCTGCTAATGAACAGAAAAATAGGCTATATAGAGTTGCTGGATTTATAACCTCATTAATCCAAAGATTTTTGTTTTGTATGTGTTTTAATAATAAAAAACATAGATATCAAGCCATCCAGAAAATATTCCTTAGGCATTTTAGGCTTGTTAATGCTGAACGCAAACTTTCAAGGAAGGTTTAAAATGGCCAATTTGAAATTTCTAGTGAATGAATTTGGTGTCTGAGCCAAATTAAAATGCCAATCATTATATTCTAACCAAACTTATAGACTTTAGTTACTAGCAAATATCAGATATGATTTTTACTGTATAAAAGTTTTAATTTTAGAATAAAATGGAGGAATAACCACTAACATATCATAGACAGGTTGTATCTGTCTCCAAACTGCAATGCCCTCATACTCTACAACAGAGCCGGTCTACACCTTCTGCTCAGTTAATAAGCATCATGTAAATGAATGAATACATTTTAAAAGGAAGGCAACCAGGAGAAAGAACAGGAAGAAAGAAGTGGAAAATAAGACAGAAAGAAGGTGGGAAAGAGGGAGGAAGAGAGGGAGGAAGGGACGGGACACTAGAGAGAAAGGCAGAGAAAAGATTCCATGAGGATTGCACCTCAGTCCCACACACGATTGAACTGAATTAGGAACTAAGATATTTACTGAAATATTTCCTATTAATGCATATTCGACTTGCTTTTTCTGACCTAATGAATTTGCAAAATGATGACAGTCACGTAGCAAATGTACATGGACTAATACTCATGGACAATTAATTTTTTATTTTCTATGCCAGCAGGAGACAAAGAGGATAGAAGAAGGAAATTCATTTTTGACCCAGAAATCTTATTTTAGCTACTGCTTTATCTGCTCTTAATTTTCTAGGAGTGGACTTTGGGGCCGTCGTGCAGGATCCTCCCCGAGTGGGGAGCGATGGGGGGCCGTGCACAGGCCACTCCGCCCAGCAGCTAACAAGAAAAACCCCTGCATTCTTCCCCGCATCTCTCCTTTTGGGGTCCTACTAATGTCTGTTGAATTTCTCTTTTTTCCAAAGCAAAACCCTTCTCTGCATGTTGTCTGCTTGTCTGTTTCCCAGAGCCGCAGGACTCTCTCCTTGTCTGGAGTTCCGGAGAGCCCCACTTTCTCTTTCTAAACTGTGTTGTGTGTTTCCCGGTACATTCTAGGTTGCCCAAAGATAAACATGACTGAGGATTTGAAAGGAGGAAAGGCCAAGCAGATTATTAATCTGAAAGTCAGTCCCCGGATTTAGTTCTCGAAAACTCTTTATTTTTGGAGACAAGCAATAGACTAGGACAGAATGACGTAGCGCTGGCAGGGGAAGCGGCTCTCTGCCATGTAGAGCTGATAGCCTGGCCTCCCGCACCCTCTGCCATCAGGGAGTGAGCGCAAACCTGGAAACCTCTGGGATGCAAGGGCGAGGCTGGCTGTCCCCTCGTGCACGGTGCTTAGACCTTCTTGCTACACATCCCGTCCCTCACCTCACTGGATAGCCCCTGAATCAACTGTTCACACAAAAGCAGCTGCCTGGCTCTGAGCGGCCATACTGGCTCCCAAGCACAGGTTGAAAGAAAAGAAAACTGTACAAGTAGCATGTAGGGTGGGAAGCGCCCAGCAGAGGCTGTGGGTGCAGCCAGGTGCTCTGGAAGCCTGGAGCCCTCTGGCGTCATCTTCCTCACCTCTAAATAAGAGATGGGCTAGGTTGCTCAAGGTCCTCCCTGTCCTAAAACACTTTAATGAAATGGAAAAAAGGCTGCAGGCTGATGGAGGGGGGACAGTTTGGTTTGGTCTCCACAAGTCTTCAGGAAAGGGCACCAGGAGAGTCTCCCATTTCTTGTTGGCAAAATGTAAAGTGCAGTCTGGACCCTGTCCGTTGAGTAGAGATTCATGAGACCAACCAAGATGCCACCCTGAAAAGCTAACAGCACAGTCGGCCTTCCCACAGACAGTGCACCCACCGTGGGAGGACACTTCACCCCCGGGTGTTAATGTCCACTGCGTCCAGACTCCACAGCGAGCTCCTTCCGTTCCTCCCCGTGTTTGCAGTGGAGTTCCCACTTCCATAACGACAGCTGGCACCAAAGCCCAGAGTTGGCAGCCTCCACTGAGGAGCATGTTCTCGCACAACCCCATTGTGTAGATGAGGAATGGCTTGTGTTCTCGCACAACCCCATTGTGTAGATGAGGAAACTGAAGCTCAGAGAGGTTCCTGCCCTTGCCCAAGGCCACACAGCTGGAGGAGCTAGAAAGGTGCTAGGGGAATGGGAGGAGACACTGTCCCGCTGCTGCCAGGACGCGGCTGCCCCCCGTGCCAGCCAGGCCTGCCTCCTCCCTCTGTCCAGTTCAGCAGCCCCGGGCTCCTGGCAGGGGCCTTGCTCCCAGTCCGAGCTATGGCCAAGGAGACCGATTCCTGCTCACGCCTGGGAGAGAGCTCAGGATTTTGTCTCAAAACCTTATGAAAGATACGAGGCTCGACATTTCACTAAGGCCAAGGACTCTCGATTTGCCAGACAGATCCTAGAACCACAGGGCCCGTGTGACCAGAATCCAATCTGTGCAAATCAATCAGCAAAAGGAGCCCCCAGGAAAGGGCGCGGGCCAGGGCCTCCAGGGACTGGCACCTACACACCTCACAGCCCCCCAGGGTCCAAGTCCTCCAAACACGTGTAGGCAGGAGCCTCCTTACCTTGATTTGCTTGATGTTTGCTAATCTTCTCTTGAACACCCCACAGCGTGAAGGTAAGTAACTGTTCCCTAAATGATTTAGATCCTTAAAATATGTGTGTTTGGGCCGCATTATCTCATGAGAGAGCCTCCGCCCAAACCAGAGCGCTCCTCTCTCTGCGGCCAACACCCTGGTAGACCTGGGGGAGCAGCCTCTCCCGCCCCCACCCCCTCAGCGCGGTGCTGGCCCCTGGCTCCTAAACCACTCACCAGTCCAGTCCAGGGCCTGGGCCCTTCCCCGGGGCCCTGGTGGCAGCTCCCAGTGGCTCAAGCAGCCTGCCCAGCACTGCGGGTGGAGGCTGAGCTCTGTGGTCTTTTCTTGCAGGGGGCCGAAGGGCAGAAACCAGGATTTGGCTACGGAGGCAGAGCGTCCGACTATAAATCGGCTCACAAGGGATTCAAGGGAGTCGATGCCCAGGGCACGCTTTCCAGAATTTTTAAGCTGGTAAGGTACCCCCTACTCAGCTCCACTGAGCGGGGACTAAAGGGTCCCAGACTCCCCAACTGAGCTGAGCACAAGGGTGGCTGCCGCCTCTGACTCAGCCGCACTATACCCCGGGTGTGCTCTGGCCCAGCGCGTGCAGGGGCTCAGGTGGCATTGCCCACTCGCATTTATGTGCGGGTTTCCTCCGAGATGCATGTGGGGCCGGAGGCACCTGAGGAAGGGCTGCGCCTGGGCTGGTTCAGGGGCCCTGGAGCAGGCAGCTGACCTTGACTCCGGGGCAGGGCCCAGCTGGAATCCAACTTGCCCATGCCCAGGGGTTGGAGCCCTCAGAGAGTAAGCAGGAACCAAGCAGACGTGGGTGTTGGGGGAGGTCCCTGGAGCCACGGGAGGGGATGCCCAGGAGACCTCAGGGAGTGGGGCAGTGGCTCGTTGGCTCATGAGGACCTGGAACCAGACCCAGGACGAATGCCAGGCCCGTTGTTTGTGAGCCGTGTCTCTGAGCCTCGGTTTTCTCATCTGTAAAATGGAGGTAACCCACCTACTCAGCTCACAAACTCGCTGTGAAAGTAGAAGGTAGTGACAGACACAAAACGCGCTGGCAGGTGCGGGGCTCAGATTCCTTAGATAAGCAGTCACCTTTATTATTGTTAAACGTCACCCAGAAAACCGGAATTCTTAGACAGCTGCTCTCGTGAAGCAAACGGGGAGGCACATGAAGCTCCAGGCAGGGCCAGGAGAGAACCGCGAAGCCAGACGGCCTGGGAGTCCCCCTGAGGCACCTGCGTTTGCATTTTCGTCTTGGAGGAGACCAGGCCTCTGGGGGGCCTCCCCGAGGTGCAGAGAGGAGGGTCTTTCTTGGTGTGTAACATACTCATTGAGTCAGTGACCTCACCTTTGACTCCATGTATTTATTGAGTCTCGATGTGCAGTGTGCTCTGCCCAGCAGCTGGGATCCACATGGGCACAGACACGATCCCCCCGCGTCCTCGGTGAGTGCAGAACATCTGCCATGAGCCTCAATTCTGGGAGGTTCTGTGGACAACAGGCGATTCATGGCACAGCCCAAGATCTTAAGGATAGCCAGTCTTAGGAAAAGCTTTTAATATATGAAGTGAGCGGTGAGTAACTGAGGTGCTTACTTGCTTTATGTCAGATAAAGTGGTAAGCAGGATCCACTCCTCAACGTAAATTCTGAGTAAGAAAATAAATTCTCCAAATATTCAAGTCTCAGGGCCATCATGCCGTACACTGCCGCAGTTCTGGGGTGTGGCCACAAGAGGGCGGAGATGAGGCTCCCCGGGGAGCAGTGTCTGAACCCAGCACTGCAGTCAGGACGGCCCCGCCCCACCTGGCCAGTACCGCACCTGCCTCTGAATCGCCTGGGATGCACGCCCAGACCCCTGTCTGGGCTCTGCCACAGGCTCACTGAGTCAGAATGTCCAAGGGTGAACTAGGTGTTGCCAGTTGTGATGATTTTGCAGACACTGTGCTCACCTGGGAAACACGGATTCATCCCATCTGGATAACTAATTCCTCCACTGCCAGCTTAAGGACTGTTAGACACACCGAGAGAGTTGAGTGCTGGCTCAGAGTTGATGGGATGGCCCAGATGAGTGAGGGGCCCCATTTAGCAAATATTTCCTTGCAATATACGCAAGGCTTACAACCAGTCACTCGAAATGCTTGCAAGGCCAGAGCTTACCAAGACCACCCTGAGGAACAGAAAGCTGCATTTAGATCTGCATGTTTACTGTGTGCAAATATAACCAACGTACTACACGCATGTGTTTTCTTAAATAAGTTCAGTATTTTCCCTGAATTTTTTTGTAAGCAGCTTTTAAAAATTAATTTCCATAGAGTTCAAGGGAAGCATCGATGTATCAAAGCAAATTGCAAATCATATGGTTGTAATTAAATTTTACTGCATAAAAAGTTCATAACTGGCCTACTATGGCCGTATGGCTGAATGAGTTGACTTGGAGCAGTTCCAATAGATTAATAAATCACAGCTCCTCCAGAAATGAGGGGTTTAGAGGCAGGCAGGTGGAGAGGAACTTCATAGCATTTAATGTCATTTTACCATCTTTCTGTTCTTTCTGGTGCTGTTGGAAATCAGTAGTGAGAGGAAAAGACTCAAATCTGGAAGTCTAGCATTGTCGGTAGGAACTGGGTAGAAAAAACTATGCAGGTCACCCCATCACTCGGAAACCACGTGGGAACATCATAGGAGCCTCCTGTTTCCATGTGCATTAACTTCCACGAACATACATGTGAATGTTTTCCCACCTGTAGTGTTGCTGTGGAGTTGTGAGGCGTCAAAGTGGAGGCAACAGTATCTGCCTTTTGCAGTAGGTTCTGTTCTTTTCCTGTCCTGAGAGAGGAGGTCAGTCTAACCCTCACCTTGTGAGTTCAGTCTTATCCTGACCTGAGCCCAGGGCGGATCAGATGCTTAGATCATGCGACTCCAAGTTGCAAGACACATAATAGAGAGAAGCGTGACTGCTGCATCCATGCAGGCTCTAATCCTGGCTCGCTCGGGCTGGCTGAGCTTTGGCTCCTGGGCTGTAAAGAGAGGATGATAGGAACACCTACTCCAGGGGGTGCCGTGAGCACAAAAGAGAAAATGGGGAAAAATGGGTTTCCTGCATGGTCAGTGCTCAACAAATTGTAGGTTTAATGATAAAAAGTGAAACCAACATGCCCACCATTTTCAGTGTCGAAAGTTAAGAGGGTATCTCAGTGAGTCACCTTGCCAGAGGCGGTAGGGAGCTTCCTCCATTTCAGCACAGAAGCACCTTGTTTCATAGGACAATGGTTCTACCACTTTCCCGGAAGTCCAAAGGCTGATCTCTTGGAAATGCAGCAAAAGGTGAGGTGCGTGCTGACTTCTGGGCTACTCCAGAGGGCAGCTCCAATGCCAGGGATGTTCAAGTTAAGCCAGAATCAAACAGGAAAAAACCCCTGCTCCTGAGGGAGAGGCTGGCCCTCAAAGGGCAGGGCCCTGCACCTGTCAGCCCCCAGGCCAGCAGGAGGCCTCCGCCATATGTGAGAAAGCCCCGTCTTGGGAGGGAAATCTCACTAGATGGTTCCTAAGGCAGTTTCGCAGGCTAGAATTTCATAAACGTTTTCACTTGTGAAAACAAAAATCCCTTAAGTGAGTTGTTTAACCACAACATAGAGGCTTGTTTATAATGCTAAGTATGTACTTGGAAAACCCCCCCAAGAAATCAGAACTGTCACCTTGGTCTGTTAGTTGCGTTATTTGTAAGGATTCTTGGCGTCCGCACTCTGGTTATGCATTTGCTGGGCAGTGTGGAAGACACAGAATTAGATGAGGACAGTGTTAGTTCATTGCTGATCAGCCACGGTGAAGAGCATATTTCTTTTCTGTCTTGCTTTCTGGGGACTCTTCACCAAAATTGATCATTTCATAAAAGGGGAAACCCAAGGAGAGAGACTAAAATTTGAATAAAAATTTCAATGCAGAAAAAGTGCCGTTCTGCTTTGTCAATCTAAATGACGTTGTGTGTGACCAACGTGCACCTCCTTCTAGAGGGATGCCCACGCCTGGCTACCTCCACACCGTGGGCCACGGCACACCTGTGTACCATTTCAATGAGCTGCCAACTCTTTCTTAAGCGTCGAAATTATTTGTCCCTCAAACATGTAAATGCATGACTTTAAGACCCCTTCAAAGTTTGCAGACAAAGCTCGCTGTGCATTTGAGTTGTCTGGTGTGGCAGATGAGATGGCACACAGGAGGGACGTCCCCAGGGACGGACATGTGGCTTTGCTCTTTTCTGGTGTGTGCAGCAAGGGGTGTGCTAGGGTCCCTCCGAAACAGAACTTGCTCCTGTTGTGGTTGGCAGTTCCCCCCAGCCGCTCTGGAATCTCTGGCTGAAGGGACCAAGTGCTCCTTCAAAGCAAAGCAATGAGCGGTTCCACTTTCACCCACGGAAGAGCAGCGCTGTGACGCCGAAGGGTGGTTACGCCAGGCACCACTCCCTGGGGCCTGGGAATCACATTCCAGAGAATCTTTCCCACAGAACTGAAAATGCAATTAGCATTTGCTGAGGGAGGTCGGGAGAAAAGGAAGGAAAAGACTAACTCCCTGGTGCCATTTCTGTTAGCAGATGAGAGAGACACCCAGGGGCTCAGCACCCACCTGGGACCACAGCAGAGGGATGCTGGTGTGGGAGGACTCCGCGGCGCGCTCGTCCTAACTCCTCTTTCTTGCTTTTCAGGGAGGAAGAGATAGTCGCTCCGGATCACCCATGGCTAGACGCTGAAAACCACCTGGTTCCGGAATCCTGTCCTCAGCTTCTTAATATAACTGCCTTAAAACTTAATCCCATTTGCCCCCATTACCTAGTTAGAGCAGATGACCTCTCCCCTAATGCCTGTGGAGTTGTGCACGTCCTAGGGTCAGGCACACGGCAGCCTACCGGCAATTTCTGGCCAACAGTTAAATGAAGCAAATGAAAACAGAAAACAGTTCAAACTGTCACTTGCTGTGTGAAGGTCGCATTCCTTACCCCACAGTGTGCCCCCAGACGCTCGTGGGTCTTCAGGGGGCCAGGTGCACAGACGTCCCTCCACGTTCACCCCTCCACCCTTGGACTTTCTTTTCGCCGTGACGGTGACACCCTTGCGCTTTTGCTGGGCACTGCGATGGAGGCACACAGCTGCAGAAACAGAGGACGTGGGTGGCAGAGAGGACTGTTGACATCCAAGCTTCCTTTGTTTTTTTTTTTTCTGTCCTTCTCTCACCTCCTAAAGTAGACTTCATTTTTCCTAACAGGATTAGACAGTCAAGGAGTGGCTTACTGCATGTGGGAGCTTTTGGTATGTGACATGCGGGCTGGGCAGCTGTTAAGAGTCCAACGTGGGGCAGCACAGAGAGCGGGGCATGCCCCCAGGTCGTGGCTGCCCACACACCCCAATTAGCTGAATTCGCGTGTGGCAGAGGGAGGAAAAGGAGGCAAATGTGGGCTGGGCAATGGCCTCACACAGGCAACAGGGTCTTCCTGGAGATTTGGTGATGGAGATGTCAAGCAGGCGGCCTCTGGACGTCACTGTTGCCCTGCATGGTGGCCCCAGAGCAGCCTCTACGAACAACCTCGTTTCCAAACCAGAGCCCACAGCCGGAGAGTCCAGGAAGACTTACGCACTCAGAGCAGAAGGGTAGGAGTCCTCTGGACAGCCTCGCAGCCGCGCCAGTCACCCTTAGACACTGGCTGTGACTGGGCGTGCAGGCAGCGGCAGTGCACAGTGGCCAGCACTAACCCTCCCTGAGAAGATAACCGGCTCATCCACCTCCTCCCAGAAGACGCGTCGTAGCGAGTAGGCACAGGCGTGCACCTGCTCCCGAATTACTCACCGAGACACGGGCTGAGCGGACGGCCCCGTGGAGACAGAGAAGAGCTCTTCTGACCACATCCTTCCTAACACCTGCTGACATCTCCTTTTGCTCCTCCCTCCCTAACCTACTGACCCACCTTTTGATTTTAGCGCACCCGTGATAGGCCTTCCAAAGAGCCCCACGCTGGCATCACCCTCCCCGAGGACGAAGATGAGGAGTAGTCAGCGTGATGCCAAAACGCGTCTTCTTAATCCCACTCTAATTCTGAATGTTTCGTGTGGGCTTAATATCATGTCTATTAATATATAGCCTCGAAGATGAGAGGGTTACAAAGAACAAAACTCCAGACACAAACCCCCACATTTTTCAGCAGAAGCACTCTGCGTCGCTGAGCTGAGGTCGGCTCTGCCATCCATACATGGCCGCACCCAAACAGCACGTGCTGTGACGATGGCTGAACGGAAAGTGTACACTGTTCCTGAAATTGAAATAAAACAATAAACTTTTAATGGTATTTGCATGGGTGTCTTCTTTTGTGTTCTGGGCTGGAGCACACAGGCCCACATCAAGCGAGAGCCAGGTCTGCAGAGCTGCAGAGCTGATGTGACTCGGTGCCTCTGGGTCTCGAGGCAGGGCGGCCTGGCGGTGCCTGTTGGAGGGGGTGTCCTCATCAGAGGGTCTATGGCTACTGAAGAAAGTGGAACAGAGGTAGTTGTAGGGCACTGATTCTCACCAGGAAAAAAATACTTAGTGTCTCTGAAGACAAGCTTCCAAGTCCCTCTGTGTTCTGCCGTGTTGCTAGTGTACACACCCTGCAGATGTGAACCCGGGAGTCTTGGACGATTTCCCCTTGCCACCTTTTTCTCTGAAAGCATGAAAGAGCGTGAAGCGATGTTTTACTTATAGTTGCCTTTGGTTATAAGAATTTTTCTTCAAAAAGACAGATGAAAGTCTCTTTCGTTTTTTCTTTTTCTTTTTTTTTTTTTTTGAGACAGGATCTTACTTTGTCACCCAGGTTGGAGCACAGTGGTGCAGTCTTGGCTTACTGCAGCCTCAACCTCCCAGGCTCAAGCTATCCTCCTGCCAAAGCCTCCCATGTAGCTGGGACTACAGGTGTGCACTACCACACCCAGCTAATTTTTGTATTTTTTGTAGAGACAGGATCTCGCTATGTTGCCCAGGCTAGTCACATCCTGACCTCAAGTGGATCTGCCCACCTCAGCCTCCCAAAGTGCTAGGATAACAGGCATGAGCCACCGCACCCAGCCTTTGTTTTGCCTTTAATGGAACCCCCAGTTCCCTTCTATGTCTCAGCAGCAGCTGTGAGAAATGCTCTGCATTTGTGACATTTACGGAGGGGAACTTCCATGCTGATTGAGGGTAGGATTACATGCTCCTGTTTCCCGGGGGTCAGACAGCCTCAGACTCCATCATGAGGAGCAAGTGTGAGAAGCTTGGGAATAGGACTGCATTCATTGCAATAGCAGGAAAAACTGCCGAGGCTGGAGGCATGGCCGCCTGAGCTCGCCTGGCAGGCACGGCAGACAGAAAGCCCACGTCCACCGGTACACTTCTCTGCCCAGACCCCTTCCAACTGAGGAATTTGGAAAATCATGCAAAGATAATTACATTTTAAAAACTATATTCTTTTCATTGGCAAGTCTATCTTAATGTAACATACATGGAAAATGCATTAAAAGAAACCAAGGGTACATCGTAAGCTAGCTTTCACCATGACAGTACAATACTTGCTTGAGTATTTTAAAATAAAACACAGCAAGATAGGAACTGAGCCAGGGAGCTTGTGAGCTCACTGAACACTTCCCTGAAGCGGCCCGCCTACTTTCTCCTGAAGGTGACTGGAAATTAACTCACTAGGCTGAGAGCCAAGAGGAGGAGCTGCTGGAGCCCCAGCCTCATGGACGCAGACACCCAACCCCACCACCCGCGCAGGCTGTCAGGACCTTCCCCATGGCCTGCACAGGCTGCCAGGACCACGGTCAGTAGAGGCTAGAGGAGCCATGAGGGTCTGTGGAACTGAACATAGAAAGCCATAGTGATCACGCTTCCATCTGCACAGCCACACCCTGCCATTCAGTGCTGGCCTGCCCAACTGTAGGGGCGGAGAACGTGTATGAAATTGATAGAACAGTCTCTGAGCTTGGAGCGTGAAGTACCTGGCATGAAGGAAATGAGATCTCTACAGAGGGCTGACGATGAGGAGCCAGTCAAGAAGTGAGCAGAGCAGGTGCTGGTTTAGCCCAGGAGACACCGTGGTGAATGACTCTGCCTGGGCCATGAACTATAAATTGGAATTGGGACTATGTGAGAAGAAAGAACCAGGGACTGACAGAGAAACTGTAAAACATTGAGTGAAAAGTTCTCTCATAGCAATTTTTACAGAAGAGAGCGAAGCCATCAGTTCATGTTGGGTGTTTGTTTGTTAGTCTGCTTAGGAAGCCACAAGAGAATGCTACAAACTGGGTGGCTTAAACAACAGACAGTTACTTTCTCAGTTCTAGAGGCTGCAAGTCCAAGATCAAGGTGTCAGTTTCTGGTGAGGCCTCTCTCCTTTGCTTTGCAGACGGCTGCCTTCTTGCTGCATCCTCACCTGGCAGAGAGAGTGGCCTCAGGTGTCTCTTTCTCATCTAAGGACACCAGTCTTACTGGATAAGAGCCCTGGTCTTATGACCTCATTTAACCTGAATTCCCTCCTTAAAGCTCCTATCTCCAACCTGAATTCCCTCCCTAAAGCCCCTGTCTCCAAACACAGTTGCATTGGGAGAGCTTCAAAACACACATTTTGGGAGGACACAGTTCCATCTATAACAGAAATATATTTTCCCTCATGCAACAACAAATATTTTCTAAGCCACCATTTGGCACAACGTTATAATTAAATCCAAGACTCTGCAGTACTCTTGCCTCTTTCCCAAAAAAAAAAGACAATATGAAGTGAAGCACGTTGGCTTATTTCTCTATTGTGATTCCTCTATTGTAAACAGTAGTCACTGAAATCCTAAATGATGTGATATGAAGGCAAAGTCGACCCAACAGCACAGGCGAGACTGTGTTAACCAGCCTACAGCTGTGTTAACCCTACAGCTCACTCCAGCAAAAGACGCCGGAGCAACTTCCTGTGACCGCACCTGCCGTAGAAGGAAAATGAGTGGTCTGGTTTTTTTAGAAACAGCCTAATTTCAACCAGCACTCTCATCCACATTCTAGGAAACTCCAACCTCGTCTCAATGAGGCAGGCCAGGGCTGCTCCTCCTACGGCCCCTTACCTCGACTTCCCACCACCAGGAAATGGCTCGTTCATCCAGCTCCAGAATCTTACAAGCTCCTGAAGTCAAGACTCCAGGGCATCCATAAAACAGTGACTCCTTCCACTACCTCCAGCACCGGCCAGGGCCACTCCACCTCTCAGCCAAGTTCCTGCTTCTGATTTAAGTTCATGTGAAAACTGACAGAGATGACCCTGAGTCGGAATCTACCTTCCAATGTGGTGGCCAGGCTATTAGCTCACCAGGGGTCAGCGGCCTGCCTGCCTGCCTTACCACAGGTTGCGGCAAAAGCCCTTAAGATCATGCCCCTGCCACACAGGTTGGGCAGCTTTCAGGTCTCCTGGGAGACAGTTTCCTCTGTACCGTGGCAAGCAAACGTCAGAGCTATAAGCAATACCAGACTATGGCAAGTGTGGTGTGCTAGGAAGACACTGTCACTCAGATATGGGCGGCACGTGAGTGGGGTCTATGGAGGCCTGCACATGGAGAGCTCTCAGTTCTTGCCTTACAGCTTTTCTGTAAGCTTGAAACTGCTAAAAAAAAAAAAAAAAAAAAGAAGGCTAAGCACGGTGGCTCACGCCTGTAATCCCAGCACTTTGGGAGGCTGAAATGGGCAGATTACCTGAGGTCAGAAGTTCAAGATCAGCCTGGCCAACATGGTGAAACCCCGTCTCTACTAAAAATATAAAAATTAGCCGGGTACAATGATGCGTACCTGTAATCCCAGCTGTTCAGGAGGCTGAGGCAGGAGAATCACTTGAACCCGGGAAGCGGAGTTTGCAGTGAGCTGAGATGACGCCATTGCACTCCAGCCTGGGCAACAGAGCAAGACTCTGTCTCAAAAAGAAAAAAAATAAAAACAGAAAAGAAAGGACAAAGACTTAGCATTACTAGAGAAAGACTTAGCGTTACTAAAGTTGAGAAAGATTTAGCATTACTAAAGTTGAGAAACATGATTGAAAGGTAACTAGAAAATGTACATGGTGAAGAGTATCTTGAGCCAGGGGCAGTGGCTCCCACGCATACTTTCAGCTGCTCAGGAGGCCAAGGCGGGGAGATCACTTGAAGCCACGACATTGAGACCAGCCTGGCTAACACAGCAAGACCCTGTCTCTAACAAAATAATGAAAATTAGCGGGTGTGGGGTGTGCACCGGTAGTCCCAGCTACTCGGCAGGCTGAGGTGGGAGGATCACTGAAGTCAGGAGGTCGGGGCTGCAGTGAGCCATGATCTGCACTCCCGCCTGGGTGACAAAGTGAGACCCTGCCTCAAAAATAAAAGGAGCATCTCAAGGCAGATGGCCAGCTGTTGTCCATCTCTACCCAGAACTACTAAAAAATTGGCTGAGATAACATTAAGTGAGCCATCTCATGTTAAATACAGAATTTCTTTCTTATAGAGCTTGGTTACCAAGGTAACCAATGACCTCTTCGTTCTAATTTCTAAAATAGTAACGTAAAACTCTCTTCATTGGCCCAGGATAATAACACTGGGGAAGCATCCGTTCATTGGTAGAAGGGGCGTGTGAGGCGTCTCCGTGGGTGTGCACTGTCATCTGTCATTTTTTCTGTAGGGCCTTAAGGGATTGAATGGTTTAAAGGTGCCAGGTCACAAGAGAAGGTCCTCAATGATGGGGGCAGCACTGTGGGTGGTATGGCATAATCAGTAACATTTATTTTAACAACTTCCATGCGTATCCTAAGCTGAGCTAGGGCTGGCCACAGAGTCATCCCAGGTTCTCCCCACTTTCCTTTCAGGACAGCCTGCCAGCCTCCTGGCTGCTGGCAGAAGACGTGGGCTCCCGGGTGACAAAGGGGATTTTACTCACAGTAACGGTAGTAGCAAGAAGGTCAGCATTTGTCTGAACATCCGAGGTCCCAGCCCTGAAGCGCGACGCAAAGTGGGCCAGTGGACGCCTGCACGCATGCCTGCCTCGTGGCACGGGGAGCGCACAGCACACTTGCAGGTACAAGCCTCTGCCTGTGCTGAAGGGACAGCATTCTGTTCGCTATCACAGGGAGTCCAGCCTCCGGGTAAAATTCACCTGGAAAAGCACTGCCAAGAGTTGAGACAATCCATCAGAGTGGGAATACACTTTTTATAATTTCATAGTTTTGTTAAAAAACAACAAAAAAAAGCTCTTCCCTCACCCACTCTATTTCAAAAACTGTCAGAGCAATATGCCTCCTACAAACACACAAGCAAGCAAAAGGAACAGTAAAGCTATTTCTTACCATCCCATCTCAGCCACATTCAGGAAGTCAACATCACTTTAATTTTTTCAGTCCAAAAATATCTGGAGTCCCTACTCAGTGCCAGGAATAAGGTGATCCAGGAAAACATATAGTGTAATGTGTTGTTTCAACAGGATGATGACTCTCAATTACAAACTTCTCTAACAGTCTGGAAATGTAAGGCATAGTAAACTAGATGAATATATCTTTACAAAGAGCCCGATGATACACAATAACTCCATGGGTGCTTCTGGGAAGTCCAGAATCTGGTATCTCTCATAAACAGACACTGATATTATGATGGATGTGCACTGCATTTCAAGTCACTCTTTAATACCTTTCAAACAAGAGAGAAAGCAGAGAGCAAGAACCTGGGACATCCTCCAGGATTTAAATGCCCTGGGCTTGAATATGTTGCCAATTCAGCATTGCTCTATTGTGTTAAGCCATGGCAAACGGGACCTAGAGGAAGTGTCCACCTTTCAACAGTGATAACTCATGCAAAATTCAAAGAAGTAAATATACAGGAGTTTCAAAATAATACAAAAGCTATTTTTATTATTTTTAAAGCCAGCACAGTGGCTTTTGGCATCACTATCCATTTCTAATACAAAACTGGATTAAATAATCATCCAATGTATAAATAGACCATGAAACAATTGTGAAGATAAAAAGAGAATTCTTCTGTAAATAAAAAAATTAACTTTAAAATTTTCTTTAGTGGTGAATCAAGAACGAATCCCTATGTCACTTTAGAATTTGTCAATTATGATACAAATCTTGATTGAATACAAAAGTCTTCATGCTGTAAAAAGTGTTACGCGTAAAAGATTAAATAGAAAAATCTCTTCTGACTGCCTATTGCTCCTGCCATTCATGCCGATCTTCAGTTTTTAGTGCCTCAGTTGTTAGCCATCCACAGAAAGAACTGCCACGATGCCTCCGTGTAGGGAGGGTGAGTCTGAGGAGGGGATCCGCTCGGAGAGGGCCAGCCGCCAAACAGGACGTGTCGCTGGCGAGCCACACCACGACAAAGAACGTGCCTCTGCTAGGAATGTGTGGGCGTCCGACCCATGGAGAGCTCTGTGGTTCCCACTTTCTCCACAGTGAAGATGGCAGCTCAGTGGCCTTTGGCATAGGGTCTTTCATTAGCATACGGGAAAGACGTAGAGGCCCCAGGTAGAGATACGACATTAAATTGGGTTGTGGGTACAGGCCTTTTGAAATTATATTCTAAAAAATCCAAAGTGCCTAAGTTACGTGAACACAGATTAGGTGACACAAAGAGAACTCGTCCGTCAGAAGTATCCGTTGCATAATCTCATCTCTGCCTCACTTACTTCCTATGCAGTAGGTCTTGGAAAAGGGATAAATTCGCAATGATCAACCCTTGGATTAACTTTTTTTAGTGAGGGAAGGGCACGGTATTAATCTTGAAATAAGCTTCAGAAAAAAATGTAACAAGTGGGAATGAGATAGCCTTAATATATACTAAAAGGAGTTCTATATATCTTATCTATTTCCTGAAAAAATCTTATGTACATAAATCTTGAAATTGATTTACATGCCAAACTATTTTATCTTGAATATTTCCAAACATAAATCTGTGTGGTCATTTCATGTTAAAAAGTGTATCTTAACGAGTTAAAATATTCTTCTAAAATGAGGAAAACCCACAGCAAGAACAGAAATCCACTTCTTTTAAAAATCTTGTACCTGTGCTAACACATGCGTCTCTTGTAATAAATGTGATATAAGAGTTCAAAGGAAGACACAGAACACTAGCTATCATTTCAAAATTCAAGTTTCCTTAAAACATTACAATGGGGGAGTAGAAAATATGCACGAAGGAAACATCCCCTAGTTAAGTGCCAGACAAGCACAGAGGTTTCATGTCCCACCAGCAGAACATTGTCAGGGAGAGGAGAGCAGCGTTTGATGAGCCTCCCACTGGCCTGGCTGCAAGCTGGCAGATGTCGGGTCGTAGGATTTCTTCTATTTAGATACTTTCTAAGCGCCTCAAGTTTTTAAAAGGGGCAAAAGCAGAGCTTGATGGGGTGGGGTAGCATTTGAATCTGCATGTTTGAAAACATTTCCTCATTTTCATCTATTGCCATTCTATGGAAACGCAGCTGCTCGGGCATTATCTAGCAGGTGGGACTCCACACATGCTACATGCCTCCTGCTTCCTCGTACCTGCACCCCAGCTTCACGCTTGGTATCTTTGCACGGGCAGTTCATTCTTTCAGCTCCAGTGCTCCATGGTTACTTGAGCACACAAGTGGGATCAAAACACTTAGGAACTTTCAAAAGGCTCCTCAGTGACTGGGTGCTGTTGAAAACAGCAGCAGATGAAGGGAACAGGAACAGTTCTGGCACATGCACGGGGCACTGTGCTGACGTCCACGACTCGCTGTCGCGGAGCCACGCCCTGATTTTTAAAGTCTGAAGGCTTTCCAGTGGACACTGCAGGGGTAGACGCCTCTGAACTTCACAGAGGTAAAGGAAAATACCACTAAAGTTTTCTCTTAAAAATCTGAACTTGAAATTAATTTACATGCCAAACTATTTAATCTTATTTTCAAACAAAAAAAAATTAATCACATTTCCTAACTTCATCTTTTATTTATAATTATTCCAAAGCAGATATGCTATGATGAGATAGTTCTAAAAATACAGTCTTTATCCTCAAAACCCTGGTTATACATGAGGCTAGAAATCTCTTTTCTAGAATTTTTAAAACAACAAGTAAAATATAAAGATCAACCTGTACCCCACAAAGATTCAAGTAAAATGATGTCTTTTCAAAACCTTATATTTTCAAGGAATGTTCTGCAAAAAAAGCAGCTTTTTATAATTAGGAAGTAAATCAAAATAATACATAAAATGTCTTGTGTTTGACTGCTAATAAATGGAGAAAAGACACAAAATTGAATTACTGATATTTTCTTTTTCTTTAACCAAAATAAAAGTAGGCTCTAGATTCACCTGTTAAGGCCTTAAACAGTCAATTGACCAATACAGTTCACCAAACTAGCTTTCTATACAATTAGGAATTAAACAACCCCTTTTAGAGATGTCCTGAGATGACATTTAATGCTAAAATCAAAATAAATAACCGAGCAAGAACAAAAGTTTAAAATTCCAATAATTTCAACTTTGGGGATATTCGTTCACCAAAATTAATCAACATTTCTAAAATATTTCAATACAAAATTATAAAATAAAAAGTGCATTAAAAGCAGAACCTTTAAAACTCTAGCACAATTACAATTATTCTAAATATGCGTCAGGTTTACACGCTGACATTCAAGGAAGGAAACCTCGGGCTTGGTAAGAAGTCCAGTATCACAAGAATAAGTCAAATAAGGCTTTTCTTTTTCTTAAAAAAATATACAATACACAAAGCAGTTTGGAAAAGAAGTAATATTATTTAACAATTTTCTGACTTAAATATTTTCACATAACAAAAGTTTTCATATCACCATCAATATTACTTATATACATATGCCGAAAGTGAACAACAACAACAAAATCAAAAGATGCCCTTTCAAAATAACAGTAAAATGTCTATTTCTTTAGGAATCTGAAATGAGCTCCTCTCTTAATATACAAAGTCCATACAATATTTATAATAAAACTACTCTCTTCTGAAACCAAGGAGGCAATGAGAGAAAATAAAGGCAATTATTTTTCAGGAAAAAAAATAAAACCCAGCTTTATATTACAATGAAAAAGATATCCATTTATTAATAAAATGAATACAATACTGATCTGAAGTGCTTGTGGGGAGGTGAAACTCAGACGCTCTTTCTGCAATTAGGACTAGTACTTGTATTTACAAAATATACTGTTCAGCCACACAGAGGCCCATATATCTGTCTATGTACATATGTATTTATATATAGAACATATAAATAATTTCAAAGGAAAAATTAACATGAAGTAAAGAACCTTCCATCTTTGGAACGCTGTAGGAATGGCGTGCACGCACTCTGCCCGGCACGGGTGGGATTTGGTTTGGGACACGTTTAATGTGGCACCATTGACGATACTAAATAATTCCCTGAAATCAAAAATACATCTGTTTATGCACGAAGAGAAAGTTATGGGGTTTTTACGGATTCTTGGCCTCAAGCTACAGATATACTTCTTATTTGCTGGGGTAGACAGGGCCACGGTTGCTTGCTCCTTGCAGACCGTTCTGTGGTTTCCTACCTGCGATGTATGGCTTGTGCTTCTGCAATTATCTAACCCTGGACCTGAACACAGATTGAAGCGGTAAGTGTGTCACCAGCCCGTGTGGACAGCTGAATCCTTATTGGTGGGTCAGGTTTACTTGAGTCCCCGTGTTGACGCCCCCCAGACACTGCATTCTTGTAACTAATGATTAAACATTTGTCATGGAGAGAGAATTGGTCCAGCCATCTCTCAAGGTATCAGTTATATTAACTTATGGTAGACTAAAAAGAGTCCATTTTGACTAATTTTCAAAATCACAGAGAAAAGAGTGGAAAAAACTTCCCTGTGTGTTGTAACATTTTTTTTCTGAACTTCATGCCCCAATCTTAAACTTGCTTTCAAGCTATGCTTCTTATAACCGGAAGCATGAAGGGAAATCTGATGTACTTTTTCCATGTTAGCTTTTTCGTCTTTGCTAATACAAAGAAATCACACCACAATGATAGTAAGACCCAGTTAATTGCTTTGTGAACTAGACGCACTAGCCACGGAGGAGACCAAGGAGGAAACTGCCTGCCGTAGTACCTGAGTTCAGTGATTTGTAGACAGAAGAGAACAACGCGGTGACACTTTTCCCAGTTTTTTTCCTATGAGTCTCTGAAAGACAATGATTCTTTAGATAACTTTATAGCTAAAAAACTATTGTGGTAACATTTTTAACACTTGAAGTTTTAAAACAGAGATTTCAAGTGCTTTGCTATTCACAAAATGTAACTTCAGAAACATTCTTAAAGGTGTACTTCCGACTCACGTCAGAAGACATGGGTGAGGGTCTGCCACTCGCCCGCGGCCTCCTGCACCACCTCCTCCAGGTGGAGGGTCCGGCTCAGCTCCTCCCCGTCCTGCTCTGGGTGACCTGCGGACTCCTGCAGAGCTCCTGTCATGCAAAGAAAACACAAGCAGCCTCAGACTTTCCAGAGCACAAAATGATAGCCATTTACATAAAGACTTCCTGGTAAAAAGAGACAAGGAATTTCTAAAGTAATTTGCTATTCATTCCAATGAAAAAAGAATAATCTGAGCTGCAGGTTAAACAACTCCGTCGGCAGTAGTTACTGTTAGTGAGTCTGAACGCACACAGAGCACTCGTGATGAGTGCATTCCCGACGAGTGCACTCCCATGACAGCTACGTTAACATAGCATCAGGAATGAGCAATTAATAACCAACACACATGATTTTGTAACAAAAAGGAAAGCAGGAAGCACTACAGTGTTAAAGAGAAAAATTATCCCTTTTTCCTTCGTCAAAAATTCCCCACAATATAGTGTTCTGCCCTTGGGTTCCCTACACATCTAAATGTCAACCACTGAACACTGCAAGCCGTTGAGCTCCCCTCACAAAGGACACCTCAGACAACCAAAGGACACCTGCAAGCCTCACGGAGCACACCACCACCTCCAACACCAAATCATATAACTCAGAGCACACCACCTCCAACACCAAATCACAAATCTCACAGATCACACCACCTCCAACACCAAATAACAAATCTCACAGAGCATACCACCTCCAACACCAAATCATATAACTCAGAGCACACCACCTCCAACACCAAACCACAAATCTCACAGATCACACCACCTCCAACACCAAATCACATAACTCAGAGCACACCACCTCCAACACCAAATCACATGACTCAGAGCACACCAGCTCCAACACCAAATTACAAATCTCACAGATCACACCACCTCCAACACCAAATCACAAATCTCACAGATCACACCACCTCCAACACCAAATCACAAATCTCACAGATCACACCACCTCCAACACCAAGTCACATAACTCAGAGCACACCACCTCCAACACCAAATCACAAATCTCACAGATCACACCACCTCCAACACCAAATAACAAATCTCACAGAGCACACCACCTCCAACACCAAATCATATAACTCAGAGCACACCACCTCCAACACCAAACCACAAATCTCACAGATCACACCACCTCCAACACCAAATCACATAACTCAGAGCACACCACCTCCAACACCAAATCACATGACTCAGAGCACACCACCTCCAACACCAAATCACAAATCTCACAGATCACACCACCTCCAACACCAAATAACAAATCTCACAGATCACACCACCTCCAACACCAAATCACAAATCTCACAGAGCACACCACCACTTCCAACCAAATCACAAACCTCACAGATCACAGCACCTCCAACAAATCACAAATCTCACAGATCACACCACTTCCAACCAAATCACAAACCTCACAGATCACAGCACCTCCAACAAATCACAAATCTCACAGATCACACCACTTCCAACACCAAATCACATAACTCGGAGCACAACACCTCCAACACCAAATCACAAATCTCACAGAGCACACCACCACCACCAAATCACAAATCTCACAGATCACACCACCTCCAACAACCAAACCACAAATCTCACAGATCACACCACCTTCAACAACCAAATAACACATCTCATGAATCACATCACCTCCAACAACCAAACCACAGATCTCATGGAGCACACCACCTCCAACAACCAAATCACAAATCTCACAGATCACACCACCTCCAATAACCAAACCACAAATCTCACAGATCACATCACCTTCAACAACCAAATAACACATCTCATGAATCATACCACCTCCAACAACCAAACCACAGATCTCACGAATCACACCACCTCCAACAACCAAATCACAAATCTCATGAATCACATCACCTCCAACAACCAAATCACAAATCTCATAAATCACACCACCTCCAACAACCAAATCACAAATCTCACGAATCACATCACCTCCAACAACCAAATCACAAATCTCACGAATCACATCACCTCCAACAACCAAATCACAAATCTCACGAATCACATCACCTCCAACAACCAAACCACAGATCTCACGGAGCACCACCTCCAACAACCAAATCACACCCGCAAAATGCATGGAGCACCCCAAGGGGTCTACTCAGACTTTAACATTTCTAGCTCCTTGCACGGCTACTGCCACCCTCTGAAACCTAGTCTAGGTCATTTGTTGTCCTCAGAGATGGATGGTACTGCTAGATTCTGCGTAGGAAGCAAAGATGAACAAGAGACAGACAGGCAGTAGGATCACACCCCAATATCCATACCCTGAAGGGCATGAACGTTAGTAAATCAAGAGAGAAACCAAAGCCCACATGTTGTCTGTACCAGGTCAACAGGATGCAGACAGGAGCAGTTGGTGCAGATTCTGTTTGCTCTGTGCCCCTGAGCACCGAGATAGCACCTGAACTGCATGCTGCAGGAAAAGGGGCTTCCAGACACGCTGTGAAGACAGACAGAGATGCTATTCTGGGCCTCTGACTGCCCAGGTGCTGACAGCCCCTACAGAAAGCTCTGTCCAGAGAGAAACCAGCTGCTCAGAAATGCTGTGCTTGCTCAGGTTCTGGGCTGCCATTTTACTCCAATAAATTTCTGCGTCCTTGCCAAAATGTATCATAAATTTGATCTAATCAAATTTGTGTGTGTGTGTGTATGTGTGTGTGTGTGAGAGAAAGGGGCAGTCCATAGCCAGCTTCAACAACTGCATACACTAAGTATTAAAGTAACAAAAGCACAGGCTTCCAGAGATCATGGTGGATGGGAGGCAGGACTATACTCAGGGACAGAGCAGCATGTGGAGGCTCGCACTGTGAATTTTTGCCCCAGAACAACTAGGGGAATAAATCAGGAAACCTGAGAGAACCCACAGACTCTCTGAAGGAAGTGGATTGCTCCTGCAGGACCCAGGAGACACCTCAAATACTCCGCCACAGCAAGACCCGCCCAAGGAGAGTCTGAGCTCAGACACGCATAGCCCAGCCCCCACCCAGTGGTCCTTCTCTACCCACTCTGGTAGTGGAAGACAAAGGGCAGATATTCTTGGGAGGTCTAGGGCCCTGCCCACTGCCTGTTCCTCCCTATACTACCATAGCTGATGCGCTCTGGAAAGCACCACCTCCCGGCAGGAGGCCAACCAGCGCAAAAATAGAGCATTAAACCACCAAAGCTAAGAACCGTCACAGAGTCCATCTCACCCCCCTGCCACCTCCACCAGAACAGGCGCCAGTATCCACAGCTGAGAGACCACAGATGGTTCACATCACAGGACTCTGTGCAGACAACCCCCAGTACCAGCCTGGAGCCGGGTGGACTTGCTGGGCGGCTAGACCAAGAAGAAAGGTAACAATCACTACAGCTCTGTTCTCAGGGAGCTACAGCCACAGGAAAAGGTGGACAGTACTACATCAAGAGAACACTCTGTAGGACCAAAGAATCTGAACAGCAGCCTTCAGCCCTAGACCTTCCCTCTGACAGAGCCTACTCAAATGAAAAGGAACCAGAAAACCAACTCTGGTAATATGACAAAACAAGGCTCTTTGACACCCCCCAAAAATCACACTAGCTCACCAGCAATGGATCCAAACCAAGAAGAAATCCCCAATTTACCTGAAAAACAATTCAGGAAGTTAGTTATTAAGCTAATCAGGAAGGCACTAGAGAAAGGTGTAGCCAAAGGTAAGGAAATAAAAAAACGATACAAGAGGTGAAGGGAGAAATATTCAATGAAATTGATAGCATAAATTAAAAAACAAGGAAAACTTCAGGAAACAATAGACGTAGAAATGCAAAATGCTCTGAAAAGTCTCAGCAATAGAACAGAACAAGTAGAAGAAAGAAATTCAGAGCTCAAAGACAAGGTCTTCGAATTAACCTAATCCAGCAAAAACAAAGGAAAAAGAAGAAGAAAATATGAGCAAAGCCTCCAAGAAGTCTGGGATTATGTTAAACGACCAAACCTAAGAATAATCGGCATTCCTGAGGAAGAAGAGAAATTTAAAAGTCTGGAAAACATATTTGGGGGAATAATCGAGGAAAACTTCCCCGGCCTTGCTAGACCTAGACATCCAAACACAAGAAGCACAAACAACACCTGGGAAATTCATTGCCAAAAGATCAGTGCTTAGCCACAATGTCATCAGCAACAGCAGCTAAAAAAGCAGAGGGACATTATATAATGATAAAAGGCCTTGTCCAACAGGAAAATACCACAATCCTAAACATACATGTCCCTAACACTGGAACTCCCAAATTTATAAAACAATTACTAATAGATATAAGAAATGAGATAGACAGCAACACAAAAATAGTGGGATACTTCAATATTCCACTGACAGCACTAGACAGTTCATCAAGACAGAAAGTCAAAAAAGAAACAATGGATTTAAACTATACCCTGGAACAAACTGACTTAACAGATATATATATATATAAAAAACATTCCATCCAACAATTGCAGAATACACATTGTATTCAACAGCACATGGAACTTTCTCCAAGACAGACCATATGATAAGCCACAAAATGAGCCTCACTAAATTTAAGAAAATGGAAATTGTATCAAGCACTCTCTTAGACCACGGTGGAATAAAACTGGAAATAAATTCCAAAAGGAACCTTCGAAACCATGTAAATATACGAAAATTCAATAACCTGCTCCTGAATGATCACTGGGTGAAAAATGAAATCAAGATAGAAATTTAAAAATTATTCGAACTGAACGACAATAGTGACACAACCTATCATAACCTCTGGGATACAGCAAAGGCAGTGCTAGGAGGAAAGTTCATCGCCCTAAATGTCTACATCAAGCCTGAAAGAGCACACACAGACAATCTACGGTCACACCTCAAGGAACTAGAGAAATAAGAATAAACCAAAACCAAACCCAGCAGAAGAAAAGAAAGACCAGAGCAGAACTAAATGAAATTGAAACAAACAAAAGATAAAATGAAACAAAAAGCTGGTTCCATGAAAAGATAAATAAAACTGATAGACCATTAGCAAGATTAAGAAGAGAGGAAATCCAAATAAGCTCAGTAAGAAGCAAAACGGGAGATATCACAACTGACACCACGGAATATAAAAGATCACTCAGGCCAGGCGCGGTGGCTCACGCCTGTAATCCCAGCACTTTGAGAGGCCAAGGTGGGCGGATCAAGAGGTCAGGAGATGGACACCATCCTGACTAACACGGTGAAACCCCATCTCTACTAAAAATACAAAAAAATTAACCGGGTGCAGTGGCAGGCGCCTGTAGTCCCAGCTGCTCAGAAGGCTGAGGCAGGAGAATGGCGTGAACCCAGGAGGCGGAGCTTGCAGTGAGCTGAGATCACGCCACTGCACTCCAGCCTGGGTGACAGAGCGAGACTCCGTCTCAAAAAAAAAAAAAAGAAGATCACTCAAGGCTACTATGAACACCTTTACACACATAAACTAGAAAACCTAGAAGAGATGGACACATTCCTGGAAAGATACAACCCTCCTAGCTTAAATCAGGAAGAACCAGATACCCTGATCAGACCACTAACAAGCAGCAAGACTGAAATGGTAATTTAAAAATTACCAACAAAAAAAAGTCCATGACCAGATGAATTCACAGCAGAATTCTACCAGGCATTCAAAGGAGAATTGGTACCAATTCCACAAGACAGAGGAAAAGAGAACCCTCCCTAAATCATTCTCTGGAGCCAGTATCACCCAAATACCGAAACCAAGAAAGGACATAACCAAAAAAGAAAACTACAGACCATTATCCCTGATGAACACAGATGCTAAAATCCTTAACAAAATACTAGCTAACCAAATCCAACACATATCAAAAAGATTCTCCACCATATGATCAAGTGGGTTTCATACCAGGGATGCAGGAATGGTTAAATATACACAAGTCGATAAATGTGATACACCACATAAACAGAATTAAAAACAAAAATCAGATGATCATTTCTACAGATACAGAAAAAGCATGAGACAAAATCCAGCATCACTTTATGATTAAAACTCCCAGGAAAACCAGCATACAAGGGACATACCTCAATAATAAAAGCCATCTATGACAAGCCCACAGCCAACGTAATACTGAATGATGAAAAGTTAAAAGCATTCCCTCTGAGAACTGAAACAAGACAAGGATGCACATTCTCACCACTCCTCTTCAACATAGCAGTGGAAGTCCTAGCCAGAGCAATCAGAAAAGAGAAGGAAATCAAGCGCATCCAAATCAGTAAAGAGGAAGTCAAACTATCACTGTTTGCTGATGATGTGATTGTTTACCTAGAAAACCCAAAAGACTCTTCCAGAAAGCTCCTAGAACTGATAAAAGAATTCAGCAAAGTTTCCAGATAAAAAATTAATGTACAGAAATCGTAGCTCTTCTATACACCAACAGCAACTAAGCTGAGAAATCAAGAACTCAACCCCTTTTACAATAGCTGGAAAAAACAAAACAAAACAAAAACAAACAAACCAAAAAAAACCCTTAGGAATACACCTAACCAAGAACGTAAAAGACCTCCACAAGGAAAACTACAAAACACTGCTGAAAGAAATCACAGATGACACAAACAAATGGAAACACATCCCACGCTCATGGTTGGGTAAATCAATATTGTGAAAATGGCCATACTGCCAAAAGCAATCTACAAATTCAACACAATTCCCATCAAAATACCAACATCATTCTTCACAGAATTAGAAAAAACAATTCTAAAATTAATATGGAATTTTAAAAGAGCTCACATAGCCAAAGTAAGACTAAGCAAAAAGAACAAATCTGGAGGCATCACATTACCTGATTTCAAACTATACTATAAGGTCATAGTCACCAAAATAGCATGGTACTGGTATAAAAATAGGCACACAGACCAATGGAACTGAATAGAGAACCCAGAAATAAACCCAAATACTTACAGCCAAGGGATCCTCAACAAGGCAAACAAAAACATAAAATGGGGAAAGGACACCCTTTTCAACAAACGGTGCTGGGATAATTGGCGAGCCACATGTAGGAGAATGAAAGTGGACTCTCATCTCTCACCTTATACAAAAATCAACTCAAGATGGATAAAAAAACAGTCTAAGACCTGAAACTATAAAAATTCTAGAAGATAACATTGGAAAAACCCTTCTAGACATTGGCTTAGGCAAGGACCAAGAACACAAAAGTGAATGCAATAAAAACAAGGATAAATAGCTGGGACTTCATTACACTAAAGAGCTTTTGCATGGCAAAAGGAACAGTCAGCAGAGTAAACAGACAACCCACAGAGTGGGAGAAAATCTTCACAATCTATACATCTGACAAAGGACTAATATCCAGAATCTACAACAAATTCAAACTAATCAGTAAGAAAAAAACAAACAATCCCATCAGAAAGTGGGCTAAGGATATGAATAGACAATTCTCAAAAGAAGATATACAAATGGCCAGCAAACATATGAGAAAACACTCAACATCACTAATGATCAGGCAAATGCATATCAAAACCACAATGTGATACCACCTTACTCCTGCAAGAATGGCCATAATCAAAAAACAAAAAGTACATGCTAACATGGATGTGGTGAACAGGGAACACTTCTACACTGCTGGTGGGAATGTAAACTAGCACAGTCACTGTGAAAAAGTGTAGAGATTCCTTAAAGAACTAAAAATAGAACTACCATTTGACCCAGCAATCCCACTACTGGGTATCTACCCACAGGAAAATAAGTCATTGTATGAAAAAGACACCTGCACACGCATGTTTATAGCAGCACAATTCGCAACTGCAAAAATGGGGAACCAACCCAAATGCCCATAAATCAACAAGTGGATAAAGAAACTGTGGTATATATACACAATGGAATACTACTCAGCCAAAAAAAAAGGAATTAATTAATGGCATTTGCAATGACCTGGATGAGACTGGAGGCCATTATTCTAAGCGAAGTAACACAGGAATGGAAAACCAAACATCATATGTTCTCACTCGTAAGTGGGAGATAAGCTATGAGGATACAAAGGAATGAAAGTGACACAATGGACTTTGGGGACTCATGGGGAAAGGATGGGAAGGGATTGAGGGATGAAAGACCTATAAATAGGGTGCAATGTATACTGCTTGGGTGATGGGTGCACCAAAATCTCACAAATCATCACTAAAGAGCTTACTCATGTAACCAAACACTACCTGTTCCCCCAATAACCTATGGAAATAAACAAATAAAATAAAATAAAGCACAGGTTTCCAGTCCACACAACTGAGGCTGTACCATGTGCAATGCACAATCACCGTGTGAACTGAAGGAAACAATGTATGCGAAACACAGGGTGCCTCGCAGGCCACCGAAGTGTACGCACTCCCAGGTGCAGTGTTCTCACCAGCATAGCTGTGCGCCCGCTTCATGTGCAGCTTCATGTTGCTCTTCTGCGTGAAGCCCATGACGCAGTAGGCACACTTGTAGGGCCGCTCCCCCGTGTGCTTCTTCATGTGCACCTGCAGTGCGCTCTTCTGGTTGAAGGCTTTCTCACAAAGCGTGCAATGGAACGGCCGCTCCCCTGTACAGAAAATGGCACATGTCAATGTCTCTAAGAAGAGGATAGTGGATGCCTGGGCTCTACCCTGCGGTATGAACAAGTGGGACTGAATGTTCCTCTTTTCTCTTAGGCTTTCAGCCTGGCTGTCGTCTGAACAAATGGCTGGAGGAGCCATGGGGAGACCAGAGGGATCCTGGCCAGGTCCTAACAACCCCCAGCAGATGGGGCAGAGGGATCAGAGAGCCATGGAAGGGCCACGGTGGATGCAGCCTGTGGAACCCCAGGCCCACGGTGAGTCGTCAGATGATCACGACAAAAATGAGCGTGGGATGATGTCTTGTCAGGCCAGGGCGGAGACAGAAGGGCTGACACAGAGCTATCACGTACCAGTCAAGAGGCAGAGAGATGGGAGAGCTTGTTTCTTTGTTCTGTGTGGTTTTTGTTCTCTAAGACAAAAAGTTTGAGCAGATTTAGGTGGTGTAGGAAAAGCCAGTAGAGAAAAAAAGTTTTAAGATAGAAGAGGAAGATTAAAAATTAAGTTCCCCAGTGACATGAGGACATGGGACCCAGGCACTGGGGGCTGCCGGTTTGCTCTAGCAGGAGGGAAGGAGGGACGTGATGTGGTCAACATCCCAGACACGGCACGGGAGCCTTGCGTGATGCTTCTGTTTCCTACAGTCATAATGTAAGCAGCAAAATCTTCCATGTGAAAAGTTAGTTAAGATGATAAATAGGTCAAAACTCAGGGGAAATGGAACATGTAGACCTTGCTTTATAAATAAAGCATTCCATCGCTTGCGAATATTGTACAGGTGGAATTCTGTTTTCTCGCCCATGGTGTCTACTTCAAAGAGTAAGGAAACAAAAGCGCATCCCTCCCCGTTACCTGTGTGGATGCGGCTGTGGCGCTCCAGCTGGCTTGGTTTGGCAAACGCCTTCTCACAAGTGTCACATTTAAACACTCTTGGCTTCTGGGAGCTCAAAGAGGGGCCGGCCTGGTGTGTCTGCATGTGCTCCTGGGAGACAACACATAGAAACCAAGAAACGAGATCAAAACGGAGCTTTCGCAACCAGAAACAAGAGGAAGTAAATGACTACAAAGTTCAAGTCAGTAACAAGGACAAAATCAAAGGCTAATCTGTGATTTGTGTTCTTAAGGACTTTATCCATTGGTAGTGACAACAGGGTGATGGGCTTGGGGCTTCTCGGGGAGACTCCGGTCCCCATCTGAGCTTTACCGCCTGCTAGTTATATGGCTTGGCCACATCTGTGTCCCAAATCGGGGTAGAAATATCTCCTTCATCAGCTTTAACTGAGACCAAGGGCATCAAGCCACGAGCCTAGTGCAGGAGTCCAGGTGAGCTCTCTCCGTTGGCTGTGGGTGATCCTGTCCCCGTTTCACACAAGAGTCCACCCAAATGTCACGGCCCGAGGCCACCCATAGGTTGTGGCCCGAGGTCCTGCGGCACCCAGCTGGACGTGTTCAGTGACTCTCACCCACGAGTCCTCGCGGAATGCCTGTGATTCCGAAGTGCATTCTCCTGGTGATATGACAACTGCCTCACGGTGGCTCTGGAGGCTTCTAAAGCCAAGAGGAAACTGTTCCCTTCTCACGTTGTGACTGGCAACTTGCCAGAGATACTACATTCACATGACCGCAAATTTCTCAAAGATCTGACAGCTGCTGCCTTTGCAGGCACCTGAGGATGTGCAACGTGGTTATTTTCCAAAATTGCATAAGCATAATAACTATCCTGATAGAACTCCAGAGTCTTTAGACCTAACCTCTACCCTGTAAGGCAGGAGTCATGGAAAAGTACATGCTTCCTGTGTGTGTTCAATGTGACTGCCTGTGTTCCAGTTGCAGACGTCACATTGCTCAAGGCCCAGCACAGCCTGGGAGGTGGATGTAATGAAAGCAGCAGGGTGGGAAAAACAAACTCGGGAGGTGAGTGCGGGAGCCTCCCCAGGACGGCAGACCAGGCAGAGCCAGGACTGCAGGTGAGGCCTGACCAGTGACGACACCACCCCTGACGACACCAATCACCATCAACAGCTAGAGGGCATTCCTCGCCCACTCCGTCTGGGGTTCCCACCCGGTCCGCGTTGGATGTAACTACAGTCAGTCACACTGAGCACTAAGCTTCCTGAGGATGGAGCCACCTGTTTCTGGGACCACCTTCTTTGCACACAGTAGGCACTCACTGTTTGCTAAACTGAAAGGAGGACAGAGTCCGTGGGGGAACAGAGTGTCTGGTGGGACGGAAAGGAAAGCTTTTATAACCTTGGCTTCTGTTTCTCTGACCCCAGAGAGAGAAACTTCCTGCAGTGGTAACAGTACATGCGGCTGCCACTCTATGCTGCTGACTTTAAAAGAAGTATCGACGAGCTGCACTCCTCAAAGGGAGGAGTTAGGCTTACCCTGCGGCACAGGTTACTGTAAACCTAGTTCTCCCTAGAAAGTGCTCTCTGAGACAATGGCAAATGTTCCTCAAGAAAGAATTTCATCATAAAATAAGTTTGCAATCAGCTGGAATTAATATCATTCTTACTGCAACACAGCTGTCGGCTTGGCTCTGCTACAAGGGAGGTGTGAAGTTTTAAGAAGGGGAGGGGTTGTGCCCTGAAGTTGGTGGAGACTCAGCAGAGCCGCCAGCATGGCCATCAGCTCACCGCACCAGAGGATGCTAATGCAGTCCTGGGGCAGGGAGATTCACCAGAAGGTTTCAAAAGAAAGAGTCCTGTTGATAGTTTATTTTGCTGTGCAGAAGCTCTTAAGTTTAACTGGATCCCATTTACCAACATTGGCTTGTGTTGCAATTGCTTTTGGCATCTTTGTCATGACATCTTTGCCTGTTCCTCTCTCCAGAATGGTATTGTCTAGGTTGTCTTCCAGGGTTTTTAGAGTTGTGGGTTTCACATTTCAGTCTTCAATCCATCTTGAAACAGAAAACCAAGTATCACATGTTCTCACTGATAAGTGGGAGCTAAATGGTGAGAACACATGGATCCATAGAGAGGAGCAATTCACACACACTGGGGCCTCCTTGAGGGAGGAGGGAGAGGAGCAGGAAAAAGTATTGGCTACTTAGCTTAGTACCAGGGTGATGAAATAATCTGTACAACAATCCCCTGTGACCTGAGTTTACCTATATAACAAACTTGCACATGCACCTCTGAACCTAAAGTGAAAGTAAAAAAAATTAAAAATAAAAAAGAACCCAAGCAGCCAAGCAACAGGCTTCCTTCAGGCACAGAGAGGGAGGAGTGAGGGACTCGGGGCTCACCAGCCCCTGGAGGGACCGGGGAGAGGAGCCACAGCAAGCGCCACAGGTGGGGCCCTGGGCTTCCCAGCTCGGACAGGACAGGGCCATCACCACTGACACCACTGGCCTGCAATACACTCAATGTCCGTGTGCTCTACTCCACACTCCAAAACAGCCATCCTGGTCACAGGGATCCAAGGATTCCAGTTCCTGGGACAGGAATTCCTTGAGTAGGACTCTCCCTTCTTCTTGTCCTACACTCATTAAAAGACAACAGACACACGAAGGCCACAAACAATCCCTGCCCCCCAACATACACAGGAACCCCAAGGGTCCAGCTGTCTTAGCACAGCTTTCCTTCCCGGCCGGCGTGGCATGCCTCTGACCTCCGCATGGCCTGGCCAAGGCTGGTCAGAAATTTCGCAGGCTATCCCTCACTTGGAATTTGTCTGCTTTTCTCATGTTATGAGGTTTTTGGGAGAAGTGTCATTTTCATCCCACTCTGCCAAGGACAGATGCAGTCTTGATGTGTGGGTGCTGACACTGGCCACGGCCGCTGGGCTGGAGTGGTGCTGGCTAGGCATCCGCGCTGCACGCTCCTCTGTGTTCCACCCCTTCCACACCCCACTCCCTTCACACGGAAGACGTAGCGCCCTGGGCTGGACATCAGAGCACCCTGCTGGGATTCTGCCTCCTGCCCACTGTGGCACAACAGCATCTGTGGGGATGTCCCAGAACTCATCCTCTGCTTCCCACATGCGGGCACTCAGGCCTCCACTGTGCAATGACGGCTCTGCTGCAGTGGAAAGCGTGCGCAGCTAAACCTTGGGAGGCTGAAGGGGCATCTTCAGGGCTGGTCCCCAGGGTGGGCACGCATGCATTTGTTAGGGCCGCCCAATGCCCCTACAGAAAGTCCTACCAAGCCACAGTCTCAACAGCCATTATGTGAGCCAGCCTCTGTTTCCTGACAGCCTCGACAATGGGTGCTGACAGACGTTCACATTTCTGCCAGTCTGACAAGGGAGAGAGGGCATTGCAATGTTATTTTAACTTGTGTTGCAAACTGACTGTGAGTTGCAGGTGAACATGCAATCCATGTGTACAGCAAGCGGACCGCTTACAACCAGAACAACACTAAGTCTACATCTACTGAGCTTTTCCTCAAAAACACATGCCGGATTCCCGGCCGGTGTTAAATCTTGGACTCTGCATCTCTAGCCACCTGGGGGGCACACAGCCGTGCTGCGGCACGGTGGGCCTACCTTGAGGTGCGTGGCGCGCTTGAAGGCCTTCCTGCACACGGGGCAGCCGTGGATGCGCTCCCGGCCGTGCACCTCCTTGCTGTGGTGCATCAGCACTGCCGCCGACGAGAAGGCGCGGTCACACTCCAGGCACTGGTGTGCCCGGCCCTCCTTCTCGGGCTGGCTGCCCGGGGCCAGGTTCCCAGAGACGCCAGCTACCTGGAAAGAGCCAGAAATTCTGTGACTTTCCACTCACTTGGCTGGATTTGTGAAGTTTGTGAACTGACAGACACCATGGTGATAACAGGGACATTCCTAGCATGGACGCGCCAAGCCCACGCTGCATGTCCTATCATCAGGATAATTTAGTCAGAGGCACCTTCCACACAATATGAGACCAGAATGCACACTGTGTCCTGCAAGATTGAGACCACACAACAGCAGCTAAGGAATGAGCTCCGTGCCGCACCGACCAGGTGCAAAGTCCAGCTCCAGCGTGACTGTCTGGGCTACTCTGGGCTAAGTACTTAACCAGTCTGTGCTTGCGTCTTCATGGGAGAACCACCTGCCTACCAAGGGCTGCATTCACTAAATGCTCGCTACTGGTAGTAGCTTTAGATAAACAATTCTTAACAACAAAAGGTGTTTTTAGCTTTTAATGGAATTAAACCATTTTTTTCAAACCGTGGATCACAACCAATTAGATTTTCAAATCATCTTACTGGGATGCCACCACCATTTGAAAAAATCATTTTCAAAAATTTCGAAAAAAATTTTTTGAGATGGGGTCTTGCTCTCTTGCCCAGGCTGGAGTTCAGCGGCACAATCACAGCTCACGATAGCCTCAAACTCCTGGGCTCAAGCAATCTTCCCACCTCAACCCTCCCAAATACCTGGGACCACAGGTACGTACCACCTCACCATCATGCCCAGCTAATTTTTTTATTTTTTGTAGAGACAGGGTCTCCTTATGTTGCCCAGGTTGGTCTTAAAACTCCTGAACTCAAGGGATCCTCCTGCCTCTGTCTCCCAAGTGCTGGGATTACAGGTATGAGGCACTGCACCTGGCTGACTCAGCTTTTATAAACAAGAGATTCCAGTTTTGCAAATGCAAATTTCTATGTGATGGCTTAACAAAACAATTATAATACAAATTAATGAGATCTGTCCACATTTTTATTATTCCTAGTTTATCAAATACTTTTTCATTAATTCTGGAATATAATAAGTAAACATTAAAGAAAAATACTTAACAAAAAAAGATTTATACAGGGTGCTATATTATTAATCTGTGCTGTAATTTTAAAAAATGGAATGGGAAAAAAGGAACAAAGGAAAAGATCAGAAAAGACATTGCAGCCATGTGAGATGTGCAGGAACTGGTGTTATTCTAGAATATGACACCTGCGTCAGGTGTGTGTCTACACGTATCTGTAGGTGTTATTCTATAACATGATACCTGTGTCAGGTGTGTGTGTCTACACATGAGTATCTGCAGGTGTTATTCTACAATATAACACCTGTGTCGGTGTGTGTCTACAGGTGAATATCTGTGAGTGTAAAGTAAAACGACAGAAACACACGCGTGTTGAGGTCACTGCATACAATATATTCCATGTGAGTCAAGTCTGAAAAGCACAGGAATAAATGATACTAAAGGCTGGTTGTGTAACGCAGATAAATGCATGCTGACGAACATCAACTCAAACAAAAACCTGCAGTTATGGAGCGGCCTAATGTCCTCCATCAACGTTATGAAGCATCTACCAGGAGTCGTGGCAATGAACACACACAGAAAATTGTTTCTGAACCAAACATTTTACTCATGAGATGTGAGAATTCAATATCCGGTCCACATCATTCAAGGAAAGACAAACGAACACACTAAACTTTAAAAACTATTTCTGCAAAATATTTTTCAGCATAATCGCATCAGAAACAAAGCTTCTGAATCATTGCTACTACTGTGAAACAAATCTCCAATGTTCTGCTGAATTCCATAACTACATATATATAAAAATCTACAGACTGAATTATATTAATAGAATTTTGCTAAAATCATACTTGCCCAAAGGAGAAGGGGAAATTGGTTACAGAATGAGTGTGAGATGATTTTTAAGCCTGAGGCATAAACTTGGCCACAGCTAGAAATAATGTGCTTCCCACAGCAGGTTATTCTGCGTGGGGGTGGGAGGGTAGAAGCGTATATGTCTACCCCTCCCAAGCATGAGGAGTGTGGCTGTTGGGAAGCAGAAGAGGAAGGAAGGCAGCCTCTCACATCCACCTCCTAATGCGCCGGGAAAGGCCTGGCGCAGATCCGACATCCTCTGCGTCCAGCAGCCGGCACTGGCAGGAACTTAATTTTGTTTGCTGAACTGAAACAAGGTCAATATTTCAGAGAAATGCTGCCCACAACACACACCTGGGCACATGATCACCCTTCTGACCCCAAACCTCCCTCTAAAAACCTGCCCCTTACTAAAGAGTTCCCAGCTGAGACGAGCTGATCTCAAGTCACAGGAAATCCAGGTGTAAATGCTCAAAATGATATTCTTCTATTCAGACATGAAGAGTGAGGTAAGACAGATCTAGGTTCAAACGCCAGCTCTGTCTCTATTGGCAGGGTGACTAAGTTATTCAAAGCTACCCTTAAATCTCAGAATCCTTGTGAGTAAAACGGGGCCGTGACACTTCAGACACCTCCCAGGCTGTGGGAAGGGCTCGGCTACATAAGACCACATGCCTAGTGGGAGCCTGGCCTTAGTCACCTGGCCAGCAAGTGTCGGCTCTTTTCTCCTGTAAAACCAGTTCAAAAGAAGGCCACGGCCCCTTAAGCAGTGAGTGAAGGAAGAAAGGCTGTTTGCTGCAGCAGCTCCCCTCTGATTTAATAGCTTGAAATTGCTAACAAAGTTAGGTCAGGTCTCTTGATCTTTATGGGAAGGGTCAGGCAGAAATTAGTTCATTCGCTTTTGTAAAGACAGGCTGAGAAAGGGGGCAGTCTGTCAATGGCTCTCTTAGGAGAAAGACGTTTTCACATTGTGAGTACACATCTTGTCAGATCAGTATGGATTTCTCTTCAGATGAACTACGAAGAAAAAGATTTTTAAAAAGCAAAGGTTGTTGCTCTAGGGACTTCACCAGAGAGCGATGTGAGCCCCAGGCCATAGTAGCTGCTCCAGCGCCACCAGCAGTGTCCTCACCTGAGCACTTGCTTTGGGCCAGGACCTGTGCTCTGTGCCAGCAAACGTTACATGCCCAAATTCTGACCACTATGAGGTAGTCCTAACTACACCTCTGTTTGGGGGTTTGGGTTTTTGTTTGTGTTTGTTTTAAAACACGAACTTGCTCTGTCACCAGGTTGGAGTACAGTGGTGATCATAGCTCACTGCAGTCTCCAACTCCTGGGCTCAAGCAGTCCTCCTGCCTCAGCCTCCCAAAGTGCTGGGATTGCAGGTGTGAGCTACTGTGCCTGGCCACCTCTGTCTTAAAAACAGGCCATCACACAGATGTAGGATTGCCTGAGGGCTCCTGGCCAGAATGCACGGGAGCAGGGATGTACCCACATCACCAGAGGCTGCAGCCAGCACTCCCAGCCACTCTGTAGTGGGTTCAGATAAACCCAGGGTGCTTAAAGTGGTCCCAGCTTCCTCCCAGAAGCACAGGCCAGAGGTAGACCCAGGCATGTGTCTGAAGTCCCTGGTCAGAGCCCAGGTCAGAGCCTGGAAGCGTCAATGTGCATTCCATCTGTGTCAAGAGAGCATTAAGATGAAATTAGACCGTGATTAAAACCAATTAATGTTGGCAAACAGTGCTACAAGCTAACAAGGGAAACTTACAGAAAACATCTAAGAGAATTTCTCTTGCTAATTATAGGCATACCTTGTTTTCACTGAACTTCGCTTTTTTTGCCCTCCATAGATATCCTGTCATTTTCACAAATTGAAAGTTTGTGGCGATGCTGCTTTGAGCAAGTCTACTGGTGCCATTTTTCCAATGGCACATGCTCACTTCGTGTCTCTGTGTCACATTTTGGTAATTCTCGCAATATTTCAAAGTCTTTCATTACAGCGTATCTGTTACGGTGATCTGTGATTAGTGATCTTTGATGTTACTATTGTAATTGTGTTGAGGCACCACAAACCCTGCCCATATAAAATGGCAAACTTAATCTATAAACGTTTGTGTCTGACTGCTTCACCAACTGGCCACCCCACTTCTCCTTGGGGCTCCCTATTCTCTGAGACACAACAACACTGAAATGAGGCCAATTCATGACCCCACAGTGGCCTGTAAGTGTTCAAGTGAAAGGAAGAATCACACATCCCTCACTTCAAAAGCTAGAAATGATTCAGCTTAATGAGGAAGGCATGTAGAGAGCTGAGAGAGGCTGAAAGCTCAGTCTCTTTATGTCAAACTATTAGCCAACTTGTGAAATGAAGGAAAGGTTCTTAAAGAAAATTAAAAGTGTTATCCAGTGAACTCATGAATGATAAGAAAGTGGAACTGCACTATTGCTGATAAGCAGAAAGTTTTAACGGCCTAGACAGATCAAAACAGCCACAACCTTTACTTAAGCCAAAGCCTAATCCAGAGCAAGACTCTAACTCTCTTCCATGTTATGAAGGCCAAGAGGTGAGGAAGCTGCAGAAGAAAATTTGGAAACTAGCAGAGGTCGGTACATGAGAACTAAGGAAAGAAGCCACCTCCATAACACAGCAGTGCAAGGTGAAGCAGCAAGTGCTGATGGAGAAGCTGCAGCAAGTTCTCCAGAACATCTAGCCAAGAGCATCGATGAAGGTCACTCCATTAAACAGATTTTCAGAGTAGACGGAACAGCTTTATAGTGGAAGAAGATGCCTCTAGGACTTTCACAGCTACAGAAAAGTCAGTGTCTGGCTTCAAAGGACAGGCTGACTCTTTTATGAGGGGCTAGTGCAGCTAGTGACTTGAAGTTGAAGCCAATGCTCATTTACCATTCCAAAAATTCTTAGGGCCCTTAAGAATGATGCTAAATCCATTCTTTCTGTGCTCTACACATGAAACAATAAAGCCTGAATGACAGTACATCTGTTTACAGCATGATATACTGAATATCTTAAGCTCACTGCTGAGACCTACTGGTCAGAAAAAAATGATTCCTTTCCAAATATTCCTGCTCTGGTCACGCAATGCACCTGGTCACCCAAGAGCTGTGATGGAGCTGTACAGAGGGACGAATGTTGCTTTCATGCCTGCTAACATGACATCCACTCTGCAGCCCATGGATCAAGGAGTAATTTCCACTTTCAAGTCTTACTAAGAAATACATCTCATAAGGCTGTAGCTGACACAGATAGTGATTCCTCTGATGGATTTGGGCAAAGTAAAGTGAAAACCTGTGGAAAGGATTCACCACTCTATACGCCATTAAGAACATTTGTGATTCATGGGAGGAAGTCAAAATATCAACATTAACAGGAGTTTGGAAGAAGCTGATTCCAGCCCTCATGGATGACTTTGAGAGGTTCAAGACCTCAGCGGAAGAAGCAACTACAGATGTGGATGAATGGGCAAGAGAATTAGAAGTAGAGCCTGAAGCTGACTGAATTGCTGCAATCTCATGGTATATATAACTCAGCAGATAAGGATCTCATGGTATTTACAACTGTGCAGATAAGGATCTCATGGTATTTATAACTTGAGCAGATAAGGAGTTGCTTCTTATGGATGAGCAAATAAAGCAGTTACTTGAGACGGAGTCTCCTGTAATCATCATCACTCCTGGTGATGATGCTGTGAACATTGTTGAAATTGCAACAAAAGATTTAAGATTACAGAAACTTGGTAAAGCAGCAGTGGGCTTTGAGAGATGGACTCCAATTCTGAAAGAGGTTCTGCTTTGGGTAAAATGCTATCAAACATCATCGCATGATATGGGGAAATCTTTCATGAAAGGAAGAATTGACGCAGCAAACTTCATTGTTGTCTTATTTTAAGAAATTGCCGGCCAGGTGCGGTGGCTCAAGCCTGTAATCCCAGCACTTTGGGAGGCCGAGACGGGCGGATCACGAGGTCAGGAGACCGAGACCATCCTGGCTAACACGGTGAAACCCCGTCTCTGCTAAAAAATACAAAAAACTAGCCAGGAGAGGTGGCAGGCGCCTGTAGTCCCAGCTACTCGGGAGGCTGAGGCAGGAGAATGGCGTAAACCCGGGAGGCGGAGCTTGCAGTGAGCGGAGATCCGGCCACTGCACTCCAGCCTGGGCGACATAGTGAGACTCCGTCTCAAAAAAAAAAAAAAAGAAGGAAATTGCCACAGCCACCCCAAACTTCAACAACCACCACCTTGATCAGTCAGCAGCCATCAACATCAAGGCAAGACCCTCCACCAGCAAAAAGATTACAACTTGCTGAAGGCTCAGGTGATTGTTAGCATTTTTAGCAATAAGGTATTTTTAAATTAAGGTATGTACATTTAAAAAAAATATATTAATGCTGGTCAGGTACAGTGGCTCACGCCTGTAATCCCAGCACTGTGGGAGGCCAAGGTGGGCGATCACTTGAGCTCAGGAGTTTGAGACCAGCCTGGCAACATGGCAAAACCCCGTCTCTATTAAAAATACAAAACTTAGCCAGGTGTGGTGGTGCACGCCTGTGATTCCAGCTATCTGGGAGGCTAAGGCAGGAGAATCACTTGAACCCAGGAGGCGGAGGTTGCAGTGAGCTGAGATTGCACCACTGCACTCTAGCCTGGGCAACAGAGCGAGACTCTGTCTCAAAAAAAAAAAAAAAAACAAAAAGGAAAAAAAAAAGAAATAATGCTGCTGAACACTATTATTACAGTATAGTATAAACATCATATGCCCTGGGAAACCAGAAAACTAAATCATAATGTTAAGGTATGACTTGCTTTGTTGTGATAATTGCTTTATTGCAGTGGTCTAGAAATGAACGCACGTTATCTCTGAGGTATGCCTGTATTCACTGATACAGATTAGTTATCCACCTCATTTTTATATTTAATCAATCTGTCAAATTTTGAAAAAAATTACACGCTAGACCAAGTATTAATATTTGGTTTCTCTCATTACCATCTACTACTCAAATGGAAGTTAAAATGGAATATATCACTTCAATTGGGACATTTCAAACTAATCTTAACATAGGATTACTCTAAAAAAAATTATTCTTCTAGCTATATTAAACCAAATGCTAAAATCATAATGTTAAAAAATAGCAAAGTAGTTTCATTTACTAGTCACACAAAATACAGGAATTAGGTAAGGTGTGCCTTGGAACTGATTTACGAACTCTCTGAAACATACCAGACGAATAAGGTTTCACTACAAAAGCACCATGAGAAAGAGAGCTTAAAAATATGACCAAGCCGCCAATGCGTTTTCTGTCTCAATGGATGTGTGTGGTCAACAGTTACCTCACCAGGCCTGAAGTGCTCAAACCCTGCACACTCCCCAGTGCCCTTGATCAGCTCCCGAGCATCACCGATAAGCCCCTGGAACATCCTGCTATTAGTAGGTAAGAGTGTATTTCATACCCAGGACCTTGGGCAATGCCACATAGTTTGTGCTGATGATGTGACTTATGGTGAAGGCCGATTTTTGTTTCATCTGGGGACCTGGGCCACTGCATCAGTTTGATCTGGAGGGGCTGGGGCCTGGAGACCGCATAGCTAAGCCCAGCCACGCGGGCACTCCATGGCCACATGTCTGACCCTAATACAGTTCTGGATACCAGAGCTTAGCTGAGCTTCCCGAGTTGGCAACAGTTGGCAGGCACTGTCACACAACGTTCCTGGGAGAATCAGCAGTGTCTGTGTGACCTCACTGGAGCGGACACTGGGAAGCTTGTGCCTGGGTTCTCTGGACTCCACCCCACATGCCTTTTCCTTCTGCTGGTTCTCATCTGCACCTTTCCATTGTAACCACAAGTATAAACCACAACCACCAACAGATCAGATTTCTCTGAATCCGGTGAGACCTTGTAGTGAATCGTCAAACCTGAGGGCAGTCTTGGGGACCCCAGACACAAATGTGTTAAGTTATACAAACTGAAATTCAGTGAGACGAGCTCTGGTTACTCAGGTCAAACTCCAGGACATCCCCAGTGCTGGTTATATCTCATCTCTTTGTGAAAAAGCCCTTGTCCTACTGAAAAACAGGTAAGTCATTATTTTGAAAACTCATTTGCTAAAAATGTTTAATGCTTCCTAAATTCAGAGATTATTCATCATCTGTGCTTTAATTCTGACCCTGGAAACTTTTAAGCAAAGAGTTTTCAGACTCTTCTATATTTAGACTACTGCTTACTAAATATTTTGTCTCTCAAAAACATGTATTTTTAAGAAAAAAGACTAGCCAAATGACAAATAGATCTTGCACACAGATGCACACACACACACGTATATGAAAATGTATATGACACTTAACAGAACCAGCAAAGGTGTTACTAGGAAATCTGCAGAAAGAACTAAGTGCAAGTGGCTGGATATGCGAAGTCTGATCAGTAGGCAAATACAATATTAGTAAGTTTAAAATTAGATTTACATATGACTGGTGGCTACATCTAATTTCGTGGTACTAAAACCTCACTCCCTAAGAAACAGATCACAAAATGACTGAGCTGTCGTACCTGTCATTCAACACACACCCCCGCAGAGCCTATGTCCACTCAGGATTCAGCTGGGGACACCTCAGAAGTCAGCCCCAGCCACCCGGGCCACACAGCACTCCCATGACCCTCTGGCACCATCCCTTCTGAATCTGTATGTTTTCAAAAGCGACGAAAGCTCTGTGGATGAAGGAATATCCTGTACCTGGTAGGCTACTTCTTCACAAGCAGCAGACGCTGACTGCGGCGTGTGGCTCACTAGTATGACTTGCGGCGAGCCTGCTCCACCCTGGCCCGAGAGAGAGGGATCCGTGAGGAGTGCTGGGAACTGCTGACCCTGGCAAAAGATTAGTACTATTTCAGAAGTTGTAACATTAGCAAAACAAGTAATAATTTAAAAGCTCTTTTATGGTGCAGCTACCTTGGAAAACAAGCTGGTAGCTCCTCAAAAAGTGAACTGTGGAGTCACCACGTGACCCAGCAACCCAAGAGAAGTGAAAACAGAGTCCACTCAAAGCCTTGTACAGAAATGTCCACAGGAGAATTACCCATAACCAAAAAATGGAAACAGCCCAAATGCTCATCAACTGATAAATGCACAAATGAAATGTGCTATAAGGGAATACTGTTGAGTAATAAAAAGGTAGGAAGTTCTGGTACATGTTACAGCATGGAGGAACCTTAGAAATACTCTAAGGAATGAAAGAAGCCAGTCACAAAAGACAACACAGATGATCACATTTCTATGAAATATCCAGAACAGATGCATCTACAGAGACAGAAAGTGGACTGGCAGTTGCCAGGGGCAGAGGTAAGGGTGGGCCGGGGGTCAGGGGAACATGGAGTGATGGCTCATGGCTCCAGGTTTCTTTAAGGGGTGAGGAAACGCTCTAAAATTGGACCACAGTGATGGCTGTACAACTCTGTAAATACACTGAAAACCATTCAATTGTATACTTTAAACAATGAGGTGAACTTACATAAATTACATCTCAGAGTCTCTACATGTGTGTATATTTACAACACACTTCTTTGCTTAGAAACACATACACAATTTTGCTATGCTATAGAAAACGACTGTAAGTCTTCTTACCAGCCCAGCACACCTCTAGCTACGAGAATGGATCTGAGAGAATAAGAGAGAATGAGAAAGGTAGGGTGGTATGGGGCACGAGAGCAGAGAGGAAGCTGCAGCTTAAAGGGTCTGAATATCTACTGCAAATGCTGAATTTATAGAAGCAATTCAGCATGCAACTTGAACTGCTGCAATCAGCACTGATTCTAAACATATTTCACACACAGTTAAAACCATGGCTGATCACAGGAAGCATGGCTGATGTTGCTGGCTCCTGTGCTTTAAGGTGAGGGGTGTTTCTCAATGTCTTAGGGAACTACGCAAGCTGAGGTCCCAAAAGGAAAGTTAAGAATTGAGTAGGGGATGCCGTATTAGTCCGTTTTCATGCTGCTGATAAAGACATGCCTGTGACTGGGCAATTTACAAAAGAAAGAGGTTTAATTGGACTGACAGTTCCATGTGGCTGGAGAAGCCTCACAATCATGGTGGAAGGCATGGAGGAGCAAGTCACATCCTACATGGATGGCAGCAAAGAGAGGAGAGCTTGTGCAGGGAAACTCCCCTTTATATAACCATCAGATCTCATGAGACTTATTCACTATCATGAGAACAGCACGGGAAAGACCTGTCCCCATGAATCAATTACCTCCCACCAGGTCCCTCCCACAACATGTGGGAATTCAAGATGAGATCTGGGTGGGGACATGGCTGAACCATATGAGACACAGTGGAGGAAAAATAGGACTGAGCTGGCATTTTTAAAAACTTCCTTCATCAGAGAATTTCAGGTTCACTTCTTAAGGGAAAGAGCGGCAGGTGGCAAAATAGAAGTCAAAAACATACAAAGTCATCATCAGGGATTCCAGAAAAAGAGAGCTTCTAACTTGATTTGGGTTCCTTACTTCCCATAAGCAGCTTTTTAAAAAAGCAAAATGAGGCTATTTTAGGTATCTCCATATATCAGCCTAACTTTTTACATAAACATTATCTAAATTGAAAAGTTCTTTTTCTTTTTTTTTTTTTTGAGATAAAGTATTGTCCTGTCACCCAGGCTGGAGTGCAGTGGCTTGATCTCAGCTCACTGCAATCTCTGCCTCCTGGGTTTAAGTGATTCTCGTGCCTCAGCCTCCTGAGTAGCTGGAATTACAGGCATGTGCCACATGTGTGGCTAATTTTTGTATTTTTAGTAGAGATGGGGTTTCACTATGTTGGCCAGGCTGGTCTCGAACTCCTGACCTCAGGTGATCTGCCTGCCTCAGCCTCCCAAAGTGCTGGGATTATAGGTGTGAGCCACTGCACCCGAAGTTCCTATCTATACTAATAAAGCTTCACGTTCCCTACCCCCCTACATAGAGAAGTTGATTGAACATTGCTATTTTCAAATACCAGTGAATACTACACTTTTTTGTGACATGTCCGTTGCCAGATGCTGCCACCACCCTTATCAGACTACCCAATTTGACAAATTGTATTAATCAACCTGGACTTATTAATTCACATTTATTTTATTAATCAAAGACCAAAAAACTGCTGGTCAGAAATTCTGATGCACATAAGAACCAACTGGCTCAATCAATTCATATATTCCCAAACTAAAGGTAAGATATTTGAGAGTCTTAGCTTTTATAGATATACCTATATAAGCTATATCTTAGCTATATCTTAGCTTATATAGGTATATCAAGGGAAAAATTACAACTTCTTGTTGTTTTGAAATAGCAAAATTACAGAAATAAAGAACAGAGTGGCAGATGTCAGGGTTAAGAGGGTCTTGAAGTCATTATAAAAAGCAACATGAGGGGTCCTTGAGGTGATGGAAATATTCTGTATCTTGGCTTGTCATTGATAATAATTGTTTGTGATATTATACGACAGTTCTGCAACATGCTCCTATTGGGTGAAACTGGATAAGTATATATGGAATCTCTCTGTACTATTTTTTAAAAATTGCCCGTGTGTCTACAATTATCTCAAAAATTTTAATTAAAAAAACTTGAAATCTATGTAATTTACTAGCTTATCATTTGTGTTTCAATTGCAAACCTTAAGTATTCTTTTTTTTTTTTTTTTTTGAGACAGCGTGGTGCTTTATTACCCAGGCTAGAGTGCAATGGCACGATCTTGGCTCACTGCAGCCTCCACCTCCCGAGTTCAAGCGATTCTCCTGTCTCAGCCTCCTGAGTAGCTGGGATTACAGGCACATGCCACCACGCCCAGCTAATTTGTTGTATTTTTAGTAGAGACAGGGTTTCACCATGTTGACCAAGCTGGTCTCGAACTCCTGACCTCAGGTGATTCACCAGCCTCGGCCTGCGATTACAGGCGTGAGCCACCACACCCAGCCAACCTTAAGTATTCTTAATGCAAATTTCCTGATTTAAAAATCAGTGTCCAATAAAATCTATACTCAACAATTAGCTATACTTACGGAAGTGATACACAAATCGGCTAAAACAATATAAAGGTTATTTACTTTTGGTTTGTATTATTATTTGCAGTTGGTTTCTTTGCTATATTTGGTTTACACTGAGGTAAAGATTACAGGAATTTGCCTTCCCCTGGAGCACACGAACTTTGCAACATGAGAATGTAACAGCAAGCACTGAGTCCCAGCAGAGAGGAACGGGGCAACAGCTGTTGGCCCTGGCAGCTGGGGCAGCTGCGTCAGAGTCACAGGGAGGGTGGGTGATGAACAGCACAGATGCCAGCCCCACCCATGACTACTGAATTAACTTGAGCCTGCTGGGACCCAGGGAAGTCAATGTTCGACTAAATCTGAGAAATGCTGTAAAACATGAGAAAGGGCTGGATATTGATGAAAGGCATTCCATGCAATAACACACTTCACTATACTATTACCAAGTACCCATAAATCAACCTCATTTCCTGCTCGCATGTACTATAATTTCATTAGAAATATTTTTCTTAGCAGTTCATTTTACTGGCCTATACACAACTCTTAATAAACTTAAAACATTGTGCCTCAATAAAAATGTGAAGATATTTACAAGAGTAAATATGAATGACTTGTAAAGGATGAAGGCTAAGAAAGGCACAAAATTAAGAAAGCTTTAAATAGCACGGGCCAGATGACTCTTGGTGTTAAACCTACAACTAACTTGTTACTTCAGAATCGGCCTCTTTTCCCATCAGGAGTCTGTAATAAGATTTGCCAATTTCTGGGTCACCCCACAGTCAAATTTAGACTTAAAAAGCCACATTCATATCTCTGAAAACAAAGTTTTAAATGTTTTGTACCTGGCAATTATCTGTAATAATAAGAGGTTTTTTTTTTTAAATGACAAGAATTAGTATACAAGAGAATTCCCCTCATGAATAGGTAAACTACTTCTTGTATTCAGAATAAGAACTAAAAATCATTTTGCTTTCTTGAATAGATTTTCCGCATGCATGTTTACACCTCCTGATAGAACTGTCAGACTTCAGTGGCCAAACAGGACACACAACTACCAGCGGCCTGCTCCTCCTCCCCCCTGAAGAGTCTAGAGTTTGGAACAAATACATCAAAATTATATTTCAAAATTAGCTAACTTTCTCTGAATTAAAATTATCATTTACTCCAATATTCTTCCAAAATTGGGCCCTTTCCAAGTTTTAAATTAGGATTAATTATGTACTTACAAAAACATATACATTCCAAACTTTTTAGTATTATGGACTCAAATTTGCCCTTTTATTTTTTTTTATTTTTTATTTTTTTTGAGACAGAGTCTCACTCTGTCTGTCGCCCAGGTTGGAGTGCAGTGGTGCGATCTCAGCTCACTGCAACCTCCACCTCCTGGGTTCATGCTATTCTTCTGCCTCAGCTCCCCGAGTAGCTGGGACCACAGGCACCTGCCACCTTGCCCGGCTAATTTTTTGTATTTTTAGTAGAGACGGGGTTTCATTGTGTCAGCCAGGATGGTCTCGATCTCCTGACCTCATGATCCGCCCGCCTCAGCCTCCCAAAGTCCTGGGATTACAGGCGTAAGCCACTGCGCCCAGCCACATTTGCCCATTAATTAAGAATACTATTTAAGTAAACTAAGACCACCTTTCTTTGTTTTTAGGAACATTTTCTTTCATGGATTTTATAAAGAAATAAAAAATAATACATAATAAGTTTATGTGACTTTCCTATCTTTTAAATATGTACAGTAATTTCTATGTTTATATTACTGTTTCCTTCAGTTCCTTTAGGGAGATTCTTATTTTTCCATGCACAGAGTGCAGTGTTCAGGGCGGTATAATGCTAAACAATTTGATTTCTTCACATTGGATCTCTTCCCTGTGCTATTAGTCCGTTTCCTCATTAAATTCAAGGAGCATGTGTCATTTTAAGGAATTAATATTAAATCATTTGACATTTATCCCCTAGTGAATAACTCTTAAATGAACAATCATCATTACACACTGGTTAATTTCTCTTGACCACCTTCTAATTTTCAAGTCAAATTTTTATTATCATAAACAATCATAATAATTTACGTATTTACAGACATTTTCTTATAGGTTCATTAATATCTTGACAATAAAAAGGTGGTTTTGTTGCTACAAGGATTCATTATGTTTAGAAAAATACCCTTCATAAAGCTAAAAAAGGTTTCATCTGGTTTTTGCAAGTTTTCAGAGTATTAAATCAGCATAAGTCTAAGTTTGCCAGCTAACAGAAAAAAGATTCAAATAAAGCTACACAATTTCTACTGGATATTTTAAAATTACTTATTGGACAATGTATGCTAATTAATCAATTTGGTTTACAAATTTTGCATATGAAGTACAGAAAAGAATATACAAAATGAACTTAACCCACCAAAGCTTAATAGAAACACTAATGTATCTGGCTAGACACAGGTTCCAGAGCACCCACCCGGCTCCTGCTGCTCACAAAGCCTCCTGCTCCCATGTCCTCAGGCCAGAGTGGAAGGGCTGAGGGGGGCGGCAGGGAAGCACTAACGGCAGGGCGTGTGGCTGCAGGCACACCCTGGACGCCAGGCACAGGAGCCACCTGCGCAGTGGGTGGGAGGGAGAGGGCGTGGCAAACGAGGTACTTCTGGCAGCTCAGCAGGCAAAGCCCGAGTCCACGTGACGTGGCAGGGGCTAGGCAGGAGCCAGAGGGGCAGCTGATGGAGTCTGTCCTGAGGCGCTGGGGACCCACGGGGCTTCTGTCCCAAAAGCAGCATCCTAAATGAGACAGTGACCCCACCAGGGGACTGGTATGGAGCCAGGGAGCCTGGGTTGCCTGCTGGTGAGGACAGCAGGCCCAGAAACGGGCCACAGCACATCCCAGGGTCATCACTGCCACCAAGGCTTCACTCTACAGCCCTTCTTGAAGAACATCCTTGGAGAACCACCTGCCCGCTCACAAGGCTCCCGGGTGACCCACGTGCACTACACCAGCAGTCCCTACCCTTTTTGGAACCAGGCGGGCTGGTTTCGTGAAGAAAAGTCTTCCACGGATTTGAGGTAGGGGTGTTGGGAGATGGTTTCAGGATGAAACTGTTCCTCATCAGGCATTAGCTAGATTCTCATAAGGATCACACAACCTAGATCCCTCACATGTGCAGTTCACAACAGGACTCATGCTCCTCTGAGAATGTAATGCCCCAGCTCATCTGGGAGGTGGAGCTCAGGCGGTAATGCTCGCCGGCCCACACGCACCCCGGCTGTGCGGCCAGATGCTAACAGACCATGGACAGGTACCAGTCCACAGCCTGGGAGTTGGGGGCCAACTGTTCTACAAAAAAGGCATGGGACATCCTGGCAAATATCTGCAGACTTTAAAAATACAACCTGGAAAATACTGAGAACTACTTACTGAACTTTCACTTCAACTATAGTGGATAATTCTCAAAGTGATAAAACTTAACATACAGAAAATACACTCTCATAATTATTGAAATAAACGCCTTTCTGGGTTTTTCTCAGCAAACTCAATCCCCACCCTCCAAAAGGCATCTAACTAATTAAAATTTATATTTTAAATAATTTTTACTTCTTTACTATGTCTTTAATTACTATAGTTAAAAGTCTACAAGGATTTGTTGCTACAAGGATTCATTATGTTTAGAAAAATACCATTCATAAAGCTAAGAAAGGTTTCATCTGGTTTTCGCAAGTTTTCAGAGTATTAAATCAGCATAAGTCTAAGTTTGCCAGCTAACAGAAGAAACACACCAGGGACCCTGGGAGCTGACTCACACATGTAACAGGACAGTCACCGTGTTCCCAAATGCAATGCTAGGGTAGTCCAATGCACGTTACGCCCTTAAGGCTTTGCAAGACAACAGGAAGTGTAAGGTCATATTTACAGTCATCATCATTTAAATATAAAAACATCTTAGCAGCAAATAAAAAGGTGGGAAAGACAAATGGACTCCGAGTTAGTGTACAGACTCCTGTACCTGGATTTGAAGCGTGTTCCTTGAATGGTAAATAAGTAAAAGTGCTCTCCCATCCAGCCTCCCCCCACCCACTGCCTGCCCCAGACCTCAGGGGGCTTCACTAGGCCCTGAGATACAGTAACCAAGATCACAGGTAGGAAAGGAGGAGACATGGCTGGTCCATCATAATCATCATGCTTCCTGCATCTAGGAAAGCACACCCCAGTAATTTACATCTTAGGATGGGTACTTTTTTGTTTATTTGTTTTTGTTTTTGAGATGGAGTCTCACTCTGTTGCCCAGGCTGGAGTGCAGAGGTGCGATCTCGGCTCACAGCAATCTCTACCTCCCGGGTTCAAGTGATTCTCTTGCCTCAGTCTCCCAAGTAGCTGAAATCACAGGCGCCCGCCACCATGCCCAGCTAATTTTTGTATTTTTAGTATAGACGGAGTTTCCCCATGTTGGCCAGGCTGATCTCAAACTCCTAACCTCAAGCCCACCTCGGCTTGCCAAAGTGCTAGGATTACAGGTGTGAGCCACCACACCCAGCCAGTTGACTATTTTTGTTCCAACCACAATTTTAAAACATGATACGAATTGCTAATATTTAGAAGGTTAATTATGTGACAAGCAGGAGTTAATGGTGCATAAGAGCAGGTGAAGAAGGGGTGTTAAACTCCATAAGCAGTCATGCTCTCCGCACAGCTCAGGAGGAATGCCTCTGAGTGAGATGCACGCTCTGCTTCCCAGCACCGCATGTGGCTGTCGGGGTTGCCCGACAGGTCCCTGGGGGCAGGACGTAGGCAGGGCTGCTTGACTACAGGCAGGTCACCCAGAGGGGAGCCCCTGTGTCCAGCGAGCAGGAACCCTGGCGTGCGGTGTGCCTGGGTCACCTCAGAAGAGGATAGTGGCTGTGCAGGGGTCCTCGATGAGGAGCCCTAGGAGAAGCCTATTTGCCAACGACATGTGAGTATCCCACAACCCAGGGAGACTGACTGAACACTGAAGCGATGCAGAGGAAATGCTGCTATTTCACTAATGAAAGGGACTAGAGCTTAGAGAGGTCATTTCTTCAGCAAGTGGCTGTGATAGTATTAGGACCAATCCTGCTCTAGATGCCAAAATCTGTTTTTCTTGTACGGTGAGCCTAAAAAGCAGAGACAGAACAATCAAGGAATGTGTTTTGGTGAAAACAGCCTCAGCTTTTGTTTTGAGAGAGAGAAGGTCTCACTCTGTCGTCCAGGCTGGAGTGCAGTGGTGCAATCACGGCTCACTGCAGCATCAACCTTCCAGGCTCACCCAATCCTCCCACCTCAGCCTCCAGAGTACCCAGTACTACGGGTGTGCACTGCCGTGCCTGGCCCAATTTTTTATTTTTTGTAGAGACAAGAGTTTTGGCATGTTGCCATGACTGCTCTCAAACTCCTGGGCTCAAGGAATCCTCCCACCTCAGCCTCCCAAAGTGCTGGGATTACAGGCACGAGCCACCTGTGTCCAGCCTCAGCTTTCTAATTCTGCTGTGTATTTTGCTTCTATTACAGCCAGGAACAGACACATAGAAATCACAATTTACATCAACTAAGAACAGATTTTTTATAGTCAACTATGAAAATTCTGATACAGCCTTATTATAATTAGTCTTCAACTATCAAAATGCGGGCATAGCTTTGTTACAATTCATCTTCATTATAACGAATCATAATGTATCATTATGATTTTCCTAATTAAACTCTGAAAGGTTTTTCAGCATCTTAGCTCAAGGAATCATGTAAAAATGTACACCCCTTTGGCACAGCACTTCTACTGGTAGGAATTCATGTAAGAATCTCAGTGACTAAGGGCATGAAAATTTCCATGCTATTTATTGAAACCATGAATACAACATAACGCCCATCAATAAACTTCATCTACATGATGTGTACACAAACTTATTTCTGCAGAAAGTTATAAATATGTACCTTAAACATTCATATAAAGGTGTAGAAGGATATATACAATAAAATGTTAACTGTGGTTCCATTTGGTGGTGGGATTAAAGCTTTGGGTTTTATGTTTTACCTTATTTTTTTACATTCTTCCATATTATCTGAATTTTCTTTTTTCCCCTTTTTACATTTACTGTATTTTTTTTAATCAGAAAAAAAGCTACTTCGATTTTGAAAAAAAAATGCTCAGAATATATATTTAGGAAGGAGTCAACGAATAATGTTTTCAAAGACCACTTTTTGAAAGGACCTTTGCATCCCTCTCTGAGGAGCACTTGCCTGAGAGGTGATGTTGAGTGTGACAGTGTCCAGGCCTCCAGACAGCATACCCTGAGTATCGGCCAGCGTCAGCGTGACACTAGCGTCACCTCCCACACCCGACGAGGACATGACCAGGTTCTGAGTCGAGATGGCCGATGGAGACATCGGTGTTGTTGAAGGAAGGCTTCCGCTTGTAGTGTTAAGTTCTACAAAAGAGGCGAAGTAAGTAGGTCAATGGGAAGGCCAGACAAGTCCAGGTGTAAGGGCACAGGGAAAGCGATGCTCCCACCTGCATGCAGGAAGCAGCATTCATGCTGCCTGAGGTCTCCAAGCTGCACCAAAGAAATCACAGGGTCTTCAATTCTAATTTTAGGATAAAGCTTTTCTTAGTTTTTAAACATCTTTACGCATGAATATACTGTGCTTCTTAATTATAACACACACAGAGAAAAACCAGTAAACAAAGAGTGAAAATGTGACCCCACAGTTCCAGTCACAGCTACTACTGTAGAATGAAAACTCAGACAACAATTTCCAGGGCACTGTCCCCATCCACAACTAAAGAGACCAGTTGAAGAAAGGAACCAAGTATGATCCACTGACGAATTACTAGTTCCAAAGCTTACAGGATAAATTTGACCATCTCTGCTCATTTTCTCACTTTCATCACCCTTACTGACTCTTAAAAAGACAGGAGGTCAAAATAAACTTCATGAAATCCTTTAAATATTCATTTATCCTACATGACATCTTAATTTTCTTCGGAAAAGACAACAAAACTGAAATATCCCCCCTTGTAGCCGATGCTAAGAGAAAAGAAGGTACCTGGCAAAGAAAGGTCTTTTCTTTTACAAAACAGACACTCATGCACCTTGCTGACAGATGAGACGGGGTCAGTATGGGATTATCAAAGTCCTGTAGTGGGCACCAGTGAACACAACGCTGAAAGGATAAACACACGGGCACACATACGCACACTCACTTTATCTGACAGTCGAGCCATCCATTCATCTAAAATATGTATTCCTCATCCACTTGTGCCTGCCACTGTGCCAGGCGCTAAGGATGCCGGATGACAACCAAAGGAGAAAAAGCTATTTCCTAACCAGGTTTCAAAACAAAACAAACACGCTCCTGTCAGTACTTTGCTGTGACTTGGGTCACGTCAGTCCAGCGCTCTCCTAGGAGTCAGGGGCCAACAGGAAAACTAGGTTACTTACTTGTCGCTGGAGTTCTCCAAATACAATGCCTCCACAGATCCACACTCCTGGGGTCCCACACTGTGCTGCACAGACCTGGAACCTTCAAAAGCAGTAGAACCATTAGCAGGCTGGGAGGCTCGAGCGCTGAAGCAGCCGCCGGGGCTCCACAGATAGCTAGGTCAGACCCTCCCGCCTGCTCCAGCGTCCACACAGAGTGCTGGCGGGAGCCCGAGGAGTGTGGCCTTGTGGAGGATGTCTGCATGTGCTAAGCGTTCCAGTGACCAGTACAGCAGCCGACCTAATAGCTGTCCTAAAATTCCCTCCACACACCCTTACTGCACACTAGCCTGCGGGTACGTTTTTAACATGAGTGGTCAAAACTGTGGAGAGGCTGGGGCGGGGGGGCAGGTGGCAGCTGCCAATGAGCTTGCACAGAGGGAGGACAGGGAAGAGAGGCACGTGCCTGTGAATCTCGCCCAGGATCACATATAGAGCCAAGGCGAAGGCAGCACACAGCAAAAATGCAAACTTCATCCCAACTGCTGAAATAAAGGAATCAAAGATCTTCTCCCCACTCCCACCAGTCAACTAATCCTGACTTTCTAGTGATTATTAAGGTATCAGAGATTCTGGGACTGTGCAGCATGAAAAATGCAAAAAGATACAGAAGGCTTGTGTTTGATTAAAGTGAAACCTGACACAAAGTTCAATGAAAACAATAAACAACTTCAGACAGTGCCAATGTTCATATTTCAACTCAAACAGTGAACCTTTAATAATGTCCTAATTCAATGGATTTTCCACAAACAGGATGATACCAGTTCCAGTACAACTGTCCTCAATATGATTGAAAAGAACACGTGACTAGAGCAGAAAAAAGTTGAAATTTTCTTAAGCATGCAGTTAAATTACAAGCTACAAATAGCTCTTAACTATCTATTTGTTAAAAGCTACAATTTTATATTCAAATTAAATACTCTTAGCATGAAAATGAAGATCTCACGCTGAAGTGAAGATTGTAGACTCTTACTTTTATTCTTCACTTATTTTTCTGAAACCACTGTTCCTCCAGCATGTATAGAGCAATGCAAGTCTGACTTTATGATTCTGACTCAAAACTAAGTTTAAAAGATTAATAAACCATACACTCATCACACCCAACATTATCTTAAATCTCTTGGGATATTGCCTCATAGCTTCTAAGAAAACATAATTTTATAAGGTTCTAAAAATAGTTTAAAAGATATGATATCAGTTTTTTCTTGCAATTAACTTAAATGTGAGAAGAGAGAAGGTGGGGGCGACAGAACAGGAGAGAAGCATTGGGGTAGCCCCTCGTTCCCAAGCATCCAGGTCACTCACAGGGACAACTTGTGAGGATAAGAATGTCCTCTTCAGTTTTAATACACACTGGCAAATAGAAAATGTTAAATTGTTGAACTATTTAAAATTAAAATAAGTGATTATACTTAAATCTAGAAGAAACTAAGGCTAGAATAACTTTACAAATAAATAGAAAACAAATACTGGTCTTTGCTTTCATTGAAAGTAGAACTCAATTTATTCATCAAAATTATCTTAAATTTAAAAGTGGGTGAAGGTGAGAACAAAAAGATAATACTCATTTGAGATGAATTCTTTAAAAAGTTGTGCTAAATTTCTCAAGCCTCTATCAAGACTACGATCTGCTTCTGAGGCAGTACTTACATTCTACAGGAACATGTTTTAAGAAAAACTCTTTGTGTCAGATTTGGGAATGGATGTTGCTGGGATGAAACTCTGAAATAGTCTTCAACTCCTCCATCACAAATCTGAACAAAAGCATGTGCTTTTATCCTGCATGTGAAATTGTGAGTAATTGTCTCACTTGGATTTATTCACAAATCCCTAAGTGGTGATACACTTCTTTCAATGCCTTCGATTAAGATGAAACAGCCACAGTTAACCTAGAGGCTGATGAGTCTTAACCAAACCTTGCTTGCATAGAGAATCAAAACATAATAATAGCCACATACATATTCATTATGCTCAACGCAAGTTTGGTATGGGCATTAGAGGTTTTTAATTGAGTGTTTACTTTAGAAGAGCCATGTTTAATTCCAAAATAATGTCATTTTAATTTCAGTTGTTAGTGGTGTGGCCTCAAGCTAGATCTGAAACTGACTATGACTCTAGATAAATATTGCTCACTAAGAGGCAATCTCCTAACTACTATTACAGAGGTGAGATCCACTACATAATTATAACTAGGACCAATGGGATGTGTAAGCCACTCTAAAAACATCTGCTTAATATTAAGGATTGAGTAGGTCAATATATGAAGAATTGCTTCCTATACCCAGGATTATTCAAAGATGCTAAAGGTATTCAAGAACATAAGACAACTTACTTGATCACATAAAACAAACCCTATATTTAAGAATAGCTGATATTACATTAGTACACAAATATTCTTTAATTATGCATTCATCTTTTAATGTCACCCAATCCCTTGAAAAGCTTTTTTTTTTTTTTTTTTTTTTTTTTAATTTAGCAAGAGGGATATAAGCTAAAGTAGCCTGAGAGAGAGCGTGAGAGAGAAAGAGATTTATTTTCTCAGCTGGCTTTTTTTTTTCTTCTTGAGACGGAGTTTCGCTCTTGTCGCCCAGGCTGGAGTAGAGCAATCTCAGCTCACTGCAACCTCCACCTCCCAGGTTCAGGCAATTCTCCTGCCTCAGCCTCCTGAGTAGCTGGGATTACAGGCACCCACCACCACGCCCAGCTAATTTGTTATATTTTTAGTGGAGACGGGGTTTCACCATGATAGCCATGCTGGTCTCAAACTCCTGACCTCAGGTGATCCGCCCACCTCGGCTTCCCAAAGTGCTGGGATTACAGGCTTGAGCCACCATGCCCGGCCTCAGCTGGCTCTTTAAAAAAAAGGTCTAAAAGAATAATAATTTTAAAAATGCAAATCAGCAAAGTGGGTATGTTGCTGTCTGTACAGAAATATCCGCTGCATAACATGTGGGAGCCTTGCACCCACTGACTGAGGACAGCTCGCCTGCCCTGAGAGGACCCTCACCTGCGTGTGAGATGCTGGTGTGATACTTTCAACATGTGTCTGTGGAGGTGAATTTATAGGTACAGCACTTACTACCAAACTAGCCAGATCGCAGGAGTTTAAAGAAATGCGGGCAGCCAGAGCAGAGCCCTGGAGTGCATGCGTCCTCATTCCACCCAACTTCTCCCTTCGGTCAGAACATCCCCAATTCTGAGTCAAGCAATCTGCTGCACCTGCAAACATCCAGGATCACCAAGAAGCACAAACCACTCCACTCAAACCGAAACCTCTACAACCTGACTTGTCTCTCCATCAATGTGCCAGGGGCTCACTAAGGATGTTGAGCAGAGTTTCCAGGAAGACATGAGGCTGCACCGCTGACAGCCAGTTTCCTGCTCAGTGAGGCCAGCTAGAGGGGCGTGAATCCAGACATCTCACCCAGAGCCCTGCACCACGAGCGACCACCGCTCGCTTCGGCCCACACACAAGCAGCACGTCTTCACACTGCAACATGAACCAGGCAGCGGGGGAAAGGTGATGAACTCACAGCCCAGGATTACAATTCTAGAGATGAGAAGAACACACTGCCTGATCCTTTAAAAACCACAAACTATGAGGTTTAGAAAACAGGAGAAAAACATTTGCTATGTAACTTCAACAATACATCATATATTTTGGATCTTCCAGGCATTAAAATATCCACACCTCCTTGCTTCAGCTAAAGGCCACCACAGGTCATGCAAAGTCGAGCAGCTGGCATGGGGAGAAAAGCTGCCCCACTCTCAAGCCCCTCTCTCAGCTCAGCCAGGACGTCCTCAAAGAAGTCGCAGGGCCACCCCCTGTGACATGTGCTCTCTGCACCATCAGCTCTCCTTTATATATGGTTACAGCTGTAATTTTACAGTCACTTGTGGATTCTTCAAAAAATGTCTGCACTCCACTTGTTTCTAAGATCCAGAACGCAGGACCACCTCTGACCTGTCCAGAGTTATATTCCCAGATTTCGTGCAATTCTTACCACACAGCAGACACTATAATCTTTTATGGAATAAATGAACTACTGGACAAGAGGTCGTTTCAATTAAGAATTAAGCATGAAAAAAGGACTGGCTTTTGGGTACAAACATATCTGAAGATTAGTTTTTTTTCCTCACAAAGTGATATACATAGTTGGAAAATAACAAGGCTAGGAAGTGAACGCAATCTCTACAAGGTGAAAAGAATGAGATAGGTGTGTTATCCTAAACTGTTAATGATTACTTACAAAATTGTCATTATCTCATGTGAGCTCATTTATTACGTTGGTGCAAAAGTAAGTGCAGTTTTTGCCGATACTAATATGTTTATTTTCCATAAAATTATATGCTTTAAAATATTAGAAAGCTGCCTCCTTTCCATTTTTCTATTCTATTTTCAGCTGGTGTCAGAAAATTCTCACTGGAGGGCAGAAGTAATGAGCTGAGTAAGAGACTTCCAGTGCTGGGTTAGAAAGGGACAGCTTTGTACATGGAGTTATTAACATGATAACATATAAATATATGATGCTTTGTACAGGTGAATAAAATAATTTACTTTCATGACTTAAAAAGTAACATTATCGATTGGTTGGTAACATTAGAGAGAATTTTGTATCCTAGAATTAGACATAAGCCACTAATCCTTACAGAATGGTACTCCATGTGACAAAGAATGATGCTGACATACCTGTCGTGCTACAGGACAGTTTACCTCCTCAGTTACTGTGGGCTGAGCTCTTCAGCTATGACCTCTTATAATGTCTCTCTTGGCTAACTCTTGTGCGGCGTACCTGAAGAGTTCAATGTTGTACTCTGTGAGAGAAGCTGATCATTGCTTATTGTTAGGGTAGCACCTGTAGATTACTGACTTCAGGTGCTAACAATCTTATGCTCCTGTTTATTAACAGTTCACTATTTCCTTTAGAATTGTGTTGAATAAGTTCTTGACCTAAATGGAAATTAATATTGTGATACCTGAAAACAACATTCTCAGATGCGTATTGGCAAGTATGTTAAACATACAATTGTATCCTCAAAGCTTTCATTTTCAATTCAGTAAAATTTATGGAAAAACGAAAATGAAACCACAAAAATGCATTTCCCTAAATGACAGTATTTGTTCACACTTTTTAAGCTGTGAAGTATTTTAAAAATACTTCTTATGAGTTCTACTTTAACTCAGTATTTAGGCCCTAAAAATCACAGACTTTGTTGAATAAAACTGTCAATGAATTGAAAATATCTCCAAATATAGTGCACAGCCCAGGTACAGCAAAAGCATGTTAAAAGGATCTGAGGGGCATCAGCAAGCAATAACAGAATCTCCCCTCCCTGCCCTCCACTGGGCAGGCTTGCCGAGCCCGTGATGCTGCAGTTTCCCATGTGCTGTGTTCCTATCCTGTGTGTTCTGAATGCTCTCAAGTACACACTAACATGCCTGCAATACATTCCTACTAAAACACATTTGCTTGATTCAAAACCCACTAATGCTAGCTTCATCAGCTACTGTAATGATATAATGAAATCATATAGTATGGCAACTAGAAATGAATATGCGAATAAAAAACCTGTTGGAATTCCAATGGAAACCAAATTGAATGCCTTGGAAAGACCTGGTAAACAGAAGATACTTTAAACATTCTGCTGTCAAAATAGGCGTAGGCAAGACAACTACACAAAATCCAAGAGAAAAAGATTCAAAAGACAAAAGTATACTGCACTATGATTGCTTTATAGTGACCTACATTCTCACGCCACGCTGAAGAAGTAGAAACAGGAAATGAAACTGCATGATGAACATGAGTACAGGCAAAAAATTTAAAAAGTAGAAAATGTATTATCACCTGAGCAAACCCATATTCAAAAGATCCAGGGATAAATCTCCAAAGTACGCAGGTGTCACTTGTTTGGTTCCCAAATTTTATATACCTTTTTATTAATAACTGGGCTTTTGAAAACATCAGGTACAAGGACTTTCATTGTATCTGGACAGGGTAATTCCGGGAGGCAAAGGACTGCCTTTGCCTTTTACTCAACGTATAACCTTCTTCTGAATGCCAGGACTCATGAACTGCCTAAAGTCTGCAAAACTTAGCTGAAGTGATATGTGCATTCTCTAGTACTTGCATGCATTTATAATCCTATGTGTTAATGGAAAAAAGAACATACTACGAAATCTTTGAAAATTTCTATGGAATATCTAGATGCTTTTAACAGGTTACCATAAATTAAATGCTTTTTGCAGCCCTTTCAAAATGGGATAAGGAATTGTATAGTCAATTATCATTATCCATCATAATAAGTCAGAAAAAACAATCTTAAGCCCAAAGTTGAAACCAAACTTATTTCATTAACTCATTTAAGGTTTTCTCCTAGAAGCCAAATTCTTTTGTTTTTTGTTTTTTGGTTTTTTTTTTTGAGACGGAGTCTTGCTCTGTCGCCCAGGCTGGAGTGCAGTGGCCGGATCTCAGCTCACTGCAAGCTCCGCCTCCCGGGTTTACGCCATTCTCCTGCCTCAGCCTCCCGAGTAGCTGGGACTACAGGCGCCTGCCACCTCGCCTGGCTAGTTTTTTGTATTTTTTAGTAGAGACGGGGTTTCACCGTGTTAGTCAGGATGGTCTCGATCTCCTGACCTCGTGATCCGCTCGTCTCGGCCTCCCAAAGTGCTGGGATTACAGGCTTGAGCCACCGCACCCGGCCCAAATTCTTAAAAAAATAGTTATATTCATCTACACTTTCAAATATACTAACAAAATAACCAAATGGCCAATAATAAAACACAGGAAGAACAGAGGCACAATCCACAAACTGAAGAATACATTTTCTTAACTCTGAGCAAGAACCACGCACTATGTGGTTTTGATAGGACCTGGCACAATGCTTCTTATACTAAGTGTATTCGAGAAAGTTAACTGGATCAACCAAACAGCTTTCCTTCAGATATAAATATAATTTTAAAAGGAAGAAGGTTACTGAATTATATAAAATTCAATGTTAATTTTCGCTTTCCAACAGCATCTAAAAACCACTGCATTTCATTCAAAAGCAAAGCTGTACCTAAAAATAGTTCCTCAAATTTCTCACTAAAATATTAAAAGAAATAAAGACATCTTCCTGAAAAAGAAAGCTTCTGGTTTTCTTATGAATACCTTTTCTTTCAGTTCTGAAATTAATTTCTGCAGAAATATCTCTGAAACAGCAGAAATGCTGCCCTTCACGGTTGAGTCCATCTAGAATGCTGTCCTTCTCCACAGCTGTGTTTCAGGAAGTGGGGCTGCTTCCCTCTGTCACCTCAGATCTCCACGGAGGTGTTTTGATTCCTAGCAAAACGTCTTTGTTAACAGCATCATCAGGTTATGAGTCTTAAATAAGTTAATATTGAATGAGTTAGTATCTGTGGACATTACTAAAATAATATCTAATACTTAGTAAGGGCTATAAAAGTTGTTGAATTAACAAATGACTCTTAGTTAATACAGAGAGTTTATAGTTAAGAGTCACGAGAGCGAAGCACACCAGGAAAATATGTTCAATGCTCACTGAGATCCGAACACGCTATGGGAATTAATGATACGTAAGGACCAAGGAAGGCACACAAGGAGAAAAGTCAGAATATGAGCAGCCTAGCCCTGAAACAGGGAATGAGTCAGCCTGGTGACTGGTGGAGAGAATTAGATTGCCAATTTTAGGTGGGCTTTACTGCCAAAGGGTATTTCCTACCCGTTTATCTATTTTTCAATGTTCTCCAATGTTTCAATTTTTCTGTATAATCCTAGTAGAATTCTGAAGACATACGGTAAAGAGAGGGCCATGGGGATCTATAACGCCCTAATGTAAAGTTTATACCAGTTTCATGAAGCATGAGTGAGAACCACAAAGCTATGCTTTCTGCTCTTTGCCAAACAAAAATAACTTATTCTCTAAAAATGAGTCAATAAATGAATGAATTAAATAACTGACTGTACTCAAACTGGAAATGACATGAGAAACTATAATTTTTCATTTCTGGTACCAGATCTGAATTAGAACACATTATTTTCACTAAACTTCAACTTCTCCCATAAATTACAAATACGTATTGAGCACAGGCTTTATGCACAGCAGAGTACTGTAGGAAAAGAGATAGTTTAAGATATACAGTACTTAAATTGCAGGGTGAAAGGATGTTTAAAATAATAACTTACTAACCGGAGATAGTCAGGGTAATTTCCTGTGGAGACCCCGAGGAAGATGTGGCAGTGGGCCCAGCGGCCTGTGCCAGGACCTGGCTCAGGCTGGAGTTGTTGATGGTCAAGGTGATCTCGTGGGGACCGCCGGAGGGGGACACCAGACCTTGCGAAGTCATCACTTGAGTGAGGTCTTGGGTCCCTGATTGTCATTACAAAGCAAAACAAAGTTGAGCTTCAAAAAAATCAATTTCCCCTGTTTTTATATTAAAAATATTTAGTTAAACTGTTATTAAATATTTCAATGAGAGAAAGATATAAAACAAAGCATCAGTCATCTCTAATTCCTTCATCTAAAAAGAAAGCCTTGCGATGAAATGAAGCCAGTATGAAAAGAGTAATTAAATGAAGGTAGCAGTAATTAAGAGCATATACTAAACACATATCATTAATTATAAGAAAAGTTTATTTTATTCTCAAGACATTTGATTTATTGTCTTCCACAAAGAGAAGAAAATGACATCATAACATCCTAAAATCAAATATATGATGGCAAGCAAGAAACTGAAACTCCAGCTGTCAAAATAAGCAAAAGTGAGTGGCTCTTACCACTGCTGTTAGTGGTCAGCACTGAATCCTGCTCAGACAGTGGGCCTATGGTCAGGTTTGCAGAGGTCACTGTGGGCTGTAAGGACAGGCCTGAGATGGGCTGGATGACAACACTGGCAGGGACCGTGCTGTCCGACGTCTGGAGAGAGCTGTTCTGTGGGGCCAGGCCAGGCTCCCCCGTGAGCTGCTGAGCCAACAGGTTGCCCTGCTGTAGCGTCTGCTGCAGAATGCTCGGATCAATCTGAAAAGCAGCACAGGTACTTGTAATGAAAACTTCATGCTTCTGTGTGATGCCAAGAGAATTACAGCACAGGAGACCATGGAAGATGTCATACCTGCAACGTAATGTTATTAATGCTGGCAGCATCGATTCCAGAAATCTGTACATTTGGTCCAACCAAGTTAGCAGCCAACTGTAACTGGATGCCTTCTAGGGTAGCCAGGCTCCCATCTGTCAGAGACACAGTCAGGTCACCCCCAGCTGGCCAGAGAAAGAGAAAGAGAAGGAACGAATATTGTGAATGCTTCTTAAAACTAAAGTAATTCATTTTTTACATAGGGATTTTTAAATACATAAGTTGTACACATTATGTCAATACAATCTTGTTGTGGAATACCAACACCTACTTTATACCATATACACACATATGCTGTCTAATCACGCTTTATACCATATACACACATACGTTGTCTAATCAGTCTTTATACCATATACACACATACTGTCTAATTACCCTTTATACCATACGCACACACTATCTAATCACCATTTATACCATATACACACACACTGTCTAATCACCCTATATACTGTATACACACAGTCTAATCACTCCAGAAACCTACTTTATACCATATACACACACACTGTCTAATCATCCCAGAAACCTACTTTCTACCATATACACACATACACTGTCTAATCATCCATTATACCATATACACACATAAACTGTCTAATCACCCATTATAACATATATACACACAATGTCTAATCACCCCAGAAACCTCCTTTATACCATATACACACATACTGTCTAATTACCCTTTATACCATACGCACACACCATCTAATCACCATTTATACCATATATACACACACTGTCTAATCACCCTATATACTGTACACACACACTGTCTAATCACTCCAGAAACCTACTTTATACCATATACACACATACACTGTCTAATCATCCATTATACCATATACACACATAAACTGTCTAATCACCCATTATAACATATATACACACAATGTCTAATCACCCCAGAAACCTCCTTTATACCATATACACATACACTGTCTAATCATCCCAGAAATCTACTCTATACCATACACATACACTGTCTAATCACCCCAGAAACCTACTTTATACCGTATACACACATACACTGTCTAATCATCCCAGAAATCTACTCTATACCATACACATACACTGTCTAATCACCCCAGAAACCTACTTTATACCGTATACACATACACTGTGTAATCACCCCAGAAACCTACTTTATAACATATACACATACACTGTATAATCATCCCAGAGCAACTCTGTGAAATAGACACACTTTATACCATTCACAGACACTGTCTAATCACCCCAGAAACCTACTTTCTACCATATACACACACACTGTCTAATCATCCCAGAAACCTACTTTCTACCATATACACACATACACTGTCTAATCATCCATTATACCATATACACACATAAACTGTCTAATCACCCATTATAACATATATACACACAATGTCTAATCACCCCAGAAACCTCCTTTATACCATATACACATACACTGTCTAATCATCCCAGAAACCTACTCTATACCACACACATACACTATCTAATCACCCCAGAAATCTACTTTATACCGTATACACACATACACTGTCTAATCATCCCAGAAATCTACTCTATACCATACACATACACTGTCTAATCACCCCAGAAACCTACTTTATACCGTATACACACATACACTGTCTAATCATCCCAGAAATCTACTTTACACCATATACACATACACTGTGTAATCACCACAGAAACCTACTTTATAACATATACACATACACTGTATAATCATCCCAGAGCAACTCTGTGAAATAGACACACTTTATACCATTCACAGACACTGTCTAATCACCCCAGAAACCTACTTTCTACCATATACACATACACTGTCTAATCACCCCAGAACAACTCTGTGAAATAGATACTCTCATTACCCACTTTAAATATATCAGAAAAGTAGCTGAAAAAGATTCTACCGATTAGCCAAAGGTTCAAAACAACCACTACTACTGAGTGGTGATCAGGCTGCAATGGTGCCGTGAGTCACAGAAACAGAAAGAAGGGCACACAGGACATCTGACTGCCATGTACAACTGCTGCATTTACTGGCAGGTACACAAGTCAACACAACTAGCTAAAACGTCACACTTCTCAAGCACTATGTGACCCAAGAACAAATGGAAAACGGCACTGTATCAAAACCAATGCTAATGAGTATTTAGAAATTACACTTCTCCCTCCTAAATTTATGAGACTGCCAACTGAGTAAAAACAAGTTTACATCCACTAAAAACAAAAGCTAAACAAAGTGCTTAGTGTAAAAAAGCAGCTGTCATGGAAGACAGAACAGGAAATGGAAAGGGGCAATGTCTGCAAGATGGAATTCCCATTTTTCCAAATGCCTCATAAGGGAAAGGCTCAAAGAAGGGAAACATGGTGCTACGGTAAACAACGTCTCTTCTACTGTGGGAACAGACAGAAGCAGCGCAGAACAGTTCAATCACTGTGCCGTTCCCATTCCCCCGGCTCAGAGTTTACCTGACACGGAGGCAGGGAGAATAGCTTGGCCCACCAGTCCTGGTTGCAGCAGATTCTGATCAAACTGTCCTGTTAGAACAGAGTTGTTCATGATAAACACATTAGGGTCAGTAGAGGAGGAGTTGAGGAGGTTTACGGGCTGCAATCCTTCCGACGAGCTTCGAGTCACAGGCTTTCTGGCCTTCTTTGGGTCTGGTTTATAATGAAACTGCATGTGTGTCTTCCTTCTACCCGAGGTACGGAAACGCAGCTCACAGTGCGGGCATTTGAAGGGCTTGGCTCCCGTGTGCAGACGCATGTGGACCTTCAGACTTCCCTTCGTGGAGAAGGCGTTGCTGCAGACGTGACAGCTGAAGAGCTTCTGACCTGAGAAAAGCCCAGCCAAGAATCAGCAGAGGCGATGGCAGCCGCGACACTCACACCCACCCCACTCAGCTGTCAATCTGGATGTAAATATGTTGAATCAGTGGATGGAAGTGCTTTAATGAGAATCCCTTTCACCTATAAGATGTTATGGATGTCACAGGCAATTGTTGCAGGAATTTAACAGTATATTATTTACAATTTGAACTCAGCATTTTCACAACCCTTTGAGCTTTATAGTGTTTCTAAACCACTGCATTATTCTGAACCTTGATTGGAATATTTGATTTATATTTATCAGAAGCTAATGGGTGGTATGACTTAACAGCCCAGCTCTGAATTACTGTCACTTTTCTTTAATTTTACAAATGGTACTTTAACATCTCAGCATCTCTCTATCTTCTCTTCTGCCAAACAGGAGCGACCAAAATGCCAGCACAGGTAGGCATCACATGGGAGAATGTGCAAAGGAAAGTTCTATTCTAGGGTCAAAGAGCTGTGTGCCTAGTATCATGTATCTAGTTCCTGAGGCTCTTTTCATGATTACTGGGTATATCAAAGGCCACGAAGGCTCAGAGCACCACGAGCACAGGCTCTACCCTCCAAGAGCCTCTGGGAGCTGAAAAACTTCCTGGCTGGTTTTTCCCCTTTACTGGTCCAGGAACAAACGCTAATTTTTACAGCATGGCGCACACTAGGATCTACAAAGGGACTAGAGCAATCTACTATCCCAATGCCACCCTGGGTTCCTCAGAAATCACACCTCTACTTCAGAATGGAGAAAGAGGAACTAAAAGGTATTTATCCCGAGACTTCTATTTCTAGTCCTTATCCACATAGCCTACACTGAACTCCAAAACCAAGGAAATGATGAAGCAGCGTGTACCAAGTCATCGTGGATGTCACTGGGCACCTGCTGCATGACAGGCCATGCCCTAGGCCTGGGGGCGCAAAGGTAAATGAGGCCGGGCCCTCCATATCCGCAAACAGTTCATTGCATTACACAAGAGAGACAAATACAGGGAGCCTAAAGAAACAACAGAAAAACTGCACACAGGACAGTCATATAAACAAGCTCAGGGATCTGTTTATCTAGCTCCAAATATTAACCCATCAGAAAAGAATCACAGGGTCAGGTAAATGTGTGAAAGTCCATTTGTTCTTGTTGGTTGAATTCTGCTTATAACCAACAATGAAGAATATAAATTGGTCTGATAATCGTAATTCTATGAATCATTATAACAACAGCTCTGCATTCACTGTGCGTTTACCACAGGCCAATCCATTCCTGAGCGTTTACCAAAGGCCAAACACTTTTCCCAGCTATTTAAGTGTCTTAATACTTAAAGCTATTTAAATGTCTGAACTCCCAAAGACAGAGGTACAACTATTAGCCCCATCTTCTGCAGGAGAAACCTGTGGCTGAGAGGAGAACCTTGTCTAGGACCACAGAGCTCACAGGAGGACTACAGGATTCCCAAGCAGGCAGAGGCAGAGCCGGCCTCACCACCGCTAGGATGCCCTGTGCAGAATTCCAGAAGCAAAGGTGCAGACGAGATGAAGATGAGAAAAAGGCCAGGAATACTGGACATTCACTTTTCCCTTTGCAAGATTTTCCCCCCACATAAAAATAATTATGAAATGATAACTGCCATCAGATTTGCTAAGTGCCAGGTTTTACAAAACCTCAACATACTAAATCTCTTTGGCTTAAATGAGACTAAGAGGTAATCTTTTTAACAAAGTTATTTAGGCATGAGTAAGAATATATGACCATTTTTAAGAAAAATGTAACTTTTGAGACCTAATACTTTTTTTCCAACTGAGTAAAAACAAGTTTACATCCACTAAAAACAAAAGCTAAACAAAGTGCTTAGTGTAAAAAAGCAGCTGTCATGGAAGACAGAACAGGAAATGGAAAGGGGCAATGTCTGCAAGATGGAATTCCCATTTTTGGGAAATTGTCATTTGGACAGCTTTCCCTGTGTCACGAATAAAAAAATCTTTCATATCACTTTCTTCATGGTGCTTCATTTTTAAGCTTTCTAATTTGGAAAGTATTATGTATGCAAAATACATAGGAACAAAACATACGAAATGCTATCCTAAGATCTCTACCAATGACACAGGAATGTGCTCCTTACCTGTGTGAGTCTTCACATGGCAATCGAGAGTGGATTTCACAGTAAAACTCTTTCCACATTCATCACATTTGTATGGCTTTTCTCCAGTATGGATTCGAACATGCCTATCCAAAAAGCGTTAATTATAGACGCATTGACAAACAACTTCATGATTTGAAATTTATAACTATATAAATTAAAATTAGGTGTTACGACGTTTTGATTACGTTTGGCCAAGAAAAACTTTAAGCTTCACTCCAAACAAAAAATACAATAAACAAATCCAAATAACAATGAAAATATTTGCAAGACAAATAATAATAGAGATAATTTCTGTAGGGAGGGGAGCAGTGGCTCACGCCTGTAATCCCGACACTGTGGGAGGTTGAGGCGGGCAGATCATCTGAGGTAGGGAGTTCGAGACCAGTCTGGCCAACATGGTAAAATCTCATCTCTACTGAAAATACAAAAATTAGCAGGCCGTGGTGGCAGGCGCCTGTAATCCCAGCTACTCAGGAGGCTAAGACAGGAGAATCGCTTGAACCCAAGAGGCAGAGGTTGTAGTGAGCCCTGATCACGCCACTGCACTTCAGCCTGGGCGACAAAGTGAGACTGTCTCAAAAAAAGAAAGAAAACAATTTCCTTAAAAAACCCAAGAACGCTGACAAATCAGCAGGAAATCCCAAACAATATCAGAGTAGAAAAGTGAGCAATGCACAGAGAGCTTACAGAAGAAATACAAACAGTCTAAAAACATATGCAAAGCTGTTCAACCACACTTAGAACCAAAGAAGAGCAGATGAAAATGACACCCTGTTGGCTGGAGCTGTAGAACAGGCACTCGGAGTCTCTGAAGGACAGAGGCACGAGGCCCTCTGGTGGCCTTTGCCAGACTCTACCCTCACTGAGCCATCAGAGGCACACAGGCTCACAGAAGACAATCACGGCAGCACCCTGCCAGTCATCACACGTGGAAACTCAGTGTTCGTCAGGAGGGGTCTGGTAAAATTAATTTGGTATGCCCATGCGACAGAACCCTGCATTGCCATTAAAAAGAATGAAATAGGTTTATAGATACTGACAAAGAAAAATATCTATGATTCACTGACATGTAAAATTTTAAAAACCAGAATCGTACAACTTAACATTGGTATATGTCCAGACATTTCTGAAAAAAAAAAATACTTAAAAAACTGTTAACAGTGGTTATCTCTGGAGAATAGGACACCCTTCAGTACCGTTTTTTGTTTATCATCACATTTACTCACTGGGAGTCTGAACCTTGAACTTTTTTAAAATGAAGGCTAGGACAAGAAGAAGAAAACGCAGCTATAAGAATGTCCCGCTCTCGGAGTTAGCAGTGAGCCGAGATCACGCCGCTGAACTCCAGCCTGGGCGACAGAGCGAGACTCTGCCTCAAAAAAAAAAAAAAAAAAAAAAGAACGTCCCACTCTTCTGGTCTTTAGCTACAGTCGATGGAGACACGTTTAGCACTTTATGTCGCCTTGGTGGCATCTTGTCTCTGCTAATTGGCTGGCACGCCCCACCCACAGGCAGGTCACAAAGTGCTGTCTCAACACCTCCATGTGACACCCTTGCCAGGCCTGACTTTCTCATCTATGACTCCACCACTAACCCCTACTGGAAAACTCTCTCTCTATCGGTTAGTTCACGAGTTCCTCTAGGCCACATACAACTGCTGGCCAGACTGGACTCCTTCTTATAAACATCCCAAGTTTCCTTAGCTCCTGCTCTCCTTAGTTTAACTTTCTTTTTTTTTTTTTTTTTTTTGAGACGGAGTCTCGCTGTGTCTCCCAGGCTGGAGTGCAGTGGCGTGATCTCGGCTCACTGCAAGCTCCGCCTCCCGGGTTCACGCCATTCTCCTGCCTCAGCCTCCCAAGTAGCTGAGACTACAGGCGCCCGCCACCACGCCCGGCTAGTTTTTTGTATTTTTAGTAGAGACGGGGTTTCACCATGTTAGCCAGGATAGTCTCGATCTCCTGACCTCATGATCCACCCGCCTCGGCCTCCCAAAGTGCTGGGATTACAGGCTTGAGCCACCGCGCCCGGCCAAGTTTAACTTTCTATGTCTTATTCCCAACCTCAGATCACACCATCAACTTAGATTCTACCCTGGAACTTCACTACATGGCTTAACGAGAGCTTGCTATTCAAGGGTCCTGTGGCTGCACCACCCAGTGGGACCTGGGCGCTCTTCCTTCTCCAGTCACCTCCCTCATTGTCACTCTCTAGCTGAACACACCCCGCCGTCCTGCTGTGGTCAAAACACAAAGGCCAGCAGTCAAGGTGTGTGCTCACTAGGGTGGCACTGCCAACCCAGCAGTTCCTTGAAACCACCTACCCTTTCCCTGCAGCACCTGCTGCTGCCCTCTGTAGAATAAAGAGTACAAGGAACACACCCTCTTTGGTTTTCTGAAACATCCTGCAATATTGAAATCTTTGCAGTTTGTTTTACTAAGTTGCTGAATAATTAGTTCTATCTCCTAGAGCAAAACATAAGCATCCCCCTTATATACAGAAACTCTTCTGATTCTTTAGGAGAACACTGATACTTTGGTCTTCCTTTCTCCAGAAAGGAAGGACATTCTGAGAGCCCCTTCTGTTCTTTACCATGGGTCTTGGTTTCCAGATTCTTCATGGTTCTGCTAAACTCGATCTCATGTATCAGCCACTGCTGTTTGGCCAGTTGCCAGTGAGTCTCCCTCCTGTCATGTGATTGTGTCCGGCTCCTCACACTGACTGGCAGGCGTCAGGCGGGAGGGCGCCTGCTGCTCTTCTGCCTGTCCACAAAACTTAGAGCCCTGCCTTCCTCAATGGACAGATTTGTTTTCATTGTTTACTACTATGACAACCATACAGAAATAAGCATAAGCAATCTACAAAGAAAACAGACTTTCTTTTTTTTTTTTTTTTTGAGATGGAGTTTCATTCTTGTTGCCCAGGCTGGAGTGCAATGGCATGATCTCAGCTCACTGCAACCTCCACCTCTTGGGTTCAAGCAATTCTCCTGTCTCAGGCTCCTGAGTAGCTGGGATTACAGGCACCCACCACTGCGCCCAGCTAATTTTATATTTTTTAGTAGAGACTGGGTTTCTCCCTGTTGGTCAGGCTGGTCTCAAACTCCCAACCTCAGGTGATCCTCCTGCCTCGGCCTCCCAAAGTGCTGGGATTACAGGTGTGAGCCACCGTGCACAGCTGAAAACAGACTGTCTAATTAATATTCTGAACGAGCTTACTACAGAGAAGTAATTCAAGCTTAAAACCATACACTCTAGTAAGCAAGCTGCCATCACTCAGGTGACACTGGGTTGAGAAACTAATGGCCCTGCTGCAGTGAAAGTCACCAAAGGAGCAGCTGCCTGCACCTCCAGTCTTCAGAGCAGAACCCGCGCAGCGTAGCCATGCCCTCACCTCACCAGGTCGCTGGGCTTCTTGAAGCTCTTGGGGCAGTATGTGCAGCAGTTGGCATGCTTGGGCTCGTCCTGCAGCTCTGCCTGCTTGTCCCTCAGCTCGCTGATGCGGTCCTTTTCTGCCGCGGACTGCACCAGGACCTTCTCCGACACCGTGGCGCTCTCCTGCGGCCGGATCTTGGCTAACTGGGCTGTCTCCTCCTCTGTGAAAGTGATGACCTCAGGACGAGACTTCCGTGATGCATTTCTGTCAGAATGTTCTTCCTCCTCCTCCATACAAATGTCTAAACAAAATCAAGGAAAAGGGATCAAAAATCTAATGAAGAAAACTTAGGTTATTAGCAAAACAATTAAAACTAAATAGGTATGTACGTAATGAAAATCAATAACTCAACCAAGCTATTTTTATGATGGTAGAGAGTTGCTATATTTTCCCACCTCTATTGAGAAACTTAGGTCACGGAAAGAAAACAGCCAAGTGTACTGGAAAGTAGGGGGCGGAGGATGAACAGAGGTTGGTGAGGAGGTGAAAACATCCACTTAGATAGAAGGAATAAGCTCTAATGTTTGATAGCAGAGTAGGATGATACAGTTAAAAACAATGTATATTTCCAAGCAGCTACAGGAGAGAACTTGAAACGTTCCCATACTTAGAAACTGATAAATACTTAAGGTGATGAATACCCCAAGTACTCTGATTTGATCATTCCACATTCTGTTATTGAAACAAATTATCACATGTGCGTCATAAATATGTACAAATATTATGTAACCAAAAAAAACCAAGTCAAGGGCTTCCCTTAGGAGAGCGATGACCAACATTAGGAAGATGCTCGGATTAAAGACCTGCTTCTACCCCTCCCTGCAAATTCAGGAGTAAGCTTTGAGGCTGATAGTGTCCACACAAGCTACTGGTATTCATAAATACAGATATTAATTTATTCATAAGGGCAAAAAATGAATTACCCTGGGATTTTTAAAAACCAGAAGCCCAAAAATGGGAGACCAAATTAATAAATTAGCAAATGGTCCCCAACTAAAAACAATTACTATAAAGAAGAAAATAAAACTTTAAAAATATATATGGTTGGCCCTCTGTATCTGTGCCTTCCACATCCATAGATTCAACCAACTGCAGTTAGAAAATACAGATATTTTTTCTCTTGTTATTATTCAATAAACAATACGCTATGATGGCTATTTACAACCAGGTGCAGTGACTCACGCCTGTAATCCCACTGCTTTGGGAAGCTGAGATGGAAAGATTGCTTCAGGCCAGGAGTGTGAGACCAGCCTGAGTCACACACCAAGACTCCATCTTTACCAAAAATTTAAAAATTAAACAGGCATGGTGGCACACACCTGTAGCCCCAGCACATTGGGAGGCCAAGTTGGGGCTTGGCACAGAAGTTCAAGACCGCCTAGGCAACAGAGCAAGATCCCGTCTCTACAAAAAAAATTTTTTTTTAATTAGCCAGGCATAGTGGTGAACCTGTAGCCCCAGCTACTCAGGAGCCTGAGGTGGGAGGATTGCTTGAACCCAGGAGTTCAAGGCTGCAGTGAATTACCATTAAGCTATTGTACTCCCGCCTAGGTGACAGAGTGAGACCCTGTCTCTCAAAGAACCCCAAACTATTTACATAGCATTTATATTATATTCGGTATTATAAGTGATCTAGATATGGTTTAAAGTATACAAGAGGATGTGTGTAGGTTACATGCAGATACTACGCTGTTTGGTATCAGGAACTTCAGCATCTGCAGATTTTGGTGTCCTCAGGAGTCGAGGAACCAATCTTCAGCTGATACTGAAAGAGAACTATACGCGTAAGTATTCATTCCTAAATGAAAAATAAGGATGCATTCCAAATGATTAAAAAAAGAATAATAGAGAGGAAAAAAAGTTTGGCTGGGAGCAGGGAAGTCATTATTGTACGACTGACTGAAAAAAACTTACAACTCAACAGAAACACTGAATTGCCAAGTGAACAGTGATTAATTCACCAAATAAGTAAATTTAAAAACCAACTAGATAATTTTTCTTACCATATAAAAGGAAAAAAAGATGAGAGATGGGTGCGGGGGGGAAGAAGATAGAGAGGGGAGCAAACGACAGCGAGGGTGTGGGTTGAGAGAGAAAGTCATGGAAGATAAAGCCAGTGGACTTAATGTCCATCTCACAGAAATTCCAGAAAAAGATACAGCAAACTAAAATTCCACATTATACCAATAAAGCTTGGAATGATCTGAGGGTAGTTTATAGATAGCAGCCCCACCAACACTCATGAGGAAATAAGGAGGTAACTCTGTTAACATTCTTTAAGGAACTGAGAACACAATCAGTATAGCACAGGCTGGAGAGAGACAGAACAACAAAATTAAGCACGATAGACAGACAGCATGAAACAGACAGCAAGTGTTAGAAGCAGGCTAACGTCGCAATAAATGTGAGGGAATTTAACCCCTATCTAAGTCTCTAGGTTTGGGCAAAACAATGCAATTTAACACGTGACTTTTCTCCTATGGACAAGAGTTCTTCTGCAGTTTCCCCCACAATGATCCAAGGAACATAAGACATATAAAGGTGAATCTAAATAAATATGTAGCAGTGAGATGAAGCCCAAACAGAACCCCCAAATTGATGCTAGAATTCAGTAGCATTAGAAGCTTTATTAATTGACAGGAAGGAATATGTAAAGAGGCTTAGAGATTATTTGTATTTGGCTGATAAATTAACACGCTCCAAATGACAGGGTTCTAGAAATAATGCCTGTATGTCCCATAGCCTTTAACTCATTTGAAGGAAAGGGCCATTTTCTTTTTATACTTTATGAAATCTAATGACAGAATTTTTAAAATGGAAAGAAAGGCTTTAGTAAGTATCATCGGACTAAAGAGTTAGAACTACCTCAGTATAACAGGTCAGAAACTTTTATTCCAGAATTATCTACTAAAGAAATGAGGTGCACAGTGGCTCTGGCCATGGTTAAGTCACAGTTTTTGTTACTTTGAGGGAGTTTAGGCTAAAGTTTTACAGACTTATTCCTCAAAACAGAAGAGAAAGGTAGACTACCATAACCCACCGGGGACCCCGGACGGTCTCACTGTGATCTTTCGGTCAGATGGTGGCAAAGCAGACAGAGAGGGCAGTACCTTGAGAGAGGATGATAGGCCACCAGCAGGTCTGACCTCTGATGACAGTCCCCATTTAGCAGCCCTGTCTCCACACAGCCACTGACACAAGATTCACTGACAACACTGCATACCAACTGTGCCAGGACAGGATGGCTGCAGCATAGGCAAGAGCCCAGGCCCACACATACACTCAGACCAGCCATGACCTCCAAGAGTATCAGAACTAACATGGATTTTAAAACGGCAATCTGTGTGCTGGCACAATGTGTCAAAATATAAAATGTGCTCCATTCTTTTTTTTTTTTTTTTTTTTTTGAGACGGACTCTCGCTCTGTCGCCCAGGCTGGAGTGCAGTGGCCGGATCTCAGCTCACTGCAAGCTCCGCCTCCCGGGTTCACGCCATTCTCCTGCCTCAGCCTCCCGAGTAGCTGGGACTACAGGCGCCCGCCACCACGCCCGGCTAGTTTTTTTTGTATTTTTTTAGTAGAGACGGGGTTTCACCGTGTTAGCCAGGATGGTCTCGATCTCCTGACCTCGTGATCCGCCCGTCTCGGCCTCCCAAAGTGCTGGGATTACAGGCGTGAGCCACTGTGCCCAGCTGCTCCATTCTTAACTCTGTAATTTCATTGTGGAACTTACTAAAAAGAAGGTGTCTCTTATAAGCACAAAAAGTATAATCACAAAAATAATACTTAGGATTTTTCCGCTTGGTTTGGGACTTGGGAGAATTAACTTGTCTAATGTTTTGCTGGCTGGTGTACAAAATGAGATTAATCCCTCTATGCAGTGTGTTGTGTCTATTACATGAGACAATGTAATGGTAAGCACAGGTTTTGCCAAGGTTACAGTACTCCATAAATGCTACCACAGTACTCCATAAATGCTACCATTACCATTTCAGTGAAAGACCAGATACTAGCTACACATCCATCAATCCATGAACAGAAAATTATATAATAAAATATGATGGAATTCCATGGAGTCATCTGAGCTGATGTAGATCTGTGTTCAGTAAATTAAATATGCCTATAATAAACTTTAGTAGATGGAAAATTAAGCACGCTACAACACTATTTAGAGCAAGATACCATATTTGTTAAAAAGCATTAAAGTCTCTAACAACATGTGCACGTAAGCATGAAAGGAAGAGCACAGTGTGAGAGCGAATGCTCATTCAGCGTGTGGTGATTTGTAAGAGCAGATGTTTTCTTCATTTCGCCTCTGAATTTTTCTTCCAAGAGCATGTACGGCTTTCCTAATCAGAAAATAAAATTAACTATTAAAAACTCAGGGTGCTACTGAACTTAATCTGTACATAGCCAGGTTAAAATACTCACGGTGATTTGTGAATGGATTTATTCCTAAATTAGCATTGGGTTCATACACTTTGAATCAACAAACGGAAAATACCTCCTCCTTCTGTCTCTCCAGTGGCTGACACAGCAGAGGGGACTGCTTGATGTCTCTTCATGTGCTTTTTACAATGCACTGTAGTTCGGAAACCCTCCTCACAAAACGGACACTTATAAGGCTTCATGCTCATATGTGTGGCCATGTGCCGGGTGAGGCTGCCATTGGTGGTGAAGGAAGCATTGCACACGCTGCAGCTGAACGCCTTCACTCCTACAAGCACGGAAACAGAGAAAAAATGGCTGGAACCAATCCTATTTCATTACCTTAAAACCAGAAGCAGTCAAAACCAAACAAAGATATGTTTAATAAGCCACAACATTATCCTGAGGCTTAGCAGAGTTTGGTTTAAAAAAAAGTAAATCACAAAATTATAGACAGTTTATTTGGTGTGGGTTTCCAATTTTTAGAAATGGGATTGTTTTAAGAACATGGAAGTTAACACAGGACATCTTACTGCCTTCTCTACTGAAATCAGCAGGCTCTGTGAAGCCACAGTCTCCAAAACAAATCAAGTCCTCTCTGCCTTCAGTCTTTTACCTTTAAACTGGCAACATGTGGATTCTACCCCAGAAATGTTTTTTCCAATCCATCTTTTCATCACTTCCACAGCACATGAGGTATATTAGGCATTAAGAACTAGTCTATAAATCTTCTATACAGCTTTATTTTCAAATAAAGTCCCATATAGAAGGCCTTCTCTCCTCTGGACCAATGACACGAAACCAAGTAACCAGCTATTTTCTTCCTATTTCTGTCTTTCTTCCACTGTTCCTTATAAAAGTCATATATTGCTGCTCTCTGGTCCTTCAAAGTACCATATAAATGACTCCCAGCAATCTTTCCAATAACCACTAAAACCACTCCCCAATCATCAACCTATGGACCAGTCAATAAAACTTTTCCTTATTTTGCTTGGCTATATGTTTCTAAGCAGTATATCTTCATTTTCAAATAAAGCCTTATATAAAATATACACTGATATTAAACTTATTATTAATATACTGAATATATTAAAGATAAAATATGTTAAAAATATTTTTAACTGGACACTATGTATCTGATAAAGGTCCAGTAATCAGACTATAAAAACCTCTTACAACTCAATAAAGCAAATAATCCAATTTTAAAATGGGCATAAGATTAGAACAGACATTTCTCAGTGTCTGTGAAAGATGTTTAACTTGATCAGCCATCAGAGAAATGCAAATCAAAGCAAAACCACAATGGCACGTGGGAAGGCTCATGACCATCCACAAGGCCGGTCATGAGAGAAGCAATAATAGCCATTGGCGAGGATGTGGGGAAACCAGAGCCCTCCCACCCTACCGTGGGCTGTCGAATACCACAGCCACAGTGGAAAACAGTTCCATAAACTCAAATGTTTTAACAGAGTTAACATATGACCAAACAATTCCGCTCCTAGGTAGAGCAATGAGCCCATGTCCACACAAAAACTTATATACAAATGTTCACAGCAGGATTACTTATAATAAACAAAATATGGAAATAACCCCAATGTCCATCAACTGATGAATGGATCAATTAAGACGTGGCATATCCTACAATGGAAAGTAATGAGGTTCTGATCCACCTATACAGCACGGATGAAACTTGAGCACACTGTGCTGTGAAAGCAGCAGACACAAAATGCCACATATTTCTATAAAATACCCAGAACAAGCAAACCTCTAAAGACAGAAGTAGATACTGGGCGCCTGAGGTTCTGGGCATTGAGGGGAAATGGGGAGTGACTGTTAATGGGTACAGAGTTCCTTTTATGTGTAACAAAAATGTCCTAAAATTACAGTTTTGATGGTTGCAGAACTCTGCGAACATACTAAAAATCACCGAATTGTACATTTTCAGTGGGTTAATTGAATGGTATATGGATTATATCTCCATAAAACTTTTTTCTTTAAAGGACTAATCTCCAAGTATAAGGCAGACAATGACCTGTGTGAGTCTTCTCGTGAGACTTAAGCACCCCGGAGGAAACAAAGCCACGTCCACAGAGTTTGCACTTGTAGGGCTTCTCCCCGGTGTGCGACCGCACGTGCTGCTTCAGGTGACTGGACTTCTTAAAGCCTTTGTTGCAATAGTCACACCTGCAAACATACAGAACCCAGACCACGTTAATTCATAGCACAATTACAAATACAGCACCTGAGACGGGAAGGAAAGCAAACAAGCTTCACCAACAACCATGAAACATTTAGGCACAACTGTTACAGAACCTAGGTGTGCTCTCCAACATTGAAGAAATTATAAACTATAAAATATTGCTGACAATCATTTGTTAGACCAGATTCTTATAATCTTAAATGTATTACTTTAACAGCAAATCCTGTAACTCCCCAGCAGACATAAATTTGATTAGTTAGAAACTCTCACTAAGCATAACAGGAAGAAAATGTATGCACTCTTTTCTTTAAGTCATTAGACACTGCGAATCCTTCCATCGCCTCTGAGGCAGAATCACTCCTGCATCTAGTCACTCGTAAATGCCAACCCATGTGCTCCTTTGGTTTATAAAATACAAAACAGAGTGTCCTGGAGTTATGCTGAATAACACATCAATATGCAGTACTATTTCCCCTTCAGTTGTTACTGAATAGACTCATGTTATCTTAAGGATTAAAATAATCATAAATTTCAAAACTTCTACTCACATATTATTAAAAGCTTATTGCATTAGTATGTCTCTTTTGTCCATTCTCAAGTTTTAATATCCAGTAAGAAGTTAGCGATGTCCCTACACTATAACCTAAGTCCAGACTGGGTGCCCACATAGAGGCAACTAACTTTCCTCTCAAGTCCAAATTAAACTAAAAGCTGGAAGTGTCTGAATACATTTTGAACATTCACTCTTGTAAATTTGGTTTGGCGGTGGCTCACGCCTGTAATCCCAGCACTTTGGACGGTATATACCTGCTGAGCCAGCGGACGGACATCTAAAAGACATCTAAAAAGCTGTCTTTCTAATTGTGCTGTACCTTGGTACACAGATTGTCATATGTAAAGCACATGAAGAGTCTTGAACTAAAAGGCACAATATAAATTTAAGTAATTTCTGAAAATGGAAAAATAATGACTTAAAACAGTGACGGGAAGCTATAGCAGAGTACTTCAAACAGACAAACTGAAGACTGCTGCATCCAAATCCTGGCCCACTTGCTTATTTGCTGTAAAAAGCTTAGCAAGTTAATCTCTTTTGTCTCAGATCCCTTATTTACAGAATATGGATGACAGTGGAACTGTTTTCAACAGTTTTGAGAGAATGAAATTGCAGAGCCCTTGGAGCAGGGCAAGCACACAGCAGCATCTGTCACTGCAGCATCCGTCGCTGGGAGCCGGCAGCACCATGAGCTGGTCTGTGCAGACAACTACCTGTAAGAGCGCCTGCTCTGGTCCTCGCTGTCCTCCAGAAACTGGGAACCTTGTGCCTGCAGGTCCAGTTCCTCTTGGGATGACTCCTGAATCAAGCGAGTTGTCTAAAATTTAAGAGAAGTATAAAGCAAACTACTTGAATACCTGTGAATAAACATAAAACAACTCAGCAGCTAAGAACTAAGGATAAGAACATTCATAAACTGAGGATTTAAGAGGGAGAAACCCCAAATAGTCCACTGTAATCATTTGGGCCAGAGCAATAATAAAGATCACTCACACAGATTTTATTAAATGAAGATCTATTTATTTTCCATTACCCTACCTTAATACAAAGCTTAATCAACCATAAAACTGATTATTTTATATATCTTAATAAGAGATTCCCCTTCCATCTGCTCTACTCTTATTGACAGCGAATAAAACCCCGCCTTCAGAGAGTATAATATTGTCTCCTCTTGTCACACAAACCAGAGGGTGAGAAGGACATGTTCTCCATCCCCAAGAACGGTACCATGCATGCTTGGAGCAGCCACACTGACCCCATCCCTCCCTGACAGCGGCATTACAACCCACGCTACCACAGCAAGGACGAGCAAAAATCCGGTCAATGTTTTCTAACCACTCTATAACAGACGCACGCTCACACTGAGCAGAGGTAAGCTCCACTGACCTTCAGAAGGCCTGGAGTCACAGGACAGACTGCGAACAGTGGAGTCATCCACCCCTGTGCAGCAACTGCACATTGCTGTAAGCAAGGGCTTGTGTCTCATTTGTTTACCTGACTTCCAGAACCAACTTAGATAAACCACAACAGAACTGGGTTTGCACAGTTTTATTTAGAGAGCTCTGGAGTAAAGTCAGCTGCTAAGAAGTATGTTCTCCACTTCCGAGATTCATCTGCTGCCTGTTTGTAGTTTCTAGCTATGAGAAAAATGTTCTGAAATTTTCACGGGAGGATCCAGCCCTACCACTTGGGCAAAGCTACCAATGGTGGATTTTAAAGAGGGATAACAATTGGTCAATCATTTCTCATCACTATTAAGAAATTTCCAAAAGCAGAAAAATGAAAATAAAAACGAAAATTAAAATGTCTCCAACTAGGCGTAAGAGATAAAATTTTAAATGATGCATTTAAATGTTTTTTAATGTCAGCATTCATTATATTTTCCTTCTAACATGTTTAAAAGTCCACAATTAAAAATGTTTAGGTTTTGTGCCTAAAGCAACATAGTATCTTTCAACGTGTTATTACCTAACACTCTAGTAAATTCTTAGCTTTTAATCACAAACGCAAGGCCACACCATGGCACGGAAACCTTTAAGTAAAATTAAAATGTTTTAAGGAAAAAGAAAGCCCGATGTACTAACACTGAGGATTTCCCAGGTAATGCAGTAACCTTAATGTTACAAGAAGTGAGCACACCTCTTAAAATTTCCCTTAAGGAAATTTTAAATAATCACAGTGAAGAATAAAATAGCACCTGCTAAATACTGCCACATATGCACCCCTCTGTCCATACTCACTACATTCATCCCATCAGAGCTGGGAGCCTGCAGCAAGCTCTGTTGGTGGAAGCTTGTGGAGAGGGCCTGAGACTCAAGTGTGCTGGAATCCTGTAGCTGTTGGACAGGTGGAAACTGAGGCTGCTGATGGTACGTGTCAGTCACTGTAAAACCTGAAATAAATTAGAAAAGAGGAGTTCTACAAAAATACTAAAGTTACATTAAAATGTTTTTAAAAAAGGGTTTATAAATTTAAAATGTCTAAAGAGGCATTTCTATTTTCTGAATTAGAATCAGGACTAGCTGTTATTAGCAAGCTTTAACATTGTTTGCTAACAGGCAGGAGGTTGTGCTCAGCAGACATTACAGCAGCGGAGGCTTTACAGAACCAGCCACCACAAAGTTCTAATTTCTACTCAGCCACCTTTTCTTGGCTGGAAACTACATGTAGAATGGCTGCAAAGGTCACTTTCCAGAAGACCTGAGCAGACCACAAAATAGTATGCATCAACAACAAACACATCTACAATGCATGCAAAAAGTTATCTGGTTTGAAACCATACATTTTAGAAGGGCCTTAAGAGAAAACATGTAAGGTTGTCGTAAAATTAAATTTAACTGAGGTACACTCACAAATTTCATTGAAAACCCACCACTGACCTTGGGGTAGCCCTGCCGGTTCGAAGGACTGTTGCGCAGGGGTCTGCTCTTCAAACTGGTCTATGTGCCCTCGCAGAGGGTCCTGTGGAGCCACAAACCCATCTAAGGATGAGATGCAAAAAGGGGGACTCATACATTTGGAAGTTATTTCACATCTGCAAATCTGCCCAAAAGTACACTTTGGCGAGTTTTCAAATATCAGACACCTTATTTTGAAGAGACAACAGGGATAATTTATATACATCTATATGCTTAAAGCATTCTCTTTGCATTTCTAGAATATCATCCCTGAAAGCCTTTAGCATCTGTCTTAGGCATTATTCCATTAAACAATATTCTAACATGCTATTACATTCCATAATTGTTTAGAACCTTTTTGGGTGTGCATGGTTGCAGGCACCACAGAGTAAGTGTATAATCCTACCCAAAGACTAAATACATTTGAGACATCCATAAAACAAAACAGTAAACTGGTCAGCACATTGTTTGTTGACATGCCTGTGTGAGATAAGAAGCCTGTGCCAGACGCAAGCCAGCTATGCCACTAATCACACAGTCTACAGTTGACCTGACATTATTTTTTGCAGCCAAACTTTACTGATGAAGGAAGCGATGTACTACTTTATATTCTGGTTCAGGAGCCTAATCTCACTGCAGACCAGTCACCAACAGTTCACTGACCTACATTAATCTTTGAATCTACATGGAGTGCACTTTGTAGAATACTAAAGATCACACAGATGTACACTTGAAAGATGTTCTCAATATATTGGGCATAAAAGTAGGTCACAAAATAGTATGCACTGCAAGATCCTATTTGTATAACTCTTTTTTTTTTTGAGATGGAGTCTCACTCACTCTGTTGTCCAGGCTGGAGTGCAGTGGTGCCAGCTCAGCTCACTGCAACCTCCACCTCCCAGGTTCAAGCAATTCTCTTGCCTCAGCCTCCTACGTAGCTGGGATTACAGGTATGCACCACCACACCCAGCTAATTTTTGTAATTTTAGTACAGATAGGGTTTCACCACGGCCAGGTTGGTCTTGAACTGCTGCCCTCTAGTGATCCATCTGCCTTGGCCTCCCAAAGTGCTGAGATTACAGGCGTGAGCCACCACACCCAACCTTATTTATATAATTATATATGCATACCAAACACACACACACACACACACCCCCCTGCATATTTGTATGGAAAAAAAGTGGAAGCACCTATATCAAAATAAGGATGGTAGATTTTGCTGTAGTCCTAAAATTTCAACTACTTCCTAACAAGATTTTGAATATTTCCCAACAAGAAGTCTGATCATTCTGTTTTTGTTTTAAAAAAAAGAACTTCCCCTAAGAAATCTAATAAAATTGAAGAGTAAAAATCTAAGACGACATGGAATGATATCAAATACTCAAATTCAATCTCTCTCACATACAGCACAAATTGTTTTAAAAGTCAGTGATCCACGGGAGACATCAATGGACTGCAATGAGTGGGAAAGGCTGCAAAACTCTGTTGGGATCACTCAAAGTTAAATATCCTGAAACATTTACCTTCATCTGCTTCCAAGGGCTGATCTGTCAACTGCTGGCCCAGCCCTGCTTCCTCTGTGCCCACCACGTGCTGAGGCTCCAGGTCCAACATGGCCTCGGGGTTTGCTGCGACCACCTCGGCCGTCTGCGGCAGCTCGTCGCTCTCGATCTCCACCTGCATCTGAGTGGAGGCCTGCATGCTCTGCTGGTCCACGGTGCTATCGTCTATCGAGGCTGCCTGCTGATGCTGTTGGAGCTGCTGGGCAAGTTCGTATCTTCAGAAAAATTAATGACAGTTCATCAGATTAGATGCTGTCAAAGGTTACTTGCGTGGGATACTACAGTGAAAAAGTTGTCATTGATTAAATAACATTTTTTATTAATGATTTCATTTTGAAGTCATGATGGCAATTCAGATAAAAATGAACACATTAGTAACTCTGAAGAGAGCTCGTTTGCCTCATCTTTAAGTGCTTCCACTGGCTACAAGACACGAGGCACAAACGGAGGATAAAGGACAACACACACCCGAATGCCTAATAGTTTAAAAACATTAAAAAGATGTCTCGTGTTTAAAAGTAAAACTCTCCCAACTCAAGTTCGGCAATGAGTCTAAGTCTTCAGAAAAATAATTGTACTAAATGAGACGACACCTTTATAGACTGCTCTAAATCTGACAACACATGTGGTGCACAGAGAGGCTCCAGCCTCATCACCTACTGTCTCTCACAGCCCGGGCCACAGGCGCTTTATTGGACCAATGATCCAAATGTTGCTGCCAGCAACATTTACACACACAAAGTGTATCCGGCATATATTCATCAAAGTCAGCAATTTCTCTTTCAAAGGAAAAGATGAACAATGAATTCAGCAATGAACTGAGAACTTGAAAAAAAAAAAAGAAAAAGAAAAAAATATCACACAGTTATCTGTCTAACAGGCTGGCTAGTACAAAGAATATCTAAGACAAAGAGCTGGTTGGGCGCGTGGCTCACACCTGTAATCCCAGCACTTTGGGAGGCCGAGGCTGGCAGATCACCTGAGGTCAGGAGTTCAAGGCCAGCCTGGCCAACATGGTGAAACTCCATCTCTACTACAAATACAAAAATTAGCCAGGCACAGGGGTGTGAGCCAGTAATCCCAGATACTCAGGAGGCTGAGGCAGGAGGTTGCAGTGAACCAAAATCGCACCACGGCACTCCAGCCTGGACAACAGAGCGAGACTCCGTCTCAAACAAACAAACAAAAACACCCCCACACACACAAAAAGTGCCGCCTGGTCCCCTCTTCTGCCTCTGCACACACAGACCATACAAGCTGTGTCACAGGCTCTATTCCAGTGTCTTAGTAATCCGCCTACTCAGAATTTCACTCTCAGTTCCAAACAAAATTTTCCCTCTTCGTTTTCTAATATCCAAAATAGACAATTCATAACTACTTTTACTGTGGAAAGGAGAACAAAAATGTGTCGCATGACAGAGACGAGTCAGAAAACGCAGGCCTGCACCTACGCTGTGATGCTTCCACACAGCAGCGCAGTGGCAAGCAGGGGTGTGTATAAGCCACTCTAACCTAAGCACCCGTGTGTCACATGCTAACTGATGGAGGCTTGTTTTCTGTTTGTTTCCTTGGTTGTTTGCTTTTCCCCATAAATTTGACTATAGTAACCTTCTTTACCTATCTTTAGTATATGTGATATTTTGGGAAGTTCCAACGATTCAGACAAAGGAATGAAACCCTCGCTGGATGCTCTCCTTGTAGGCAGACTCCAAGTGCACACAATCTGTAAAAGCAAAGCACTGCAGCTCTGCAACGACAGGCTGATCTGCTTAGTGTCCTCTCAAAGCTCTACACTGATCTCCTACATGTGTCCCTCGAAACTGATGACAAATAATGGCCATGCAATATACCACTTAATAAAGGTGACTCCACAATTATGCCATTGGTCACTGGGTCTGGAAACAAGGGCCTGAACACCCACATTCCCAATACTACCACAAAAAGTACACTGGAAAAGGCTGGCTTCCTAACTAAAAAAGATTTGATTTAAACATTCCACTGAGCAAGCAAGCACCCAAGCTCCATTCTTCTTAGCATGGTAAGCTCTCGGGCCAACTGGGGACCCGTCACCCTGCTACAGCGAGCAGAAACACAAGTATCTTCAACATCCATGTGCCCCCGAGTTCCCCAGTTCCCAAACACATGCAGTGCCCTGCACAGGATTCCCTCCACAAAATGCAGTGAAGTATAACTGGATATGTAATTGACAGGAGTCCACTATATAACACCGCCAATACCACACTCCCTGGGTGGTTTTAAGCAGCAGGTAAATTTCTCAGCTAAGCAATCAATGATGTTGAAATCAAAAATGTCAATTCTGTTGAGGGTGCTTAGGCATTCAGATCAATAATATCAAAAAACACTATCACAGTTAACTTATTCTAATATTTAGGGTTTTGCTTTGTAGGCGACATCCAGGCAGACATATCTGGGTTAAAATGCTGTCTCAAAGCAAATGTTTCAGGGCAGCAACTTTAGGCCTAGTGACTCTCCCTTTCACATCTCCTAAGCTGTGGTCACCCTACCCAGGTTTTACAGTACCACACGGAATTCTGCAGCTTCACAGAAATACTCATCGAATAGGCCCTAGCACTAGTCAGAAATGCATCTCTTCCGGATTACGTCCACATAGAGATGAGCTAGCCTTCCAACCATGTGGAAATATAAGCTAGGCTGAATGAAAAGTTTATGGAATATCTAAAACATGTATCCTTTAAAGTCAACAACACAGAATAATTACCATTCTGATTTGCTCATGACAGGCCTAGAAATCACAGGGTCTTTAAGATTCTCTTTTCTGAAATATTCACTATCTGACTATACTAGATACAGTCCAGCATTTCATCTATCAACTAACAGCTTTAAAAGAGAGCTTTACAGAATATAAACTGCTTCATTATTAAATTAAAAATGAAAATGCTAATGCTTCAGTCTATGGCTCCCATTAGATCCTTAGACACTAATACTTACATTTCTTGAGCCCATATAGTACAAGCTAGAAATAATCATGTAAGAATCAAAGACAATTATTTCCTAAAAACACTCCCCACCATCTACTGGAAATTATAAAGATGATAAAAAGTGACCATTAGAATTACACCCACCTGTGGGTTTTCATGTGCTTTTTGCAATTTAGTGAAGTCTTAAATGTTTTTTGACAATAGGGACACATATAGGGACGAAGGTCGTTGTGGATACCCATGTGTCGCCGTAAGCTGCCACCAGTAGTGAAAGCCCCATTACATATCAGACACTTGAAAGATTTCAGTCCTGTGTGTGTTCGGATGTGTGCTTTGAGCACACCTGCAGAAACAAAGCCTCTTCCACACTGAGAACATTTAAAAGGTTTTTCACCTGTATGGGATCTTAAAAAAAAAAAAAACATATTTTAATGAATAAGTTTCTTATACTTTTATAACGCTCTGTGACTAGAATGCACTCTTGCATTTCGCTTCACTTCATCATCACATTTTTTAAAGCTAAGCAGCAATGCCGGAGCTTTCCACATTTTACAGGTGAGGAAGCCTGAGACTCAAGAGTGCTTAAGCGAATTGCCTCAAGTCACACGACTGAGACGAAGCTAGAAGCCAAGTCTTTTTCTAAGTTCTATACTTTTTTCATGACATCACACTGTCTCTTATGATCAAGGTTTGACTTCCTTTACACTGTGGCTAGTACTAAGAATTCACTTAAACTCCGATAAACACATCTGAAAAACATAAACGGAAGTCTAAAAATAAACCAAATACTTCTTCGATATTTCTTGGAAACTGCAAACATTGAAATTTAATGAGCATATACATAAATTCCAGGGGCAATTTTGTAGAATATTTTAGTCAAGACATTAAAAAATAAAAATATTAATTACCAATAAATGTTTTGGCGTCAAATGAGACATCTTAAATACCAAAAGCTAATGCTACCATCCTAAATACTTCTAGAAGTCATCAGGTCACTAAGTCAGTTTAATTATACTAAATTTCCACCTGTGAATCCGTTACCTTACCTGATGTGTTGTTTAAGGTGGCAAGATTTTTTATATGCACGATGACAGTAAAAACACTTGTATGGTCTATCTGCTTCATTAACAAAATTATTATTAAAATAGCTTTGGAAAAACTGGTTTTTTGGAATGGGCTGGATAAGACCTACAAACCAAAAGAAAAGCAGACATAATTCACTGTCAATGCTAGTAATAAAATTAAATGTCACAAGGCATATGTTTTACCCAGAAGATGAAAATTCTGATGTTAGACTCTAATGTTACAACTATTTTATTTTAATTGTGTTAGGAACTGGCTATTCAAAGAATACCTATGGGGAAACATAATAAATTAATATATTTATAATATAACATTACAAATTAATTTATAAATTAATATAAATATTATAAATACATATTAATGTTCATTTTTTCAACATGAGAAATATCTAGTCACAATTACTTCCTTTGATTCCACAGCCAATTTTTAATGAATTTCTACATTTACTTTCTATATGGGCATTTGTTGACAAAAATTCAGGATAAGCAAGATTTTAATACCTTGTTTATTCAGTATGAATACTGCACACTAGGTACTATAATAAACTGAAAACAAAAGTGACTATAACATGATCTTTTGTTCTACAAAGGTTAGCGTTTTCACAGATATCACTAAAGGGATATCTACAAACAACAAAATTACTAATTTAAATATTTCACATTTTATATACATTTACTAAATAAAGAATTCCTTCAGGTTGACCATCTAATAAATATGACTTGATCAAGCTACTGCATTATATCAGGAATTCAGGACAAACTTAGGGGTAAACTTTCGAATTCCTTAAGAGTCACTTGGAACGCTAAGAGGAAGACGCACACAGTCTTCTATCAGCCTCTATCAGCCTTGGGCTGCTCCTTCTGCCCAGACAAGGAAGCATTGGCCAAGATTCTGTCCTCTGCCCACAGCTCTCCATTCCCAGTCCTCTCTCCTCCCTCAGTTGTACCTTAACTTCTATGCAATGATTAGCATGATGCACCTCTGAACACACTCTGTTTTCCCTGACTTTCCATAAAAATACAGATTCCATTTCAATTTCTTCCCCTAAAATCCACTTCTCCCAGCTTTCCCAGTTGCATGCCTGGAACAGTCTTCTCCTGGTCCCTAAGGCTGGGGAGGTCCGGACTTCTGAGAGTTTCCTTCCCTCTCTTGTACTCGGCATTTGCCAGTCCTGATGATCAACACCACTCCCATGTCTCTTAAACTTGCATCTTCGCTTCTTTTTCAACTGCCACCAATCGCAACAGTGAAACAATTACAAAGCTGGAGGGAATTTGACAGCCCAACCAATTTCACTTAGCTCATTATTAGATTTAAGGAAATATTCCTATGCTTCCTGAAGCTTGCATCACAACCCTGCTTAGTTTTCAAAAAGTATTCAGAACTCTCACTTGTGATATAATCCACACAGCACAACCCTTAAGACTGCCAAGCCTTTTCTCACCTCACAAGCCTTCTGGACAATCAGAGCTGTGCCAAAGACCTCTCTCCCGGCAGCTCTGACACCACCCTGTGCTTGACAGCACAGTCTCACTTTTTCCTAAGAACTCGTTCTGCTCAAAAGAGAAAAATGCAGGCTGGGCATAGTGGCTGAGGCCTGTAATCCCAGCACTTTGGGAGGCCGAGGTGAGTGGATCACCTGAGGTCAGGAGTTCGAGACCAGCCTGGCCAACACGGAGAAACTCCATCTCTACTTAAAGATAAAAATAAAAATACAAAAATTAGCCAGGCATGGTGGCACAGGCCTGTAGTCCTAGTTACTCAGGAAGCTGAGGCAGGAGAATCGCTTGAACCTGGGGGCAGAGGTTGCAGTAAGCCGAGATCGCACCACTGCACTCCAGCCTGGGTGACAGTGAGACTCTGTCTCAAGAAAGGAAAGAAAAAAGAAGAAAAATGCAGGCATCCAGTCCATGCCCACCACCTTCCCTAGGATACACATGCTAGGACACGCAGACCGAATGCCATGCCTGGTTCTCAAAAACAGTCACGGCAGAACCCTGGACGCAGGTTTCCTCTTCTACAGTGCCCTCAGTCAAGGACTCCCTTAGACTAGCACTAGCTTCCTCAATGAGCATTCTACTTTCATTTACTCTCACAACACTATTCTATGCTAAACCTCATCTTACCATGTTTTTATCAAACTCTGTCCCCCAAAGATTGTGACAGCCAAGTCTTTTCTATAGCCTCTAAGGAGCCCAGAGTCTGAGAGAAGAGATGAACACAAATACAAATAACAAAATTAAGCATAAGACAAAGTTACAATATTTTACAATTTACAGTGTGAAACTCCCTCTAGCAATCATTTCCCTCATATGTCTCCATCAGCCTAAACCAAAGAATTCAGCTTCCCCTATCTGGTCTAAGATACAGGCATCTGTGAAGCCAACAAGCAAAATATATCCCATTTTAACCCTGAAACATGTCTGAAGAGTCAAGACTCTTGAGGGATTCAAAAACTTGAAGTCAAGAAACCCATGGGTATATAACTTGATTTATGGCAACCTGAAAGAAGAAACTGGTCTGTTTTTTCATTTTGTAAGCAACCAAAACTGGCCAAGGATATCAAAGTATTCTAAGTTACCAAGGGCGTTTTGATCCCATTCTATGCTCAAAAACAGTTAAATAGCGTAATAATTATAGTTCCTAGGAAGCTTAGTATAATACATATATCAAATTATCAGACTTTTTTTTATTTTTAATTTTTTGAGACAGAGTTTCACTCTTGTTCCCCAGGCTGGAGTGCAGTGGTACAATCTTGGCTTACTGCGACCTCTGCTTCCTGGGTTCAAGCCATTCTCCTGCCTCAGCCTCCTGAGTAGCCGGGATTATTGGTGCCTGCCACCATGCCTGGCTAATTTATGTATTGGTAGTAGAGATAGGGTTTTGCCATGTTGGCCAGGCTGGTCTCAAACTCCTGACCTCAAGTGATCGCCCACCTCGGCCTTCCAAAGTACTAGGATCACAGGCGTGAGCCACTGCGCCCAGCCAGACTGGTGTTTTGGAGAAGATGATCTTTTACTATCTTGTCAATTTGTTGTGTATTTTGGAGTTTTCTATTTATTCTACGGTCAGTTCTGCCAAGTATATTATTCTAGAAAAGATTCATTTTTCTATTTCCTTTTCTATTTCTTCTACAGTCAGTTCTGCCAAGCACATTATTCTAGAAAAGATTCATCAAAATTTTCAAATATATTAGCAAAAAGTTGTAGAGTATTTGCAAACAATTGTTACCTCATTTGTATCTGTGCTTACAACTTCTTTCTCATTCCTAATACTATGTTTTCTCACATTTCTTTATTAGTGACAAGTCATCTATTTTTTCTGTTCATTTTTATAAGTTTTGTAAAACTTCAGTTCACTACAGTTTTGTCTTCTATCTCCAATTCCATTATACGTACTAATTCAGGGGTCCCCAAGCCCCAGGCTGCCTGTTAGGAACCGGTCCACGCAGCAGGAGGTGAATAGCAGGTGAGTGAGCTTTACCACCTGAGCTCTGCCTCCTGTCAGATCTGCGGCATGTTAGATTCTCATAGGAGTGCAAACCCTACTGTGAACTGTGCATGTGAGGAATCTAGGCTGCGCGCTCCTTCTGAGAATCTAACGTCTGATGATCTCAGTGGAACAGTTTTACCCGAAACCATTCCCCTCACCTGATCCCCCATCTGTGGAAAATTTGTCTTCTGCAAAACCAATCCCTGATGACAAAAAGGTTGGGAACTGCTGTATTAATTCCTTTCTGCTACTTTCTTTTAATTTTCCTAGTTTTTTAAGTTAAATATTTTACTTATTTTCAATCTGTCTTATTTTCTAATAATACTCAAAAGTCTTAATTTTTCCTAGGACAGCTTTGATCCATCCAATCTGTTTATATAATACTCATATCTGTAGTATGTAGTATCTGTTTTGAGTCCTTCTTTTCATGTAATGAAATTTTGGATTGCTATTTTATAAGTTTTTCAGTGAACTGTAATCAAAGATTGTATCCTACACAAAATCAACTTCTGAGAATTTACTGAAATTTTTCTGTATCCTAGAATGTGATCAACTTCTGTTTCATGCATAATTAAAAGTGTGTAATTTAAGGCAAAAGGTTCTATAAAGCTATTAAGTAACCCTTTGGATTTGTGTGCTCAAATCTTCAGTTTTAGGTGTTTATTTAAGTTGACCTGTCTAATTGAGGATCTTTCACTACACTTGAGAATTTGAGTACTTCCTTTCTTTGAATTTTTTTGGTTTATATATTTTGATGTTAAACTCTTAGATTCACACAAGTTTATGGCTGTTGATCATCTTATTGGTGGCCCCCAATTTTTAACAATCTAAAATCTCTCTATACAATAATTTGCAATTATTGTAAATAAAGGTTATGCTTTGGAATAAAGGAATTATATTTTGTTTAATATTAATTTTGCTTATAGATTGAATTATCTTTCCCAGGAAAGTAGTGAAATACAGAAACTGCAAAAAAATGTAAATTCACACATTAATAAGTGCTATGGCCTAAATGTTTGTGGTCCCCCAAAATTCATGTAGTAAGAGGTAGGACCTTTGGGAGGACATAGCCAGAAGGCACCATCTGTGAGGAAGAGAGACCTCACTAGACACTCAATCTGCCAGCACCATGACCTTGGACTTCCCAGCCTCCAGACCTGTGAGAAGTAAACTTCTAGTATTTATAAGCTACACAGTGAGTGGTATTTTTGATTCAGGAGCTCAAACAAATTAAGACAATGAGGTTTCTTAAGTTTTGTTCTAGCACTGACAAACATAATTTTTCTGAAGATTCTAACAAGCAGTGTTTTCTTTCTAGATCGTTAACAAAATCATAGTTTGGGTTGATTATAATAACACTGAACCTAAAAAGAAAAGCAGGCAGATTTTTCTTTTCCTTTTTAATTCAAAGATTAAAGTAAACCAAATAATCTGTAACACAGCACAAAGAACCTAAGGATGAAAACAACAACGTGCACTGTGTGTTTCACATAAAAACCACTTGTCATTTTTGATGGTTCCACTGAGGTAGCAATGTTTCTTCAATGAGGACTTACACACTACTGTTTTCACTTACACATTATTTGTCTCTAATCCAAGAAAACAATTTGAGCAGTAGTTTGGATACAACTTAGATTTTAATCTTGATTGTAAAACATACTACCCCATAGAGCAAAACAAGGCTTAACACAGACTTCATTAATACTACGCCTAAAAAACTATTTAACTACACAGACCATAATGTGCATACACAATTCACAAAATACCAAAGAAAATAGTACTCGATAAATTGTAAAGACATCCTACAATCCATCTTACCTAAGTCAGTTATGAGAATTGGTTCCTGCAAAGGAATGTCAGGGACTGGAACGTTCGTCTTGCCAACACGAACCTTTGCAGGTTTACGCTGGTGCCTCATTTTCCTTAATTCCGTATGTTTAAAGTGGGAAGCAATGTGAGTCTTCCTATGGCCCGAGGTTCGAAATTTTTTGTCACAGTGAGGACAAGCAAAAGGTCTAACTCCTAATAAAAATGAAATTACGTTTTAGAATTATTTCCAGAAATTACATCTCAACAGCAAATGCCAACATAAAATGTTAGTACTTCCAATACTGATTTGCACCTTCAATTTATTAAGCCATGCTTATAATTTAATGGATATTGTATATTATTTTCCCTTGTTTGCATACAGTGCATATTATAGATATTAAGGCACGTAATGAGAGCATTTTAAGTTAAAAAAGAACATTTCGTATCTTTAGGACAAAGTCTTACATTGTAAAATATGGATAGTAGTTCTTAAGGACTTTACAGTATGTAAGGATGCTCTCTCTCTTAAGTCATCATCTGTAAAGTGGCTTAAGGACACCTGCCTCCAGGGCTGCTGCTGAGATTACTTAAGCTAATGTTTAAACAGCATTTAGCAATGTCTCACATTTTGCAAATAAACAGTAAATAGTAGTTGTCACTGATTGTAAATGATGATAATAGTGCTAATATCTTAATGCTCCTCTCACTACTGTGCCCCGTTTCTAAAGAACATCTCCTTGTTTTACAATTTTAGTAGCAAATGAAAATGTAAATTCCAAAGAAACACATACAACAAAATTGAGTAACTTCAGCTTTGTCAAATACTCATCCACATTTTCAGCCCAGAGAAGGATCCCTGAGGAAATTTGGGAGATATTGCCAATGAGTACAGGGTTTCTTTGCAGGGTGATAAAAACGTTCCAAAATCAGACAGTGGTGTAGGGTGTACAATTCAGAATTGTACACATTAAAATGGTAAATACTATGATATGTAAATTACATCTCAATAAATATGTCGTTAACAAAATGGAGCTCCATAATGAAAGATTTCACACCTTAACACTGATTAGAAAGCCTCAATACAAACAGGTCCCTGGTCCTCCCCCAGCCCAGCTACAGTCTTCAGGTCTTCCCAGATCAAACGTAGATTACACGTTGTGTCCTCAGAAAGGCTCACTCAGTCTAAATCTAAATCTGATCCGGACAGAAGTCTCTTTTCAACCTCTGTAATTCTACCTTCATTTATAAGTGTTGCTTGTTTTTAATGCCTCCCCCAGCAAATCCTTAGCTCCATGGAGATCAAGGTTGCACCTGTTTTCTTTACCTGTAGATACCTCATGCCCAGCCTATAGAAGAGACTCAACAAGTGCTGATGAAAAGACAGAAATGCATCCTCCAAGTAGTCAATTATTGCTCCTCCAGGTGCTGCGACTCAATACCTTCTCAGCACCTGTGTGCAGTACCTATTGGCAGTTCCTGTGTGTGGCACTGCATTTGGTACCACGTGTGGTACTTGTGTGTGGTACTGTGTTTGGTACTGTATGCACTACTTGTGTGCAGTACTGTGTTTGGTACTGTGGGCAGTGCCTATATACGGTACTGTGTTTGGTACTGTGCATGATGCCTGAGTGCAGTACTGTTTGGTACTGTGTGCAGTACCTGTGTGCAGTACCTGTGTGCAGTACCTGTGGGCAGCACTGTGTTTGGTACCTAAGTGCAGTACTGTGTGTGTGGTACTATATGCAGTACTGTGTGTGGTACTGTATGCAGTCCCTGTGGGCAGTACTCGTGTGTAGTACTGTGTTTAGTACTATATGCAGTACCTGTGTGCAGTACTGTGTTTGGTACTCTACGTACTACTTGTGTGCAGTACTGTTTGGTACTGTGTGAGGTGCCTATATGTGGTACTGTGTTTGGTACTGTGCATGATGCCTGTGTGCAGTACTGTTTGGTACTGTATGTGGTACCTGTGTGCAGTACTGTGTTTGGTACTGTGTGCATTACCAGTGGGCAGTACTGTTTGGTACCTGTGTGCAGTACTATGTTTGGTACTGTGTTTGGTACCGAAGTGCAGTACTGTCTGTGGTACTGTGTGCAGTCCCTGTGGGCAGTACCTGTCTGCAGCACTATGTTGGGTATTGTGTGTAGTACCTGTGGGCAGTACTGTTTGGTACCTGTGTGCAGTACTGTGTTTGGTGCCTAAGTGCGGTACTGTGTATGTGGTACTGTGTGCGTACTGTGCATGACACTGTATACAGTGTCTGTGGGCAGTAAGTACTTGTGTATACTATGTTTAGTACTGTGTTGGGTACTGTATGCAGTACTGTGTTTGGTACTATGTGTGGTGCCTGTGCACATTACCTGTGCATGGTAGTGTTCAGTACTGTATTGGTTACTGTGTGCAGTACTGTGCTTGGTACTACGTGCAGTAGCTGTGTGCAGTACCTATGCACAGTACTGTGTGGTCCCTGTGGCCAGTACCTGTGTGGGTGCAGCACTGCAAGCCATACCTGTGTGCAGTACCTGTGTGCTGTACTGTGTTTGGTACTGTGTGTGGTCCCTGTGGGCAGTACCTATGTGAGTGCAGCTCTGCAGGCTGTACCTGTGTGCAGTACTCTGTTTCGTACTGTGTGCAGTACTCTGTTTGGTACTGCACATGATGCCTGTGAGCAGTACTGTTTGGTACTGTGTGCGGTACTCGTGTGCAGTACTGTGTTTGGTACTATGCTTGGTACCTGTGTGCAGTACCTGTGTTTGGCACCATGTGTGATCTCTGTGGGCAGTGCCTGTGTGGGTACAGCACTGCAGGCTGTACTTGTGTGTGGTACTGTGGTAGCTGTGTGCGATACCTGTATTTAGTATTGTGTTTGGTACGTGTGTGCAGTACTGTGTTTGGTACTGTGTTTGACACTGAGTTTAGTACCTGTGTGCAGTACCTGTATTTGGTACTGTGTGTGGTCCCTGTGGGCAATGCCTGTGTGTGTGCAGCATGGCAGGCTGTACTTGTGTGCGGTACTGTGTTTGGTACTTGTGTGCAGTACCTGTATTTAGTACTGTGTTTGATACTGAGTTTAGTACCTGTGTGCAGAACCTGTGTTTGGTACCGTGTGTAGTCCCCGTGGGCAATGCCTGTGTGTGTGCAGCATGGCAGGCTGTACTTGTGTGTGGTACTTGTTTGGTACTTGTGTGCGGTACCTGTATTTAGTACTGTGTTTGGTACTGTGTTTGATACTGAGTTTAGTACCTGTGTGCAGAACCTGTGTTTGGTACCGTGTGTGGTCCCCGTGGGCAATGCCTGTATGTGTGTGCAGCACTGCAGGCTGTACTTGTGTGTGGTACTGTGTTTGGTACCTGTGTGCAGTACCTGTATTTAGTACTGTGTTTGGTACTGTGTTTGATACTGAGTTTAGTACCTGTGTGCAGAACCTGTGTTTGGTACCATGTGTGGTCCCCGTGGGCAATGCCTGTGTGGGTGCAGCACTGCAGGCTGTATTTGTGTGTGGTACTGTGTTTGGTACCTGTGTGTGGTACCTGTATTTAGTACTGTTTGGTACTGTGCTTGGTACTGAGTTTAGTACCTGTGTGCAGTACCTGTGTTTGGTACCGTGTGTGGTCCCCGTGGGCAATGCCTGTGTGTGTGCAGCACTGCAGGCTGTACTTGTGTGTGGTACTGTGTTTGGTACCTGTGTGCAGTACCTGTATTTAGTACTGTGTTTGGTACTGTGTTTGATACTGAGTTTAGTACCTGTGTGCAGAACCTGTATTTGGTACCGTGTGTGGTCCCCGTGGGCAATGCCTGTGTGGGTGCAGCACTGCAGGCTGTATTTGTGTGTGGTACTGTGTTTGGTACCTGTGTGTGGTACCTGTATTTAGTACTGTTTGGTACTGTGCTTGGTACTGAGTTTAGTACCTGTGTGCAGTACCTGTGTTTGCTACTGTGTGCAGTCCCTGTGGCCAGGGCCCATGTCATTGCAGCATGTGGGCCATAGTTGCGTGTGGTACTGTGTCTGGTACCTGCCTTTGGTACTTGTGTGCAGTCTCTGTGGGCAGTACCAGTGTGGGTACAGCACTATGGGCCATACCTCTGTGCGATACTGTGTGCAGTCCTTGAGGACAGTGAGCGGTACCTGTGCAAAGTGCTGTGTTGGGTACTATGTGCAGTACCTGTGTTTGGTACTTCTGGGCAGTGCCTGTGAGGGGCAGCACTGTGGGCCATACCTGTGAGCAGTACTGTGTTCAGTACTATGTGCAGTACTGTGTGCAGTCCCTGTGGGCAATACTTATGTGCAGCACCTGTACACAGTGCTGTGTTGGGTACTGTGTGCAGTACTGCACAGTTCCTGTGGGCAATACTTATGTGCAGTACCTGTACACAGTGCTGTGTTGGGTACTATGTGCAGTACTGTGTGCAGTCCCTGTGGGCAATACTTATGTGCAGTACCTGTACACAGTGCTGTGTTGGGTACTGTGTGCAGTACTGCACAGTTCCTGTGGGCAATACTTATGTGCAGTACCTGTACACAGTGCTGTGTTGGGTACTGTGTGCAGTACTGCACAGTTCCTGTGGGCAGTACTTGTGTGCAGTACCTGTGCACAGTGCTGTGTGGGGTACTGTGTGCAGTACTGCACAGTTCCTGTGGGCAGTACTTGTGTGCAGTACCTGTGCACAGTGCTGTGTGGGGTACTGTGTGTGGTATCTGGGTTTGGTACCTGTGGGCAGTACCTATGTGGGTGCAGCACTGCGGCCCACACCTATGCGCAGTAATGTGTGTGATACTTTGTGCAATCCCTGTGGGCAGTACTTGTGTGTAGTACCTATGCGCCTACTGTGTGCCATACCTGCGTTTGGTACATGTGCGCAGTACTGTGTGCCGCCCCAGTGGCCAGTGCCCATGTGGGCCCAGCCCTGAGGCCGTACCTGTGTGCAGGCGGATGTGCACCTTGAGGCTGCCCGAGGTGGAGAAGCTCTTCATGCAGTACTGGCACTTGAACGCCTTGATGCCGGTGTGCGTCTTGATGTGGGCTGTCAGCGTGCTCTTCACCGCGAAGGCGCGGAAGCACTGCGGGCACTTGAAGGGCTTCTCGTGGGTGTGGATGCGGATGTGGCGCACCAGGTCGCTGGGCTTGCGGAACTCCTTGGCGCAGTAGGGACACACGTGCCAGCGCACGCCGTTCTCTTCGCGGATGGAGCCTGCGAAGGGAGAGGACACGTCCTGCTCGGCCTGGACGCCCCGCCCAGTGTCGGGTCCAGGGCCCCCTGCGGTCCCTATGGAAAGCTGCACGCACGATCAGTTATGGGAAAGCTTGGAATTCCCAGGATCACTGACATTATCGAGGGCTATGAGTTAATCTCGCTGAAACCCCTAACAGTCGGGGAAAACACAATTCACAGTGTCTGAGAAAGAGCGCCCGCTGAGAAGGTGATCGATTCTGTAGGTCCAGCAGCACCAGGACACAGTCGGCTCCCTCTCAATGAGAATGAAAGTAGATGGGATCGAATGACCCCATGCTTAACGCAGGGAACGGGAAGAGAAGGAATGACGCTGGAATAAGTATTTATTGGGCCTACTGGATATCACCAATAAAAAATAATAGAAATGCAAATATTAAGAAATGGTAAATTCATATGCTATAAAAGGAAATTTGTAAATAGTTAAGACAAATAGTATGTATCAATTAATGATGAAATGTAAGTGGATCTGTCTCATTCAATTTTCAATCAAGTTTAAAACTATTTCTAATAGAAAAAGAATCACAAATTGATGGAAATATAGTTAAGTATACCTGTCCCTCTGTTTTCAGCAGGAAACAGTGCCAAGACCCCAGTGGATGCCTGAAAGCCCAGATAGTAGGGAACCCTATGTACACTACGTCTTTCCATCTGAGAACCAAGCCAGCTACTGAGTGGCAAATGCAGCAGCATGAATGCGTGGGACAAAGGGATGACCTGTGTCTCCCTCACCCCTCTCGGGACGGAGCAGGACAGTGGACGGGGAAATGGTAAGCAATTTACAGCTTATGAACTGTTTATTTCTGGAATTTTCTGTTTAATATTTTTGAGAATTTGGTTGAATGCAGGTAACTAAAACTTAGAATCACTTTATTTTTAAAAATTTTGATGAGATTTATTCATCTGAAATTAAGGTAGCATCTACAGTGACTATACAGATAACTCACATAAAGAATCCACATGAAATCAGAAAGATTTTGGCCATTTTAATAAAATGAACATTTTAAGTAAAGTTTATTTAACTGTGTCTGTACCAACACAGTTTTCTTAGGGAAAAAGAAAACCTGTTTCCTTCTCTCTTATCACGAAATATAAGGAACTCTCCATATATGCAAGTAAATCTGTAAAGACAGAAAACATACTTTCTCGAATACAATATTCTTTGCAAGAAAATTCACATAAAAAAGAAAGGTGGGCTGGGTGCAGTGGCTCACGGCCATAATCCCAACACTCCGGGAGGCTAAGGCAGACAGATAGCTGGAGCTCAGTAGTTTGAGATCAGCATGGGCAACATGGCAAAATTCTGTCTCTACAGAAACATTTTAAAATAATTAGCTGGGTGTGGTGGTGCATGCCTGTGGTCCCACATACTCAGGAGGCTGAGGTGGAAGGATGACTTGAGCCCAGGACGCAGGAGTTGCGGTGGGCTATGATTGTACCACTGCACTCCGGCCTGGGTGACAGAGCCAGACCCTGTCTCAAAGAGAAAAAAGGAAAGAAAGAAAGGTAGAAAAAAAGAATGAAAAATAATACATTTTTTAAACACAGTGACAGAATGTAAATAAAAACAAACAAAGGCACAGACACAAATCACAGGGGTAAATATGGACAAGGAAATAAGGGAACTGGTTTTAAAAGGTGAGACATTTGTGGTGATAGTGCATAAAGATATCTAAAATTTAAGACTGCTTAAAATTAATAGGTAAAAATTAATTCAGAAATATGCATAATTACCTAAAGGTCTTATCATGACAAATCAAAAATGCAAGGTATAAAAAGGTATGAGAGACTATATCTACTAGTGAAAATTAGGACACCATTCCCCAGAAATCAGATTTTTTTCCAAACCAAAATGAAACTATAGCTCAAGTTACGCAGAATGACATAATCTAAATCTGCTACCAGGTTCTAATATCTGGGAATAGACTAGAACAGAGACTATGAACTGGAAGTCCTGAAGCTGTCTCCAAATCTGGCCTGCATATGTTTTGTTTCACCCACACAATGTTAAAAAAGAAAATGGAATCCAGATCCCCAACTCTGACAAATGGAAAGATCCGGAAAGCTAGATCTGCAATCCCACATGGCAAGCTTTCCTGGAGTTGGGCAGTAGCTTTCCTCTTCAAATAGTAAGGCCAGGTGCGGTGGCTCACGCCTGTAATCCCAGCACTTTGGGAGGCCGAGATGGGTGGATCACCTTAAGTCGGGAGTTTGAAACCAGCCTGACCAACATGAAGAAATCCCGTCTCTACTAAAAATACAAAATTTGCTGGGCATGGTGGCACATGCCTGTAATCCCAGCTACTCGGGAGGCTGAGGCAGGAGAATCACTTGAATCTGGGAGGCAGAGGTTATGGTGAGCCAAGATTGTACCATTGCACTCCAGCCTGGGCAACAAGAGCAAAACTCCGTCTCAATAAGTATACATATAAAAGATTAAATCAAAGATTTAGTTTAAAACATTAAATTATGACCAAGCACAGTGGCTCATGACTGTAATACCAGCATTTTGGGAGGCCAAGGCAGGAGGACTGCTCCAGGCCAGGAGTTCAAGACCAGTCTGGGCAATATAGCAAGACTCTGTCTCTACAAAAATAAAAATAACAAAATTAGCCAGGTGTGGTGGTGCATACCTATAGTCCTAACTACTCGGGAGGCTGAGGCAGGAGGATCGCTTCAGCCTGGGAGGTCGAGGATGCAGTGAGCTATGATCGTGACACTGCACTGCAGTCTGGGCAACAAAGTGAGACCCTGTCTCAAAAAAAAAAAAACCTATTAAATTATAAAAGTCAGATATAAGAGAAGTGATCCATAATGTCTGTGATGAAGTCTAAATATCACCCAAGCCCAAAGTCATTAAACATTGACAAACTTAGCTATACATATATATAAATTTCTCCCCAGTTAAAAGTTTTTCAGCTCAAAAAGGTAAACAAATTAGAAACAAAAGTACAACTGACCCTTGAACAACTCGGAGGTTAGGGGCACTGACCCCCGATGCAGTTTAAAATCTGCCTATAGGATACCCCAAAAACTTAACTATCAATAGCCTCCTGTTGACCAGAAGACTTGCCAGTAACATCAACAGTTTACCCATATTTTGTATCTTATATATATTATATACTGTAATCTTACAATCAAGCTAGAGAAAAAATGTTATTCAGAAAAGCATAAAGAAGAGAAAATACATCTCCGATTCATTAAGTGGAAGTGGTTTTCCTCTCTGTCTACATGTTGAGTGGGCTGAGGAAGTGGGGGGTCTTGTTCTCTCGGGGTGGTAGAGGCGGAATAAAACCTGCATAAGTGGACCTTTGAGTTCAAATTTGTGTTTTCTAGGAGTAAACTGTATCTCACAAATATAGGTCACAAAATACTATCATCTTTAATACCTATGGACAAAAGAAGTCAAGAGTTAGTCTTATAGGAAAATACAGGTACTCTTTAACATGAAAAGCTCTCAACCTTACTCCCTGTAAGAAAAATGCAAATTCAACATACAGCAAGATACCATTTTCTAACCTATCAGATGACTAGAAAAAGTCCCCAAATTTTGATAATTTCTTGAAAAGGCTGTGGGGAAACAGGTGCTCCAACAATTGCTCCTAGGAGGTAAATCTACATGACTACATGAAAGTTAACTGTTTATCAAAACTTACTCCTTTTCACCAAAAGGAAAGTAACTGTTTACAAAATCCTTTTCATTTGTTATCAAGTACATTACTGATACCAATGATAAAATTTCAACAAGGTCAGTACAGTGGACAATAGTTCTGGTCCATTTTAAGTTCCTGATATTGATGATTTTACTATGATTATGTACAAGGATGTCCTCGATTTTAGGAAATAGACACTAAAGTATCTACAGTTAAAAAGGCATTATATCTACAAGTCACTCTTAGTAAATTCAGGAAAAATAGAGGTAAACAGCAAAAACAAATGTAGTAAAATGTTAACATTTGGGGGAATATGGATGAAGGGTATATGGGAATTCCTTGTATTGTTTTGAAACATTTCCGCTGAGACTGAAATTATTCTAAAACTGAAATGTCCTTACAGATAAACGTACATGTGTGAAATGATGCAGCTACACTCATGGCCACTGCAGCATCATTCATGTTAGCAAATGGCTGCAAATTGGTTAAATTACGATACATTCACAAAATGAAACACTATTCAAGTATTTTGAAAAATAAGATATCAAGTGAAAAAAAGTAACCTGAAAAATATAATCACATTATATTATACTTCTAGAAGGAAGCCACTAGTCCTCCTGGAAAACAATCACACAGATGCCTGTGCTTGTTTAAAAGACACACAAGACAGCAGTGGTGAGCTTCCCGGGGCGGGGGCGGGGGGGGGCAGAAGGCCCCTCACAGGAGTTCTGTGTACGCAACTGTGTCTTTTGAATTGTGTGGCATGAGCATGTTTCACCTGTTTGAAAATAATTTTAAAACACATATATTCATTAAGCACCTATTATTGGTCAGGTACCACCATGCTATCCACTTTACATGGATCCTGCCATTTGTTTCTCTTTCATTTATTCTATCCTTAGTTCCACCTTACAGATGCGAAGCTGACAGCTTCAAAGTTAACTGACTTGCCCAGGGCCAGATGGCCAGTGAAGTCCATGCGATCCTAGCACCTAAGTGCAGTTTTCACAAGGAGGCCTGTCTTCCCAGTGCTACTTCAAGCACAGCATGACAAGTGCCAATTGCCATGCCAGGCATCAAAAAGTATCTGCCCTGGAACGGACTGTGGTCTAGGGGAGAAGCGGGCAGGGCAGTGTAACCAACCGTGTATGGCAGAGCATCAGAGGTGCCAAGACAGATGTGTGCATGGACGCACACCAGGAATGCAAAGACAATGCTGATTACTTCCGCAGGAGAAGGCTCAGAAACTTCTGCAGAAATAAGGTGGCCCTGTGGGTGAGCTTCGAAGGCAGATAGTTGCCAAGAAGGACTCAGCCTGAGGTACATTTATCAGATAAAAGCAATAGCAAAAGCCAGATGTGAAGGTGAGTCCCAGAAACTTCTAGTTCAATATGGCTGGGGTAAAGGATGTCTGGTGGGACTAGCAAGAGTCAGAAGTGCAGGCAGGGCTAAATTACAGAAAGCTTCCATGCTGCAGAAAGTTTCTTGGCAGGAGAGAAAAAAAGCCCAGACGTGTTCTCTTCAGTCTTCGGTTAGCTCCCATGCAAGAGAGGGTGCCACGGGCCATCCAGTCAGCTTCATCTCCAGCATTAACTGGGCCATCAGGAGGACGAGGATGACCAAAGAGGAAGGCCACTGGCCAGACACGGGTAGGGTAGGCAGGCAGGGGCAATGTAGTAACCAGAAAGACATCTGTGGGTTCTTCTGTGGGATCAGAGAGCACCTACTGTAATCAGAACATTCCAAGTAGAGCACCTGGGATGGATGTGCCTGCTCTTTGGGGGCAAAATCCAAATGCTGGTTCCAACAAAGGACCCTGGCCTGCTGGGAGCATCGAAAGATCCCCCAGATGCCTGACAGGTACATACAGAAGGTCTAGCCCAGAAGACAGTCATGGTGACACAAAGTCTTTCTGCTTTCAAGGACCAGAACATCAAATATTCAGAAGTAACTACTATCCAACAACTAATTAGAGAGGGACTCGTATCTCAGTGTCACACACAAATGCAGACTCCCCAGCCAGAGAAGACCTTTACGTGAAATACAACAGCCCGAGTCACCTTCTTGACTTTTGTTACAGAATATCTCACTGCACAGCCTAAGTGTGTGTGTGTGTGTTTTGAGACGGAGTCTCGCTGTCACCCAGGCTGGAGTGCACAATCTCAGCTCACTGCAAGCTCCGCCTCCTGGGTTCACGCCATTCTCCTGCCTCAGCCTCCCAAGTAGCTGGGACTACAGGCGCCCGCCACCGCGCCTGGCTAGTTTTTTTGTATTTTTAGTAGAGATGGGGTTTCACCATATTAGCCAGGATGGTCTCAATCTCCTGACCTTGTAATCTGCCTGCCTCAGCCTCCCAAAGTGCTGGGATTACAGGTGTGAGCCACCGCACCTAGCATTTGTTTGTTTTTTATGTTTTTGTTTGTTTGTTTTAAAAAAAACACCCTCTCAGTAGCAGACCTACTAGAACACTGGGAACACTTCATTCAAACCTGGTGGAACCACAGCCAAAAATCTTACCAAATAATCAGTACACAAATCAGAAGTGACAGGTCAGTGCTGGGTCTCGGGGCTTCACACAAAAGCCTCTGACATGGTTTGGCTCTGTGTCCCCACCCAAATCTCACCTTGAATGCTAATAATCCCCACATGTCATGGGAGGGTCCTGGTGGGAGGTAACTGAATCATGGGGGTGGGTTTCTCCTATGCTGTTCTCTTGACAGTGAGTAAGTCTGATGGGGTCTGATGGTTTTATAAACGGTAGTTACCCTACACATGCCTCTCCTGTAGCCGTGTAAGATGTGACCGCCATGATTGTGAGGCCTCCCCAGCCATGTGGAACTATGAGTCAATTAAACCTCTTTCCTTTATAGATTACCCAGTCTCTGGTGGTCTTTATTACAAGCATGAGAACAGACTAACACAGCCTCTTACATAAACCTGGCCCTCAACTAATGACAGATTTATAGATATGCTGCTAGGACTGGGCCAACAGAAGCATGCAACTGGATATCTGAAACTGTAAATCGAGGAACGGATCCTGCTGATGAAATGGAGCTAGTAGAATCTTTTTATTTATTTATTTATTTCTGTATTTAGACATGGAGTCTCACTCTGTCACCCAGGCTGGAGTGCAGTGGTATGATCGCAGCTCACTGCAACCTCTGCCTCCTAGGTTCAAGCCATTCTCCTTCCTCAGCCTCCTGAGTAGGTGGGACTACAGGTGCGCACCATCACACCCAGCTAATTTTTGTATTTTTAGTAGAGGCAGGTTTCACCATGTTGGCCAGGCTGGTCTCGAACTCCTGACCTCAGGAGATCCATCCACCTTGGCCTCCCAAAGTGCAGGGATTACAGGTGTGAGCCACCATGCCTGGCCAGTAGAATCTTTTTAACAAATACTACAGTCTGCTGGGTTTTTCAGCACTGACCAGGAAGATGATGTTGATTTTCTGGCCAGGTTTTCTTGGCTGGTCACAGGAAAGAGACAGTCACTGAGAGTTAGCTGGACTACATGAATTAAGAATGGGAATATCAAGATGCTCAAGAGGCACTAGGAGCTGCTGAAACAAGGGTGGCACCGATGCTGAGGTGACCAGCTCTTGACAACAGGACCTCCTCTAAGATACTGGCTTTTGCTGTGATTATGTTCAGATTTTGAAACATCTTAGAGTGCTCTCAGATCAGTAGAAGGCTGGCACAGCAGCAATCATGTTAGTTGTCACAAAGGAACTTATGATGAAGACCATATCTTTGAAAATGAGAGTAACGATGAAGCCATGTTTGTCAACGATAAAAAAACAACAGAAGTTACTGTTGGACCAGCCAGCTCAAGCTTCACCAGTTACTGCTGGCTCCTGCGCAGTTTATATTTCGACACCGCAGCACTGGCAGGCTACACGGTTTATAGATGCTGCAGGAGCAGCAAGCTTGCTACAGAAATTGGCAGAAGCTCCTCCAAGATCGCATGGTGCCTCCTTCTCAGGTGCTGGTTCAATGGCTAGTGCTATGCAAATATGACACAGCTGTTGGTAATGCCAGGAGTAAACTCTTATCAGCATAGATCTGTGACATGAGTTTTTCGGAACTTGTCAGACAGGAAAGTTCCTCACAGCTGAACCTCAACACATTCCGTGGGTATTAATTGCTTTCTTAGATCACAGGGGGTCTGCAACACTGTAGTGCAAAAGCATGCAGCAGAACTGCTTAGCAGTTCTTCAGATTTGTCAGATCTCTCAAGAAACAATGAATCCTTTCATTGAGGATATTCTGAATAGAACAGAAGACTTATCAGGGCTTTCTCCACTGAGAAGCGTTAGCAGTCCTTACTGAAGAACAATCAACTATTTGTTTATGAGACAGCTGGAGTACCAATTATGGACAGCAAACACCCATCAAAAAGGAAGCAAACATTAACTGAGGAATCCGTGGACTCCACTGATGGACAAATTTAAACTTCTGTTAGGAACACTGATGCTGACAGCAGAGGAAGAAAGGGCAACATCTATAACAGACTGCCTCAACCATGCTGCTGGACTTGCCAGAGCAGCAAGCAGCCTGGGGAATGGCATGGCTGTTCCGAGGCTCTAAGCTGTTTACAGATACTCTCATCGGCCCTCAGCTGTGCCTCACAGAAGGATATGCTCAGAAGCAGAGTTCCCATGTTCCTCCTCATTGCATGATTACTTGCCTGGAGGAAGAAGTCCTTCTATTCCTCTTGTCTGCTCAGACACGTGCTCAAAGACTACCAAGGAAGAGACCCCCAGCAACTCATTCCTTTTAGCAAGCAGATTACAGCCAAGCCTAAGACACAGGTATCCCCATTTTATGACAGATGCTCATGCCTCTGCTCATGCAGTTGTTGAAGAATTGCTCTGACCAGCAGAAGAAAACCACCAGTCTGCTGCTGAGAAAGGCAGATGCTGCGGAGGAGTTACTTTGCCTCCCTTCTGTCAGTCACAGGCAGTGGAATGAGTGAAGGTACAGAGAACAGAGAATGAGTGCTGGTTACTTTCTCACAGGAGCAGCTGAATATCCAGATCCAAGTGCACAGAAATAGGTTTTGTCCTTCAAAGTTGAGAACCTCAGGGAGGTTCAGAGGGACTATGGAATTTCTTGCTCCTGTTTATAAGTGCATTGCCCCCATGTGGTTCCCAGAACCTTGAAAACAAATCTCTGTCCTGGCAGGTGCACAAACAGTGCTGGCTGATGTGGTTACACAGCGACACTGAGAACAGTGCATCTCAGATGCAGCCCAGGATGCACTGAGCATCTTCACCAAGGAAACCTGCCCTCCTCACATGCTGCCCTAGAAATGATTTAGGACTTTTATCAAGTGCTTCAGCAGCCTGAAGCTAAAGCTTTACAAGAATTATTTAAAGTACTCTTCCAGGGAGGAAACCCTAAGGACTGCATCTCCTTGGGTCTACTTCACAATGAGAATTCCAGTTAATAATTTAGGGGGAAAAAAACCATTTTTGTGTGCCATTCACACTAGCATTTTTAACACTGCTTTGGGCTTACTGCAGTACACTTACTGAGGATTTTCTGATATGAGGTCTGTTGCACTCATGGATGCAGACCCCACAGAGAAGGAGAAGGGCTACCTGCACTTAACTTTTACGCAATTATAAAAATCAAATTTATCTGAGCTGTAAGCACTTGGCAGACCACAAACCACAAAAGAAGAACATGGGAGAAGGTTTGTTACAGGGAATTTTAAAAAGCACATTTGCAGAGATAATGATTTTAAAAAGCAGATGAGTCTAAGAGCCACACCATCCTGGAGCCCGTGGACTGAAACAGGACAGCAGGACACCAGTCAATTACAGACCAGTACAGTATATCGAAGTTCACAGCGATGACCCCAGGTCATCAAGAAGTGGCTAAGTTCACAAGATCACACTCTGATCTAAGAAGGTAAAGTATGCAACGACTTTTAGAAAAGTTTCCATACACAATAGTTTCACTATACCATACCATTTTCATCCTTAAAGGAATCAATCATCAGCTTTCCAGAATACCATTCACCATGATTTCTAGATAGCCAGTATTTCACCACAATAAATGTCTTTTTTTTTTTTTTTTTTTTTGAGACAGAGTCTCACACTGTTGCCAGGGCTAGAGTCCAATGGCATGATCTCGGCTCACTGCAAACTCCGCCTCCCGGGTTCAAGCGATTATCCTGCCTCAGCCTTCCGAGTAGCTGAGATTATAGGTGCCTGCTACCACACCCAGCTAATTTTTTGTATTTTTAATAGAGATGGGGTTTCACTATGTTGGCCAGGTTGGTCTCGAACTCCTGACCTCGTGATCCACCTGCCTTGGCCTCCCAAAGTGCTGGGATTACAGGCATGAGCCACTGCACCCAGTCATAAATTTCAAACTTTACTAAAAATTTACAATGATTTATGTGTCACAAGTTGTATGACAACTATAAAAGCATTGTTAAATTTTTACTATAACTTCTTCAAACAAAGCAAATCCCGCCAAAAACATTCAATCTGATAAAAGTGAATAAATCAAAAGCAACAATTTTACATGGTGGAGTATGCGTAACTTAGGAACATAATGAAGGTTAGTTATAAGCAATTAATGCTATGACTTATGAGACAAGAGTAGTTTTCCTCATGGTCTTTCTAAGGTATCAAATGATATTCCATCCTTGGAGAGGCATTTTCAGATATAATCACTATGTTAAAAGTGCACTGGTCATTGAAAAGTTTTAATTAAAAGGAACATCTTTAAATAGAAACATGTTCCCAGGCTAAGAGTGGTAGCTCATGCCTGTAATCCCAGCATTTTGGGAGGCTGGGGCAAGAGGATCACTTGAGGCCAGGAGTTTAAGACCAGCCTGAGCAACATAGCAAGACCTCAGCTCTGCAAAAAAAAAAAGTTTTTCACTAGCCATATGTGGTGGCACATGCCTGCAGTCCCAGCTACTCAGGAGGTTGAGGCAGGAGGATTACTTGAGCCCAGGAGTTCAAGGCTACAGTGAGCTATAATCGCACCACTGTACTGTAGCCTGGACAACACAGCAAGACCCAGTCTCAAAAAAAAAAAAAAAAAAAAGTCCCCATGGTTTTCTCATAACACAAAAACAAAAACAGAAACAAAATAAAACAAAAAAAAGCACTGGCTCCAACTTGTACTAGGGATCCCATGAATGTAATGGGTAATTATTAGAACTGCATGCACTTGCTCAGTATTCTACATGTGTATTTTATTGATTCAAATAGTCCAGAAATTACCTAATCGTTATCAACTCTGTAAACACAGCACTCCAAACTAGAACACCGTACAGGAAGGTTTCCTGCAATTCCATGTGGAATTCCTCGGCTAGCGCTTGGTGCAGGGAGAAAGCTGCTTCCAGCACATGCGGGTGAAGGTCTGGAAGGAGCAGCACAGGGTGGCGCTCACCTTCTCGGTCTAAGGATCATGGCTATGTGGTACTTTCAGGAAGGAGAAGGTCTGACATGGCTCCTCACTCAGTGGCTTGCTGCCCAGGTGAAAGCATCTAATTTAGCACAATAAGTAGAGACAGTGGCCCATGGGGCTCAGGCGGGCACTCGCACACAGGTAATAAATCTGCATCAGATGATCAGGAACACATAACACAACTGTAACCTGGAAGGCTACCACACAGCTAATCAAAATACATGGAAATGGCTCCTGTTTCCCTTTCTTGCCCTGCTAGATACCAGGAAACTGCGTGGGAGAAACTGCTTAGATTCCAGCATCCTGCCTTTCACCTGGGGAGAAGAAGGCCAGATCAAGGGGAAGAAGAGCAGGACTTGTGTTGTTTGAGAAACAAGAACTTCACAATCATGTTATAAATAAGAAAATGTATTCTAGGAAAGAAGTGTTAACAGAAATGGCAATGTTATTCCATGCTTTGTTGCAAGAATGCACTTGTTCCCCAAGACACCTGGGAAAGGTTTTTACAGGAACAGTTTTGCCAAAAAGACAAGAATCTATCTTTTTCAAGAAAGATGTAGTAAATTCCTGCTCCTGCAGAAAGAGCCATATTGAGCACTGTGGAGTGTTCAGAAATGAAAAGGCTGTATTCCCAGCCAGAAAGAGCTTATTACCTAGAAGGGACAGTAGACTGCATCTGTGCACAATTAACATGAGAAAATGCAAGAATCCTAAACACTCTAAGTGCTGTGGGAGATAGGACAAGGAAAAGCACCTCTCAGAGTCCGTCCATGAGGAGGAGCACTGAAGATGCTTGAATGACGGAGCACTAAAGATGCTTGAATGATGGCCAAGATTTGACAGAGACCAGAGGGAGAGGGAAAAGGAAGGCATCCTTGCTGCAGAAAGCTGCAGAAAGCATGATGTGCAGAAACACAGGGACGCCTAGAAACAGTAGGAATCCAGTTTCAGTATGATGTATAGTAAGTTTGTGCCTAGAAGCACAGAGGGAGGAAGGATTGGAAATGCAGGCTGGACAGGTAATAGGATACTCAGGAGCCAAGAAATGGATCTTGGAGTGGAACGGGAAAGGGTGAGGTGTGGAGGAGGGAGCTGTGCTGCAGGGGTCCTTTGAAGAAGAAGAGGAAAGGACTAGAAAGAAAAAACTAGGAACATGTTTCTAGAATCACATGACTGGATGCCAGAAGCACCAAGGGCGAGAATAACTGAAGCAAAGCCATGGATCTCAGTGGAGAGGAGGCACCTAAGCAGAGCAGAGACAGAACAGTCAGAGACAACAAGCTTTCAAGCCCCGGCGAGGAGTCAGGACAAACTGAATACAGGAAAGAAGCTAGGTTAAGGAGAAGAGATAAATTTAAGAAATGTTATGGCTGTTATTTTTATTTTTAAATACCAACCAACTACAGCTAGCTACAAAACATTCAACAAACATATCCTATCACCTTCAGAGGAAAAAAGAAGGGCATATTTCTTAAAAACCAGAAATATGCTATCCCAATGTCTAAACTTTAAAGTTTAGCAAAATTACCAGGTAGAAATGGTGATTTCTTCTTTATCATTTTTTTTTCTTTTTTATCCAGTTTCTCCGGGCTTTCCTGTTCTTTTTCTTGCTCTGCATCTGTAGGGTCCGTCTGCTCATTTGAAACGCTGGAAACATCTGGGTTTTGAACCTGTGGTGCAGAGGTCTTGGCATGGCTGGAGTCATTAGGATGTGCTGCAACTGGAATTGAAGACAGCCCACTGTTTTCTAAGGCTTGCTAAGACAGAACAAAACTAAAAGGTTAGAAGATAACGATGGCCCAAATCTGCCTACCAAAATCAATCACAAAGCTTTACCTATAGAATTCTAATTCCACTCCAAGAAACAAGAATCTACAATTCCAAGTAATCACTTAGCAGTGAGGCTTCCAACCCTTTCAGGCTGTAACATCTTTTCTGATATATGACATTCTGCCCCCACCCAAAGTAATATAAGCATTTATATTTCTAATTAAAATTTATTTGACTTTCAGGAATCTTACCTCACACAACTTTGGTTGTCTCTAAATAAATTTGGGAATCCCTATCTGAAGGCTTTTGAGTTACACTGGGCTTAACTTTAAGGTATCGGCTATAGAACGACACCCTGAGATTCCTCATACCCCTGGCCAGCTCTTCCCCATGAAGGTATAGGAGGAAGGTTAAACAAGTAACAGAGAGACAGGAGGAGAAGGCAGGCCCCCTCTTTTTAGAAGCGAAGAGCTAGTGTGAAGTAGCGGTGGACTAGAAGGCTGGGGGCTCTGTGCTCCTGCCCCACCCCTCTCCCACATGTGTAGGTGCTGCCCACACACCTGAGAGAAGGCCAGGCAGTATGAACGCTCTCAGAATTGTCGACACCCATGACTGTCTCCAAATTATAAACCAGAACCTCAAGAAAGAACAAAATACTTTTTCCACCTCTGTCAACATAAATAGATACAACTTCTGAAAAGGCTGTTCTTTTCAAGTAAGTTCATTTACAGAAAAAAAAATAAAAGTTTATGATTTTTTTAATGTATAGATGAATAAATCATTTGAATGTTGTGCCGTCCATAAGCAATTAAGTAGGCATATTAATTTCTTTCAGTTCAGGCACATTTTTCATGAGGATACCCTGACTCTGACAAGTCCTACAGATTTATTTCTCAATTATCATCCCTGGTTTCTGACCCAGCACGAGCGCGTAAGCCTCACACCGCAGGGAAGCATGCTTCACCTGTAAAATGTCCTGGTTGATGCCCACTGTGATGCTCAGCTGCTGCCCAGGCTGCGGGGACTGCCCTGACTCCACCGGCCCCGGCTCTGAGAGCTCCAGGAGCTGCTGGATGACGTCGCTCACTGCCTGGGAGCTTGGCTGGCTTGAGGCTGACGTGGCTTGGGCTTCTGTCTGTTGAAGAGGTAACGTCTGAAAGAGTGTGGCCTGAAACACAGAAACATTTTCATTAAAAATACAATTTTGCTCTTCAATTTAAAAAGGAAAATTAAAAAAAAAAAAAAAAGGCAATACCCTCCTTAAGGGTGTTAAAATCTAAAAGTATCCTAACACATAAATTTTAAATATCATGTCTCACTGATTCTTGTGTTTGGCACGATATTGGCTCTTAACATACACAATAAATTGTTCTAATGCAATTTTTTACAGTTTTTTCAAGTGGGCAGTAGAGACTCAAGATGGCAGATTGAGCGCACGAACCCTCACCTTCCTGTTAGCTCATAAAATTGAAGTGAAGGAATTTTAAAAATATCAAGTTATACAAATTTAAAAAGTAGGAAAGAAACCACTGCAGTCAAAATAATTCAACACATTTGTGAAAAATTCTTCCTGCAGGGAGACTGGAGGAATAAATGCACGGTAATGCTACAGCCAAGAAAACTTAAGTCAGAGGAAAGGGCTGTGATGGGAGAGCCAGTCCCACCCTGCAGGGCTTGGGAATCCAAAACGTCCCACCCAGAAGAGGACGGATGGCAGGGAAACTACCCGTACAACACTGTGCGGGTAGGGACAGGACACTCTACCTTTGTCAAAACCCATAGAATGGACAACTCTGAGAGTGAACCCTGACAGAAACTACGGACTTTGGTTAATAATAGTAATATATCCACATTCATTCACCAGTTGTAACAAATGTACCCGACCAATGTACCATGTCAGAAATGGGGGAAACTGAGCATGAGAGCAAGAGGGTATATATGGTAGATCTCTGCACTTTCTGCCGAAATTGTCTGTAAATCCAAAACTGCCCTAAAATTCAAGTCTGTCAATTTAGAAAATAAAAATAAAAACAGAACAAAAAGTATTAGGACCAAAAATGAACGCCCCTGTCTTCCTCCACGGAGGAAGTGGCAGACAGGCACGCACTTTGAGGCAAAAAAAAAAAAAGAGGAATCTCTAAATATCTTTTATCGCTAAAAAAGATAAAAAAGAATAAATGACCTGGGAAGAACTAGGGCACCTTTTGTGGCACTAAATTCCCAGACTAAGTATAAGTCTTTTGTGTTCTGCCACCAGGGTCCCGTGAAGGGCTGGTTCCCCTGGCCACTCACACTCAGTGACCCCTGGATCAACAAGCACCATCCACGTGTCAACAGTTCACACACAGGCTAGTGCTGCCCTTTCCTAAAACACAAACAGGCAACCAAAGATGATGAGGTAGGCCCAGGAGAGAGAAGGGGAGATGACCCCAGGCAAGTAACTCAATGAGCACAAAAAACTTTTTAAAACAGAATGCTTATTGGATTTCAGAAAAAGTGCATCAAACAAGAAAAAAAAAACTCATGAAAAAGAAACAATCAGATCATCACAAAGCAGAGCTCTCAGAAATTAAAAATCTTACTTAAAAAAAAAAAAATCAAAAGAGTCATAAGATAAAGCTGAGGAGACGTCTCCAGGCCAGGCCTGGTGGCTCATGCCTGTAATCTCAGGGCTTTGGGAGGTTGAGGTGGGAGGATCGCTTGAGGCCAGAAGTTTGGACCAGCTTGGGCAACATAGTGAGACCTTGTCTCTACAAAAAATTTAAAAATTAGTCGAGCATGGTGGCATGCACCTGTAGTGCCAAGTACTCGAGAGGCTGAGACAGGAGGATTACTTGAGCCCAGGAGTTCAAGGTTACATTGAGCTATAATCACGCCACTGCACTCCAGCCTGGCTGACAGACAAAAAAACCTCAGGGCTGAAAAAGGCCAAGAGTTAGAAAATGTGAAAGGTAAAATAAGAGACACGTAGAGTCAATCCTGGCAACTGGACACTGATTCCTAGAGCGTCCTGAAAAAGAATATATATAATTTAACTTCTAATGTTCTTACCTGCCCAAATAAGAGTATAAGGTAAGGGAGATTCCAGGTTTCTAAATCCCTATAACTACATTTCTTTCTATTGAGAATATAAATGTTTAAAATGATCTGGACTATTATTCCAGATTATTCACTACATCTATGTTTTGATTTGCATATTGCCAAAGGAAATGATGAAAATTAATATTCGGTTGATTTACACAACATTAAAAATTTTATTTAAAAAAATTCAGACCAAAATACAATGTTGAAGACATAATTAGTGGACTCTAACTATTCTCCAGCTTTATAATTCATTTTACAACATTCTATCTGGTCAAGAATAAACTGAGGAACCATCCCACACTGCAAATATTATGAAAAAAGAAAAGAAAAAACAAACACTAAAGGTAAACCTAATGTTTAAAAACTAAGTATTAATTAGACTTATTTTCCATACTGGTAGGAGGCAACTGTTGACATAACACAACCAAGTAACTGCATTCATAAGCATACATTAAAACTTCCGACACTTGTATTTAATGTCTACTACTATTAAGATACCATAGTTGATGCTTAAATTTTACCATTTATTAATCTGTTGAGAGGCTAGTGCAGTACAAGTAACTAAATGAGGCTGAGATAAGATGCCTACAGAAAAAATAAGTGTGTATGTCCCTGCGTATGTGTGTGTGTGTGTGTATGTGTGTATGTGTGTGTGTGTATGCGTGTGTGTGTATGCGTGTGTGTGTGTGTGTATGTGTGTGTGTGTATGTGTGTGTGTGTATGTGTGTGTGTGTATGTGTGTGTGTATGTGTGTGTGTGTATGTGTGTGTGTGTGTATGTGTGTGTGTGTATGTGTGTATGTGTGTGTGTGTATGCGTGTGTGTGTATGCGTGTGCGCACGCGCGCACCTGTCTACACAGTCTCTCTGTGTGTAGGCATATGTATTTAGAGTCATATAATTTTTAACCACATGTACTGAAAAATATAATTTAGTTTCAAAAGTCCAAAGACTTGGGAAAAAGTATCACTGCCACATAAGAAAAGAGAAATATTACCTACAAAGGATAATTAATTCTTAAATTATAACGTAAAGACAAAGAATATTCAATAATCATCAATAACATTGTAGAAATTATTTCACAAATTAATGATTACAGTTTGTCTTATTTTTACAGATTCAGATGACAGTCTGAATCAAAGTCATCTAATTCTCAAATTTAAAAAGATTGACTTTAATTCTTTAAAAATTTGCACCTTTTCTCCATATAAAAAATTTTCATAGCAACTTTCCACTACTAAATGTTCAATTGTAAAGGTCATATTGAAAATGACAGATTTTAGTTTAAAAAGAAGTTCTTCCAAATTACTAAACTTACCGTTAAAACATGAGCAGTCTCTGTGGAACTTGTTGAATTCTGTGGCCCACCCATGTGCATCTTGCTGATATGCGTGTTTAAGCTGCCTAAACTTTTAAATACACAACTACATTCTGTACAGTTATAGGTAGGACCATTCTTGACCTTAAAGAATAAAAAAGAAAAAAATGATGTTTCACAATTAATTGTTAAATTTAAACATTTAAATTATGGCAAATCATAATTTACCATTCCATTCAAAATGACAGAAATAATCTAACCCTTCAACATTACCTTTTTTCTTTTAAATTAGATAGTTCTAGAATCAATGACCCAACTCTTTAAACAATATTGCCGGTATAAGATGAATTGAAATTTCAGTCTTTTCTAAAAAGTAGAAATTATTCAAGAGTGAGAAAACACATTTTTCAATTATTGTAATTTAATAAAAACAAACTGTCAGGCATAAGATGTTCTCGGTTTTTTAAACAGCTGAATACAATGTTCAATAGTGAAGGCCAGACAGTTATATATAAATACATACTACACCAAATATGCTTTCAGATGGCCAAAACCACAGAGGTTAGGAAAGACGGTCATAATGATATATGAACTTTTCATCAATTTTGATATTCTGTATCAACAACTAATTTTCTTTTTTGTGAGATGCTCTGTCGCCCAGGCTGGAGTGTAGTAGCGCGATCTTGGTTCACTGCAACCTCTACCTCCCAGGTCAAGTGATTCTTCTGCCTCAGCCTCCCGAGTAGCTGGGATTACAAGCGCCTGCCACCGTGCCCAGCTAATTTTTGTATTTTAGTAGAGATGCGGTTTTGCCATATTGGCCAGGCTGGTCTCGAACTCCTGACCTCAGGTGATCCACCTGCCTCGGCCTCCCAAAGTCCTGGGATTACAGACGTGAGCCATCACACGTCTAACAACTAATTTTGGCCTAACAACTAATTTTAAAACTATGATAAATCCAGAAACTATGGAAACCAGTAAAATGAGTAAGAACAGCTATGAACAGAGAAAATATCTAAAATATTATTTCTCATTACTAAAACCCAGTGTTAGTTACTGTAGAACTATGAAGGCTAGCTTGAAAACTCATTGGCCCCCTCTGAACTTGAGTAAGACTTCCATTCTGTTTCTGGTACCTAAGAAGCAAATTTAGATTCCTCACAGGACTGGATAATATTTACAAACCAACTTTTAGAGGCTGTTTCTGGAACAACCCATTCTAGTACAGGTCCAAGAGCACCTCTCAGTGGCAACAGGCAAGTCTCTGGGCCCTTTAGTATAGGGGGAGTTTTCTACACTCAAGAGTACTAGCAAGTACCTCACAAGGCTGCTCTAAGGTTCCAGTGAGGTATGTCTGTGTGCTACACAAATACACGATCCTTCCTATGCAATCATCTTCACCCAGAGGCAACACCACAAGAATGACTTACAACAGCCCAAATGTATTCTTCTGAAATCTAAAGGTAACCTCAGTACCTCACTAATACTGACATGCCTTCCTAATGTCTCTGGGTCTTAGATATGAAAATGATTAACTCATTGAACATGGAACTCTGAATCTGTTCATAAAACTACGTGAGATGTGCAGGAGTTTTTTCTCAGTTTAGATTCTCTTTTTCATTTTAGACATTCTGTTTATCTAAGATCAAAGACAGCTTCTACTTGTTTTTATTAAATTTGGATAGTGAGTGTTAACTCTAAGTTCACTTCAGTGTTAGTTAAGGTATTACTCTAAGGAAAAAATTAAGAGATACACATTTGCTCTTAAGAATATGATAGTTTTTGTTCTGCAAAATCGTTTCATAGGATATATTGATCCATGATATAAGTATTTGTGTTGTTTAAATATTTCTTTGTATTCACAATTAGAATATAAATCAATAAGTCATGACGGTTAGTTAGAGCAAAGGTTGACCTGCTTTACAGAAATACTTGCAGAGGATCTACACAACAGTATGCTCTGCAGACAACAGAAAATTACCATGGGAAATCACCATTTTCGTCGAAAGCGTGGACAAGCAGCATGGAAGGAAATGAACAAAGCAGGTCTCTGTCCAAGAGGGAATGGACATGTACCATATGAGCTCTGTAGTATTAGCAGTTAGAAAAACACTTTTTTCCCAATTTTATTTCTTACCTTTTAATTTCTTACACTTGCCTGTGTTTCAAGTTTGCTAAAGGGATGAAATACATTATTGAGAACGATGGACTATAACTAACAAAGGTATTAGAATTATTTTCAAATATTTATTCACCAAAGCCACGCTGTCAGCAAGAAGACAAAAAGAGAGTAGTTTATATTTCTTCCACATGTAATAAACCAAAAAAATTCCCACGTATGTATTTTCTAAAACAGGGTCTGCTCGGCACAAAATCAATCTGCATTTTTAAAAATGGAAAATAATTTCTCAGGTCCGTTTTTAACCCAAAAGATACCTACTGTCCCCTGAGAAATACTGCTTATGCCCCCAACCCATGTTTACCTCTGAGTGGACTCGCTGCACATGCGACTGAAGATTCCCTTTCTGAGAGAAGGCGGCAGGACAGAAGGCACAGGCGTGGGGCTTTTCACCTGTGTGCTTGATCATGTGGGTCTGCAGTGCCCCCTTCTGGTTAAAAGCTTTTCCACATTCACTACATTTAAACGGCCTTTCGCCTAGAGAGGGAGAAAAATGATCAAAATATAATTTCATATTGTATGGGCATCTTACGGATTAAAAAGAACAACATTGAAGTTACCCAAACCTATCCCTCTGGCCAGAATGTCTCCCCAGAACTCTACATGCATATATACAAGTGTCTACTTTAAATCTCAAAATTAACACGTCAAAACCGCACTTGTCCATCTCCCAAACTGTTCCACCTGCGGGCTTCATCAGGCAATGCCGTCTTTCCAGGGGATCAGCAAAAAACCTTGGAGTCATCCGTATCTTTGGTTTCTCTCACGTTTCACACTCAATAATAACTTCAAAATACAGCCAGAGCAGCCCTGCTTCCTGTCTAAACCACCACCCCAGGCTAAGGCACTCTCCCATCACTCAAAGCTTCTGAAACCACCTCCAACTTGACTCCCTGCTTCCACCCTGGCCCCCTCCTAGGCTGCTCTCAAAACAACAGACACAATGACCCTCTTGAAGTCCGAGCAAGTCACTTGTCTGCTTAAAATCCTCAAAGGCTTCCAAATCCCCCCCAGAGTAAAATCAAAGTTCTTCTAATACTCAGCAGAGGAGGTGCCAGTGCTGTGGTTCCCCCACCGGCTGTTGTCAGCTCCCCTGCCCCTGCTCTCTCACTCCCTCTACCCACTCCTGCCACCGCCCTCAGACACACCAGGCAGGTTTCCACTTCTGGGCCTCTGAAATCCACCACCTGGGTGGTTCTCCCCCAAGTATCCCCAAGACTTGCTCTCTCAGAATCTTCAGGCCTTTACTCAAATTCCCCTTTGCACTGAGCACTTTCCAGTCCATTCTATTTAACATTAAAATCTCCCGTCTTCCCTGGGAACCCCTGGCCCCGTTCTCTGCTTGATTTTTCTGCAGACTTCTCGGCATTTGACCTTTTACATTTTACTCAATGTTCATCTCCCCTCCCTAGAATGCATGCTCCAAGAAGGCAAGCGCTTGTGCACTGCAGCTCTTCAGCACCTAGAACAGGGCCTCGTGCACACCAGCACACAGTACAGATCTGATGAATGAAGGAATGAGCGAAAAGACAAAATCGAGTTAGGTAAGAGCCTAACTGCAAGGCTACTTAAATTTCTAGTCTTACTAAATTTTCACTCCCTAAGAAACCAAAAGCAGCTGAGTTCATAGTAACATCAGATCTCTGCTTCTCTGAACAGCTTTAGGGTTAAATAAGTGAATGAGATATAACAAGCTTGGGGACAGTACACAAATGGGAAACAACCCTGCTTTAACTCAGAGGGGCAAGGGTGTGAAAGAGGAGGACAGGCAGTCAGGAGGCACGGTGAGAGTGTGGCCCGGTCACGGCACTGCCCGTATGGGGACAGGACAAGAGGACAGGCAGGCAGGAGGCACAGTGAGAGTGCGGCCCAGTCACAGCACTGCCCGCATGGGGACAGGAGACGAGGACAGGCAGGCAGGCAGGAGGCACAGTGAGAGTGCGGCCCAGTCACAGCACTGCCCGCATGGGGACAGGAGAGGAGGACAGGCAGGCAGGCAGGAGGCACAGTGAGAGTGTGCCCTGGTCATGGCACTGCCTGCATGGGGACAGGAGAGGAGGGCAGGTGGGCAGGAGGCACAGCGAGAGTGTGGTCCGGTCACAGCACTGCCTGTGAGGAGACACCCTTCCTGTTCTAGATGACGATGCTGCAATGTACTCAGCCTCCTTTGGACAGGAGTTCTGCTGGGTCACACACAGTCCAGGCATGGCCAGTAGGATTCTGGTCACCCCCCCCCCACATCATCACACACCCTGCGAGGCACAGCCATTGGAAGACCAAGCCCAGAACACAGAACTGCCTGAACGGCAAGCGGCCACTCCCTGCTACCTCCACCCGGGCCCGCCAGCCTCCTGTTTAAACCACACCGGCCTATGTGACTCCTGGGGCTGGGACCTGCTGCTCTCTCCAGGCAGCTCACAAGCCAACTGGAGCAACAGTGACATATGCTTCAAGTTCAGTGCAGAAGAGTACACATCACAGAATCCCAGAATGACACAAAGTATGTGATTCTACACGCCTGTGTCTCTCTAGGAGTGAGAGTATGCTTATGATGTATGGATATTTATGTATGTGTAGAAAATATCTAACGGGGTAGATATCAAACTGTTAAAGGTAAATGACATCTGAGAAGTGAACACGAGAAGGATTTGCTTTACTTTTTACTTTATCTCTACTTTGGGTAAAGTTTATAACATTTTTAAACTATTTTTTCATTGATTAAAACTTCAAAGACTACACACTAAAGCTGAATACTCTACAGACAAAATGTATTAGCACATTTACAAAAGCACTGTTTTCTTTCTCTTACTCTAGAAAATAAAAACTGATGCTCTAAAAATATCAACTTTATGCTGACATATAAACAAATGCTGAAATCATCTGAATGACTCTACAATACTCTACACAGAAATATTCACTAAAACTCTGAAAAAAAAAAAGCAATGTCACATAATTAGAACTGATTGACAAACAATAGCAGCCAAGCAAAATAGCTGTGAGATTTTTTACTTTGTCACTATAAAAGAAAACCAAATCAAGAAATACAGAAGAAAACAAAATGACAAAGCACAGATCATTTTAATTGCAAATCTCAAATACTAAAAATATTTGTACAATTTTCCTTTTTCCTTCCCTGGAGATCATGTGTGGTACTAATACAATATTATAAACGGGCTGCTCTTTACAAGATGGCAAAGAGCATTCAGCTATGAATGCTGTACTCACTTTCAAACATTCAAGCAAAACTAATGAACAAGATAAGGCATGGAGAAAGAAAGTTTTATTATTCAATCTTTCAGAGCTTAGTGAAGGCAAAATTACAAAAGAATATGAAAATCCACTGCTTTCTTGTTTTTTATTTTATTTGGTTTTAATTTTATTATTTTTAAGAGTCAGGGCCTTCTCGCTGTGTCGCCCAGGCTGGAGTGCAATGGCACGATCATAGCTCACTGCAGCCTCAAACTCTCAGGCTCAAGCAATCCTCCCGCCTCAGGGCTACAGGTGGGTGCTACCACGCCTGGCTAAGTTTTTTATTTTTTGTAAAGACAGGATCTCACTATGTTGCCTGTGCTAGTCTTGAACTCCTGGCCTGAAGAGATCCCCTCACCTCAGCTTCCCAAAGTGCTGGGATTACGGATGTGAGCCACCACATCCGGTCTTTCTTTGTTAATTTAGCTCTAATTAGCACAGTGTAATATCTGACACACAGTAAAAATAAATGAGGGAATAAATAAATACCATACCAATAATAACAACAGTAATATCAACCCCAAATTATTAACAGCCTACCATGTATCAAGCACTTTTCAATGAGCACTACGCACATTTTTTAATTTATAATTTAGGACAACTATATACAGATAAAAGAGCCACATTTTTCAAGTGAGGAAATAAAATAACACAAAGAGTAACTAATTTCAGGAAGATTACCCAGCAAACTATGGGAAAGCTGGGATCAGATTCCAAGTCGAGCTAGCACAAAGGCACCTGTTCTTCCCTTCAAGCCACAGTCAGTCACCCAGAAGCCCGTGCTTTCATACCTGTGTGTATCCTAATGTGTCGCGTTAACTGGCTTGGCTTTTGAAACGTCTTTCCACAGTGCGGACATGAATACGTGAATCCACTTCTGTCGATGTTCCGGTTATAAGACCTTGTACTTGATACCCTAGTGTAATAAAGGGGGGCAAAATACACGGTAAGACGTCTCCCTTGCACCTTGTAACATAAAGTCAAAATGAAAATCCTACCAGAAAATTTGGCTAACTAGTCATCAGAACCTGTTTTAATAAATCAATCACATATATGTGTGTGTCTGTGTGTATATGTGTTAGTTTTAAAAATCATAAAACTCATTTCTCTCTATTTTTGATGAAAAAAATGTGGTTTTTCTGGTCAAAAACTGAAATTGGGGTGGGGGAGCAAAATGTCTCTTCTAGACAAAACTTTACCTGTGATGGTCAGAAACAAAGATGCTACGGGTATAATTTCTACACTGACACCTGACCCACACCATCTCCTCCAGTCTCTTGCTCTCATTACCATCTGCACACCAATGACGTCCAAACTCCTGCCTCCAGCAACTCTGCCTCCTCCTCTGGCTCCAGCCCTGGACAGCCAACTCTCGCTTGGCATTGCCTCATGGGTGGCGTCCAAAACAGAACCCTTCATTGATTCCCAACCTGCTCCTTTCCATGTCAAGACATGAAAGCTCCCTCTTGCTCAAGTTTAAGTCTCAAGAGTCCCGCTGGATTTTTCTAGTCCATCTCCAAAAGCTGCCGGTCTTACTCTGAAACACCCACAAATGTGGACACGACTCTCCACCCTCCAGCCACCATCACGGCCTCAGAACGGGTTCGGCTCTCCAGTGCACTGCTTCCACAGCCTCCAAAAAGGTCTCCCTGCTTTTGACTCCTGCCCACACACCAGGCCCAGTGCCATCCAAAAGTCTGGTCACGTCATTCCCTTTGTGCAAAACCCTCCAAGGGCTCCCATCCCACTCATAGGAAATGCACATCCCCAGCCCCGCCAGGCAGGCTCTCCTCACCCCAGCCACCTTCCTGCTTCTCACACCAGGGAGGCTCACTGCTTCCACCAACGCACTCCCTCAGCCTGAAAGGCACATCCCCTAAGGCTGCAGGGCTCCCTGCTCCTTGCCCCAGTCTCCTTCCAAAAGCCCCACTCAGAAAGGCCCACGCAGTACAGCCGCCTCCCCAGTCTCCCTCAGCCACACTGCACACAGCCATCCCACTGTCCTTCTTTCTTGACACGCACCACTATCTGAAACTGTGGTACTGACTAACCCACTCACTTGGTCACTGCCTATCTCCCGACTAAAGGGCAGTTCTGTGAGGGCAAGGCTTCGTCTGTCTGGTTTGCCCCTCAGTCTGGAAAGACCTAGAAGCCAGAACTGTCTAAGTGCCACAAGCACCTAAACATTTTCAATCATCTTTCAAACCTCCAAGGAAACATCAAAAATGCCTGTGTCAAAGCCTCATCAGAATAAAAATCTGGAATGTATAGAGACCATGTATTATTATATTTGGGGATTTAAAAAATCCAATTGAAATTACCATCCAATTGGCTGGGGAAAAAAGAAAAAAAAGGGCCGGGCGCGGTGGCTCAAGCCTGTAATCCCAGCACTTTGGGAGGCCGAGACGGGCGGATCACGAGGTCAGGAGATCGAGACCATCCTGGCTAACACAATGAAACCCCGTCTCCACTAAAAATACAAAAAAATTAGCCGGGCGTGGTGGCGGCGCCTGTAGTCCCAGCTACTCGGGAGGCTGAGGCAGGAGAATGGCGTAAACCCAGGAGGCGGAGCTTGCAGTGAGCCGAGATCGCGCCACTGCACTCCAGCCTGGGCGACAGAGCGAGACTCCGCCTCAAAAAAAAAGAAAAAAAAAATCACTGAAATCATAAAGTATTAGGTGCATACCACATTAGTCAACAAGAGGCAAAATGAAAAAGACAGACAGGAGACAGCTGATCATGTGGACGTCCAGTCCACATTTCTCAAACACAATGTCTAAGAGGATAAATAAACATCAGAGTCTTCAGGCATTTTATTTATTTATTTATTTTGTTTGTTTGTTTGTTTTTGTTTTTTTTTTGAGACGGAGTCTCGCTCTGTCGCCCAGGCTGGAGTGCAGTGGCGCGATCTCGGCTCACTGCAAGCTCCGCCTCCTGGGTTTAGGCCATTCTCCTGCCTCAGCCTCCTGAGTAGCTGAGACTACAGGCGCCCGCCACCGCGCCCGGCTAATTTTTTGTATTTTTAGTAGAGACGGGGTTTCACCGTGGTCTCGATCTCCTGACCTTGTGATCCGCCCGCCTCGGCCTCCCAAAGTGCTGGGATTACAGGCGTGAGCCACCGCGCCCGGCCCAGGCATTTTATAAACTGTGTTAATCAACTGCCACGGGACTTCTTCTTGTTAAAAAGTACAGATATTTCCTAAACATTGCAGCTTAGGATGGCAAGCTAAATTGATAATATAGTAGTTAAAATGATAATCGATACTGCCTTTATTTTATTTTATTTTTAGAGACAGAGTCTCACTCTGTCGCCCAGGCTGGAGTGCAGTGGCACGATCTCGGCTCACTGCAACCTCCACCGTCTGAGTACAAGCAATTCTCCTGCCTCAGCCTCCCGAGTAGCTGGGACTACAGGCATGTGCCACCATACCTGGCTAATTTTTGTATTTTTAGTAGGTACGGGGTTTCACCATGTTGGCCAGGCTGGTCTCAAACTCCTGACCTCAGGTGATCTGCCTGCCCCGGCCTCCCAAAGTGCTGGGATTACAAGCGTGAGCTACTGTGCCTGGCCTGATACTGCCTTTTAGAGTTTGTTGGAGAAAGCTAAATTAGTGTGAAAACTGATTATCACCATTAGCTAACTTGAGCAAAAGGGCCAGGAAGAATATTTTATTTCACTTTATTAAGAAACAGAAATATCAGTAAAAATATATATTATCAGGAATTAGGTAAAATATAAATTTTTTTAAAACATGTTAAGTTTGAATAAGAATAAATGTATAAATGCATTCAAATATAGTCAGTTGTTAAGCTTATGAGCTCTAAAATCAGACTACTAGGGTTTAAATTCCAAACTCCTGACTTATAAGCCACAAAATCTCATGAAACTACTTGGTCCCTCTAATCTTGGTTTTCTCATCTGCAAAATGGGAACATAAAAGTACTCTGGCCTAACAGGGTTGTTTGTGATGATGAAATGAGGTTCTGTTCATATATACGCTAAGAACCGTGTCAGGCACATATGAGTTTTAACAGCTGGGTACTACAAACTAATTTATTAAAAGGAGTACTAATTAAACCCTTGTGAGTCTAGTTTACATATTTTGTTACCTACCCATAAACATGTATTGCCAGTACCCTGTTCTACAGCTTTCAACATTATAATACTAGGTAAACACTTCTACTCACATAGCCTGACGCTATTCATTAATGTGTAGGACGCACCGTGCATGTTATAAAAGACATTCTAACAACAAATTATCTGTGGGGTTCCACTTTGCTGGGTTCTTGCTGCAAGTATTTCTACTGGGTCATAGCAAAGTGCGCCAGCTTTTAACATATTAGATGGATTTTTGACCAAGCCCATGTAATGACTCATATTACCTAATTTTGTAATGAGTCTTCATGTGTTCCTTCAGCTCCGAAGAGGTCTCGAACTCTTTCTTGCAGGCCTTGCAGGCATGCTGCCGGGTTCCAGCCAGCTCCTGACGGTGCTCCTCCATGTGCACGGCCAGCTGACTCTGCAGAGTAAACTCATCCCCACACTCAGAACAGATGAGATTCTGGAACAGAAAACCCATCGGTGAGCAGAGCAAACCTTTCAAAACCACTCCTTCTTCAAAGAACTGGTATGATCAACAGTAAACACACAAATTAAATGAAAACTACTTGGTCCCTCTAATCTTGGTTTTGATCTAATACTTTCCTCTGGAACAAAGCATCACTTTCACCTCTCAAAAATGTATTTGAATATACAAAAATCATTTCTTTATTGGAAGAAAAAGATGGAAACATTGGGAAAAGGGTGAGAGAGCGACACAATTTTTGAGCAAAATGAGTTCTGTTTTGAAGTGGTATTGGGTAATGGCACTGGGTCCGCCTATTCTGTGAGCACTTTAGAGAAGCAGGATGACCTCAGCACTACACGGGGTCAGGAAAGAATTCAAACTAAGATTATGGTTTAAGAGACGACCTTGAAACAAAATGACAGCTTTCAAGTTTTTAATAGACAGATCGCGTCATTGTCTCACTTGGTTTAGAGGCAGAGCAGAGCGCAGGCTGTGGCCTGGCTTACTGAGCTTGTGAATGAGGGACCCTCTGAACCGAGGCATGGGGTAACTGCAGAACACACACACACAGGAGTTCAAAGACTCTGAGTAAAAATACAAGAATGATAGCTCAGTAATCTTTAACATTTGAGTTCATATTTTGGACATATTTTAATAAATATATTAAAATTTATTTCCCCTGTTTGGGTTTTTTTTTTCTTTTAAAAATGTAGCTACTAGAAAATTTAAAATTACTCATCTTTCACTTAGATGATGCTGGTCTAGATGTTCTACAGCTGGGTCTAGATTCTCCTTAAGGCTGCCAATCACTAGCTAACCTGCCAGTTTGGGTGTGCTGCCCACCCTGAGCCTATGAAACAGGGATAACAATAACCCCTGCCCTCACAGGGCTGTTATAAGGTTAGATAAAACGACACATGTAAGACGCTGACTGTGCATGGCCTAGAGTGAGTACTCAATAATTACTTCATCAGCAGCCATTGCTGACTTAGTACAAATTTCAGCTCACTCATTTGGAGTTCCATCACACAATTACGGTATTTACTGAAATGATCCTCAAAATGAACTGTCCAAACATGAGAAAACATGACCTGTCAATGAGCATAAACTGTTATTTCCAAATAAAATACATTGATTTTTTCTATCAGACTTTTTTCTAATCTGCACATACTAGTCTTGTAAATAAATGTTTGTAAATCTCATTAAAATGAGGCTGTTAATTGATACTACCTCTAGTTATACTGCAGAAAAAGACAAAGAAAAGTGAAATATTTTGAGAAATCCAAAAATCATGTAAATAACTTTAAAGTAGTATTATTGTATAATAATTTAAGGAAATAATAAACGACTAGATTTTTGTGACTTGTTGATAAAAGAAAATTTGTCCTAGGAAACTCCCCACAAAAAAAACTATCATAATTTGACACAGCTCTTTAAAAAAAAAAAAAAAAAAAAAAAAAAAAAAAAAAAAAAAAAAAAATCTGCAGTCCCGAATGCATATGGCAAAAGAAAATGCACGGCTTTCATTGCCAATGATTCTCCAACTGCGCCTCCTGTCTCAAAATCGCATCACAAAACCCCTTGCAGCCCGCTCCTCGCTGTACTGTTACTGCCCTGGTTCACATCCACCCTCTTTTCACTTACTCTTTTACCAGATGATCTGATTCATGTGTTTCAGGGATATCTACATGGATATTACTCAGGCATTTGTTGGATCTGTCTGAGTTACAACCCCAGTTTATGCACAACGTACTCAGATGGTGTAAGCAGGATCCAGCACCTCCCAGGCCAAAGCCAAGACCTGACAGCTTACAGACGGCTACATCACTGTCTTTCTGCTTTCTCTCCTGCAAGCCAAAAAGAGCCAGGATGCTCCTCCTTCCCCCTGCCCGCCCTGGCAACACTTAAGGAAGTCTTCCACAAGGAGAACAACACCCCATGTATAGTCACAGGCCACTAGGACAACAGGCCTTCCGCTCATTGTATTCTCCACACAGAGTTAACATCACGTCTCTCACCTAGAAGCAGAGGCTGTCCTGGGGTAATTCTCATGATGCTAAGTGGCCACAGGAAATCATCAAGAGAAATGCATGGCATTTTAATCTGTCTCCACCTTGCTGAAGATATGATCATCTCTAAAAGACCAGAGTGTGCAATGCTAGGTACTGACTGCCTCAAGGCTGCTTTCCTGTTCACCCCCAGCCCTAGGATGGCAGCATGTGTTCACCAGACTCTGCGTGTGTGGGATTTTCCCTTTCTCAGATCCCCACCACATCATCATCCTGTCCCCTGTCCTGGCCTTCTCAGAAGCCATGCTTCTTTTCCTAGTGCAGTGTGCCTCTGCTGACCTCAGGTACTGCTCAACACACAAAATAAACCCCAAACCCACCCCACAAAATGCTGCTCTTCTCTCAACCCTTATAGAACCTGATCCATCACTATTCATTTGTACGTGCTACTGAGATGATCAATAAATATGAACAATGTCTTCCGTGAGAAAGCTGTTTGTGTGAGTGTGTGCGGGCATGCACGCGTTGTTTCTCCAAACATTCTATAACACCCCTTAAAGGAAGTGATTTACTCAAAAAATAATGTGACCTTCAATAATTATGTGACTTTAAGAAAAATTCCTAAGTGATTTAAAAACTACAGTAATTTTTCTGGTTTACTCTTCCAGGTTTGAGATTTATTTGGACAGAGGAGTGACCACTATGAGTTTTAGACTATAAATCTCAATAGGGCAGTAACTAAAAATTAGATTTCGGTGTTCTGAAAGTAAAAACTTAAAAATGGAACACCTTAAACTAAAAAGTTAATTATAGTTCCTAAGTACATATAAGAAGACATGTTTACAAGTTATTTTTTAAACCAATTTTAATGAGGCATACTTTACATATAACAAATGCACCCATTTTAACTCTAACTTTTTACTACTACAATCCAATGTTGATCATTTCAGAGTTTAACCCTTAGAAAGCAATTTTAGTCCTATTTCCAAGTTTTCAGGGGACCCTGCACTGGTACCCCCAATACTGTCTGCACCTAACAAACTGCTGGGTGCTTTGCCGACTTTCATGTCACCTCATCTTCAATCTCACTGAAGGAGCAACAGTCGCTCCCCCAGACCTCGATGCACCTGCACTTTCTACCAAACGGAGCAGCTTTCTTCAGAAGGCTCTCTGACTGTCCTAAGTGGCGAATAGTTTAAAAAGCAGTAATTCCAACAGCTGTCACTAGTTGAATTCTCTACCTGCCAGGAACTGTGCTGGGCTATTTTATGTTCGGAGTAAGTTTCTTGGAGACAATGTATTGTCAGATCATATGAGAGGTTTGTTTTGTTTTGTTTTGTTTTGTTTCATGGAGTTTCACTTCATTGCCCAGGCTGGAGTGCATTGGCGTGATCTCAGCTCACTGCAACCTCCACCTCCCAGGTTCAAGCAATTCTCCTGCCTCATCCTCCCGAGTAACTGGGGTTACATGCATCCGCCACAACGCCCAGCTGATTTTTGTATTTTTAGTAGAGATGGGGTTTCACCATGTTGGCCAGGCTGGTCTCGAACTCCTGACCTCAGGTGACCCACCCACCTTGGCCTCCCAAAGTGCTGGGATTACAGGTATGAGCCACCGTGCCTGGCCAGCAATGTCTTTTAATTCACGTACTTACATTTAAAATAATTATTGGTATCTGAAGTCTGTCATTATTTGTTGTTCGTTCATGTTTCTTTTCCTCTGCTTCTCTTCTTCCCTTCCTGGATTACTTTTTGGAATTTCTTAGAATTCATTTTGATTTATTAGTAGTATTTTTTAGTACATTGCTTCGTACAGCATTCTTGGAGATGGTTCTAGGTAGGATTATACATACGGAACTTATCACAATCTACTGGCATCGACATTTTACCACCTTGAGAGAAGTACAGAAAACCTTTTTTCCATTCAGAGTCTTGCACCCTTTCCCCTTTTTAAATATCACTGTCCTGAGTATTTCCTCCATGTACACTGAGCACACCAGATGATAATTTCTGCTTTGACCATTAACTATGATTTAAGAATTCATAAGGAGAAGAACATTGTATTATACTCACCCCAATTTTGTATCCTTACTCATTCTTTTTGTATTAGGGTTTTCCAGAGAAACAGAACAAAGAGAACGCAGGTGCATGTTTGTGTGTGTACATATTTGTTGGCCAGGCGCGGTGGCTCACGCCTGTAATCCCAGCACTTTGGGAGGCCAAGGCAGGCGGATCACCTGAGGTCAGGAGTTCAAGACCAGCCTGGCCAACATGGCGAAACCCCATCTCTACTAAAAATATAAAAACTAGCTGGGTGTGGTGGTGGATGCCTGTAATCCCAGCTACTCGGGAGGTTGAGGCAGGAGAATTGCTTGAATCCAGGAGACGGAGGCTGCAGTGAGCCGACACAGTGCCACCGCACTCCAGCCTCCGCAACAGAGTGAGACGCTGTCTCAAAAAACAAACACACAAAAACCGTATTTACTGTAAGAAATTGGCTCTCATGATTATGGAGGCTGACAAGCCCTAAATCTGCAGTGTGGGATGGCAGATGGAGACCTAGGAGAGCTGATAATGTAAGTGACATCCAAAGGCCACCTGCGGGAGAATCCCTCTCACTTGGGGAAGTCAGTCTTTCATTCTATTCAGGTCTGACTGAAGGAGGCTCACTCACATCATGGAGGGCAATCTGCTTACTCAATGGTTTAAATGTTAATCTCATCCAAAAACACTCTCCACATTCACACAGAAAATTAACCACCACACCATTCTTCTTTCTTTTCTGAAGTTCCAAGCCTCCTTCTGGTGTCATTTTCTTTCTGTTTGGAGAACTTCTTTTAGTGATTCTTTAAGGGTAAGTCTGCTAGCAAGTTTGTTTTCCTTCATCTAAGAAAGTCTTTATTTCACCTTCGTTCTGAAGGACATTTTACCACATATAGAATTTGTAGCCAGGCATGGTGGCTCACACGTGTAATCCCAAGACTTTGGAGGCAGAGGTGGGAGGATCGCTTGAGCCCATGAGTTTGAGACCAGCCTGGGCAACACAGCAAGACTCCATCTCTAATTTAAAAAAAAAAAAAAAAAAAAGATTTTGTAATTGATAATTATTTTCTTTCAGCAATTGAAAAATTTTTTGCTATTTTCTTTTAGCTTCCATGGAGGCAGATGAGAAATTCGCTGTCACCTGAATTGGTGTTCTTCTGTAAACAAAAGATCATTTCTCTCTAGTCTCTCACAAGATTTTTTTCTAAGGTTTAGTTTTCAAATGTTTGATTATGATATGCCTTGGTGTGTATTTCTTTGGGTTTATCCTGTTTTGAATTCTTAAATCTGTGAGTTATGACTTTTACCAAATCTAGGTCATTTTCAGCCATTATTTCTTCTAATACATTTCCAGCCCCACACTCTGTCTCCTATCCTTCTGTGATGACCATGATGCAAATGTAGAATTTTCTGTTATTGTCCCCAAGTTCCCTGAGACCCTATTAATTTTTCTAGTTCTTCTCCGTTGCTCAGCCGAGGTCATTCCTGCTGCTCTATCTTCAGGTTCTCCTCTGATTCTCTTCTGTCCTCTCTGGTCCACCAGGGAGCCCTTCTACCGAGTTCTTTAGTTCAATCATGGGATTTTTCAGTTCTATAATTTCACTTTGGTTCTTTCTTCTATTTCTTTCTTCCGTTTTTTCATTTGTTTCAAAACTCATAAAGCATTTTCTTGACAGCTGCTTTAAAGTACTTGTCAGATAATTCCAATGTCCAGGCCCTCTTCATGTTGGTATCGCTCTTTCCTTGTTCCAGTCGGGACTGTGCTGGCTCATGTCTGTGTCCTGGACACTTTGGGTGTTAAACTGTGGGACCAGTTCTTGGGCTCTCCTTTCACCAGCAGCTGCCCTGTTCAGATGCAGTGTAAGGACCAGCAGCAGTGGAGACCCACTTCGCAGAGCTCCACTGACCCCAGGGGGGAGGAAAGCACAGAGCAGACTTGTCCGTCTTGCATGGTTCCATCTCACCACTGATGGGGAGGGAAGCCCAGCTCCTTACTGGACCCACTGACATACTCTAGAGGGAGAATCAGAACACTGCCTGCTTCTGCTAAGGGAGGATGGGAGGCGGTCTTCCAGACAGACTCTGCCCACACGCTGGGAGGGGAATTCTGGGTGTCTCCTCCCTCTGCCAGGAGAATCCCCCTCCTGGATGCAAAGTTAGCTCCTGCTTGGGCCCAACGGGAAATCAAAGTGCTGCCAGCTCCCAGAGGATGGGGGCAGAATGGGGTAGAAGTTCAATGCTGCACTCGGCTCCGCCAAGCAGCTTTTCAGTTGGCATTTCACTGGAACTGAATAAATACCATAAAAAGATTTTCTATTCTGTTGGACCAATCTTTTCCCAGTACTGGCTAAGGGAAACCAGCTTTTCTTGGAGTGTTTTTCTTCTCTGCTTGTTGGCAGAAGGCTGCAGGCTTCTTCAACACCCTGTCCAGGTGTCTGGGAGGAAAAAAAGAAACGCAGGCCGGGCGCGGTGGCTCACGCCTGTAATCCCAGGACTTTGGGAGGCCGAGGCGGGCGGATCATGATGTCAGGAGATCGAGACCATCCTGGCTAACACGGTGAAACCCTGTCTACTAAAAATACAAAAACTAGCCAGACGTGGTGGCGGCGCCTGTAGTCCCAGCTACTCTGGAGGCTGAGGCAGGAGAATTGCTTGAACCTAGGAGGCAGAGCTTGCAGTAATCCGGATGGTGCCACTGCACTCCAGCCTGGGCAACAAGAGAGAAACTCTGTCTCAAAAAAAAAAAAAAAACAAAACAAAACCAGGTTGCTGACGGCCACGTTATTCTAGTCCCTCCAACTGTCCGCCACCTCTGATGCCTTTCAGAGTCGTTCTGTGCCTGCTGGCTGGTTATCTCTAACGACAATAAGTGATACGGGGGACCCCTAGGAGAAGGAAGCTGCTCCATCGTGGCTGGGACCTTAGAGGTTATTTTTAAATACAACTGAAGGTCAGAAATTATCCCTCTAGTTACTATTAATATGCCATATTCAAATCAATTAACTGAAAAACCAAACACAAAATGCAAACGCAGCGAGGAATGTATTATTTTGACATATAGGAAAAGACTTATAACTGTGCTCCAATACTGATTCTTCTTTTCTTACGCAATAATAGACTTACTGGTTGAGCACACAGTTAATCAGCTCAGCATTATTTGGGGGCCGCTCCAACCACTAGATCACTGGTGTGATGACTACGTTCTACCCAACTGGATGTAAGCAGGACTGAAATGCATCTTCCGGATCATACCTTTAAAGAGAAGCAGTGCACATTCCTCCTCCCGTTCCCACTGTAAACTATGCGACAGAAGCAAAGAACTCACAGAGATAGCAAATGAAAATGCTAGACAAGCCTGAGGGCAGGGCTGCCCTACCAGCTCTGTACCACATACGCCAGGCTGCCAGGTGAGGCACAGTCACAAATCCTGACCTAAGCGCTGACACAACGGTAGGAAAAAAGAGAGCCAACATATTGTAACATGTTATTATAGAACAAGCACAGTGAGGCCTTTTTCCCCTCTGCTCATGTAAGTCTTGAGCTCAGTATGAGGTTGCTAAGGTCAGGTGGCTGAATATGACAGCCCAACTTCCAGAACCCTTCCTCTGGCAGCACAGACACGCAGTGCCAAGGAAGAAGTGAAGCATCCTCACAGCTCCCTCACCAGCTTCATGCCAGAGTTCAGCAAAGCCTCATCCATGACTCTTCCCTGCTTTCTTCTCCTGTTATCACGTGTTAATCAAAGCAGCCTGCTGTGTGCTGAAGGGAGAAACCAGAAGCAGGGGTGAGTAGTAACAGAAATGTAAAGTCAAGCAATTTCAGAAAACACAATATTTCCCAAAGTCTTTTCAAAAAAATTTCAAAAGGAGTCAGAAGCTAAGGAATGTGTAAGTTCTTACAACCACAACAGCGAGAGATGAAGGGAGCCGGAGTTTTACAAACAGAACTGAGGGTTCGGATGAGGGTAGGCTGCACAAAGTTCAGATGATGTGGTCCTACTCAGGACACCACGGCATAACAAAACTACACAACAGCAGAAGCAGGGACTGAAGCAAACAGCAAAGAATGTGAGCACCACTATGGGAAGTGATATGGACAAGAACCTGGCCCGTCTGTGGAAGAGAAAACAGGACGAAGGGAAGGTTTTCAAAATAAGGTATAAATACTTTAGAACATCTGCAAATGACAGATGACAGTTGTTTCTCTTTCCAGTTACGGAGGAAATCACAGTGAATTATTAAAAGGTACATCTGAAGGAACTTCAGGACGGAAAACGGCAAAGCACACTGTTCTGGTGACCCCATTAGATGGGTGTAGCCTTAGAGGTAAATCTTTACCCTTCATGTCATCCTCGGGTTGGGCCACCCAGAGCGTGTGGTGTGCACAGACTCTTCAACCACCTTTACCCACCTGTGTCATCCTAACAGAGGATTCACACACACCCCTCCAGTTTAACCTCTCTGCCTAGACCACACGGCTCAACATTTCAGCTCTCCCGCCAACGTTCTCACGGCCCTGACTCCTTTGCTATTCCAGATCACACGCTTCAGAAGCCCTCACCTCCAGGCAAACCACCATCTCCACTCCTCCCAGCGGCTGAGCAGTGGAAAGGAGACCACCCCCCCCGCGCCCGCCCAGCCCAGACTCCACAACCAGATGGGCTCTCAGCTCCCGGGGCCGCCCACGGATGTGCCCCACTCAGGCTCTGCTCCCATTTCCCAAAATAGGCCTCCCATGCAGATCTCTAGATGCCTCAGGCCACCCCATGTTTTTGGTGAAGACGGTAATGTTTCCATTTCCCAGAGAAACGTGGGGTCTAAGGCCTCAGCCCCAGCCCATGAACTGAGGCACCGCAGTGCACCATGACAAGCTTATGAGGAGGCCCAGGAATAGGTCACACATTCAAGGAAAACGGCGGTGCTCCATGCTGTCCAATGACAGCCAGAAACTAGATTGAGGTACTTCAGTTTCAATAACATCATGTCTTTGTGAAGCTAAGTTTCCACGGTTGCTGTGGTTAGAGATCAAAGATGGAGTGAAGAATCATGTGGAACAGAAAACTCCAAAATCAATGTGAAAATGATTGCAAATAGGAAACGCAAGGATATAGAGGCTGTGCAGTACCCAACACACCTGGGTTGGTCTTTCAAATAACCATTAAGTTATTAAGACAAATACTTACTAGATCATACAGATCTAACTGGTTAATACACAGACCCTTGGGTTCTGCCTGAAAGTCTATGAAAAACTTCATGAGACACTAAGAAAGCACAGTCTGAGGAAGGCTGGGAACACGTGCGAGACATACCAGGAGCTGCTCCAATTCCGCCTCCACCTGAGCCCTCTCCCCCTTCCTCCTCCACCTGCACCCGCCTCCACTGGAGCCCTCTCCCCCTTCCTCCTCCACCTGCACCCGCGTCCACCTGAGCCCTCTTCCACTTCTTCCAGGGTCAAAAGAGAAGTCTCATCCGTTCAAAACTAACTGCTCCCTTGTAAAATGTCACTATTTTCCCCTCCAGATAGGGACCTCTGAAAATAGATATTACAGCAATGTTAAACTGTGATCACTGTTTTGTGAAATAAAGAAAACTGTCTGTGTTTTTAGGGGCTACATCCTGAAGTACTTAGTGGTAAAATAATGTGAAATCTGTAGCTTACTCGAAAATTGTTCAAAAAAGGGAGAAGGGGGGAGGTGAGATCTGACAAATTTATCAATTGGTGAGTCCAGGAAAAGGTTATACAAATATCCATTGTACTATTATTTCAAATCTTCACTTTGGAATTTTTCAAAATAAAAAGCTAGGTGAATATGCCATCACTACACACTATGAAAACAAATAAATGATACAAGGGTGATTTTTTTAAAAAACTGCGCATATGCTAGTTGCGAACAACACAGAATCAAAAACTTATTACTCAATTATTATGTGTAGATGAGGCTGCATAGAGAATCAGGAAGGATGGCAGGGAAAACTAACACACACAAATGCATCGCCGTCCTACCGGCAAGTAACACACAACATATGGCCAAAACACCTCCCTACACAGTATCATTAGGATCTTAAAATACTTAAGAAATGTAAAAAGTGTACTGAATCCATAGTAATCAAACATTGCTGATGTTTTCACATTTCGTGTTCTCATAAAGATTGAACATTATAAACATGTTCAGTTCTCCCCTGAATCTAAATATTTAGTACAATAAAAATACCAGCCTATATTTAACTATATAAAATTCTAAATTTTACATGTTATGATAAGCCAGAAAAAGAAAATAATATACAAACATTTGCTTCTCATTACAAAGAGAGACAAAGCAGAGATACACTAGAAAAACAGGAAGGCAGCCCAGGAAAGGCCGAGGCGAGTGGGCGGCCAAGGGTGCAGGAGACAGGCTCTCCTCCAAATGTACCTGCCTATGTTGACTTTTAACAGTTGGTTAATATCCACATATTCAAAAACTAAACCCCGAGCCTTCCACTCTCCTCTGCTTTGAACTGTGTCTTTTGGTCAGATAATGTAACCTGAAGGAGGGCGGTTAACCGAGGGCCTGGAATCATAAGAATGGGAAGGGAGAGGTCCTACATGGCAGCAAACTGAAGCAGGTGACCCTGCTGACTTCACAAAACCACGGCAGAGGAGGAAGACCATATTTAATTATGCCTGCCATCTAAAGCAGGGTCGGGTGGCTGGCTTGAGATATGTGGACATCCTGAGGGCTGTTGGATAGGAAGACCATGGGGGTCCCGGTGGAGCAGACGGCTCCTTCAGAGCAGCCAGGATGAGAGAGTGAGTGATGATGCTGGTGCTGGCAGGCGCCGGGTCCTGGGAGAGAAGGAGCCCACATAGGAACTGGCGGAAGGCCCTGCGAGAGGAGCCCACACAGGAACTACGGGGAGGCGGGGAGGTCCTGTGAGAGAAGGAGCCCACATAGGAACTGGGGGGAGGTGGGGAGGCCCTGCGAGAGAAGGAGTCCACATAGGAACTGGGGGGACTTGGGGAGGCCCTGCAAGAGAAGGGGTCCACGTGGGAACTAGGGGTAGGCGGGGAGGTCCCACAGGGATAGGCTACACTGCAGGATCAGTGTGGACGCATGCCTTCCATGCGAGTTCTGCTCTGCATGTGTAAGGATCTGTACTAGGCAGATCCGTGTAGGATGTTCCAGACGTGTGGGATATTTTAGAAAATAATTTTAGAATTGGGAAGCATTTCTAATCAAGCCACAAGAACCAGAATCTATAAATGAACAGATTGAAAATTTGAGTCCATCACAATTTAAAAATTTCTGCCAGGAAGAGAAAAATAACGAAACCAGAAAGCAAGAAAGAATTCTGTCATGCAAGGCAGAAAAACCTAACTTTCCAGGAATGTAAATACTTTACACAAGTCTGCAAGAATAAGACCAATAATCCCCACACATCCACCTTGCAAAAAATTGCTTAATTAAAATTTTAAAAAATTATTCATGGTTAATAAACATGGAAAGATGCTAAGCTGCACTCATAATTAAAGAAATATAAATTAAAACAAAAACATACCATCTTTAAATTACCAGATTGGAGGAGACAACTTTTACAACAGAGTATTGAAAACGATATGGCCGGCCAGGTACAGTGGCTCACGGCTGTAATCTCAGCACTTTGGGAGGCCGAGGCAGGTGGATCACCTGAGGTCAGGAATTCGAGACCAGCCTGGCCAACGTGGCAAGGCCCCATCTCTACTAAAAATACAAAAATTAGTCGGGCATGGTGGCAGGCGCCTGCAATTCCAGCTACTCAGGAGGCTAAGGCAGAAGAATCGCTTGAACCCGGGAGGCAGAGCTTGCAGTGGGTTAAGATTGTGCCACTGCACTCTAGCCTAGGCAACAGTGCAAAACTCTGTCTCAAAAAAAAAAAAAAAAAAAGCAAGAAAATGGGCTGGGCACAGTGGCTCACGCCTGTAATCCAACCACTACTTGACACCAGGAGTTCAAGAGCAGCCTGGACAACATGGTGAGACCCGATTTCTATTTTTTTTAAGTAATAAATTTTTTTAAAGAGAAAGAAAATGGTATGAAGAAATGAGCAATTTTATATACCATTTATTGGTTGGAGGATAAACTGATAAAATCTCTTTGGAAAACAATCTGACAATATCAAAATTTTGAATTCACATATCCTTTGACCTAACAACTCCATTTCCAGGAATAGACCTCACATTTCTATTAACCCAGGGTTTCCTCAACCTCACACTACTGATGTTCTGGGCCAGGTCACTCGTAGCAATGGAGGCTGTGCTGGGCACTGCAGGGTGTTCAGCCGCATCCTCTACTCATGAGATAACAGAAGCACCCCACCCACGCCCAGCCCCACAAGAGTGATAACCAAATGTCCTCTGGGATACCACACTACCCATCCTGAGAACTCAAACATGGACAGAAATATTTGCTCACCATAGCTTTGTCTGGAAAAGGCTGGAAATGACCTACATACCTAACAGCAGTGACTTGCTCATCATGACACACATATAAACAATATAATACCATGCATCTGTTAAAAAGAAAGTGACAGCTCTCCGATTAACAGATGTGGAATTACACTTAAGATACACAGTTAACTGATGAAAAGGCACAGAATATTATGAGTTGACTAATAAGGGTATAGAGGAGATTTGTATAGGCATCAAATGTCCCTGGAAGGATACAGAAGAAACTGCTAATGAAAGTTGTTTCTGAGGAGCAAAACTGGAACTTAGGAACCCAAAGGAGATGTAACTTTTTGCTCTCTATAACTTTCTCTACTGTTTGATTTCTTACTGTGTGCACGTAGGACTTATTCCAAAATATATTAATACACCATTTAATACATTTTCTGCTTTTAAGAAATTAAACTGGCCGGGCACAGTGGCTCATACCTGTAATCCCAGCACTCTGGGAGGCTGAGGTAGGCAGATCAGTTGAGGTCAGGAGTTCAAAACAAGCCTGGCCAACATGGCGAAACCCCATCTCTATTAAAAATACAAAAATTAGCTGGATATAGTGGGGTGCCTGTAATCCCAGCTACTCGGGAGGCTGAGGCAGGAGAATCGCTTGAACCTGGGAGGCGGAGGCTGCCATGAGCCGAGATCACGCCACTGTACTACAACCTGGGGGATAGAACGCGACTCCTCCCCCCAAAAATATAAATATAAATATAAATATAGCCATTTGTGAATAGCACTATCGATGAGTGAGACAGGCATTCCTAAACTCTGCAAGAGAAGGTGTTAAATTGGCATGTACTTTCTAGAATGTCGTATGGCATTCTATAAAGAACTTGGGAGAAAAAAGTCTTATTTATTAGTTCAATTAATCTAACTGTAGGAATCTATCCTAAGGAAAGAATTAAAGATGCATAAGAAGATTCATATGCAAAGATGTATTACTTATAATATTAAAAAATATAAACAATGTAAATGTTAAACAATGATGAAAATTATTACATTTTATTATGCTAAATCCAGATGCTGAGGACTTTTTTTTGTAGTGACAGTCTATGTTGCCCAGGCTAGTCTCAAACTCCTGAGCTCAAGTGCCTCAGCCTCCCAAAGTGCTGGGATTACAAGCATGAGCTGCCACACCTGCCCAAGATACTGCAGATTTTAATAATTTAAAATATTAATATTTGATAATCAGTGATAACTTTGATGATGAGTCAAAAGAGGGAGTATGTATTTACAATATGATATGGAAAAAGGTAGGTTACAAAAGTAATCTGTGTAATGACATAATCCTATTTTTGTATTTAAAAAACTATTTTAAACATAAACTATTAAGAAAAGCATGTTATAGAAAAAAAGTTTGAAATACCACAAATGTATTCTCTCCACATAGTATGTTTTCTTTCTTATAATTTTTTTAACTAACTGATTTTTAAATTGATAAGTAAAACTGTACATATTTATGGTGTACCACATGATGTTTTGGTATATGTTGTGGAATGACTAAATCCACCTATTTTACATGCGTTATCTCACATACATATTTCTTGGGGAGAGAACACTTAAAATCTACTCTCACAACAATTTTCTTTTTCTTCTTCTTCTTCTTCTTTTTTTTTTTTAAAAACAAAGTCTTGGCCGGGCGCGGTGGCTCACGCCTGTAATCCCAGCACTTTGGGAGGCCGAGGCGGGTGGATCACAAGGTCAGGAGATCGAGACCACGGTGAAACCCCGTCTCTACTAAAAATACAAAAAATTAGCCGGGCGCGGTGGCGGGCGGCTGTAGTCCCAGCTACTCAGGAGGCTGAGGCAGGAGAATGGCGTAAACCCAGGAGGCGGAGCTTGCAGTGAGCCGAGATCGCGCCACTGCACTCCAGCCTGGGCGACAGAGCGAGACTCCGTCTCAAAAAAAAAAAAAAAAAAAAAAAAAAAGACAAAGTCTTGCTCTGTTGCCCAGGCTGGAGTGCAGTAGCATGATCTCAGCTCACTGCAACCTCCACCTCCTGGGTTCAAGTGGTTCTCCCACCTCAGTCTCCTGAGTAGCTGGGATTATAGGTGCCTGCCACCATGCCTGGCTAATTTTTGTATTTTTAGTAGAGACAGGGTTTCGTCATGTTGGCAAGGCTGGTCTTGAACTCCTGACCTCAAGTGATCTGCCCGCCTCCACCTCCCAAAGTGCTGGGATTACAGACGTGAGCCACTGTGTCCAGCCAGTAATTTTCAAACATACAATGTATTCTTACTAATGTAGTCCCCATGATGTACAACAGATCTCTTGAACTTACTCCTCCCATCTAACTGAAATATTGTGGCCTTTGACCAACATCTCCCCAATCCCCCCATCCCCCAGCCTCTGGTAACCACCACTTTGCTGTTTCTATGTGTTCAGCTTTGTTAAAGTCCACTATGGGTGCTTTTAATGTTACCTTTTTTACTAATTTTTTTCCAAAATAAATATGCGTTACTTGTATTGTAAGATTTTAAGAGATAAAAATAAGTTACTTTAAAATAAAAATTAGGCCGGGCACAGTGGCTCATGCCTGTATTCTCAGCACTTTGGGAGGCCAAGGTGGGCAGATAACGAGGTCAAGAGATTGAGACCGTTCTGGCCAACATGGTGAAATCCCGTCTCTACTAAAAGTACAAAAATCAGCTGGGTGTGGTGGCACGCACCTGTAGTCCCAGCTACTCAGGAGGCTGAGAAAGGAGGATTGCTTGAACCCAGGAGGCGGAGATTGCAGTGAGCCGAGATTGTGCCACTGCACTCCAGCCTGGCAACAGAGCAAGACTCCATCTCAAAAAATAAATAAATAAATAAATTAAATAAAAATTAAAGACATTGATAAAAACAGGACCCAAAATCATGTAGAAAGTATGAAGTCAGGCCAGGCACAGTGGCTCACACCTGTAATCCCAGCATTTTGGGAGGCCATGGCAGGTGCATCACCTGAGGTCAGGAGTTCAAGACCAGCTTGGCGAACCTGGCAAAACCCCCATCTCTACTAAAAATACAAAAATTAGCCAGGCGTGGTGGCAGGCGCCTGTAATCCCAGCTACTTGGGAGGCTGTGGCAGGAGAATCGCTTGAACCTGGGAGGCAGAGGTTGAAGTGAGCTAAGATGGTGCCATTGCACTCCAGCCTGGGCAACAAAAGCAAAACTCCATCTCAAAAAAAACAAAGTGTGAAGTCAGCTTTCATGATGTAAATTTTATACAGGTACTCCCTGATTTATGATGGGATTACATCCTGATAAACCCATGGTGAACTGAAAATATCACAAGCCAAAAGCGTGTGGCTGACAGGGAGTTGCAGTTCGCTGCCTCTGCCTAACAGCACAAGAGAAGTAAGGTTTCTAAGAAATGTGTTTGCTTTCACACCACCGTAAAGTAAAAAAAACATTAAGTCTAAACCATCTTCAGTCAGGGATCGTCTGAATATGCAATTTCAATACTGTGTTTTTCTGTGTCAGGAAGAAAATATACCAAATAGTTATCAATAATTATCTCAGAGTTAGAGATGACTTTCTCCTTTAACTTTTTGTATCTTCCTAATTTTTTACAGTAATAATGCAAAGGGGGAGTCTAGAGAAGCTTTTCTTGTTTTTTGTTTTTGTTTTGTAGAGATGGGGTCTCACTATGTTGTCCAGGCTGGTTTCAAACTCCTGGCCACAAGCAATTTTCCTATCTCAGCTTCCCAAAAGCTGGGTTAACGGGCATGAGCCACTGCACCTAACCAAGGAGGAGCATATTTTTTAAGCAACAGCCATTGGCACTTTAGATTCAACCCCCAACCCAGCACTGTGGCCTGTCATCCTTAAAGCTGTCCTAGACATCGGGCCTGTGGAGCTCCCAGGAGTGGTCACTTTGGTGTATAAGCTGCTTGGGGCCATCATGAAATGATTCTCTTCCCTCAGATTCTCAAAGGTCAGAGGACCCAGGAGCAAGCAAGGAGATTCTACCATGTTCAGAAGCAGAAAAGTTACTTTTGGCCACGGCAGAATCATATAAAAGTTAGTTTGTGTTTACAAAGAGGGGGGTGAGGTGCCAGGAAGAGCCTCTGCCAGCCAATGTGGATATATTTTGATCCTTCAAATACACTACACATTAAAATGTCTCTACCCTAAGGCATTGACAGGGCCAGAAAATAAAATGTTTTATCAGTCAACTGGCGTCAAGGCAAATCTAATGACAATTCGCTCCTTGAAATCTACACAAAAGGCTTTTAAAACGAGTTTATACCTAAAATCCTCCTCACTCATGATCAGATGTATTTTAACAATCAGTTAACAAAGTATATGCAAAATGATGACGATTACCTCTTCCTTTTCATGTAGCATAATATGCGCTTTGAGACTAGCCACTCTGGAGAATTTCTTGTTACACACAGGGCAGGTAGGATCTTCCCCGCTGTGAGTGCATTTATGAAGTGTCAGGTTGAATTCAACATTAAATGTTTGGGGGCACTGGTCACATCGATGTGGCTATTTGGAGAGAAAAGTGAAGAAGCCACTGAAATACAATCTTTTCACAGATGCTTGTTCAATAAATGTTATGAAAATATTAACAAGTACCATAATGTACAGACAATCTACAGAAACTTCTGAAGTCTCCTCTGGCCCTTAAGTCAATAAATCCAAAATAAACACAGTCAAGCACCTGATAGAATTACTGAGAGGATTATAAGGATGAAAACACATACATACGCGTAGGAAATATTTCTAGTAAGAAATGCTGTATATAAGCTGTTTTCTTTCAACGAGTGTAAGTGTTTGACAATGAAACACCTTTCAAAGATAACCTTTAAAACATGTTATTAAAACATACTTCTGTGCCCAGGCACAGTGGCTCACGCCTGTAATCCCAGCACTTTGGGAGGCCAAGGCGGGCAGACCACTTGAGCTTAAGAGTTCGAGACCAGCCTGGCCAACGTGGTGAAACCCCATCTCTACTAAAAATACAAAAATTAGCCAGGTATGGTGGCGGGCGCCTATAGTCCCAGCTACTTGGGAGGCTGAGGCAAGAGAATCGCTTGAACCTGGGAGGCCAAGGTTGCACCACTGCACTCCAGCCTGGGCGACAGAGCAAGACTCCGTCTCAAAAAAAAAAAAAAAAAAAGTTTCTTTCTCCATGTGTTTGCATGACATGGGTTTGTGCTGAATGTCTAAATATGCATGCTTACATTTGCCATTTGTAAGGGTGTATGGATACTGGTGTTAAATGAACACACAGAGAAAGAAACATATTCTAATAATGTATTCTCAGTGTTTGCTTCCAAACATTTTCTCTGTTAAACTTTTCTAATTCATTGAAATAATAGAGTTCATGATGAATCTTTAAAAAAAAAAAAAAACTGCATATAAATTTATTGGATTGTAGTCTGAAAAATTTCAACTCATTAAGTTGGATTTTTCCCATTTCTGACCAACTACACTATTATAAACAAAATCACTGCAAGCAGGCTGGGGGCGGTGGCTCACGCCTGTAATCCCAGCATTTTGGGAGGCCGAGGTAGGTGGATCGCCCTGAGGTCAGGAGTTTGAGACCAATCTGGCCAACATGGCGAAAGCCCGTCTCTACTAAAAACATAAAAATGAGCCAGGTGTGGTGGCACGTGCCTGTAATCCCAGCTACTTGGGAAGCTGAGGCAGGAGAATTGCTTGAACCTGGGAGGAGGAGGTTGCAGTGAGCCAAGATGGTGCCACTCTCCAGTCCAGGCGACAGAGTGAAACTCCATCTCAAAAAAAAAAAAAAAACATACTTCAAGTAAAATAATCATACAAAATTTTACTAGATTTTAACAGAGTTGCTTATCTAGGTCTAAGATTTTCCCAAAATGGAAGGTATTCTTCTATTCAATTGTAAAAAGATAATCACTGGTATTTCTTGGTATTTCTCTCTGAAGTGACAAGATCCTAATGAGGAATAAGTCAGTATCTTCAGATTGTCAAACCTGAGAAAATAATACTGGTGCATACTGATATATTATATTTATATATTATCATAGCTATAGCAGCACCATTTGTGCTGAAAGTCAAGCCTGAGACGGTCATATCCCGTTCTCTAAAGGAGGTCCCTGGTGTTTTTCTGGTCTCAAATGGCTCACTAGCTTACATGCTCCTACCTAGAGAAAAGTTGACAATCACTTTTTTAATTATAGTTTTAACTGCCACTTTCCATCTATCAGGCAAATCATTCCATTAAGGCACTAAAATTCTTGACATATCCCACAAGAGGTACTGCAAAAAAGAGTTCAAATTTCTATTTAAGATAGTATTTAATATTTGCTCCCTCCTGAAATACAACCTAAAACATCTATAATACCATTTTTAAATGCAAGATCACTTAAAGATAAAACTCTCCATTGCAGAAAAATACTTCCAAACACACCACTTCTATGTTCAGTCATACACGAAATTGAAACTACTTTTAAAAAGTCGTATTTTTTAAATAATTATTTGTCCACAAATAAATAACTTCAATATACAAATTCACCAGGACAAGCTCTCACTCTCTCGTCTTACCAAATAAATTCTAACTTTTAAAAAGACCAAAATATTTATTTGTACAACATAAAATGTTCTACTATTTAGGAACCTAAATTAAAAGTTTTGATTTTACTTGTTCATTTTTACAATACCTCCAGTTTCAACGCTCACATTCCTGACATCACCTTTGAAAATACATACCTTGTCATTTCGCTCGTGATCCCTCATGTGGCGTTGAAACTGGGATTCTTTTGGAAAAGATAGTAGACAGATTTCACATTTATGGAAGTTTGGAACTTGATAGGCATAATTAGTGTTCTCCGCATTCAATGTTAAAACTCCATCTATAAAATTGCATAAGTATAGACAATAAATACCAGTTGTTATTTTTATCACATAAATAAAACCAAATTATTGGTTATTGTTTAAAAACAAAATTTTATCAGAGATTCATGAGAGATTTAGATGAAATTAATGATATACTGAATTTTTTAAATTGACATGTTTTAAAGTTAGAAATGAGAAACTTTGAGATGACTAAGATATGGGACAACAGAATTCTAAATACTTATTGGTGGGCTTTTCAGAAGCTTAAACTAAATTCCTGAGGCTTCACAGTCACACACACCAAAACACACAAAAGCCATAATGATGCTTCTTAAACCATGTGAACCTACTGAATAGTGTTTCAAAGTCACTACAAACCACTGACACATTTCACCTCCAAATCACTTTAAGATTCTATCAATAATACACATTGTTTCTTAAATCACTCAGTAAACAAAACTCTAGTAGAAATATTAAAGCCTTTAAATGCTAATTCACAAACTCAATGTCTCTCAAAACTGCTGCAAAACCAGATTAAGTCAAAAAGAAAAACTGCCACGTGCAGTGGCTCATGCCTTTTATTTCAGCACTTCGGGAAGACAAGGGCAGGAGAATTGTTTGAGGCCTGGAGTTCAAGATCAGCCTGAGCAACACAGTGAGACTCCATCTCTACTAAAATTAGCTAGGCATGGCGGCACGTACCTGTAGTCCTACCTATTCGGGAGGCTAAGGGGGAAGGATCTCTTGAGACCAAGAGTTTCAAGCTGTAGTGACCTATGATCGTACCACTGCACCCCAGCCTGGGCCACAGAGCAAGACCCTGTCTCTTAAAAATAAAACCTTTGCTCTCTCATATATAGACATGGCTTAGGAGGTTCAGGAAGACAAGAGATTGCAATGCCTCAGACACTCCTCAATTTTTACAAAGAGTTTCTATAAACCCACCCAGGTGAAGTGCTTTTAACTTAAAAAGTATTTTCGGCCAGACGGGTTGGCTCACGCCTGTAATCCCAGCACTTTGAGAGGCCGAGGCAGGCGGATCATGAGGTCAGGAGATTGAGACCATCCTGGCTAACAAGGTGAAACCCCGTCTCTACGAAAAATACAAAAAACTAGCTGGGCATGGTGGCGGGCACCTGGTTCCAGCTACTTGGGAGGCCGAGGCAGGAGAATGGTGTGAACCCGGGAGGCGGAGCTTGCAGTGAGCCGAGATCACGCCACTGCACTCCAGCCTGGGGGACAGAGCGAGACTCCATCTCAAAAAAAAAAAAAAAAAAAGTATTTTCAAGTAAGACTATATACAACAAATAACATACTACAGGATAATCACAAAACTCGTCTAAAATGCCATAAAATAAAGATGCCCTAAAGCTCTACAATTTTTTAAAATAAATATACTTCAAGTATTATAATTTGGACATAAATATGTAATATACTTTGCTATGTGAAGACCAGAAATACGGTGCACACAGCTACTTGTATCAAATTTGATCCAAAAATATTAGACTTCAGAAATTTGGGAGTAGAGTACGGGGTAAGCTGAAGAACCAAGTAGCTCAGGAAAGCCCCTTGTTCTCACGAGTCTGTGTGGTAAACACAGGCACTCAAAATGTTCTATAGACCTTGAAATCTTTGTTTTGAGAAAACAGCCTGCAGTTCCCATTTCTGCCAAAAGTCTCCTGGTGGAAGGTTGAGTCTGCCTTGTAGCAAGGACCTGGAGATTCCAAAGGACAGGAGGTAGGTGAAGCCCACGTGGGAGGGGCCCAGAGACAGGGTGGAGGAAGTCAGCAACAGCTGCAAACATTATTCTGGCAGAACCTTGAGAAAAGGCAAATTCTGGCTTCAAGAAATACAACGCAATTCAAAAGACTGCAATTTCATACATAAAAAGTGCGTCTACTAAGAAAAAGATACGCATAATTTTTATTCCATTTATTCTTAACTATATTCACATCCTGTTCAAAGACCATACTTTCAAAATTTCTACACTAAAACTAATAGTAAATGTTTTATGACTTCCCAGGCCCAAATAAAATGATTGTTGGGGCCAGGCATGCTGGCTCACGCCTGTAATCCCAACACTTTGGGAGTCCAAGGCAGGCGGATCACGAGGTCAGCAGATCAAGACCATCCTGGCTAACATGGTGAAACCCCTTCTCTACTAAAAATACAAAAAAAACCCAACCAGCTGGTGGTGGCGTGCGCCTGTAGTCCCAGCTACTCAGGAGGCTGAGGCAGGAGAATGGCATGAACCCGGGAGGCGGGGCTTGCAGTGAGCTGAGATTGTACCACTGCACTCCAGCCTGGGTGACAGAGCGAGAACCCGTCTCAAAAAAAAAATTAATAAATAAAAATAAAATAAAATAAAACGATTGTTGGGACCATAGCAATTGATATACAATCCCCTTGGAAAACTGTGTAATATGGTAAGAAATAGTTTCGAGGTTAGGAAGAGACAAATAAAATGTCTGTTGAAAATTGTTTTTTTTTTTTAGACGGAGTCTCGCTCTGTCGTCCAGGCTGGAGTGCAGTGGCTGGATCTCAGCTCACTGCAAGCTCTGCCTCTCGGGTTCACGCCATTCTCCTGCTTCAGCCTCCTGAGTAGCTAGGACTACAGGTGCCCACCACCACGCCCGGCTAATTTTTTGCATTTTTTAGTAGAGACGGGGTTTCACCGTGTTAGCCAGGATGGTCTCGATCTCCCGACCTCGTGATCTGCCCGTCTCAGCCTCCCAAAGTGCTGGGATTACAGGCTTGAGCCACCGCACCCGGCTGAAAACTGGATTTCAAGAACACAGTTACAAGTGTTTTAACCTAAAGGCTGAGTACATTAATAAAAGAGTTCCTCAACTTAATTTCTGAAATGCAAAATTAAAAAGCTATCTCAGGACGATAAAACAATTTTCACAGCCTCTATGTTGAAAATACTTAATATGTTGACCAAAAATGAGAAGGAATTAACTGAAATTGATAGATAAAACCCTAGGAGACATGAACTATATATTTAAAATTGAAAAATGATGTTGAGGCTGGGCACAGTGGTTCATGCCTGTAATTCCAGCACTTTGGGAGCCCGAGGTAGGTGGATCACCAGACATCAGGAGTTTGAGACCAGCTGGCAACATGGTAAATACTCCCTCTCTGCGAAAAATACAAAAAGTAGCCAGGCTTGATGGCGCACGTCTATAATCCCAGCTACTAGGGAGGCTGAGACAGGAGAATCACTTGAACCCAGGAGGCAGAGGTTGCAGTGAGCCGAGATTGTGCCACTGCACTTCAGCCTGGGCAACAGAGGGAGGCTCCATCTCAAAAAAAAAAAGAAAGAAAGAAAAATGATGTTGATTTACTTATGAATTAAGACTTTTCCAGAAAAAGAGTTATCTTAAGAAGCAAGACGTTGCTCCTTAACAAACTCAAAACATAATAATTTCAGTGAGTCTCTTCTTCCAAACAGTGATATAACACAATATTAATTTGGTTCACACACAAACTTAAAACAATAATTCAAATTAAAATATGACTGGAAAATTGTTTAAAAACAACAACATGGTTTTAGTTTCCACACTGAGCATAATTTTGAAACCCAATGGCGGTCTAGACTCTCGCTCTGCCTAGGGGCACACCTTTGTACAGGGAGCCGGTTCCCTTCGCTCTGGAGAAGCACCTTCCACCCTGACACCTTCCTGCCAGGACGTGGTGGCCTCCACTGTCCCCACTTCGTTTGCTTTCCTTCTGCTCAGAGTCAGCCCTTTCTGGGCAGTGTCCCAGGCCTCAAATAACACCTTTGGTCCATCATGCCTTCAAGTTCATTCAAATTTCTGGTCCCCAGAGTATCTGTTGTTCAGAAAGAGGTCTATTAAATTAATGCATCCTGGCTGGGCATGGTGGCTCATGCCTGTAATACCAGCACTTTGGAAGACAGAGGCAGAACTGCTTGAGGCCAGTTTGAGACCATTCTGGGAAATATAGTGAGACTCTGTCTCTATTTTTTAAAAAGAGACAGAGTCTCTTTAATTAATGAATCCTTAAATAAGGGCTTTTAACTGAGAGGAGCCCCAGCTAGGCTGCAGGAGACTATGGACCCCTGCTGGAACAGCATACCCACACCTGCACATATGCACATATGTCTCCACGCACCTCCGTTGTGCAGGGGTCTCTGCAGCCACAGAGGTCATCAAATCCATTAGGGGACCAGTGATCAAAGAAAGATGTGATCAAATGAATGACCGCCTCTTCATGGAGATGGCTTTCTGGGGGATAGCTGCATTTTTTTTTTTTTTTTTTTTTTTTTGAGACGGGCATTTTTTTTTTTTTTAACACAGAGTCTCGCTCTGTTACCCAGGCTGGAGTGCAATGGTGGTGTGATCTCCACTCACTGCAACCTTCACCTCCCGGATTCAAGTGATTCTCCTGCCTCAGCCTCCCAAGTAGCTGGGATTACAGGCGTGCACCACCACACCTGGCTAATTTTTGTATTTTTACTAGAGACGGGCTTTCACCATGTTGGTCAGGCTGGTCTCGATCTCCTGACCTCGTGATCCACCTGCCTCTGCCTCCCAAAGTGCTGGAATTTCAGGTATGAGCCACTGTGCCCAGCCCCAGCTGCATTTTTTTTAAAGGCAGCTAAAAGAAGGACTTGAGGTTTTTAGCAGGAGACATTCCTAATGCCTCCCAAGTCAGAATACGTATTCTCTGCCGCTCCTGCACAAACACACATACCAAAATACGCACAAAACTGCCTGCGTTTAACCGTTATCAAATCCAAGATCTAGAACAGTACTTTTCAGCTCTGTGTTTCTGCCCCCTAAGAAGACAGAGGGTAGGTCACTGTAAGAGTTCACTGTACACAGGGGATGCATATGTAGAATTCCAAGGCAGTTTACCCACACAGCCACCTCACACATAAAAATATGACCACTGTTCACTTTATTCACCCTTTCTGCTACCAAGAACTTTAAACTATCAAAATTAAACAAAAACGGATTGCATAATGAGCAGCTTTGTTTGCCTTAAGTAGAGACTAGTTTCAAAATCAGTTCAAGTTTTTATATAAATATTCTAAATAGAATAATAGCCGTCTACCACCCCCAAAAATAAGAAAGCCTATCTCAGAGTTGTGCGGAATAAATAAGACAATGTTTCCTGTAGCTACTGGGACAAGGGCCTGCCAATAACTTAGGACCAGGGCCATCTCTTTATTCAATGCCCTACCCATCACTCCATAATCCTGCTATTCCATGACTGTATTCAGGCCTGGTTTGTCATGACTTGGAACTAGATAAGCTACCTTAAAAATTGCTCTTCTACCCCAATCAGGCCCAGCAATCAGGCTAACCAGCTAAATCTTACTGGCAAAGTTCTTTTATGCCCCGCCTAGAGACCCTACATTAATCTATAGAAAATGTCTATTTACTGTATGCTGAGTTCCAACAAACTGACTGCACTTACAGCATTCCAGGGATTTAACTCAGATTGGCCTCTTATGACAAACTCTTCAGCAGTGTGCATTTAAAATCTCAGTTATCCATAAATCTTGATGATGTATTTCATATTAAAATGAGAGATATAACAGTTTCAGTTTCTGAGTACTTTCTAAAATAACTGAGCTAACCCCCAAGCTTTTTTTGTTTTTACATTTTGAATAAAAATCGTTCTAAAATATGGTTGATCTTCCTCACTCTGCTCTCAGTGTGCACCACCCTCAGAACCCTACTCCGTCATCCCCTATTCCTCCAAGACAACAGCCCTCTGGCCAGGCACGCACACCGCTCCTACACTCTCATCCTGAGACCAGATGCTGTCGTCACAAGTACGCCTGGAACACCTGACAGGCATCAGGCCACTCCAAATTGCTATCACTTTAGGTCATCTCTACTATCCTTTCTCTACTTTTCCTTTTTTTTTTTTTTTTTTTTGAGATGGAGTCTCACTCTGTCACCCAGGCTGGAGTTGAGTGGTGCGATCTCCACTCACTGCAACCTCCGCCTCCCAAGTTCAAGCGATTCTCCTGCCTCAGTCTCTGGAGTAGCTGGGATTACAGGCCTGTGCCACCATGCCTGGCTAATTTTTGCATTTTTAGTAGAGACAGGGTTTCACCACATTGGTTAGGCTGGTCTCAAACTCCTGATGCTGCCTTGGCCTCCCAAAGTGCTGGGATTACAGGCGTGAGACACTGTGCCCGGCCTCTTCTTTAATTTAAAACTCCCTTCTACCTTCTTCCCTGTGATGGGATTACAAGCGTGAGCCACTGCGCCTGGTCTCTTCTTTACTTTTTCTTTTCTTTTTTTTTTTTTGAGACGCAGTCTCCCTCTGCAGCCCAGGCTGAAGTGCAGTGGCACAATCTTGGCTCACTGCAACCTCCACTTCCCGGGTTCAAGTGATTCTCCTGCCTCAGCCTCCTGAGTAGCTGGGACTACAGGCACACGCCACGACACCGGGCTAATTTTTGTATTTTTAGTACAGACAGGGTTTCACCGTGTTAGTCAGAATGGTCCGGAACTCCTGACCTCGTGATCTGCCCACTTCTGCCTCCCACAGTGCTGGGATTATAGGAGTGAGCCACTCTGCCTGGCCTCTTCTTTTATTTAAAAGTCCCTTCTACTTTCTTCCCTGTTTCTACTGCTTCTCCCACATTTGTCAGCATTCAGGTTTTAACACAGTTGGACTTTATCAGGTAAAACTCTGAAGTGTTTGGATCCTGGAACCCTTTCTGCTTCACAAAGCCTGGCATGTAATGTGTACCTAACAAATACACGTTAAATATTTGGAGATAGATTGGCGCTAATGGCTTTTTTTTTAAACCTTTTCCCAGTTGTCTGAAGCTCCCAAAACCAATTTATCTGATTCTCACCTTTCAGTCTTACTGGCTCATGCCCTCCACCTCAAAACTGCCTACATTAGATTGAATTTTTCCAGCTTGTTAAGTACCTTTTGACTCTTCTTATTTTATACACACATACCTGGGCCACGTGGTGTTCCCAGGAGCTGGCTGAAATAAGTCTGCATTATTTTCTTTGTAGAGTCCCTCAGAAAGCCAAATGCTCAGACTGGGTAACAGCACCAGCCACAGGCACCCGCTTTCTTCCAAGAAGGAGCACTCACCTGTCACTCAAAAGCACCTGCACTGAGAAGTAGAGAGAACCAGAGAAGACCCCTGCCCTTTCTGAATTTTACCAATTATCTATTCAAATGTATGTACTCATAAGTGGGTACTCAAATGGAAATGAAATGTAACTCATATGGAAAATTCACCCTAACCTGTATTCAACAGGAAAAGTAAGATGTTTTGAATAGCATCACTTCTTTTTTTTTTGAGACAGAGTTTCACTCTTGTTGCCCAGGCTGGAGTCTGGAGTGCAACGGCGCACAATCTCTGCTCACCGCAACCTCCGCCTCCCAGGTTCAACCAATTCTCCTGCCTCAGCCTCCCAAGTAGCTGGGATTACAGGCATGCGCCACCACACCTGGCTAATTTTGTATTTTTAGTACAGATGGGGTTTCTCTATGTTGATCAGGCTGGTCTCGAACTCCCGACCTCAGGTGATCCGCCGACCTCGGCCTCCCAAAATACTGGGATCACAGGCGTGAGCCACTGCACCCGGCCCGTATCCCTCATTTTTTAAAGAAACGTCAACTCCCTTTGAAATACTTGCTTTACTACCTATAAATTTGTATTTCTAAAGAAAGACTACAAACTTGGGTAGATGTATGTTCAGGCACTACACACACAGTACCCAAATTGAACAAAACCACAGCATATTAAATAATAACAAAGTAACACCTTAAGTGTCTATAGTCTCACTTTAACCAGAACTCTAAGAATTCTAGGCTCAGGACCTGAAAGTAGCAGGGCCTTTCTAAAAATGATCCAGCAGCATATGGCAAAGTAGAGTGCTTCCGTTGACGATGCAAAAAACTAATTTTCTATATACAGCATAATTTCTTGTTTTGTTTGCTGTCATTATTCTGTTTTCACCTCTACAAACATACAATTTGTGTGAACATCAAAACAATACACATATTAACTTTCAGATCAAGTAGAGCTAAAAAGCGCCAGAGAACTGTGGAGGGCCCATTCTGAGATTCTGTCCCCATTTTCAATAAAACGTGCATCTTGAAAGGTGGGTATCTGTACACCAAAATGCGGATACATGGCAGAGACTGGGAAGACAATGAGGAATACAGCACTTGGAGTCAGACGACTTGAGGGTGAGTCTCATTCCTGCCAAGTTATGAGTTGTGAGTCTCCAGCAAGCCGAATAAACTCTCTCTCAGCCTGATTCTTCACCCAAAGATAAGGATAGTGATTTCTGTCCTACCTACTCACAGGGTTGTTAAGATCCAAGTTATATCATAAATGTGAAATAACTTTTAAAATACTTTTGAAGGTGCACACCCATCAGATGGCTACAATTAAAAAGACAGACACTACCACAGATCGATGAGGAGATGAAGTAACTGGAAATCTCATATACTGCCAGAGAGCATGAAAATTGCTATAGCCACTCTTGAAAACTATTTAGCAGCATCGACTAAAGCTAAATACATGTATAACTTATAATCCAGCAGTTCCACTCCTAGGTACATCTCCAACAGAAATGTGTGTGTGCACTGAAAAGCCATGTTTAAAACATTCACAGTAGCCCAGTTTATAACAGCAGCAACAAAAAACAACACAAACGCCCTCCAACAACAGAATGGGCAAACATGTTGCAGCAGATTTTATGATGGAATACTAACAGTGAGAACGAGCAAACTTCTGCTCTACACAAAAACATGGATGAATCTCACATTTTTACCAAAAGAAGCCAGATGTAAGAAAACAATCTGTATGGTTTCATTTTATTTCAAAAGTTCAACAAATAGGCAAAACTAACCTATGTTGCTAGAAATCAGGAAAGTGGCTAGTCGCAATGAGGAGGGTCCTTACTGGGATGGAGCACAATTAAGATTTCTTAGGGTGCCACTGTCTTCTTTCTTTTTTTTTCTTTTTTTTTTTTTTTTTTTAAGACAGAGTCTCACTCTGTCTCCCAGGCTGGAGTGCAGTGATGCGATCTCAGCTCACTGCAAGCTCCGCCTCCCGGGTTCACGCCATTCTCCTGCCTCAGCCTCCCGAGTAGCTGGGACTACAGGCGCCGCCACCTCGCCCGGCTAGTTTTTTGTATTTTTAGTAGAGACGGGGTTTCACCGTGTCAGCCAGGAGGGTCTCGATCTCCTGACCTCATGATCTGCCGTCTCGGCCTCCCAAAGAGCTGGGATTACAGGTGTGAGCCACCGCGCCCGGCCAGGTGCCACTGTCTTCTTTCTTAATCTAGGTGCTGACTATGTAAGTGAGTTCTCTTTGTGAAAAATTCATTGAACCAACCACAATTTCTGTTCTTCTCTGTGTGTTACATATCAATATAGTTTACTCAAAAGTAAAGTGCTATAATACATAACTTTCTTTTCTCTTCCTGTCTTTTCCTCTAGATTGGGGGTCAAGTAACTATGGCCTACCCTTTTTGGTACACAAAGGTTTGCTGAAACTCAGGCATATAGCAGATCTGAGTAGTTACAACAGAGGCCGTACAACCTACAAAGCCTAAAACATTTACCATCTGACCCTTGACAGAAAGAATACTTGCCAACTCCTGCACTAAACTGTAAACTGTGACTCCATCTGGAATCATAGCCATCACGACTGCAATCCCTGAAATTTCCACGACTTTCCACAGGTCACAGCACTCCTCCCACCACAGTGAAGTCCCTGAGTGATAAAGGCATTAAAGGTTTATATGCACTATGCATTATTTGCCACAGTAAAAAACTCTAATGTTTACTTAACCACAATCTCCCTAAAGCTGATAAGGCCCTTTGTCTTAGTCATGGGAAAGACTGGTTGTTCTCCTAAATAATAATTTTATGAAAATTAACACAATAAAGACAGTTGTCTCTTTCTCACTTCTGTGCCCAAGACCAATGTACTTCACTCCACGTTTTTAACCCATCCATTGAATGTTCTCTGCCAAGCATTTTCAAGCTGGTAAGTGTGATGATGATGAGTATTTGAGCCTAGTTTGCTGCCCAATGATGCAAAAGTATATATTTTCTAAAAATGTGCAGTGTCTTCTAAGTATGACATGTATCACCAGCAATTTGTGAGGTGACATTAAGTGACACACAAATAACTAATTCTAATGGCTATCTATTCATTTTAATGTGTCTTGACATAAAGTATCATTGACACATCAAAACAGTATGATATATTGGCAAAAGGACAGAGACACTAGTGAGAGTTCAGAAGTAAACACATATATTTATCATCCATTGATTTTTGACAAGAATGCCAGTACCATTCAATGAGGCAAGAACAGTCTCTTCAATAAATAGTTCTAGCCGAAGTGGATATACACAGGTTAAAAAATGAATTCAAAGCCGGGCGCGGTGGCTCAAGCCTGTAATCCCAGCACTTTGGGAAGCTGAGGCGGGTGGATCAACTGACATCAGGAGTTCAAGACCAGCCTGGCCAACATGGTGAAACCCTGTCTCTACTAAAATAACCAAAAATTAGCCGGGCATGGTGGCACACATTTATAATCCCAGCTACTCAGAAGGCTGAGGCAGGAGAATTGCTTGAACCCAGGAGGCAGAGGTTGCAGTGAGCCGAGATTCCACCACTGCACTCCAGCCTGGGCAACAAGAGTGAAACTCTGTCTCAAAAAACTTTAAAAAAAGAAAATAAAAAAAAGAATTCAGACCTTCACCTCATACCATATACAAAAAATTAAATCAGATCAAAGACTTCAATTTAAGGACTAAAACTATAAATCTCCTAGAAGAAAAACATAAGGGACAAGCTTCATGACTATGGATTTGGCAACAGTATCTTAAATTTGACACGAAAAGCTACAAATAACCAAAGGAAAAAAACATAAATGGCACTCTATTAAAATTCAAAACTTTTGTGAAGGCTGGGCATGGTGGCTCATGCCTGTAATCCCAGCACTTTGAGAGGCTGAGGGGGGCGGATCACTTGAGGCCAGGAGTTCGAGACCAGCCTGGCCAACATGGCAAAACCCCATCCCTACTAAAAATACAAAAATTAGCCAGGGGTGGTGGCACATGCTTGTAATCCCAGCTACTCCAGAGGCTGAGGCAGGAGAATCGCTTGAACCTGGAAGACAGAGGTTGCTGTGAGCCGAGACTGCAGCACTGCACTCCAGCCTGGGCATCAGAGCAATACTGTGTCTCAAAAAAACAAATAAATAAATGAAAATAAAACCTTTGTGCATCAAAGGGCACTAGCAAGAAGGAGAAAAGCGTCAGGCATGGTGGCTCACATCTGCAGTCCCAGCTACTTGGGAGGCTATGGCAGGAGGATAATTTGAGGCCAGGAGTTTCAGGTCAACATAGCAAGATCCTGTCTTTAAAAAATAAAACATAAAAATTTAGCCAGGCATGGTGGTGGGCACCTGTAGTCCCAGTTACTTGGGAAATTGAGGCAGGAGAATCACTTGCGCCCAGGAGTTTGGGGCTGCAATGAGCTATGCTCGCACCACTGCACTCTAGCCTGGACAACTGAAAGAGTGAGACCCTGCCTCAAAGAAAAAAAATTATAAAGACTGTACAGGCCAGGCGTGGTGGCTCACGCCTGTAATCCCAGCACTTTGGGAGGCCAGGGTGGGTGGATCACAAGGTCAGAAGTTCGAGACCAGCCTGGTCAACATGGTGAAACCCTGTCTCTACTAAAAATACAAAAATTAGCTGGGTGTGGTGGCGGGTGCCTGTAATCCCAGCTACTCAGGAGGCTGAGGCAGGAGAATCGCTTGAACCTGGAAGACAGGTTGTTGTGAGCTGAGACTGCACCACTGCACTTCAGCCTGGGCAACAGAGCAAGACTTCGTCTCAAAAAAACAAAACAAAACAAAACAAAAAAAAAAACGTATAAATAGCAGGCTAATGAATGGAGAGGTATAAATGGCACTTAAAAATACTTTATTGAGCCAAAAGAAGGCAAGAAAGAAAGGGGAATATAAAATGATGAATCAAGTAGAAAACTACGACTCAAAACAGCCTTAAATGTACTTAAAATCAGCATATCAATTAAAGATAAAGATCATCAGGCCGTACTTAGAAAAGTTAACTATAGGCTGCCTGCAAGAGATATAACTTACATATAAGGATAGAAAGACAAAGTAAAAGAATTGAAAAAGAAATACCGTTAGAACTCTAACCAAAGCAGTCATGATGTAGGTGTACCAATATCGAACAAAGGAGGCTTTAAGGCAAAAATCATTACTAGATATAAAGTATGACTTATTTCATAATGACAAAAGGCTTACTATACTAGGAAAATATAAGATCTTTAAATTTGTATGGTTAAAAATGTAGCTCAAGATACAAAGATTGACGGAATATAAGAATAGACAAATTCACAATCATAGGAGAATTTAATATTTAATACACTTTTCTGAGTAACTGACAGAAAAAAAAAGATACATGTTCTTATCAACTGCACATGGAACATTTACCAAGTAAAACCACATAACATGAAAAGACCCAAGAAGGTTTCAAATAATTAAGTAATTCAAGGTAAGTTCTCTGACAACAATTCAAGTAAACTAGAAATCAATAACAATGAAGGTAATTTTAAAATTAGGCCACATCTTTTTCAATAACTTATGAGAAATCACAATAGAAATCAGAAAATAATCTTGAATTTAGTGAAGACAAGAATAAACCATATCAAAACTTGGTGGATGCAGTTAAAACTGTAGAAATGCCAATAGCCTTAATACCTACAACCTTAAATGTATATATCAGAAAATAAGAAAGGCTGATAATTAGTTAAGTATCCATATCAAGAAGACGAGAAGAAAAATAAATAAGTAAAATAAAATAAAATAAAATGTAGGTACAGAACTGGAAGGGGTGTGTATGTAGTTTTCTTCCCTTTTGTGGCCATGACTGAAGCGGGAACAGCCAAAATGAAGTTCAATCCCTTTGTGACTTCTGACCAAAGTAAAAACCACAAAAGGCATTTCAATGCACCTTCCCACATTCACAGGAAGATTTTTGTCTTCCCTTCTTTCCAAAGAGCTGAGAGACAAGTACAATGTTCAATCAATGCCCATCGGAAAGGATGATGTTCAGGTTATACAAGGACACTATAAAGGTCAGCAAACTGGCAAAGTAGTCCAGGTTTACAGGAAGAAATATGTCCTCTACACTGAACGGGTGCAGCGGGAAAAGGCTAATGGCACAACTGTGCGTGTAGGCATTCACCCCAGCAAGGTGGTTCTCGCTAGGCCAAAACTGGACACAGATCGCAAAAAGATCCTTGTACGGAAGGCCACATCTCGCCAAGTAGAAAAGTAAAAGGGCAAATATAAGGAAGAAACAATTGAGTAGATGCAGGAACAAAGTAGTCTCATATACAAGCTTTCATTAAAACCTGAAATGAAAAAAAAAAAAAAAAAACCCTAAGGAAAGTAGAAGGAGGAAAATGATAAAGGGAAGAAACTACTGGTATGTAAAACAAACATCTATTAATCAAATTGACAGTCCAAACTTGGCTCTTTAAGAATATTGTTAAAATTGATAAACCCTGTCATGACTAAGAAAAAAATAAGAAAAAGCACAATCTCCATCATCAGAAAAAAGAGGAGGGCCATCACTACAGAGCCTACAGTCATAAAAAGATAATGAGAGATACTTATGAATAATGTTCTGTTAATAAAGTGTAAAATATTAGATGGGTCTTACAAACAAAACTTACCAAAACTGACACAAAGTAAAATTTTAAACTTCAGTTGTCTCATATATACTCAAGAAATTGAATCTGCAATTTAAAATTTTCCCCAAAAGGCCTAGGCATGGTGGCTCATGCCTGTAATCCCAGCACTTTGGGAGGCCAAGGTGAGAGGACTGCATGAGCCCAGGAGTTTTCTTTTTTTTTTTTTTTTTGAGACTGAGTCTCTCTCTGTCGCCCGGGCTGGAGTGTAGTGGCCGGATCTCAGCTCACTGCAAGCTCCGCCTCCCGGGTTCACGCCATTCTCCTGCCTCAGCCTCCGGAGTAGCTGGGACTACAGGCGCCCGCCACCTCGCCCGGCTAGTTTTTTTGTATTTTTTAGTAGAGACGGGGTTTCACCGTGTTAGCCAGGATGGTCTCGATCTCCTGACCTCGTGATCCGCCCGTCTCGGCCTCCCAAAGTGCTGGGATTACAGGCTTGAGCCACCGTGCCCGGCCGAGCCCAGGAGTTTTCAAGACAAGCCTAGACAACATGACAAGACCTCATGTCTATTTTTTTACATTATTTTAAAAATTAAAAACATAAAATTTCCCCAAAGAAATCTCAAAGACCAGATGATTCTAACAGGGAATTCTACCAAAGATTTAAAAACAATATAATGCCAACCTTATTATAAACTCTTACAGAGAAAAGAAAATAAAGGAAGACTTTCCAACCTATTTTATGAAGCCAGCAAAATACTGATATCAAAACTTGAGAATGGCAACATAAAAAAATAAAACTGTAGTCCAATGTGGCTCATAAACACAGATATAGAAAGCATAAAGTATGTACAAATCAAATCCAGATATACAAAAAAGAATAACATCACAACAAGTTTGCTTGTATCCCAGGGATACAAGTTTGACTTACCATTAGAAAAATCAACATTTTCCACCCTATCAACAAAATATAAGAGAAAAACCACACGATCACCATAATAAATACAAAACAAACATGATAAAATTCAAGACCCATTCATGATAAAAAACACTTAGCAAAACAGAAATAAAACTTATGTAATCTGATAATATCTACCCCCACCCCCGCCAAAAAAGCCCACAACAAGCACCCTAGTTAATAATATAATTTTCCTCCTGCAGTTGGGAACAAGACAAGAATGTCCCTTATTCACCACATTCATTCACCATTATAGAAGAGATCCTAGCCAGTACAATGAGCCAGAAAAAATAGTAACAAAAGTGATAAAAATTAGAAATGAAGAAATAAAACTGTCAATATTTACAAATGTGATTATAGAAAAAATTCCAAAAGAGTCTACAAACTATCACAAATAATAAATATGTAAAAGACTTTGGATATAATATCAATTTTTAAAATCCAATTGTATTTCTATAAACAAGCAACATACAGAAAATGAAATTTTTAAAATACCATCAACAATAGTTTCAGGAAATATCAAATATCTAGGAGTAAATTTAACAATATTTGTATAAGTCCTCGATCTTGAAGTCCCAAAACATGACTGAGAGACGGTAACGAGGAAAGAGATGATTGGAGAGATTGTGTTTAGATTCAAAGACGCAAGACTGTAAAGACATTAGCTCCACCCACATTATCTATATAGTCAATATAATGGGATCAAGATCCCAGCAAGCTTTTTTTATGAAAATTTATATGCTTATTCAAAAAGCTACATGAAATTGAAAAGTACCAACAATTGTCAAGATGATCACAAAAATTAAAAACTAAATGGAGGACTTATATTTCCCATACTAGATACCAAGACTCAGAATAGCATAATTAAGACAGCGTGAAATTGACTAGCCAGGAACAAAAAAAAACAATGGAAAAGAATCAAGTACAGAACAATTCTTCGCCTGATTTGCAACCGCGTAAAAAGACAAAAATGGTATTTCCAACAAATACTGCAGATTAACTGGATAACTATATGTAAAAAAAAAAAAAAAATCCCTGTCCTTTCCCTCTTCAAATCACATTCAGATGAAGTGTCAATCTAAGGTGAGACATATGGCTGGGCACAGCAGTTCACACCTGTAATTTCAGCACTTTGGGAGGCCAAGGTGGGTGGACCACTTGAGGCCAGGAGTTGGAGGCCAGCCTGGCCAACATGGTGAAACCCCATCTCTACTGAAAATACAAAAAATTAGCCAAGTGCAGTGGTACGCACCTGTAATCTGAGCTACTGAGGAGGTTGAGGTACAAGAATCACTTGAACCCAGGAAGCAGAGGTTGCAGTGAGCCAAGATCACGCCACTGCACTTGAGCCTGGGTGACAGAGCAAGACCCCCTCTCAAAAAAATAAAATAAAGATGTAAAACAATAAAGCCTCTAGATGAAAACACAGGAAAATATTACAGTGGTCAAATATTATTTAAATAGATCCAAAAAGTACTGACAAACTGGCATTAAGAACTTGTTTAATTGATTAGAGCGTATCTTTAAAAGAGTGAATAGGAGACTACAAAAAACTCATCCAGAGTATACAAAGAACCCTTATATATCAGTAATAAAATGGCATACAGCCCTTCACCAAAGAAGATACACAGATGGCAAATAAGCCTATGAGAAGATGCTCAACATCATATGTTGAAAATTAAACACATGATGGAAATTGCAAATCAAAATGAGATATCCAGTACACTCCTAACAGAATGGCTAAAATCCAAAAAAATAATTAATCCGAAATGCTGATTAGGATGTACAACAGAAAGTCTCATTCATTCCTGGTGAGAATACAAAATGGTACAACCACTTTGGAAAACAGCTTGGCAGCCTGTTAGAAAAAACTACATAGTTTTCTCATAGAATTCAGCAGTCACAGTCCCCGAGATTTACCCCAGTGACTTGAGAACTTACATCCAACACTAACCAGCACACAAATATTTACAGCAACTTTACTCATATTGCTAAAAACTGGAAGCAACCAAGATGTTCTTCAAAATGTAAATGGATAAATGTGATACATCCATACAGTGGAATATTATTCAGCAACAAAATGAAATACCTATCAAGCCTTGAAAAGACATGGTGGAATGCAAATGAATGTTGCTTACTCAAAACCAATCTGAAAGGTTGCATACTGAACACTTCCAACTATGTGACATTCTGGGGAAGGCAAAACTATAAGGACAATAAAAATATCAGTGCTTGCCATTGATCGGGGAAGGGATGGATGAATAGATGGAGCAAAGGGCAGTGAAACTATTCTGTATGACACTGTACGGCAGATATGCATTTGTCCAACCCATGGAATGCACAACACAGAAAATATATCCTAATGCAAACGATGGGCTTTAGTTAATAACAATGTATCAACATTGGCTAAACTTATTACACTAATGCAAGATGTTACTAATACGAGAAACTGTGAGGAGAGACAGAAGGTGTCGACATACTATCTGCTCCATATTATCTGCTCAATTTTGGGTAAGCATGAAACTGCTCTAGAAAAGAAAGCATTAATTTTAAAATATATATGTCCCAGTAGAAAAACAGGTCAATGTCTTCAACAGAGCTTAGCAAAAGAGAACAAATAGCTGACAAACATAAAAACTGTATTAGCATAGAACTCAAAATAAAAATCAAAATGAGATACCATTATACATACCAAAACAGCTAGGCAATAAAGGGACAGGCCAAACTTGTCCAATCCACAGTCCACATGCAGCCCAGGATGGCTTTGAATATGGCCCAATACAAATTCATAAACTTGCCTAAAACATTATGAGTTTTTTTTGCAATTTTTTTTTTTTTAACCTCACCAGCTACCATTAGTGTTAGCATATTTTATGTATGGCCCAAGACAGTTCTTCCAATGCGGCCCAGGGAAGTCAAAAGACTGAATCCCCCCGAGAGGCGATACTAAGTGCTACTGAGCCTGCCGAACAAATGCTCGCACGCCCCCTGCTGGTAGGAGAGGAAGCCGGGACTGTCACTGGGAGACTGGCTGGCTGTATCCACTATGGCCCAGAAATACATGTTTGTAGCAACACTTATTCAAAAGAGCCAAAAACTGGAAATAACCCAAATATCAAGAGGAGAAGAGTAATTTATGGCAGGTTCATATAATGGAATACTATATACCTATCAAAAAAACACAGTTCTGCTGCATAGCAACAGGAATAATCTCATAAAAATAAATATTGAATGAATCAAGCCAGAAAAAATACGGGTTCATACTATAAATTCAATTTACTTCAAAAACAGCTAAAGCTGGCCAGGCGCACTGGCTCACACCTGTAATCTCAGCACTTTGGGAGGCCAAGGTGGGTGGATCACGAGGTCAGGAGATCAAGACCAGCCTGGCCAATAGGGTGAAACCCCGTCTCTACTAACATACAAAAAACTAGCCAGGCGTGGTGGCGCGTGCCTGTAATCCCAGCTACTCAGGAGGCTGAGGCAGGAGAATCACGTGAACCCAGGAGACAGAGGTGGCATTGAGTGGAAATCGCACCACAGAACTCCAGGCTGGCGACAGGGTGAGACTCCATCTCAAAAAAGAAAAACTGAAACAAAAACAGGTAAAGCTAACATGTGGTATCAGAAGCCAGGACAGTGCGGGGAGGACCAGTGACTGCGAGGGGCACAAATGCTCTGGCTGCTGGCTCCACAGGAAAACTCATGAAGCTCCTCACCTACGACTTGTGCACTTTCCTGGGCAGATGTTTTTTGCGAATAAAATAGTTACTTAAATGTAACAACAAAGAGGTTTCAAATAAATATACACATTTCTGGCTTCTCTTAGCAATCATAAGCTGGCTGGGCTCAATGGCTCATGCCTGTAATCCCAATACTTTGGGAGGCTGAGGCAGGGGATCACTTGAGTCCAGGAAGTTGAGACCAGCTTGAGCAACATGGCGAAACCCCGTTTCTACAAAAAATACAAAAATTAGCCAGGCATGGTGGCGCAAGGGTATAGTCCCCGCTACTCAGGAGGCTGAAGTGGGAGGATGGCTTGAGTCCGGGAGGCAGAGATGACAGTGAGCTGAGATCATGGTACTGCACTCCAGCCTGGGCGCAAAGCGAGACTCCGTCAAAAAAAATAAAAAAATAAAAAAAATCCTCCCCCAGGAGATTCCATAATGCTGAGCTGCCAAGGGTGAGAACCATGCTGCAGGCCTTGCCATGATACTTCATGTGAAGAGAAGTTCTATAACAAAAAATAGCTTGAAAAACACTGCTACTTTCTTGAAAGCAGAGACACACTATCTCTGTACACACAGACAACGTAAAGGCATGAAATATAAAAAGCGTTCCAAAAGTATGGAATTGACTTTATCTAATAAGGAATTATGGTTTACACTAAAGCTTTTCCCAAGCTCGTTTTGTATGAAAGACCAAGGTTTCGAACCCATGTGATATCACTACTTAATGCCAGGATTATAAAATATTTAGAGGTTATCTAATCACACGTCCTTCAAAATACTAAATATTCCACGGTGGCTCACACATGTAATCCTAACACTTTGGGAGGCCAAGGCGGGCAGATTGTCTCAGCTCAGAAGTTCAAGACCAGCCTGGGCAACATGGTGAAACCCTGTCTCTACTAAAATACAAAAAATTAGCTGGGCATGATGGCATGTGCCTGTGGTCTCAGCAACTCGGGAGGCTGAGACTGGAGAATTGTTTGAACCCGGGAGGCGGAGGCTGCAGTGAGCCCAGATCACGCCACTGCACACCAGCCTGGGCAACAGAGCGAGACTCCGTCTCCAAAATAAATAAATACTCCAAAATTCTGCCTACCTAAAAAGTTCAATTATGGAGAGTGGAGATTTCACTCTTGGATAGATACCTGATGTTGTTAGAAAGTTACCATTTTAAGCAGAAGCTGTCTCCCTGAAGCAAGTAAGTACTCCACTGTGACCATAAGCCTAAGGGCATTACAGCTCTGGCTACCTCCTGCCTCTTAAAAAAATAAAGTTCGGTGGGACAGGTGGCTCACACCTGTAATCCCAGCACTTTTGGAGGCCAAGGCAGGTGGATCACCTGAGGTCAGAAGTTCAAGAACAGCCTGGCCAACATGGTGAAACCCCATCTCTACTAAAAATACAAAAAATTAGCCAGTCGTGGTGGCATGCGCCTGTAATCCCAACTACTTGGGAGGCTGAGGCGGGAGAATCACTTGAACCCGGGAGGCGGAGGTTGCAGTGAACCAAGATTGTGCCACTGCACTCCAGCCTGGGCGACAGAACAAGACCCTGTCTCAAAGAAAAAAAAAAGGTAAAGTCCTACTACCCCTAGCTTACGCTGGTGGTGCCCTCCCCTTGGGCTCCTGAATTCATCCAAGAAAATTGAAAATTCCTGAACTGGTAACCTAATCAGGAAAAGACTTGTTTATCCATTGGGCTTATGGTCTGTCTGTCTCCACTCTCTGGAAATGAACTAAGTATTACAAATATCCCTCCAAAAGGAAAAAGAAACAGCAGGAGGCCAACTAAAGGCACAAGCTAAAAAGAAAAATTTTGCACCATTCCATTGGAAAAAACAGATGGAAGTCATACAAGATTCCAAAATGTGGTTTCCCTCAAGGTCACATTATTGCTAAAATAATTACGATAAAGAAAAAAAGCATATCTCACTCATCCTTCTACCCCCAGGATAGTGCCAGGGACACAGCAAGTGCTGAATGAATGCTGCCCATCAATGCCGGTGAGACTCACTTCTCATGTCCTGACTACTTCAACTAATCTTCTTTCAGTGGGCCTCTTCTTATTCATTTCTTTAGATTTCAATTTTAACATCATTTTCTCCAGGAAGCCTAGACTTCAAGTGCCCGATCTGTCACCATGAACCATTATAAGGATACCTAGGATCATGTCTCTTTTCAGCTTTGTGTTCCTAGACCCTAGCACAGGGCTCACTTATCACAGGAAGTGCTTTAAAAATAGTTGTGGAGCCGGGCACAGTGGCTCGTGCCTGTAATCCCCGCATTTTGGGAGGCCACGGTGGGGGATCACGAGGTCAGGAGTTCGAGACCATCCTGGCTAACATGGTGAAACCCCGTCTCTACTAAAAATCCAAAAAAAATTAGCCGGACATGGCAGCATGCACCTGTAGTCCCATCTACTGGGGAGGCTGAGGCAGGATAATCACTTGAACCCGGGAGGCAGAGGTTGCAGTGAGCCAAGATTGTGCCACTGCACTCCAGCCTGGGCAATAAGAGCAAAACTCTGTCTCAACAACAACAACAACAACAAAGTTGTTGAATACAGGAATTAATGCACATGCAGGGCTTTATATTTATCAAGGCAGAACACTAAAATGCACGCCTTTTTTTTTTTTTCTTTTTTTAGACTGAGTCTCCCTCTGTCACCCAGGCTGCAGTGCAGTGGCGCAGTCTCAGCTCACTGCAACCTCCATCTCCTGGGCTCAAGTGATTCTCATGCCTCAGCACTCCCAAGTAGCTGGCACTACAGGCGCCAGCCACCATGCCTGGCTAATTTTGGTATTTTTTTTTTTAGTACAGATGGGGTTTCACCATGTGGGCCAGGCTGGTCTCGAACTCCTGGCCTCAACTGATCTGCCCACCTCAGCCTCCCAAAGTGCTGGGATTACAGGTGTGAGCCACCATGACAGGCCTAAAATTCATGCTTTGGATTCAAATGGAGATCCAGTTCCCAACTGCCACTCAGAAACTGGGTGGACTTTCCAAACCAGGCTTCCAGGTTGGGTGCGGTGTCTCATACCTATAAACCCAGCACTTTAGTAGGCCGAGGCGGGCAGATCATTTGAGGCCAGGAGTTTGAGATCAGCCTGATCAACATGGTGAAACCCTGCCTCTACTAAAAATACAAAAGAAAAAAGAAAAAAGAAAAAAAAAAGCCAGCCACGGTGGCTCACGCCTGTAATACCAGCTACTCAGGAGGCTGAGACAGGAGAATTGCTTGAACCCAGGAGACAGAGGTTGCAATGAGCTGAGATCGCGCCACTGCACTCCAGTCTGGGCAATAGAGACTCCAACTCAAAAAGAAAAAAAAATCAGGTATCCGCTCTGAGCTTAATTCCCCGATCTGTAAAAATCCCTACATCCGTTGCAGTTTTCTTAGGAATAAAATTCATAATAAGGCAACAGAGAAAATAAAACCACCTCACTTATGAGAAACATGATTAACACAGTAACTGATAGAGCAATGTTCCTCATTTTGGTTTCAGGTCCCTTTTATACATTCTTAAATGCAGCCCTCAGCTGGAAGCAGTGGCTCATGCCTGTAATCGCAAAACTCTGGGAGGCTGAGGTGGGACGATCACTTGAGCCTAGGAGTTCAAGACCAGCCTGGGCAACATTGTGAGACCCCATCTCTATTTAAAACAAAACAAAACAAAAAGAGGCCCTCAAAGTCTTTTAGTTTATGTAAGTTATATCTATTGATGTTTGTCCTATTATAAATTAAAACTAATCAACTTTTAAAATATTTCTCCATTTAAAATGTCTACTACGTTAACATATTTTTATGAAAAATATATCTTCCCCAAAAATAGAATGGTTTTCATTTTTACAAATCTTTGTAATGTCTCGATTAATAGAAGACAGCTAGATTGTCATATCTATTCTGCATTTTCTCTGGTGCAACCTGTTCCTTTTGACTGTGATATATAAAGGTAATGCCGCCTCACTCTTAGGTACCGCCACCACCACCTAGATTTGTGCTACGATGTCAGCAGCTGTGCCAAAAATTGCTTTTGTACAATTAGTGCAAAAATTAAGAGAGTGAAAAAGCCTAATCGTCTTAGTCTCACTATGGTATTTACCTTACAGAATCCTGAAAACATCTCGGGGAACCCCCATGGGTCCAGGAACCACAGTTTGAGAACCACTTTGCTACAGGAGGACTGGTGTTAAGAAGGGAAAGGCTACTTTTAAGCAGGTTTGAGGAAGGCCTCTCTGAAGACACTAAAGCACCTGGAGCCACAGACTAGCAAAAGGTGTTTCTCAGACTAGGAAATGACAAATGCCCTGAACAAACCTAATGTGGCATCAAGGAAAACAGAAGACTGCATGCCAGAGCAAGGAAAGAGAGAAGAGCCAGACACGGCCCGATCAGCAGGATCCTGGAGGAGTGTGGGTTTCTGGTAAAGGGACGAGGAAGCCAATGCAGGGTTTTAATCAGGGTGTGGCCATCTGATTTACATTTAACAAGATCATCCACGCTGCCAAGTGACCGATTTATTTATAGGAGCCCAGGACTAGCAGGGCCCAGGAAGAGGGCTGCAGCCCTCCAGCCCGGAGAGGGCGGCTGGGCCAGGGAGCGCCTCTGGAGATGGAAAGAGGAGGGCCCACTGGAAATCCATTCCCGAGGTAGAAGCTGCAAGACTAAATCAGGAAGTGTGTTGGGGGATAAAAGAAATGGAATAATTCTTGAGGCCTGAGGGTGAAACACCAGGTGGAGAGGGATACCATCAGTGAGATGTGGATACTGGGGGAATCGGTGCCCCACCTGTGGCCATGGAAATTTTACATTCTTTCTCTGTGCTAAGCCTTCTTCCAAGTAACTGAGACACCGCACCTTACATTATTTTTGGCAGACAGCACATTAACAAAACAAAACAAAAAAATTAAACTAACCAAATAAGGTCAAGGCCAAAACTCAACAGTGGGAGAGGCAACAGACTTCCTTCCAGACACCATCAACCATTAATCGAAATTCTGAGCACTGCTGTTACCCAACTACATACAAATCTGCATACCCGGGTCGTGGTGCAGCCAACATCTCTCCCGCAGCCCACAAAGGCCCACCAGGTGTGCGAACGCTCGCTGAAACGCCTGTTGGCCACCACCGTTTCCCTAATGTGCATGTGTGTTAACTCTACCAAGTGCAATCACGACAAGAACTCCTGGTTTGGTGTGGCCTATGGAGTAAGTTTACGTTGATTCCTACCCATTACCTCTTTCTTCCTAAACACAAAATTAGCATAACCCTTGTAGTTTCCAAGCCCGACCTTTCTCTGGGGCATCTGTGTTCTTTGGTCACAAGCTCTCTAATGAGCCTCAGTTTACTCATCCCCAAGAAAAGGGGAACACTTGAGTCACTAAGCTAACCAGTCACATAAAAATAATGGAAGTCAAGGCCTAACACACCAACTCCCATACGGAGACCTAGGCGCCTACTCCCCCTTAGAGCCCCTTCAGAACCTTTTCCAAACGCGGAGCGCCGCTCCAGCTGCACGGGTGACCAGGCCCAGGAACCGGGCCTGCCGGGGGAAGACTCGCGTCCAAGGCCGCACGGGAACCACAGCGCCCGCGAGAAAAGGCGCGGCGCCCCCCTACCCCACTGCCCTCGACCTGGGAACCGCGGCACCGGCGAGCGCGCCCCGTTCCCCCTGCGCCGTGAAGTCCGCTCCTCAAGCTCCGGGCTGGGGCGGAAAGCAGGTCAATTCCTGACCGCTGGAAGGGCCAAGGTTTGGGGGTGGCCGGTTGTGTGTTTGCCTGCTTTTAAATTCTCGGCCTTTCTTCCTTGGAAAACAAAATCCGAGTTATTTTATGACTTTAGCAAAGTACCATGGAGCATAAATTATCGGGGAAAACACTTCCTGACGCCTACTGTGTGCACGATCTAGCGCTCCCCACATAACACTGACGCCTACTGTATGCACGACCCACAGCGCTCTCCAGAAGCTCCGGGTTCAATCTCCCCGGATCACAATGGCGCCTACTGTTTGCACGACCCACAGCACTCTCCAAATACCCAGGGTTCCAGCTCCCCGGATCACAATGACGCCTACTGTATGCACTACCCACAGCGTCTCCAAAGGCTCAGGGTTCAAGTTCCCGGATCACAATGGCGCCTACTGTATGCACGACCCACAGCGCTCCCCAGATAACATTGGAGCCTACTGTGTGCACGACCCTGAGCTTCCCGGACAACGCTGGCGCCTACTGTGTGCACGACCCCGCGCTCCACAGCCTCCCTGTGGGCCGAGCCCAACGTCCCCGGGGCAGCCGGCGCCGCGCTGGGTCGGGCGGGGGCGCCGTCCGGGAGGAGCCCGGGGAGCGGTGTCCGCAGGCCCGGGCTCTAGCCAGGCCGCCTCCCCGGCGCGCCCCGCGGCCCTCCCGCCCCGGGACGGAACACGGGGCGGCCACTTTCCCTCAAGTTTAGCGCGGGCCGCGACAGGGCCGGCGGGGGCAGGGCGCGCGGAGGAGGCGGCCGCCTGCTCCCTCACCCGCCTCCCGCCTCCCGCCTCAGCCGCCGCCCGGCCCAGGAAAGTAGGCCCAGCGCGCGGAGGGGCCGGGCGGCGACTCGCCCGTATCATTCCGCCCGCGCTGCGGCCCGCCCGGCCAGTCGGCGGCGGCGGCGGCCCGGGTCTGCGCGGCCCCCGCCCCCGCCCCGCCGCTCCCGGCGCCCCCCGCGCCGCATCCGGGGACTGGCAGGGCGCGGGCCCCGCACCGGCCGCCGGCGGGGCGCGAGGGCGCGGCCGCGGGCCTTACCGGAGTCGCCGCGCGCCTTGCTCTCCCTGGGCTTCGGGGGGCGGCCCCGCGGCATCGTCGGCGGCCCGGCTCGCACCCACACCCACTCACACTCACTCACACTCACACTCACACGCGGCGGCGGGGGCGCGCACGCGCGGGCACCGGGGCGGGGGCGCGCCCAGCCGGCGGCAGAGGCGGGCGGAGCGGCCCGGCGGCGGGCGGCCCGGTCCGAGCGCCGCCGGGCTCACGGGGGAAAGGCGCCCGAACGCGCGCACCGGAGCTCTCGAACCGCGCCGGCCTCGGCGGGTTCCATGGCCCGCGGGCCGCGGTGGGGGCGTTAGGCGCGGGCGCGGTGGGGGCGGGGGCGGCGCGGGGCGCATGCGCGGCGCCGCGGGGCCTTCGCGGACGGAGGGGAGCGAGGGGGTCACCGGGCCGGGCCGCGAGCCCTGGAGCTCGGCCAGGCGTGGATCCCGGGCCAGCCCCGCGCCTCTGTGGCCCGGGCGCCTCGTGCGTGTCCGCGAGCTCGCGTGCGCGCGTCACCTCGGCCCCCAACATGGCTTGGAGGGCGGCCCTACCCGCGCCGCCCTCGTGCTGCGAAGGGCCTGGGAGCCCAAACCCGGAACCGCCACCTGGGACTGGGAAGACGACATGGCCAGAAGTCGGTAATGTTTCTTTCCCTGGGGGCAGTGCATTAAAATGGACCATTTTACGTGTGTTGGTCTTGTGTGGTGTTGCCCGCGCTGACTTGCACGAAATGGTAGCAGGAACAGGCAGCGCAGCAGCCTAGCGCCGGGTGGAGAGGCCGGCAGATCCCGGGGAAAGCGACCTTACTCTGTCACCTGGGCTGGAGTGCAGTGGCGCAAATTAAAGTGTGCAATCTGATACGTCTTGACACATGTATACACATTTTCACAATCGACAGTGAATATGTGCCTCCCATCTCTCTCCAACCCTTTCCTCTCTTCTTCCTTCCCTCCTCCCCCTCCCACCCATCTGCTTTTTGTCACTAAGTTAGAATTTCCTAGTTTTTAAATATCTTTTTATAGAGACTGGGTCTCGCTTGCCCTGTCACCCAGGCTGGAGTGCAATGACACTATCGGGACTCACTGTAGCCTCAAACTCCTGCCGTTAAGCAGTCCTCCTGCTTCAGCCTCCTGAGTAGCTGGGACTACAGGTGAGCACCACCATGCCTAGCTTTTTTTTAAAAAAACATATGGGGTCTCTCTATGTTGCCCAGGCTGCTCTGGAACTCCTGGCTTCAGTTGATCCTCTAGCTCAGTTTCCCAAAGTGTTGGGATTACCGGTGTGAGCCACTGTGCCCAGCCTGTTTTTCTTGGTGTTTTAAAAAAGTGGAATCGTACCGCAGATAGTCTTTAGGGAAGTGGCGGCTGTTCATTGGGCATAATTATGTTGGAATTCACCTATATATTGATAAATACTTAAGTCCTTTTTTATTGCTGAGCGGTGTTTAGGAGTCATTCTTGCTTACTCTTTCCCACTGTAGCTTTCTTCACTCAGTCTCATCAAAGAGATATCTCCAATACATAAACCAAATCCAAGCCACTCCCACTTGTATTTCCCCCTGAGCCATGCTCTCTCACCTAGATGAGGGATACAGCCTAGTACGAATATTTCCAATTATGAAATGTATTGACACCACCAGCTTTCTTTCCTGTGTGTACTTTCAGAGTTAAGGTGAGTTTAAGAAGTGTGTGTGGCCAGGTGTGGTGGCTCACGCCTATAATCCCAGCACTTTGGGAGGCCGAGGCGGACAGATTACGAGGTCAGGAGATCGAGACCATCCTGGCTAACACGGTGAAACCCCATCTCTACTAAAAATTAAAAAAAATTAAAAATTAACTGGGCGAGGTGGCGGGCGCCTGTAGTCCCAGCTATTCAGGAGGCTGAGGCAGGAGAATGGCGTGAACCCAGGAGGCGGAGCTTGCAGTGAGCGGAGAACGAGCCACTGCGCTCCAGCCTGGGCGACAGAGTGAGACTCCCTCTCAAAAAAAAGGAAGTGTATGTGTATGTTGTTTGTTTGTTTTTAAGACACGGTCCGTCTCTGTTGCCCCGGCTGGAGTGCAGTGACACTGTCCCTGCTTACTGCACACTCTGCCTCCCGGGCTCGAGTGATCCTCCCACCTCAGCACCCCAAGTAACTGGGACTAAAAGTGCTCCCCACTGTGCCCAGCTAATTTTTTGTAGAGATGGGGTTTCACCATTTTGTCTAGGCTGGTCTCAATCTCCTGAGCTCACCCATCTGGCTTCCCAAAGTGCTGAGATTACAGGCATGAGCCACCAGACCTGGCCAAGTATTTATTTTTTAAATCCAATTTGATAATCTTTGTCTTGAATGAGAGCGGTGGCTCCCAAATTTGCTGCACTTTAGAAGAATCTGGAAAGCTTTTAAAAGTCCCAATGCCCTGTTCACACTTCACATCAATAAATCTGATGGGAATGGGAACCGTGCATTGGTGGTTTTTTTTAAGATCTGCAGGTAATTTTCTGATGTACAGCAAAACTTAAGAGCTAGATCATTTAGTACATTTGTACAAATTACTGATATTTTTACATTTAAAGATGTCTTTTTATACTTTCCATTTGACTCACATGTTTTATGTTCTTTACGCCTTTCTTGATTTCTTTTGGATTACTGATGTTTAAAAATTATCAGTAATTTTTAAATTTAAAAATTTTTAAATTTGAGACCAGGCGAGGTGGATCACACCTGTAATCCCAGTACTTTGGGAGGCCGAGGTGGGTGGGTCGCTTGAGCTCAGGACTTCACGACCAGTCTGGGCAACATGGCAAAACCCCATCTCTACCAAAAATACAAAAAATTGGCCAGGCTTGGTGACGTGTGTCTGTGGTGCCAGCCACTCAAGAGACTGAGGTGGGAAGATCACTTGAGCCTGGGAGGTTGCAGTGAGCTGAGATTGCATCACTGAACTCCAGCCTGGGTAACAGAGTGGGACTGTCTCAAAAAACATATGTATTTACATATATATATTATATATACTATATTACATATATTTATATATAAAGCTATGTGTATTTACATATATATAGCTGATTTATATATATAAATAGCCTTTAGTGGTACACTTGAGATTATAACATGCGTTCTTGACTTACCGATGTCTAATGTAAATTAGTATTTTTTCCTCTTCCCAGACAATGCTAAAAGAGTTTATTGGATATTTTAGTTATTTCTATATTTAAAACTCCACAAGACACATTGCAGTTGATGTTCATTTTGATGGCCCACGTATATGCCACTATCATTGCGTTTTATCCTTCTGTGACTTTATAGGGTCATTTCCCTTCCACCTGAAGTACCCCCACTATTATTTCCTTTAGAGGAGGTCTGTTCATCATCTCAGTTGTGTTTGTCTGAAAATACTTGTATTTAATTTTTATTCTTACAAAATATTTTTTCTGAGTATGGAATTCTAGGTTGTCAGCTAGTTTCTTTCAACACATTAATGATGTAACTCCACTGTCATATGCATCCATATTTTCTGCTGTTTTTTGAAACAAATATTGACTGCGTTTAAGTTTTTCTCTGTCTTCAGTTTTCTTCAGTTTTACTATAGTTTATCTGGATGTGTATATCTTTTTATTCATCTTGGGAGTTGATTGGACTAAGTGTCTGGATTGTTGTATGTCTTCAATTTTGGAAAAATCTTGGCTATTATATACTCAAATACTGCTTCTGCCCAAATAGCTCTCTTCTAACCTACCAGAGCTCTAATTAAACATATATTGGAGGCCGGGCACGGTGGCTTATGCCTGTAATCCCAACACTTTGGGAGTCCGAGGCAGGCAGATCACTAAGGAGATCAAGACCATCCTGGCTAACATGGTGAAACCCCGTCTCTACTAAAAATACAAAAAAAAAAATCAGCCGCGCGTGGTGGTGGGCACCTGTAGTCCCAGCTACTCCCGAGGCTGAGGCAGGGGAATGGCCTGAACCCGGGAGGCAGAGCTTGAGTGAGTGGAGATTTGCACCCCTGCACTCCAGCCTGGGCAACAGAGCAAGACTCCGTCTCAAAAAAAACATGTTCTAGGCTGGGTGCAGTGGCTGACGCCTGTAATTTCCAGCACTTTGGGAGGCCAAAGCAGGTGGATCACCTGAGGTCGGGAGTTCGAGACCAGCCTGACCAACATGGTGAAACCCCATCTTTACTCAAAATATGAAAATTAGCCAGACATGGTGGTGCGTGCCTGTAATCCCAGCTACTTGGGAGGCTAAGGCAGGAGAATCACTTGAACCTGGGAGGTGGAGGTTGCACTGAGCTGTGATCATGCACTCCAGCCTGGGTGACACAGTGAGACTGTCTCCAAAAAAAAAAAAACATGTTCTAGTTCACTTTAACCTCATGAGCCTAATTATTATTCCTGATAATTCTACGGTGTGGAATGCCTGTGCATTTTCTTTTTTGGTCTCTCATTTGTGCTGGTTCTTGTGTTGCCCTGCCTTCTTGTTTAGATACAAGAAATGACTTAGAAAATTATGTAAAAAGTAATTTAAGGTATAAGATGGTATTTTTCAATAAAAGATTTTCATCTACTTCTGCCAGCTTCCTGGCATTCTGTGACGACCTTTGTTTTATTTCAGACTGGACAGCCGGCACCACCCAGTGATTCAAGGATGGCCATAGCCCAGTGCAGGGGCAGATTTGCTTCCAGTTTGCCCTTACTCCTCGGTACAGTCCATGGGGTTTTCAGCTCTCAGTGCTTAGCGGTTTCATAGGGCCCCCACCCTTGGTACTCTGGATTAAAAAAAAAAAATACCTAGGCAAAAACAGTTTACGAATGCTGACTCACCTGTCTTCTCCCGAATCCTGGGCTGACAATTTCTATCTAGCCTGTGAGCGCTTCGTTGCCCTCAGTAGGAGCTTAGTCTGATCCACCTAGTTGGCCACAACCAGGAGAGAAGTGTCCTTATATCCATTCTCTCTAACCTATGTCAGTCAGGCTCCCACCCACCCATGTCACATCTTCAACCATGTGACTTCAAGGTCACAGTGATCTCCACACTGCCAAACACAGTAGTCCATGCTGGTCCTCCGACCTCCCAGGTGCATCTGGCAGCTCGCCACTTTCGGCTCTGACTTCACTGCCATCCTCAGCCTCCTGGGCTGGTCCCCAGCTCCTCCCAGCCCCTTAACACTGCAGGGATCATTCCTGGGCTTCTGCTGTAGCCACTCCTTGATGATCTCAATTACCTGCATTCACACATCGGCCCTGTGCTGATGGCTGTCTACCTGCATCTCCATCTAGCTGAACTCTAGGCTCCAGCCCAGAGAAGCAAGAAAAGAGCAAAACAAGCGAGTTACATGTGCATCAGGCATACACACGGAAGTGCTCAAAGGGGTCGTTAGAATTTGAGATCTATTTATTTATTTATTTATTTATTTTTGAGACAGATTCTCTCTCTGTCACCCAGGCTGGGCTGCAGTGGCACAATCTCCGCTCACTGAAACCTCCACCTCCTGGGGTCAAGTGATTCTCCCACCTCAGCCTCCCGAGTAGCAGGGATTACAGGCATGCGCCACCACGCCCAGCTAATTTTTGTATTTTTAGTAGAGATGGAGTTTCACCATGTTGACCAGGCTGGTCTCGAACTCTTGGCCTCAACTGATTTGCCTGCATCAGCCTTCCAAAGTGCTGGGATTACAGGTGGCAGCCACCACACCTGGCCTTAACGTATAGATACCTAACTTAGTAGGGAAGAGGAGTGGATACAAAGGATACTTGTAGAAAATAAAATGACTTTTTGGAAAGATAAGAGGCCGTTTAGAAAAACAAGATAGCCGGGCATGGTGGCTCACACCTGTAATCCCAGCACTTTGGGAGGCCAAGGCAGGCAGATCACTTGAGATCAGGAGTTCGAGACTCTGGCCAACATGGTGAAACCCCCATCTCTACTAAAAATATAAAAATTAGCCGGGTGTGGTGGTGTGCACCTGTAATCGCAGCTACTCAGGAGGCTGAGGCTAGAGAATCACTTGAACCCAGGAGTCGAGGTTGCAGTGAGCCGAGATCACGCCACTGCACTCCAGCCTAGATGACAGCGAGACTCTGTCTCTGATCTTCTTGTATCAGTGTCTGGGTGTGGTGCTGGCTCTTCACCACTGAGATTAGAGAGTTGCTTTTGGGAGGGGATTTATGACAGTTGGGTTCTTTTTTTCTTTTCTTTTCTTTTTTTTTTTTTTTTTTTTGAGACGGAGTCTCACTCTGTCGCCCAGGCTGGAGTGCAGTGGCGCGATCTCGGCTCACTGCAAGCTCCGCCTCCCGGGTTCACGCCATTCTCCTGCCTCAGCCTCCCGAGTAGCTGGGACTACATGCGCCCGCCACCACGTCCAGCTAATTTTTTGTATTTTTAGTAGAGACGGGGTTTCACTGTTAGCCAGGATGGTCTCGATCTCCTGACCTTGTGATCTGCCCACCTTGGCCTCCCAAAATGCTGGGATTATAGGCGTGAGCCACCGCACCTGGCCGACAATTGAGTTCTTTATGGAGGCTCTGTTTTTAGTCAGATAAGGGATTGCAGAAATTCAAGTGCCTTAAAAAAAAAATTCAATTATTTTAGATTCAGGAGGTACACGTGCAGGTTCGTTCCATGGGTATATCATGTGGTGCTAAGGTTTGGTGTACAAATGATCCCGTCACACAGGTATTACAGTAAGCATGGGACTCGATAGGTTTCAACTCCCCTCTCCTCTCCCCGTCTAGTAGTCCCCAGTGTCTCTTGTTGCCATTTTTATGTCCATTGTATCAGTATTTAGCTCCCTCTAATAAGTAAGAATGTAGTATTTGGTTTTCTTTTTTTTTTTTTTTTTTTTTTGAGCTGGAGTCCTGCTCTGTTGCCCAGCCTGGAGTGCAGTGGCGCGATCTTGGCTCACTGCAACCTCCAGCTCCGGGGTTCAAGCAATTCTGCCTCAGCCTCCCAAGTACCTGTGATCACAGGCGTGCACCACCACACCCAGCAATTTTTTTTTTTTCATATTTTTAGTAGAGACAGGGTTTCACCATGTTGGCCAGCCTGGTTTCAGATGGCCAGCCCACCTCAGCCTCTCAGAGTGTTGGGATTACAGGCGTGAGCCGCTGCCGAGGACCGGTATTTGGTTTTCTATTCCTGTGTTAATTCCCTTAGGATAATGGCCTCCAGCTGTATCCATGTTGCTGCAAAGGACATGACTTAGTTGTTTTTTATAGCTATGTAAACTGCCTTCGGCTTGAAATAACTAATATGCCAATGTGGCATATTTTGGGGTGCCACGTCCTGCTCCCTTTCATTAGTCTCCCCACCAGTTTCCCTGCTTCTTCCCTGTTGACCCCTTCTCCAGTAAGAGAAGATGGAACATATCAGCATTTTGTGAGGATTTTACGAGATAAAACATGTAAAGCATTTATTGAGTGGCAGATAGTGAGCACATTGATCACTGATGAGACTCCCATGAGCGTTGCTGGTGACACTACAACATCAGAGCCACTCCCACCACCTCGCTCAGCCCCCTCAGCGGGTGTCCTTCCTTTCCAGGATGAAAACCCACAAAAGTCCCATTATTTTGCCGATGACTTTTAGATATTAATGTCCTGAAGTCACTTTCAGTTAACTCGGCCGGGCCTGGTGGCTCATACCTGTAATCCCAGCGCTTTGAGAGGCTGAGGCAGGTGGATCACTTGAGTCCAGGAGTTCAAGACCAGCCTGGGAAACATGGTAAACCCCATCTCTACTAAAAATACAAAAATGAGCCGAGCATGGTGGTGCACACCTGTAATCCCAGCTACTGGGGAGGCTGAGGTGGGAAAATCAATCCCCTGAGCCTGGAGGGCGAGGCCGCAGTGAACCGAGGTCCTGCCACTGCACTCCATCCAGCCTGGGCAACACAGCAAGATGCTATCTCAAAAAAATAAAGTCTTGATTCAGTCTAATATATTAATCAATTCTCCTCTTATTGATAAAAGAATACGTGGTAAAGGAGTACAAAGGTAAACTTCCCTTCCTCCCCAGTTACGACCACTTGTAGCTATTATATTTCTGCCTGTTGGTGCTGCAGGCTTCTTTCTTTCTTCATAATATCTAATATGTATTAGAGTATTTCTAATTTCTTAACAGCTTTACTGAGGCATAAATGAGATCCAACAAACCACACATACCTAAAACTTACAATTTGATACATTTTAGCATATGTATACACCCATGCAACTACCTACCACTCCAATCAAGATAATAGACATTTGACCGGATGTTGGCTCATGCCTGTAATCCCAGCACTGCGGGAGGCCGAGGTGGGCAGATCACTTGAGGTTAGGAGTTCCAGACCAGCCTGGCCAACATGGTGAAACCCCGTCTCTACTAAAAATACAACAAATTTAGCTGGATGTGCTCGCTCGAACCCAGGAGGCAGAGTTTGCAGTGAGCTGAGATTATGCCACTGCACGCCAGCCTAGGCGGCAGAGCGAGACTGTCTCAAGAAAAAAAAAAGATAACGAAGATAGGCATCACCCCCCAAAGATACCATTTGTTTACTGTCTCTCAGACATCAGTGTTCCTTGCTATCTGATGTCTAAAGTCATGACAGTGATTTTTTTTCAAGTGTTTTGTCTAGTTTTTTAAAAAATTGGGTTAAATTCAGTCCCTTTCATTCCATTTTGAGTGGGGAAGACCTGAATTATTTTTTAAGGGAATGAATGAATACCTCACTATATTAGTTGGGGTTCCCCAGAGAAACAGAATCAATAAGCTATATAAAAGATATAAAAGAGGAGACATTATAGGAATTGGTTCACATGACTGTGGAGGCTGAGATGTCCCCCATCTGCCATCTGCAAGCTGGAAAACCAGGAATGCCAGTGCAGTCATTCATTCTGAGGCCAAAGGGCTAAGAACCAGGAGCTCAACATCCTGGGGACAATGGAAGTCACAGCTTGAGGTAAAAGGGCAAATTGGCCCTTCTCAACCCTTTTTGTTCTTCTGTCTGGGCCCTCAACTGATTAGATGATGCCCACCCTCGATACTGAGGGTGGAGTTTCGTCACCCCGTCGAACAAGCCAAACGCTAATCTCTTCTGCATATGCCCTCACAGACACACCCAGAAATACATAAAATTAACCTTCACACCCCTTAAAATCATTAAAAAGCATTAAAAGCAAAGGAAGTTTGTTGAAAACTTGCTTGTTGGTCTGTCTTAGCTCTGCCAGTTTCCGAGTCTTTCAAAAGTTACGTAGTTGAACCCAAACAACTGTCCTTCTTGAAAAAGAAGGATATAATTGAAAGCCTCGTGTTTCTTGATTTCAAAACCTACAACAAAGCTACAGTAATTAGCTTTGAGCAGTGGTGTATGCTTAAAATCCCAGCTACTTGGGAGGCTGAAGTAGGAGGATCACTTGAGCCCAGGAGTTTGAGGCAGCATAGTGAGACTATGTCTCTAGGAAAAAAAAAAAAAAAAGCAGTCAGGTGCAGTGGCTCGTGCCTGTAAATCCTAGCACTTTGAGAGGCTGAGGCAGGAGGAATGCTTGAGGCCAGGAGTTCAAGACCAACCTGGCCAAGCCAATAAATAGTGAGACCACATCTCTCAAAAGGAAAAAAAGTAAAAATAATAAGAAAAAGCTACAGTAAGCAAAACTGTGGCACTGACAAAGACAGATATACAGTCCAATAGAATGGAATTGAGAGCCCAGAAATAGTCCATCACAGGTTGGTCAGCTTTCAACAGGAGTGCCAAAACCATTCCATGGGGAAAGGACAGTTTTTTCAGCAAATGTCATTAGAAAAGCTGGATGTTCGCAGGCGAAAAAGATACTGTTGGACCTTTACCTTATACCACATACAAAAATTAACTAAAAATGGATCAAAGACCTAACTATAAAACTTAAGCAAAACTATAAAACTTTTAGAACTTAAAGACCTAAAAAAGCTAAAACTATAAAACTCTTAGAAGAAATGAGTTTTATAGGAGAACTGCTTCGAGACACTGGATTTGGCAATGATTTCTTGGACATGATACTGTCAGAGGGCATTTGAACCAGAGCAACTCCATCTTGAATAGGAGCTGGGTAAAAGGCTGAGACCTACTGGGCTGCATTCCCAGACGGTTAAGGCATTCTAAGTCACAGGATGAGATAGGAGGTTGGCACAAGATACAGGTTATAGGCTGGGCACAGCGGCTCATGCCTGTAATCCCAGCACTTTGGAAAGCCAAGGCAGGTGAATCACTTGAGGCCAGGAGTTCAAGACCAGCCTAGCCAATGTGGTGAAACCCCATCTCTACAAAAAATACAAAATTAGCCAGGTGTGGTGGTGCACACCTGTAATCCCAACTACTCAGAAGGCTGAGGCAGGATAATCACTTGAACCCGGGAAGTGGAGGTTGCAGCAAGCTGAGATTGCACCACTGCACTCCAGCCTGGGCGATAGAGTGAGACTCTGTCTCAAAAAACAAACAAACAACAACAAAAAAGATACAAGTTGGCCGGGCACGGTGGCTCACGCCTGTAATCCCAGCACTTTGGGAGGCAGAGGCGGGCGGATCACCTGAGGTCAGGAGTTCGAGACCCACCTTGCCAACATAGTGAAACCCTGTCTCTACTAAAAATGCAAAACTTAGCCAGGCATAGTGGTGGGCACCTGTAATCCCAGCTACTCAGGAGGCTGAGGCAGGAAAATCACTTGAACCCTGGAGGCGGAGCTTGCAGTGAGCCGAGATCACACCGTCGCACTCCAGCCTGGTGGACGAGCAAGACTTCGTCTCCAAAAAAAAGATACAGGTTATAAAGAGCTTGCTGATAAAACAGATTGCAGTAAAGAAACAGCTAAAACCCACCAAAACCAAGATGGCGACGAGAGTGACCTCTGGTCGTCCTCACGGCTACACTCCCACCAGCGCCATGACAGTTTACAAATGCTATGACAATGTCAGGAAGTTACCCTACATGGTCTAAAAAGAGGAGGCATGAATAATCTACCCCTTTTTTAGCATATCATCGAAGGTTTCTATGAAAATAGATACAGGCCAGCGTGGTGGCTCACACCCGTAATCCCAGCACTTTGGGAGGCCAAGGCAGTAGGGTGGCTCAAGCTTAGGAGTATGAGACCAGCCTGTCCAACATGGTGAAACCCCGTCTCTACTAAAAGTACAAAAATTAGTCAGGTGTGGTGGCACATACCTGTAATTCCAGCTATGTGAGAGGCTGAGGCACAAGAATCACTTGAACCTGGAAGGCAGAGGTTGCAGTGAGCCGAGATCATGCCACTGCACTCCAGCCTGGGCAACAGAGCAAGACTCTGTCTCAAAAAAAAAAAAGAAAAAGAAAAGAAAAAAAAATTCAGGCCCAGTGCAGTGGCCCACACCTGTAATCCCAACACTTTGGGAGGCCAAGGCAGTAGGGTGGCTCAAGCTTAGGAGTTTGAGACCAGCCTGTCCAACATGGTGAAACCCCGTCTCTGCTAAAAGTACAAAAATTAGGCGTGGTGGCACATGCCTGTAATTCCAGCTATGTGAGAGGCTGAGGCACAAGAATCACTTGAACCTGGAAGGCAGGGGTTGCAGTGAGCCGAGATCACGCCACTGCACTCCAGCCTGGGCAACAGAGCAAGACTCTTGTCTCAAAAGAAAAAGAAAAGAAAAAAAAATTCAGGCCCAGTGCAGTGGCCCACCCCTGTAATCCCAGCACTTTGGGTGGCCAAGGTAGGAAGCTCTCTTGCTCTCTTGAGTCCAGGAGTTGGACACCAGTCTGAACAACATAAGGAGACCCTGACTTTTTTTTTTTTTTTGAGATGAAGTCTTGAGTGCAGTGGTGCGATCTCAGCTCAGTGCAAGCTCCACCTCCTGGGTTCATGCCATTCTCCTGCTGCATTCTCAGCCTCCCAAGTAGCACCCGCCACCGTGCCTGGCCATTTTTTTTTTTTTTTTTTTAGACGGAGCCTCGCTCTGTCGCCCAAGCTGGAGTGCAGTGGCTGGATCTTGGCTCACGGCAAGCTCTGCCTCACGCCATTCTCCTGCCTCGGCCTCCCGAGTAGCTGGGACTACAGGCGCCCGCCACCACGCCCAGCTAGTTTGTTTGTATTTTTAGTAAAGACGGGGTTTCACCGTGTTAGCCAGGATGGTCTCCATCTCCTGACCTCGTGATCCACCCACCTCGGCTTCCCAAAGTGCTGGGATTACAGGCGTGAGCCACCACGCCTGGCCTACTCTATTTTTAAAAAAAAAAATTAGCCAGGCATGGTGGCAAGTGCTTGTGGTCCGATCTTGAGAGATTGAGGCAAGAGGATCGCTTGAGCCCAGGAGGTCGAGGCTGCAGTGAGCCGTGATCGTACCACTGCACTCCAGCCTGGGCGACAGAGTGAGACCTTGTCTCGAGAGAAAAAAAAAAAAATATGTGTGTGTATATATATATATGTATATATATACACACATATATCTATATAGCTTCATGACACTTGTTAAAGACAGGAAGGCGTTAGTCAAGCCGGGGCATGACCTTTACTCAAGGGACCACTTTGTAGGGACCTTGAGTAGGGACCACTTTGCAGTGGGGCATAGAGACTGGTCCCAACTCCAAATACAACAAGAAAAAGTGAGTATTTATAGCTAAGGAGAAGGTGGAAAGTCACTGGATGAAAACTTACTAAGAGGAGACATCAGAGATGGGGGGGACGCTGGCTAAACCAACCTCACAGGACCCGCAGAGGGCAGGCCCCGGAGATCAGATGTGGCCTGGCGGAGGATGGAGGATGAGGAACCTGATCAGATATCGAGGGTGGGGGGTGTAGCTAAACTGGCTGAACAGGACTCTTGCTAAAATTGGACCATGCAGAGATAACACAGAAGTCCAAACGTCAGGACCTAGTTGAAAAAGCACCCAGAGGCTAGAATGGAGAGAAGAAAAAAAGAGGGAAAAAGGAAAAAGCACCCCGAGGAGGCTGAATGGAGTTAGGCGGAGGAGATGATAGTCTCTGGCGCCGCTCATCTCTGCACTCAGCATTAGCGCTCAGCACCCCTGGGAAGCCGAGTTAGGTGGGAGGAGATAGTCTCTGGTGTCGCTCATCTCTGCAGTCAGCCTTAGTGCTCAGCACCCCGGGAAGCCTACCGAGATCATAAAGGTGAAAAAAGTGCTTTCATCCTTAACCCAGTCCTTATCCACAACCCCCTCCCCAAGGGCATGACAATGCCAGTGCTCCTGTTCCCTAAGCTGACCTCCATGGGGAAAGAAGAGTGCTTTTCATTTGAGATGAATGGGACACATACCATGGAATGTCAGGCAGTGTGAATGGGATACAATGATGAAAAAAAACCACCCCCAGTCTTAAGACACCTGCAGGTTTTGTGGGAAAGGTAGAAGCAGCAAATACTACAATACAAGGGGGAAAGGTAAGTGGAACTGGAGAGATCAATTGACCCTGTGGGCTCCCTTCCAGAGCCCAGTGTCCCCAGCAACCCTGGATTTTGAAGGCTGATCAAGGGCAGTGCATGGGAGAGAACAGAAGGAGATGCCTTCAGCTTCACAGGTGTTTGCTGGGGTGATAGTGGCTTCGAAAATCAAGACCCCTTGGAGACTGGAAAAAAACCTACATGCAAACAATTGCTCTGGGCGTTGCAGTAGTAAAGTCGCTTCTGCTTTTTATTGCATAATTAAAATACCTCCATGTAATAACTTGGTTTTTTGTTTTTTGTTTTTTTTTAGATGGAGTCTCGCTCTGTTGCCCAGGCTGGAGAACAATGGCGCAGTCTCAGCTCACTGTAACCTCTGCCTCCCGGGTTCAAGCGATTCTCCTGCCTCAACCTCCCGAGTAGCTGGGACTACAGGCGCCCGCCACCACACCCAGCTATTTTTTAGTAGTGATGGGATTTCACTGTATTGGCCGGGCTGGTCTCGAACTCCTGACTTCATGATCCGCTCGCCTTGGCCTCCTAAAGGGCTGGGATTACAGGCGTGAGCCACCGTGCCTGGCCTTAATAGCTTTTTTTTAAAGGATGTCAAGTTAATGGAATGTATTCTGCTTCAGAAAATAAAACTCTTAGGTTTTCAAAAATTAGCAACCCCAGGATTACCAAGGGTCTGCTTACTGTTTACAGTATGTGAATCCTACTTCCTTTTCACGGTTGTAAAGACTGGGATTTTCTGGGAGCTGAACTGCAGGAGTCCGCAGGCCGCCTGTTAGGACTGTGTACACTCCTCCACAAACATGCCTATGGGGGGATCCTTGGCTCTCTCTGCAGGGGTGCGTTGGGTGTGCACCAGCTGGGAAGGAAGGATCTGTCAGAACAGCAATCAAAGCCACGGCAGGCCTCCCAGGGTGTTACTGGTGGGGAAAACAACCAGCTTCCTCGTCCCTCCCTCCAGCATGGCAACCACCGCCCTCAGACTCAGATACCTGGAGGAGTGTGATCGGGCTGACCTGTTGCTCTTATCTGGAATTCTTGTAGGCTGATGGGAAATCACTTCATTTCTTTCTTTCTTTTCTTTTTTTTTTTTTTTTTTTTTTTTTTTTTTTGAGACAGGATCTTATTTTGTCAACCAGGCCTGAGTGCAGGTTCAGGTGATTCTTCCGCCTCAGCCTTCCCAAGTAGCCTGAGTAGCTGAGAAAACAGATGCGTGCCACCATGCCCGGTTAATTTTTGGACATTTTGCAGTGATGTGGTTTCACCATGTTGTCCAGTCTAGTCTTGAACTCTTGAGCTCAAGGGATCCTCCCACCTTGGCCTCCCAAAGCATTGAGATTACAGGTATGAGCCACCGTGCCCGGCTACCCAGGAGATTACTAATTTTTGGCATAAATCCATCCAAAACTATTCATTAGTTTATCCACTCGACACTGATTGATTATTCCTGACTGCAGCCAGCAACACTGTGAATACTTACCCTGCCTCAAGCTCTGTTCTAGGTCCTAGAATATTCATGAAAACTTGCTTATCTGCCCTCTGGCAGGTGAGAAAACTTTGTAAGAACTTTCAATAGTAAAAAGTATGAGAAGATGTACAACAGATCTGGGACTATTTGTAACATAAACCCGGCGGAGGATGTAGGAGCAGCAGAAGTGGAAGGCCCTGAAGAGGGTCCTGCACACGCCGGACAGGCCTCCAACAGAGAAGACACACAACCTGGCCCAGCACAGTGGCTCACACCTGTAATCCCAGCACTTTGGGAGGTTGAGGCAGGTGGATCACTTGAGGTCAGGAGTTCGAGATCAGCCTGGCCAACATGGTGAAACCCCGTCTCTACTAAAAATAAAAAAAATTAGCCGGGTTTTGTGCAGGCTTGCAGTCCCAGCTGAGGCAGGAGAATCGCTTGAACCTGGGAGGTGGAGGTTGCAGTGAGCCAAGATCACGCTTCTGCACTCCAGCCTAGACGACAGAGTGAGACTCTGTCTCAAAACAAAATAAATAAAATAAAACACACAATTCACACCACAGCCACCAGGGTGATTGTCCAGGTTATATTTCTGCTGACATCCACCCTTCGTACCTTCCTCTTGCTGCCCCTTCCGGCTGCACCTCCCTGGAAGGCACACGGTCCACTGGACCAGAAGGGTCATTGTATAGGTCAGAAATCAGGTTACTCTTGGAGAAAGAAACTACTGAGAATCAACCCAAAGGGAATTAAATGAACACCTGTAAAGGAATATGGGGACTTACAAAGCATGGGGCTGAGAAGATGCCAGCCGGCAAGGGTGGGTCCAGTAGTCAGAGGAAGCTGCTCCCTGAGGCAGCGAGAACCGAGGCTCGTATGTCACAGTTGGTCATCGTACAATGACCAAAACCTATTCAACCACATCATCATCTGTTGAAAGTTAAACTGAATTGTAATACATTATTACACTTTCATTCATATTTTTAGGGTTAACCTGAAGGGCTACTCTGCTTGGAGCCTGAACAAAGAGAAGTCAGGATTAGGCTTTTGTGCAAAGGAGACATCAAATTTGGGGAACATGAACGTCTTGAGCAATGGAGAGGCAGGCCGAGGTCGCTCAGCGATTTTCCAGGCGTTCCTTAGTATACTCAGCTTTTCTCAGATTGCACTCAGTGGTTCTTAACTCAGGGGGATTTCGCCTCTCAGGACATTTGGTGATGTCTGGAGACGTTTTTGGTTGTCACACTGAGAGGAGGCGCTACCGACACGTCGTGGGTAGAGATCAGTGGTGCTGCTAAACCTCCTATAGTACACAGAACAGCCCCATGAAGAATGACCTGGCTGGGGCCTGAGATCATTGCTTTACCTGGAGGTGCAGCCAGTCAGCCAGGGGAACGAAGCAGTATCTGTGGGCTGAGCAGAGAGGGCCCTGGGCAGATCCTGGGTGTGTGCACATGACCGCCCCAGGCGGGGCGGCAGAGGAGGTTGAGGTGCTGAGTCAGAGGAGGTTCCTGAAGGCACCCACAAGGGGGCCGCTTGGTGGAACTGCAGGCCTGGTCCGGAGCAGCATGGCTTGGAGCTGTCTGGACAGGCCTGCAGAGAAGGGCACCTACCTTACTGAGGTCAACCCACACACATCCAGTAGTCACAAGGCTGCTGTCGCAACGGGCTGCCTGGCCTATCTTGTGATGATGTTTGTTTTTATACGTAATGTTACGCTTTGTTTATGGACAAGCAATGGAGGCTGGTGAGGCCTCCCTGGGCCTGTTACACACCCAGAGGGCCCTGTGTCCACCTCAGGCCTCATTCTTTCCTGAGAAGAGAGTCCAGTGGCCGGAAGATGTCCCTCCCCTCCTGTTTTGTGTTCTCTCCTGCCCTCTCTCTGCTTCTGCTTTTAAGAAACACCTGTTGGCCAGGCGCAGTGGCTCATGCCTTTAATCCCAGCACTTTGGGAGGCTGAGGCGGGCAGATCATGAGGTCAGGAGTTCAAGACCAGCCTGGCCAACATGGTGAAACCCCTGTCTCTACTAAAAATGCAAAAATTAGCTGGGCGTGATGGTGCACGCCTGTAGTCCCTGCTACTCAGGAGGATGAGGTGGGAGAATCACTTGTACCTGGGAGGCTGAGGTTGCAGTGAGCCAGGACCAGGCCACTACACTCCAGCCTGGGCTACAGAGCAAGACTCCTTCTAAAGGAAAAAAAAAAAAAGATGATCTGGAAGCCCGAGTGTAGCTAACTGGTGCACAGATGAAAGTGAAATGTGTGATGTTTCCTAGGGCTCCGCTAAGACTTCCCTGAGCCACGGGAGGCTCTGACAAGTGTGTAAGCCAAGGTTTTGGGGAAGGGGTGAATGGGTGTGTCTCGCATTTTCCCAGCTGCCTCTCCCTTCCCCTTCCTCCTTGCTCTGGGAGACTTCTTTGTGGATTCCTTCCCAGGACTTGGTCTCAATTCCCTAATAGACGTTCTCCTGGTGGGATGAATCCCCCTTTGCAGCACTCGGGAACTGCCTGCTGCTCTAGCTGTCTCTGGTCCACCTCTCCTCTCTTTCAACTAAAGCCCTCACGTGCCAAACCATCCTTGGTGGATCTCGTCCACGCATGAAGTAGGCCCTTGGAGTTGTCGACTGACTAGTTTCACTATTAGTGACTCATAGCATCTCACTCATTTCCTGTTCATCAGTAGGAGGCAGCAGTCTGCACTTTTGCATCACATTTCGAAGGCATCTGTATGTTTGTCCTTGTGGAGAACACGTTGGCTATTATATCCTCTAGGTCCATGAATGACCCTCATCCTCAGTAAAAGTGGATTCACGTTGGCACAGTCTGTTTGTTTTATTGTGACACACAGAACATTATAGGTTTCGGTGAATAAAAGCTAACTAAATTGAAGTCATTCTTGTAAAATGAAAATACATTTTTCAGCTGTTCTTAACTTTTAAATATAGATACACACTATGTCTTATGAAATAGTAAATGGAAAACACGATTCAAAAAGCTCTATTTTGCTAGATAATTTGCATAAAGGGCATATGAACAACACAAGTCCACAACACAACCTGTTACACAGGCACTCAAGTTCGTCTGCAGATTTGGTTTTCTTTTCTTTTTTTTTTTTTTTTGAGATGGAATTTTACTCTTGATGCCCAGGCTGTAGTGCAATGGCGCGATCTCGGCTCACTGCAACCTCTGCCTCCCGGGTTCAAGCGATTCTCCTGCCTCAGCCCCCCGAATAACTGGGATTACAGGCATGCGCCACCACGCTGGGCTAATTTTGTATTTTTAATAGAGACGGGATTTCTCTATGTTGATCAGGCTGGTCTTGACTCCCGACCTCAGGTGATCCGCCCGCCTCGGCCTCCCAAAGTGCTGGGATTACAGACGTGAGCCACCACGCCCAGCCTACAGATTTGGTTTTCGATGTCACTTGACATGCACAAAGTACAGGTGACCAAGCACCTTTATTCTTTTTTTTTTTTCCTTTTTCTTTTTTTGAGACGGAGTCTCGCTCTGTCGCCCAGGCTGGAGTGCAGTGGCACAATCTCAGCTCACTACAACCTCCGCCTCCCGGGTTCAAGCGATTCTCCCACCTCAATCTCCCAAGTAGCTGGGATTATAGGCGCCCGCCACCATGCCTGGCTAATGTTTGTATTTTTAGCAGAGACAGGGTTTCACCATGTTGGCCAGACTGGTCTCGAATTCCTGACCTCAGGTGATCCGCCCGCCTCGGTCTCGCAAAGTGCAGGGATTACAGGCGTGAGTCACCGTGCCCAGCCACAAGCACCTATTTTCTTTATCTCCTATGTTTGCAATTAAAATGAAAAAACTGTATAAACATTCTTATTTAATTAACAAGTGATGAGTCATTTTTAGTAAATGGACCTAAATACCTTAAGAAAGCCATCAAGTGTCAGAGAGATGTAAGCTACCATCGAGAGCCTTTCGGGACATATGGAAGGAACCTGCTTGCAATGATAACATGATGTGGGTGGTGCCTACTTACACTGAAAGATTCGGATGGGGTTTTCAGAGTGCCCGCTTCACTGTCTTCCTTCACCCAGCCCGCCTCCTCTTCCATGACTCTGATGCCACTTTCCTCTTGCGCCCTCTGGTGTCTGTCTGCTTTTCTGCTCCCCCTATTTCTACCTGAGGACTTTTCTGTGCCTTTCATTCATTCCTCCATCTGTGTGCTCCATGGCACTGACTTCAAAGCCCCTGATGGCACCGAAACTCAGTGGTGTGAATGAAGACTGCAGTGCTACTGGGGATGTATTCTCCATTTGTACCTAAAGAGCTATGTCAAAACCTAAACTGTAGGACTGACGGATAATGATAATCTGTCTAATGATAACTGCCTATCCTAATATAACAGGAAACTAAACTATTTATATTGAACTGAATTCTCCTACATTTACAGTCAGATACCTGCACCTTCCTGGACAGGCAAGAGACACTCCCAAACCGCGCTGTATCCTAGTATATAATACTTTCGGCCAACCTACATCATTTTCAGAATACGAATGCTTCAAGTGGCATATTAGACATTAATAATTTGAGCAATGAAATTAACTGATACAGAATATATAGGTAAATAATAAAAGAAGTAATTAAAATCTTTGTTCCATCTGTTCATATTAGCTATACACGTTCTCAAGTCCCAAAGAAAAGATATTATTTAAAAGCAATTTTTAAAAATATTTAAAAATTAGCACCCTATAGTTCTCATTTAATAAGTTAAATGGGTAATTAATTGGTGTTTTATTTCAATAGAAGCTTATTTCAAAAAGCTTTCCACAGAGTTATTTTGTGTAAAATGGTAATTATGCCCACAATTTTTTAAATGAAGCTTGTAGAAAGGGCTCATTTTGGCCATAAACATAATTTTCATTGATGTTTCCCTTAAAGACAAATGTTTCCTTCACTGAAATAGACTTTTGGAAATTGTTTAATTATTTTTACATTGGCACTTGAGTATCCTCCTTGAGTATCCTCATTAATTACTACATTGCCACTGGTACCTCAAAAGTATTTGGTGTTTTCTTAAGTTCTTTAAGCTCTTTATTTTATTTTATTTTTTTGAGACAGAGTCTTGCTCTGTCGCTCAGGCTGGAGTGCAGCAGCCTGATTTCAGCTCCCTGCAACCTCTGCCTCCCGGGTTCAAGTGATTCTCCTGCCTCAGTCTCCTGAGTAGCTGGGATTACTCACACCACCAAGCCTGGCTAATTTTGGTATTTTTAGTAGAGACAAGGTTTTTCCATGTTGCCCGGGATGGTCTCAAACTCCTGACCTCAAGTGACCTGCCTGCCTGGGACTAAGTTCTTTAAGCTCTTAATGTAGAGTCTGAAAAGAGGGTTTCAGTCTGGGATTAAGTGGCTATTTATTTATTTATTTATTTTTTGAGACGGAGTCTCCTGCCTCAGCCCCCCTAGTAGCTGGGACTACAGGCGCGCACCACCATGTCCAGCTAGTTTTTGTATTTTTAGTAGAGACAGGGTTTCGCCATGTTGGCCTGGCTGGTCTCGAACTCCCGACCTCAGGTGATCCGCCCACCTCGGCCTCCTAAAGTGCTGGGATAACACATGTGAGCCACCGCTCCCGGCCAAGAGCCAATTATTTAATATTCCTAACTTTTTAACATATCCTAAAATACAACTCGCCACCCACGTTCAGGCGTTCGGGCGTTCGCAGATGCTCTTTTGTTGGCTGCCCTCCTCTCTCCCGCTCTGCTCCAGCCCCGCCCCAGCCTCCGACCCTGGGGACCGCTGTCTGGCTGCCGGGGAAGCTGCGCCGCACCGGCCTCTGCCGCCACCTGGCGCCCGGCCGGGGCACGACGCCCTGGACAGCCTCCCTAATAACACGAGCCGCGCGCCCCCGTGGGCGCCCCTGCCCCTCGCGGCCGCGCGCCTTAGCGCCCCTTCCGTGGGCTGCAGGTCACACCCCCAATCCCACTGCCACGTGGACCCGGGTTCCCTCCGGGTTGAAAGCAGGGAACCTGCAAGCCTCACTCATCCTAAAAACGACCTTCATCCTGCTAGCCTCCAGGAGCCCCGCACCCTGCTCGCCCTGGTCCGGGCAAGGCACCCCATCCCGCCATCCCACACCCCAGAGCGGATCCAGGGCTAAATTCTCCCCGTAGCTCCGTCAGGGCCCTGAATGACGCCCGCACACCGGTGCGCACTTCCCCGGGGCCGGCCTGACTCCTACACCTGCAGCCCCTTCTTCGCCCAGGCCCTCAGCTGCTCTCAAAGCCAGTGTCAAGACTGCACCTGTCACGGTCCTGCGTGGTCCCCAGACAGTCCGCGCCCAGACCCATCCTACTGGATCGCCCAGAGGCCTCAACGGAGGGCTGTGCTTTCTTTTTTCTTTTTTTCTTTCTTTTTTAGGGGGGCAGGGGAGGCAGGGTGTTGAGCCTTGCTCTGTCGCTCAGGCTGGAGTGCTGTGGCGCGATCTCGGCTCACTGCAACCTCTGCCTCCCGGGTTCAAGCAGTTTCCTGCCTCAGCCTCCCGAGTAGCTGGGACTACAGGGCCCCCCCATCACACCCAGCTAATGTTTTTAGAGATGGGGTTTCGTCGTGTTGGTTAGGCTGGTCTTGAACTCCTGACCTCAAGTTATCCTCCCGCCTCAACCTCCCTAAGTGCTGAGATTACAGGCATGAGCCACTGCTCTGGCCCGTAAAATCCACTTTTCATTGCACATCACAATACAATTGAGAAATGGTTTGCCGTTGTTACGTAGAATAAGAGATGACACTTCAAAATGATGATTTTAAAAAATTTTTGCTCAGCTCATGAGGCACCAACTTATTAAGACTTTTTACCTTTCCAATTTGCTTCAAATGCCAGACGACCATTGAATGGTCAACGCTGAGCTGTCAGAAACGTCTCCTGTAGCTGTAAGAGGATCAGCTTTGATGATTGCCGTCAACTGATCACTGTCAACTTCCGACCGCCGGCCTCTATTTGCAAAACTTCTCGAACCACCGCTGTGTGTGCCCTAGCAGTTCCTGGGCCAAACGCGTTGTTGGTGTTGCCAGTTGTCTCTTCTGCATTTTGACCTCAAATAAGAAAATTGCTCGAATTTGCTTTTTGTCTAACATTATTTCCATAGTCTAAAATAAACAGAAAATAAACAGCAAGTAATAAGTCATTAGCAAAAAAACATAAAGCAATAAATGCCCATTAATGATGTATAACATCATGTTTATTTAAGAACATATTCCAATATCAAACAGCAAATTCCAATAGTGCAAAAACCACAATTACAGGCCGGGCGCAGTGGCTCAAGCCTGTAATCCCAGCACTTTGGGAGGCCGAGACGGGCGGATCACGAGGTCAGGAGATCGAGACCATCCTGGCTAACACGGTGAAACCCCGTCTCTACTAAAAAAAATACAAAAAAGTAGCCGGGCGAGGTGGCGGGAGCCTGTAGTCCCAGCTACTCCGGAGGCTGAGGCAGGAGAATGGCGTGAACCCGGGAGGCGGAGCTTGCAGTGAGCCGAGATCCGGCCACTGCACTCCAGCCTGGGCGACAGAGCGAGACTCCGTCTCAAAAAAAAAAAAAAAAAAAAAAAAAAAAAAAAAAAAAAAAAAAACCACAATTACTTTTGCATTCACCTAAAATTGGAACGACACAGAGAAGACTAGCATGGCCCCTAAAAAATAAATACATAAAAAGAAACTGCAGAAGGGATTATTTTATTTAGTTTAATTTGTTTTGTTTGTTTGTTTGTTTAGATCTACGTACTGGTCAGTTTTTCATCCTCACATTTTTGTGTGTCTGACCTTCATCTGGCATCATATTCCTTCTGCCTGATTTACAGGTATATTCTTTACAAATTTTCTTAGTGAGGATGTTTAGTGGCAAACACTCATTTTGTTTACCTGAAAATGTCTTTATCTTACCCTAATTCTTTTTTTTTTTTTTTTTTTAGACTAGATCTCACTCTGTTGCCCAAGTTGGAGTGCAGTGGCGCAATCATAGGTCATGGTATCCTCCATCTCCTGGGCTCAAATGATCCTCTCACCTCAGCCTCCCGAGTAGCTGGAACTACAGGCATGCACTGCCATGCCCAGCTAACATTTTAAAAATTTTATTAGAGACAAGGTCTCACTATGTTACCCAGGCTGCTCCTGAACTCTTGAGTTCAAGCTCCCTGCCTCCCAAAGTGCTGGGATTACAGGCGTGAGCCATTGCACCCGTATTTTGCTCTCCTTTTTTTTTTTTTTTTTTTTTTTTTTTTTTGAGACGGAGTTTCGCTCTTGTTGTCCAGGCTGGAGTGCAATATCTCAGCTCACCGCAGCCTCCGCCTCCTGGATTCAAGTGATTCTACTGCCTCAGCCTCCCAAGTACCTGGGATTAAGGCACGCACCACACGCCCGGCTAATTTTTTTTTGTACTTTTAGTAGAGATGGGGTTTCACCATGTTGGTCAGGCTGGTCTTGAACTCGTAACCTCAGGTGACCCACTCACCTTGACCTCCCAAAGTGCTAGGATTACAGGCATGAGCCACCGCGCCCGACGCTGTAAATATTAAAATATATCTTTTTTCTACTTATAGTATTTTAGGTACACAATTATTTTCTTTCAGCCCACTAACAATATTCCATTTTTAGCTCTGCCTCTGTTGTGGGTGATGAAAATAGATCTTTGTTCATTTGAACATCTCCATCTTCTTTACTGGCTGCTTTGGAGGCTTCTCTTAGTTGTTGATGCTTGATAATTCATTATGGTGTGCCTAAGTGTGGATTCATTTATTCCATTTACTTATTCATTAGAAATTCTCAGGAATTATAATAATTATAATACATTATAATTATAATAAATATTTTTATTTATGTATATTTTATATATTTATATTTTTATATATTTATATATTATTTTTATATAATTATAATTATAATAAATATAATAATTATTATTATCATCATCATTTTTGAGACAGAGTCTCACTCTGTTGTCCAGGCTGGAGTGCAGTGGCATGATCTTGGCTCACTGCAACCTCCACCTCCTGAGCTCAAGTGATTCTCCTGCCTCAGCCTCCCGAGTAGCTGGGATTACAGGTGCCCACCACTATGCCCAGCTAAATTTTGTATTTTAGTAGAGACGGGGTTTCACCATGTTGGTCAGACTGGTCTCGAACTCCTGACCTCAGGTAATCCACCCGCCTCCACCTCCCAAAGTGCTGGAATTACAGGCGACAGTCACCGCACTCGGCCTCTCAGGAATTATTTCTGAGGAATCATTCTTAGAAATATTTCTACAAATATAATCTTAGCCTTATTCTTTCTCTTTCCTCTGAAATTCCAACACCCATATGATAGGCCCTGTCATTGCATTCTCCAAGTTTCTTAACTTTTTTTTCATATTTTCTATCTCTTTTTCTCTCTATACTGCATTCTGGGTAATTTTATTAGATTTATTTTGTACTTCACCAATTTTATCTTCATCTATGTCTTCCGTTAAACCTCTCCATTTGCTTTGATAATTTAATTATTTTTTGTCTTTGTAATTTGGTTCTTTTTCAAATGTGCTTGGTCAATATTTTTTGATTTTTTAATTCTAAAATTAACAAACATGCACAAAAAGTTGAAATAATAGTATAATGAACTGTTATTTATCAGTTGTTAATATTTTTGCTATATTTGTTTTATCTATTTTTCTATAGATTATTTTGCTAAAAGATTCAAAATAAGTTGCAGACATGACATTTGACTCCTAAGTACTTCAGTGGAAAAGAAGCTTCTAAGAATACTGGCATTTTTGGCCGGGCGCGGTGGCTCAAGCCTGTAATCCCAGCACTTTGGGAGGCCGAGATGGGCGGATCACGAGGTCAGGAGATCGAGACCATGCTGGCTAACACGGTGAAACCCCATCTCTACTAAAAAATACAAAAAATTAGCTGGGCGAGGTGGCGGGCGCCTGTAGTCCCAGCTACTCGGGAGGCTGAGGCAGGAGAATGGCGTGAACCCGGGAGGCGGAGCTTGCAGCGAGCTGAGATCCGGCCACTGCACTCCAGCCTGGGCGACAGAGCGAAACTCCGTCTCAAAAAAAAAAAAAAAAAAAATAGAATACTGGCATTTTTTCAAATCCAGAATTCCGTCATTATGCCTAAGTACCAATCATCTCCTAACATCATTTAATACCTACTCCGCATTCACATTTGCTTGATTGTCCCTAAAATGTCTTATTTTTCCAAGGATTTAATAAGGGTTCATGTCTTACATTTTTGTTATGCCTCATTTTAATAGCTTTTATGAGATATAATTGACCTATGTGAAACTGCACATATTAAAGGGTAGAGTTTGATAGGTTTTGACATGTGTGTAGATGTGAAACTTTCATTACAACCAATGAGTGAACATATCCTGTCACTCCTAAACATCTTCTTGTTCTCCTTTGTACTCTTTCTACTCCTTGCTCCCCAATTCCCAGGCAATTACTGATCTTTTTTCAGTCACTACCGATTAGATTTCATTTTCTAGTATTTTTAGTGAATGGAATTATACACTAAATCTCCTTTTCTGTTTGGCTTCTTTCGCTTTGAATAGTTATCTTCAGATTTATCCATGTTGTTGTATGAATTAATACTCGTTCCTTTGAACTGCAGATAGGGTGAAAGTCATACCTCAGTAAGATTGAGTTATCCAACCTATGAACACAGTACATCTCTCCATCTATTCAAGTTTCCTTTAATTTCTCCTAGTGATATCCTGCAATTTGCAATGTTCATATATTGTCCATATTTTGCAAAATACATCACTAAATGTTTCATATTTTTGATATTATGTTAAAATATATTGTTTATGTAGTTTCAAATTTATCGTTGTTTTTTAAAGATTGGCTCTGTATCCTGTAAGCTTACTAAACTCGTTTATAAATTGTTGTAGCTTTTTTGTTGATTCCAAAAGGATTTTTCAGCTAAAGAAATGTGTTTTCTGGCCAGGTGTGATGGCACATGCCTGTAATCCCAGTTACTTGGGAGGCTGAGCCAGGAGAATCGCTTGAACCCTGGAGGCAGAGGTTGCAGTGAGCTGAGATCATGTGCCACTGCACTCCAGCCTGGGCAAAACAGTGAGACTCCAGGAAAGAAGGAAGGAAGGAAGGAAGGAAGGAAGGAAGGAAGGAAGGAAGGAAGGAAGGGAGGGAGGGAGGGAGGGAGGGAGGGAGGGAGGGAGGGAGGGAGGGAGGGAGGGAGGGAGGGAGGGAGGGAGGGAAGAAAGAGAGAGAGAAAGAGAGGGAGGGAGGGAGGCAGGGAAGGAAGAAAGAAAGGAAGAAAGAAAGCTATTATCTAATAGCTTTCCTGCTATTAGAGAGAAAAATTAGTCTTTGACCATTAATTATTATGCTAGCTATAGTGGGTTTTTTTGTTTTTGTTTTTGTTTTTTATATAGAAGCCCTTTATCCTATTGAAGACATGCCCTTCCTTTCCTCCTAGTTTGTGAGTGTTTCATGCATGAATGCTGGATTGGATTTGCTAAAATTGTGTTAAGAACTTTTGCATTTATATTCATGAGGGCTCTCAGCCTGTCCTTTTGTTGTTGTCCTTTTTTTTTTTTTTTTTTTTTTTGTGAGATGGAGTCTCGCTCTGTCACCCAGGCTGGAGTGCTGGGGCATGATCTCGGCTCACTGCAAGCTCCGCCTCCCGGGTTCATGCCATTCTTCTGCCTCAGCCTCCCGAGTAGCTGGGACTACAGGTGCCCACCACCACGCCCGGCTAATTTTTTGTATTTTTAGTAGAGACGGGGTTTCACTGTGTTAGCCAGGATGGTCTTGATTTCCTGACCTTGTGATCTGCCCACCTCGGCCTCCCAAAGTGCTGGGATTACAGGCCTGAGCCACCGTGCCTGGCCTTGTTGTCTTTCTTGGAACATGTTTTTTGGGTCTTTGTATCAGGGCAACACTGGTCTCTGAATTGGGAAATATTTCTCTCTTGACTCTTTCGGAACAGTTTAGTATTCGCACAGTTTTCAAGTCATAGAAACAATGTTTCGGCTTTTGGATTTGTTGGTGGTTTGTTCTCAGCTGCCAAGGATGAAACACCAGCAGATAGGGTACAAGCTATGCAAGGGTAATGAAGAAGGAAAAAGGTTTGGCATCGATCATTTGCTGCCAGACACTGTTACATGTTGTTGTTGTTGTTGTTGTTGTTGTTGTTGTTGTTGTTTATTGAGACAGAGTCTCACTCTGTTGTCCAGGATGGAGTGCAGTGGCACAATCTCAGTTCACTGCAACCTCTGCCTCCCAGGCTCAAGTGATTCTCCTGCCTCAGCCTCCCAAGTAGCTGGGACTACAGATATGCACCACCACGCCTGGCTAATTTTCGTGTTTTTAGTAGAGATGGAGTTTCACCATGTTGGCCAGGTTGGTCTTGAACTCCCGACCTGAAGCAATCTGCATGCCTCGGCCTCCCAAAGTGCTGGGATTACAGGTGTGAGCCACCGCGCCTGGCCTGTTACATGTTTAATCTCTTCTCATTGTCTCACAATTTCTTGAAGAGTGTAAGATGACTCATTTTACAAGTTTGTTCAGAGAGTTTAAATATTCGCCTAAAATGGCACAGTAAGTCTTGGAGTTGAGATGGAAAAGCAGACTCAAGGCCTCTAGAGGCCCTGCACTTTCTTACACCAGGTGAGCAGGGTGAAGAATATTCCTAGTAGTTCAGGAAACTGTGATCTGTAGATTTAATTTGAGTTCACTCTAAAGTTGTTTAATTTCACAGATTCCAAATTGAACTAAATCCTGACACTGGCCTGAAGTTTGCTGAATCAAGTTGAGCCTAAAGCTGCCTCCTAACATATTTTAAGTTCAGCCTAAAGGTTTCTCTGTCCATCTTGTGAACTATGTAGCAAGTGGAGATGTAAACAGACCACAGCCTACACCTGTTTTGGCCAATCAAATGTAGCCAACTGTTTGAACTGTGTTTTTTTGTTTTTAGACAGAGTTTCGCTCTTGTTGCCCAAGCTGGAGTGCAGTGGCGTGATCTCCGCTCACCCCAACCTCTGCCTGCCAGGTTCAAGCAACTCTGCTGCGTCAGCCTCCCAAGTAGCTGGGATTACAGGCACACGCCACCACGCCCAGCTAATTTTGTATTTTTAGTAGAGATAGGATTTCTCCATGTTGGTCAAGCTGGCCTTGAACTCGCAACCTCAGGTGATCCACTCACCTAGGGCTCCCAGAGATGTTCAGATCCACAGCCCAGTGCTTTTTTTCCGTATGATCTTTACCCACACCAGCTCTGATTCCAGTTTTTTGAGTTTATACCTGGATCCTGCACCACCCTTCTCCAGCCTCTGGTCCTTGACATCGTTTCTTTATTCATCTGCACCAAGGACTGAGGCAGAAGTAACCATCTGTTTGAACAATGTCTACATTCAGAACATACTAGAAGGTATAGCACACTTCTTACACGGATCAGCAATTCAGCGATGTTCTCTTTTCATTTTATTGCTTAGAGCTTCACGTTGGTGGGAAGCTCGTTTGGCCATAAAAAGAACTGCCGAGCACTGGTACACCATGACCCTGCAGGTTCCTGGAGAGAGGCAACACATCTTCTTTGGAGAGGACAGTTAAATATGTCCCCTCTGACACAACTACACAGACCCTTTTCCAAGCTCTGCAGCCATCCTCCCCACCTAGTGAAATAAAATGTAGTAGACTTCTGTTGTTTAATTGCACTTAATACACCTTTTTTTTCTTTCAACCACTTTGAACAAACTTATATATTGTCAATAAATCTTTTGAGTTTCCATTTCTATAAAACATTCTGGGAGAGTGTACAGTACAAACTTCAGTGACACAAACTACCATTTGGAAGTATGATCTATGTGTGTATTTCCACTTAAATAAGTAAGAACACGTAGTTCCATGGAAATGTTACCCTGTAGCAATTTTCCAGGCCTCCTAGCCTTCAGCCCTGACTAATGACTTCAGTTCATTCTTCCAGAAAATTAAAGAAGCTGTTGTCATTCTGTGGTGGATACAAAGTTAGATAATTTTTCTCCCGAAAAGATAAAACACATAAATATTCTTATATTTGGAGGCAGTAAAATCTCATCTGTTCAATTACTCCCAGAAATGAGAGGTTTAGTGCAAGCTGAGCCTCCCTACCAGCCAACTAACTTCACCTGCCCAGGGAGACAGGAAGACGCAGCATGGACTATTTCCTTTCCACACACCCACTCCCCCCGATCACTTTACTTTCATTAATTTATTTACTTTAGAGACAAGATCTCATTCTGTTGTCCAGGCTGCAGTGCAGTGAAGTGACCATAGCTCACTGCAGCCTTGAACTTTAGGGCTCAAGCGATCCTCCCACCTCAGCCTCCCAAGTGTCGGGATTACATGCATAAGCCACCGTACCAGCCACCCATGCTTACTTTAAATTGCAGGAAGCAATTGCAGTCAATGTCTTTGGGAGTGACGGCTGCTCTGTGAAGCTTAAAAATTCCAACATATTTTCTTCCATAGATTCCTGAAAGATGCTGAGAGCCTTTCACTTCACAGAAAAACACAAGTGTCAAGCCGTGTGACCCCAGGAAAAATCACGTGACCTGTCTAGGTCTCAAATTGTAAAATGAGAAAGTTGAACTAGCTGCTTTCTGAGCTCATCACAAAGTTTAATATTCTATGACTTTTCTAGGATTGAACAATAAAACATCAAGCACTGTTTTTTTTTTTTAGAAAATATGTTAAATGATGGTTATAAGTCAATGGCCCTGGAACCCATCCATTTCTAGGGTTCAGAGTGTTCCTGTCTGCTCGTTTGATCACAGCCGGGAGAGCGCACTTGGCTATAATAAAAATAAAAACGTACTAATGATTCACGAGTATACTTACAGCCATCTTTCTTTATGCAGATCACTGATAGCATGGAACTGCCCCTTTCTGGGGAGGTAGGGTACACAGAGGGCAGCCACCTCTAAAGAGAAGACTGCTCTCCAAGCCGCTTCAATCCTCAACACAGCCAGCCTATTGCCGGCCAGTCTTCATCTGGAGCCCCAAGGTACATGGGAAAATAGGCACTGTTCCTCCCCGACCATCCCAGCCTTCTCCTCCTGTCCCTGCTGACCTCAGTCCCACCAGCCAGCATGCATGCTGAGTGTTGCTCTCCCCCTACCATCCCAACCTTCTTCCCCATCACTCCCCACCTCAGCCCCTCCTACCAGCACGCATGCTGAGTGTGCTCTCCTCGCCCACCCCCAGACTGCTTGCCCCATCATCAAGACTCCCATGGCATCTTCAGATTCAAAACCTTCTCAGGGGCGTCCTCAATTCTCCTTAGCAGACTCAGGTCTCAGGTCACACCTGCACCTGCCGTGGGCTTCATCACAGACGCGTCTGCCCACCGTGGAGCCCTCCGGACTTCCTGGCAGCCACTCATGCCGCTTTGCCCCAGGTTTCCATGCAGCTGTGCCATGCCTGGGTTCTGCACCTCACACCCTGGGTGTTTCTCTGAAGCCGACTCTCTCAGCGTTCTCTCCTCAAGCTCCTGCGCTATCCTTCCCCTTCCCTGCGGGTGGGTGCTCCTCAAGCTTCCTGCCTGCCCAAGCCCCCTACTCCTCCTCTTGGGTGTGCTTCTGGGAGTGCATCTGTGGCTCCCCAAGTGCGCTTCCAGTCCTGAGCCCTCCGGTGCACCCCACACCTACATTTCCAAATACCCGGGGATCCGTGCAGCAAAGTCCTACCACCACACCACAGTCATCCTGTCACACCCAAACTCCCTGCTCCATCCAATCTGCCTCTCTTCTAGCGACCATCTTGCTTCCCTGGGTGGCACTCCTTGATTCCCTGGCAAATCTGTGTGATCAGTCAGCTGGCCTGGACCACTGTTGCGGGAAACTGAGGACTAGAGAGACTGATAGGGAGAACAGGAGGATTGTTTATTTAAGATACTCACCAGCTTAGTGGATTCATATCCAAAGAGCTGAGCATTGAACAAAGACTGAGCAGGGTTTTTATAAGCAAATTTACAGAAGCAAACAAAAGCAGTTAATCATATGGTAGGTCACATAATCTATAGCATAGCATAACTTAACTTGTGGCCTTGCATAGCTTGTAGCTTGTAACTGCATTGAAAGAAAAAGAAGAACTGGCTAAATACAGACATTTGTAAAACATAGTTATGCCTAAGAAGCCAGGGAAAGGAGTAGCAATAAAGGAATTTGTCTTTTTCCCTTTTTTTTTCCCCTTCAACTTTGCCCTGGAAGAGGGTGGCGGTGGGGGTGGTGTCTGGAGCCCATTCCTTTGGCCTTGGTTTCTTAAACAGCATTATCCTATAACTGTCTTTGAAGTGAGCTTGCTAGGCAGAAGAAAACTTGTCCTTTTCTTTTTAACCCTTGCCTTGCCTGTTACTTTTCTTGGAGTGAATAAACGCATATTTATTTTTAAATTTCTGCCTCACCGTGACATCACTGGCATAGTTGCCAGGCTCGGCTCGCCACCTCTTCCTGTCTGGTCCTGCTGCTGCAGCCTGGTGTGACACCTGCATCCTCTTGACCCCTGGCTTTTGTCACCTAGCGAACCTCTGCTTCCAGGCTCTCCTCTCACAGTCCTTCTGCTCTCCTGCCATTGGAGTCCTAGCTCTCACCTTTAAGCCTGACCTTTTCTCTCCTAAGCTAAAATATTATGATGGTTTGCCAGTTCCTGCACTAAGGATTTAAACACAGAACATGCGATACTTAAGATGTGCAAAATAGTAGAAGTCTTGCTATGGACACCTGCATGCCCAGCAGCACCTCCACGACATGAGGCTGGAGCCCTGTGTCCTCACAGCTGCTGCAGTGCCTAACTCCAGGGCCCCCGTCCAGTCCTGTTTGCTATGCCCAAGAGTTGTGCTGTGAAAGGAGGTCTGCCTATCACTCTCCCCTGTTTTCTTCCTCCTTCAGGGACATGATCCACAGACAGAGAGAGCTGGGAGTTTATCATTACCAGCCATTTCTTTATCCTTTGCTGCCTCTTATCTCTAAGCTACATATAGCACTGTTTTGCCTGCTTTATATAAGTGATATCATGTTGTACATATCTTTATGCATCATTTTTTACTTTCAATTTCTTTCTTTTCTTTCTTTCCTTTTCTCCTTTCTTTGTTTCTCTTTCTTTCTCCCTTTCTTTCTCTCTTTCTTCCTTCCTTCTTTTCTTTTTCTTTTCTTTTTTGAGAGAGTCTCACTCTGTCGCCCAGGCTGGAGCGCAGTGGCACCATCTCGGCTCACTGTAATCTCTGCCTCCTGGATTCAAGCAATTCTTCTGACCTCAGGTGATCTGCCTGCCTTGCCCTCCCAAAGTGCTAGGATTACAGGCGTGAGACATCATGCCCAACCTCAATTTCTTTTTAATAGAGATAGGGTCTCACTCTGTTGCCCAGGCTGGAGTGCAGTGGTGCAGTCACCACTCACTGCAGCCTCCACCTCCCGGACTCATGGGATCCTCCCCAATCAGAGTCCTGAGTAGCCAGGACTACAGGTGTGCCCCGCCATGGCTGGCTAATTCACTTTCAATTTTGTTCATTTTCACTGCTATGTAGAATTCCATTGTATACTATATAATAATCTTCTCATCTATTCTCCCGTAGATGGAATTTTTGTAATTTCTAATTTTTAAAAAAATTATAAATAATATTACTTTAGTTCATGTCACTGAAACTTTGGCCTGGGCAACAGAGCAAGACCCTGTCTCAAAAAAAAAATCACTTTAAACATTCTTGTGCATGTCTCTGTGTATATAAACGTCCTGGAATGTAAGAGTGGACATTGTAGGGTTTTAAATAATTTTCAACATGATTGAAATAATTTACTTTCTTGCCAGCAGTGCCTGAAAATTTCTGCTGTGCATCTTCATCTTCATTTGGTGTGATTAGACTTCCCAATATTTACTAAACTCTGGGCTTTTCAGTTTTGGGAATTTCTAAGGAGGTTAAACTTCTCTTCATTTTTCTTTCCTTCTCACTGATCTGCCTTCTTATTTTTCTCTATTTTAAAAATCAGGTGTATATATTTTAATCTAGCTATTGTTTTGTTTTTTTTTTTTTTTTTTTTTTTTTTTTTGAGACGGAGTCTTGCTCTGTAGCCCGGGCTGGAGTGCAGTGGCCGGATCTCAGCTCACTGCAAGCTCCGCCTCCCGGGTTTACGCCATTCTCCTGCCTCAGCCTCCCGAGTAGCTGGGACTACAGGCGCCGCCACCTCGCCCGGCTAGTTTTTTGTATTTTTAGTAGAGACGGGGTTTCACGGTGTTAGCCAGGATGGTCTCGATCCCCGACCTCATGATCCGCCCGTCTCGGCCTCCCAAAGTGCTGGGATTACAGGCTTGAGCCACCGCGCCCGGCCTAATCTAGCTATTGTAATGATATATTCGAGATACTAGTATTCTATCAGATAAATGTGTTATAAATATCTTTGCCATTCTGTGGCTAATTGAGCTTATTTTGTCACTTAATAGATTCAAGTTTTGAGTGTAATGTAATTTTTTTTTTTTTATGGAGCCTGGCTCTGTGGCCCAGGTTGGAGTGGCAGTGGCACGATATTGGTTCACTGCAACCTCTGCCTCCCGGGTTCAAGCAATTCTCCTGCCAACGCGCCCGGCTAATTTTTTGTAATAGACAATTTTGTTTTTACAGTTTTACATTTACAGAATATTTGAGCAGCTAATAAAGTTTTCATCCACACCCCCCCACACAACATTTCCCCTATTAATATTATCCTGCATTTGTGTGGTACCGTTATTTGTTACAATTTTTTTTTCGAGATGGAGTTTTTGCTCTGTTGCCCAGGCTAGAGTGCAATGGTGCAATCTTGGCTCACTGCAACCTCCACCTCCTGGATTCAAGCGATTCCCCTGCCTCAGCCTCCTGAGCAGTTGGGATTACAGGTGCCCTCCAGCATGCCTGGCTACTTTTTGTATTTTTAGTAGAGATGAAGTTTCACCATGTTGGCCAGGCTGGCCTCAAACTCCTGACCTCGGGTGATCCGCCCTCCTTGGCCTCCCAAAGTGCTGGGATTACAGGCGTGAGCGACTGCACCCGGCCAGTCTGTACTACTTTGTTATGACAACTCCGGGAAACTAATACAACACTCCAAAGAGAAACGTGCAAATGTGCAGCAGCAGATGTATACAAGAATGTGCTTGAACAGCACATGCTTGAACAGCAGCTCCGTTCTGAGGAGCAAAAACCTGGAGACATTTCAAATGTCCATTAATAGAAAAGTGGATCCATAAATATGATTTAATCAGAACATAAAAGCAGCCCAAATGGAGACAATTACAGCAACATGCAACAATATGGATGAATACGGGCAATAAATATCCAGCAAATAAAATGAATTTCAAAGATGACACACAGTATGAGGTTAACTTTTTTTTGCAAAGTTAAAAGTTATCAATTAGGCATTGTCTTTCTGGAATGTATACACATAACACATACTATACTACACCACCCTATACTACCTTACACAACACTACCCTACACTATTCTACACTACACTACACTACCTTAAACAACACTACCCTACACTATTCTACACTACACTACACTACCCTACACTATTCTACACTACACTACACTACCTTATACAACACTACCCTACACTGTCCTACACCACACTACCCTACACTATACTACTCTACCCTACCCTACTCTATACTACACTACACCACACTACCCTACCCTACTCTACTCTACACTGTACTATACCACACTACTCTACCCTACCCTACTCTACTCTACACTGTACTACACTACAATACCCTACCCTACTCTATGCTACCCTACACTACTCTACACTGCACTATGCTGCCCTACACTAAGCTACACTACAATACACTACAATAACCTACCCTACATTACCCTACATGACACTACTCTACACTACACTATACTACTCTATACTACACTGCACTGTGCCACCCTACACTAAGCTACATTACAATACACTACAATAATCTACCCTACCCTACACTACCCTACACTACACTACCCTACACTACACTACGCTACACTACACTACCCTACACTACACTACGCTACACTACACTACCCTACACTACCCTACACTACACTACGCTACACTACACTATGCTACCCTTACACTACCCTACCCTACACTACCCTACACTACACTACCCTACACTACGCTACACTATACTACACTACGCTACACTACACTACACTACCCTACACTACCCTACCCTACACTACACTACGCTACACTACACTATGCTACCCTACACTACCCTACCCTACACTACCCTACACACTATTCTACACTACGCTACACTACTACACTACCCTACACTACACTACTCTACACTACACTACCCTACACTACCCTACACTACACTACTCTACACTACACTACGCTACACTACACTATGCTACCCTACACTACACTACCCTACACTACCCTACACTACACTACTCTACACTACGCTACACTACCCTACACTACACTACTCTACACTACACTACACTACCCTACACTACCCTACCCTACACTACCCTACACTACACTACGCTACACTACACTACCCTACACTACACTACCCTACACTACACTACTCCACGCCACACCACACAACACTACTATCAAAAGGAGCACAAGGGAAAGAACAATCCAGGATCTGGGCAGTCAGGAGGTGGCAGAGAGGCAGCACACAGCGTGGGGAAGACATGCAAGTAGACGCAGTTATTGCCAAGTTCTCGTTTTCACGTTAGGTAGTGGGTTCACAGGTGCTCGTTACGTTTTTACAAAGGAACATATCTGTAAAAAGGGCCACGCGTGGGCTAAGCATGATGATTTACTGTGAAGCAAGGGTAACGATGAACTCAAGCCGGTGCACGTGACTCCAGTAAGAAAAACACACAAGTGAACATAACTTAGTTCTGTTGCTGTGGAGGAAGACAGAACAGAAGCAGAGAACAGCTCACGGTTTCTGCCACACCCCTTTGATCTGCCATTTAGGTAATTTCCAATTCCCAGCTGTGGAAAGCGTGGTGATGACGTGACATGCACAGATTTATACAGATGCACAGCATCTCCTGAGGGAAAAGAGTAGATGTGTGGATGTGAGATCCGTCAGGCCAAGGGTTTATCTACCAAGATGAGCGAGACTCACACTCCAGAAAGTGACACCCTTGCTTACACCCCGCGAAGAGCACAGAAGGTTGTCAGCTTCCCAAATTTTTACTCACACTAAGCATTACCATTTGGGATGAAAAAAAAAAAAATCCTTGCCATCTTGTGCAGCCAAAAAGGCATATTTTCACCATATTTTTACTTTGCATTTCTTTAGCAACTTTTAAGTTGGACGTATTCAGTTAGTTCATTGGCCTTTTGAGCTTTTTCATTTGTGAACACTTGTTTGGATCCTTAACCCTTTTCTCTGGAGATGGGGTGATGGGGTTGCCTTTTTCGTATTGATCTGTGAGAGTATTTTACATATCAATCATTAGGAACATTGCTAAAGCGATTAAGCATTAACACTTTCAAATTACTTTATCATCTCTGATGATAAACTTGATAGAAAATTTCTGACCTTTGAAGGCCCTGAACTCTCTTCCTTTATTCACCACTGCCCTTGAAATATGCCTGCGGCGTGCTGAATGTTTCCTAGAATCCTCCCGGGGTCCAAAGCCAAACATGGAGGCAGGAGGAGCCAACAGCAAAGGACTCTACTGAACAAATGTCCCCTCTCACTATCGCCCTGCTCCAATTCCCTCTTCCTCATTGCACAAAGAGCACTAAGCCTTTTGCAGGGATTAACAAGCCACACATTATACTTTAAGAATTATTTGACATTTCAATCGCTGTGAAGTGTGAAAGGGTTCTATTGTGTACAGATTCAAATTCATCATGAGCTCTCATAACGTCCTGGGTAGAAGCCTGCTCTTCATTTTCATCTATATATCACAGGCAATTTCCTCTTGGAGTTTGAAGACAATGTTTCAGTTATGCATCCAGAAAAGAACAATTTGTGCATGGTAATCAAATCAATGAATCACTAATCCTCCTTAAACCAGACTTAGTGTCTCAAAAAGAGCCTTCAAAGGTTCCTTTCCCCACACATTATTTAACCAGGGTCTCCACTGGTTAATAATTAAAATGAGGCTGAATGCAGAGAGAATGGATGGGCAAATTGAGCGCAACAGAGAACAGGAAGAAAAAGGAAGTTTACAAGCACGAGACGAGGGAAAGTGTCTTACCCTCCTTGGAGGTTGACAGTCTGACCCCTTTTAAAAGAGAAAGCCATAAATTTTCATTCCCACTCACATTATTTTGTAACATCTACAAAAGGATGTGTATTTAAAACATTTGTTATTTTTCAGGTAGAACTAAGGTATGTTTATTCATAGAGAAGACATTTAGGTGACTGATGCAATGAAGAAGTGGCCTCATTCTTCAAGCGTGCTCTCTGTCAAAACCCGTGGCCGGGCTGCAAGCGAGGGGCCTAGTTCTCTGGGAATGGCTCTGTACGCTGCCCTGTGTCAAAACACACTCTCCGCCTTTCCTTTTCACCCTGTATTGACCAGTGCACTGGGCAAAAGAGTAAAGAAAATGCTTTTCTCCAATCATGCTAATCTAGCCCCAAGGGAAGCAACTTCTCTGGAGAAAATCCCTGTGGAGCAGGTGGGACCCACGTGGTGCCGCAAGGTGACTGGAGACACGGGAAGGGGCTGGCCGTGCTGAGCACCGCGTCAGAACTCCGTCCCTGAATTTAACACACAGTGTCACAGTCAGGCTGGGGGCCATTGATGCTGTTTGTTCTCCCTGGCACACAGCTGAAAGAATCAAGCCCAGAATGTGGCCCCAGATTCAAAACTGCATCAACCTCCGTTCATAGATGAATTGTTGTTGCTGACCTTTCAGATTGACTACAAACACCTCCAGGGGTGGGGGGCTCTCTGCCACCATCACTAATGTCGGATATGGCCGGTACCCGAGTACTCCAGCGTCTTCCTGGCTCCAGATGTGACACACCTGGCAGATTGTGGAAATCGCACAGAGGTGCTCTTTGTGCGGTTTCCACAATCTTGGAAATGGAGACAAAGCCCTCACAAGACCCTATATCTGCTGGCACCTTCCTCTTGGACCTCCAGATCCCAGAATGTTAGAAATAAATTTGGGGCCAGGCATAGTGGCTCATGCCTGTAAGTCCAACATTTTGGGAGGCTGAGGTGGGAGCACTGCTGGAGGCCAAGAGTTCAAGGCCAGCCTGTGCAACACAGTGAGACTTCTTTTTTTTTTTTTTTTTGAGACGGAGTCTCGCTCTGTCGCCCAGGCTGGAGCGCAGTGGCGCGATCTTGGCTCACTGCAAGCTCCGCCTCCCGGGTTCACGCCATTCTCCTGCCTCAGCCTCCCGAGTAGCTGGGACTACAGGCGCCTGCCACCTCGCCTGGCTAGTTTTTTTTTTTTTTTTTTTTGTATTTTTTAGTAGAGACGGGGTTTTGCCATGTTAGCCAGGATGGTCTCGATCTCCTGACCTCGTGATCCGCCTGTCTCGGCCTCCCAAAGTGCTGGGATTACAGGCTTGAGCCACCGCGCCTGGCCCATTTTTACAATAAATAAAAAAATTAGCAGGGTGTAGTGGCTCGCACTCACCTGTACTCAGAAGGCTCAGGTGGGAGGGTCGCCTGAGCCCAGGAACTGGAGTTGCAATGAGCTTCAATTGCACTGCTGCGCTACAGCTTGGGCAACAGTGAAACTCTGTCTCTAGAAAAGACATAATAGTCAAAATTCTGCTTTTTATAAACTACCTTGTCTGGGGTGTTTTGTTACAGCAGCATTCACAGACAGAGACATGTAGCATCAATAGGTAAATGGAGATGATACCGTTAGAACAAAACAGAAAGGAATGCAAATATATAATAACACTTTGGTGCCCTTTGCGAATTCTTAACAACTACGAATATCAATTCTGTCTACTTTTCTTATAGCTAATGCTTGGACATGCAGATCAGAGCAGTAGGAGAGAAAAAGGCTTTTCTGCAGAGTCACATGTCAATAGCGTGCGTCCATGCGTCTCATTCTGTGGTGAGGACAGTGGATCCCTCCAGCTCAGCTCCTTGGCTCACTTGTCCCACCCCTCTAGCCAGCTTTCATTGGCTCATTTCTTCATCATCACAAATTGTCGAGTGCCTACTAGGTGCCAGCCTGGTTCCACATGCCGAGGGTAAAGTAGTGAGCAAACTGACATACCTCTGCCATCGAGGACCTTCTATTCCAGGACAGGGAGACAAAGCAAAGCAACTAGCCAACATGAATAAAAGGACAGGGATAAGCACCGTACAAAGTATGAAAATGCAATTATGTATGGCAGATGATTGTTCAGGGGAGACCTCTCTGAGGAGGAGACAGTGGAGCCAAGATTTAAGTGAAAAGGAGGCAACTATTGCAAAATCGGCGGCGGGGGGGAATTGGAAGACTTAATATTGTTACCATGCTAAGATCACCAGAGTAATATACACGTTCAGTGAAATCTCTATCAATATCACTGTGACCTTTTCTGAAGAAATGGAAACGCTGATCCTAAAATGTATATGCAATTACAAGGAATCACAAACAGCCAAAAAAAGAACCTTGAAGAGAGTAAATTGGAGGACTCAGACTTACTGATTTCAAAACCTGCTATAAAGCTAAAGCAATCAAAAGAGTGTGTCACTGGCATAAGGACAGACGTAGATCAATGTTATAGAACCGAGAATCCAGAAATAAACCCATCATCTATGGTCAACTGACTTTCCAAAAGGGGGCCAAGACTATTCCACGGAGAAAGAATAGTGTCTTCAACAAACAGTGCTGGGATGATTAGAGACCCACATGCAAAATAATGAACTTGGAACCCTACCTCCCGCCACGAACAACAGTTCACTCAAAATGGGGCAATGGCCTAACCATGAGTGTACAAAACTCAGAGGAAAATATAGGGGTACATCTTCATGATCTTGGATTTCACATGGATTCTTAGATATGACACCAAAAGCAGGAACAAGAAAAGAAAAAACAGATAAATTAGATTTGATCAAAATGTAAAATTTTTATACATCAAAGGACATTATCAAGAAAATGAAGACAACATATAAAATTGGAGAAAATATATGCAAATCATGTATCTGATAAGGATCTAATGTCTATAATATATAAAGAGCACTTTCAACTCAATAACAAGACAAAAAACTCAACTAAAAACTGGGCAAAGGACTTTGAACAGCCAGTTCTTCAACAAAGACAGAGGATGGCCAATAAGCATATGAAAAGATGACAAATATTTCCTTACTCACTAAGGAAATGTAAATCAAAACTATAGTGAGGTACCACTTCATACTCAGATGGCTGTATTTAAAAACAGAGAAAAACAGAGAAAATAAAGTCAGGATGTACAGAAATTGGCACCCTCTCTGGTGGAAATGCAAAATGGTGCAGCTACCATAGAATACAGTTTGGTATTTCCTCAAAATATAGACATAGAATTACCATATGACTCAGCAATTGTACTCCTAGGCATATATCTAAATACACTGAAAACAAGTACTTAAACAGAAACTTACATGCAAATGTTCATAGCAGCATTATTCACAATAACTGAAAGGTAGGAATTGGCCAAATGTCATTGACTGATGAATAAACAAAATGTGAAATATCCCGACAATGGAGTATTATTCACCCCTGAAAAGGAATAAAGTTCGATATATCCAACAATGCAGATGAACCCTGAATATTCCATCCATTCCATATGAATGGAACCTGATATTCCATTCATATGGAATATCCAGGAGAGGTTAATCCACAGGGACAGAAGGCAGATTTGTGGTTGGCAGGGATTGGTGGGAGGGGAGAGTGGGGCATGACTGCTTCATGGGCATGAGGTTTCTATTTGCAGTGATGAAAAGGTTCTACAACAAGGTCGTGGTGAAGGTTGTACAGTATTGTATATCTACTCAGTGCCACTGAATTGCACAGTTTAAGATGGCTAATTTTATGTTATGTGAATTTTACTTCAATAAAAACAAAATTGCGGGAAGCTCAAAGGGTAGTAAAGGACGGTATGTTTGAGAATCATAATTCTCCATGGGGCAGGAGTATATTGCACCAAGCGAGGAAAGGAGAGAGCCGTTCCTAGAGAGCCTTCGAAGTTAGGGATTGGTGTTACAGCCGTACACTGAGGAGTCGCTGTGAGTGTGAGCCAGGGAATCTCATGGCTTTGTGGCTGCTTAGGAAGCACCCACTCTGGCTGTTATGGTCCTGTGGTTTCAGGGGTCAGGCATGAAAGCGTAGAGACTAGCTGGCAGCCAGCGCAGCTCCCAAACTGGCAGCTGCTGAGACAAGAGTGGTGGCTGTGAGAACGAGTAGATGTAGGCAGATTTAGGTATTTAGGGGTGGAGGCCGGTAGAAGTTACAAGACTTGGTGATGGGTTGAATATAGGGGCAAAGGAAGGAGGCCAAGTTTAAAATCTGCACACTTCCTATTAAGCGTATTGAAGAAACCGAAGTGGAAACAGCCCTGTAAATGATAGAACCTGGCCTCAGACAGTGCTTTTACTCTTGAAAAAAGTTTGTGCTCTCTTTGACAGAAAATAATTTTAAAAGAACAACAGATCACAGCGAATTCCACAGATGATGAGCATATTAGAATTCTAGGATTTTCTCACGGAAAGAGACCGTGGAGATCGTTGGGTTCAGCTTCTTCACGCTGCGGATGAGGCCTCAGATCCAGAACGCCCAGTGACTGCCCCAAGACAAGCAGCTGTTTAGGGGCTCAGACCCAGAGCCCATGACCAGGCTGAGTCCTATGTAGGTCCCTGAGTCTTCAGAGGCTGCAGCTCCACCCCACTGAAGACCCTCTCTCCTCCTGCCTCCTAACTTTTCAGCTTTAAGGATTTTTGGTTTTCACTTCCTCTAACTGCACAAAGCCTGTGACTCGCATCCCATTTGAGACGACTCTGGACTGTGGAACCACACTGTCCGGGTGCAAATTCTGGCTCCATCACTGCGTAGGGTGACTGCAAGCAAGTCACTTGGCCTCTCTGTTTCTCAGGGTCTCGCCTACTAAGCAGGGACTGGGACATTGTTTGTCCCGTGGAGTGGAGCCGAGAGTTTAATGAGTTCGCTCCCGCTCTCACCTTGTCTGTCTGACCACAGCAGGTCATCCCCAAGATCAAGCTTAAGTCCTTCACTTCCTCACCCACAGCCGAGAACTCCTGGATGCCATGACCGTGCCACGCCCCAGCCACCCAGCGGGCAGGCCTTCCCCAGCTTCACGCAGCTCTCCCTTCTCTCCTTCAGCCCCTGCCACTGCGAAGTATTTCCAGGCTCAGGCCACTGTGGGCACTGGGGGAGTCACATTTCTGACCTTCTGGCTTGAATATAGTCCTCCATACAGTCAGGTTCCGAATGGACTGCGTTTGAGGTGAGCTCAACTATAAATCGAGCAATACAATTCTGTGCAATGGAAAGACAGCAAGTTTGGAGGCGTGTGTGTGTGTGTGTGAGAGAGAGAGACAGCGAGAGAGAGAGAAAGGTGTGGAGGAGGCGGCAGCTGGGGTGATGCCATGCTTTGTTTTTGGAACATTATTATTTTCTCTTCTTTCCCTAAAGAACAGCACTTTAAAAATCAATTATTTAACTCTGAAAGAGCCCCATGGCATTTTAACTGTATAAAATTAGTCATGATGACATTAAATCCTGATTCGGGAACCTAGCCGATCAAACCATTGTGCTCCTCCGGAATGGCTGGAATAAGAACACTACCTTGGCAGACGTCTCCGCAGTGATTAACACTTATGTCATCCTGAAGCAGTGATTACTTTACATCTGATCTCAGTGTGATCCCGCCTGCAAATTTCCCAAGGAAGGAAAAAAAAAAAAAGATTCTGCAATATTGTCAAAAATAATGCTATTGTCAGAAGTAATGGTCTCTGAAAGTCGTATTTCATATTTAGTACAATTTTTTTGGCTTCCTCTGAGTGCAAACACAGAGAAAGTGAATTAGAGTAACCTCGCTATATTTTAGCTCCAGTCTCTAAGGCAAAATGTACCTCTCAGAGCTATTTATTATTTTATTTCTTACTGGCTTTTTATGTTGAGAGAATGAAGGGTAAAGTAAAAGAGGTTTTAACATTTCATGGCTCTGTGTTTAGGGGAAAAACTTAAAACCTAAATGTTACTTTACTTCCTGCCTTCCATTCTGTCTTTCCCATTTTCTTTTCTCTTAAAAATTTTCCTTCTCATTTCATTCCCTGTGACTTTCATCTGTTTATTAAAACATTACCGGTTCCCGAATCAGAGTTTTGGTTAAACATGGTAGATTGCACACATGCTACTTCAGCATCCTCCTGAAACCTTTCCAAAATGACCATAAGGGGAAAAAATGTTATAAGCCCATAAGAACAAAGAAAATGAGGCCAGGTGTGGTGGCTCATGCCTGTAATCTCAGTACTTTGGGAGCCTGAGGCAGGCAGATCACCTGAGGTCAGGAGTTCAAGACCAGCCTGGCCAACATGGCACAACCATGTCTCTACTAAAAGTACAAAAATTAGCTGGGCATGGTGGTGTGCACCTGTAATCCCAGGTACTCGGGAAGCTGAGGCAGGAGAATTGCTTGAACCAGGGAGTTGGAGGTTGCAGTGAGCTGACAGTGTGCCACTGCACTCCAGCCTGGTGACAGAGCAAGACTCTGTCAAAAAAAAAAAAAAGAAAGAAAAATGCGATATCTGCAATATCTGTGATTTTGGGAAATGGGGAGTAAATGGCTGAGGAGTACTTGACTTTGTAGTTGGAGAAAGCTAAAGCTTTCTTCCCATTGCCTAATGGGAAGTAACAGGATGTGGCTGAGTGTGAAACCCTCAGGGTTGGAGGCAGTGTAGCCTCTGAGAGTTAGTTCAAGGAGAGCTTGAAACCAGGCTGGTCATCAGAACTCCCAGTTCCCCTCCCACAGTTTGTGTGTACCGGCAACAACTGACCCAGACAGGAGCAGAGGGGAGTTATTCTCTGGGGACCCTGTCTCAGGGAGGCTCTGGCCTCAAGGTCTCCAGGCACAGCTGAGGGCGGGGGCCGGGCACGATGCCAAGGGCTGGCCAGTCCAGCTGATGGGCCCTGCCAGGCCCACCGCCTGTTTCTGCAAGGTTTCGTTGGAACAGGGCCACACTCATCCCCTTTTGTATTGCCTATAGCTCCTTTCGCATTATAACACGCTACAGGGGCTGAGCGGAGGTGGAGTTTGCAACAGAGAGCGGATGGCCCACAAAGCTTGAAATAGTTACAATTGGTTCTTTATAGAAAACGTTTTCTGACTCCTACCCTGGAGAGCGAGCCACGGGTCCACCAGAGAACCTCCACCAGCTTTAACTCTCCCTCCTCCAATCATGTCTTACCCTTCTTAAACACGGACAATTAAATATTACTAGATATCTGAGAAAACAGTTCAGCAAGACAGAGATGAGGAACTCAGAAAAAAAAAAGCATAGGCAGAAAAAGAACACGTCAAAAAAATTCTACAATTTATTTCCTGGTAGAGACAGGCGACTCTATTTTATCCATGAAACATGAACAAGATACTGTATAAAAGGAATATTAAAGAATAAAAAAGTTATTGGAAATTAAAATATGAAAACAGAAAAAATAATTCAATAGAAATATTGGGAGGTATGGTTGAAGAAATCTCTCAAAAAGCAAAACAAGAAAACAGATATAAAAGTAGAAGACCAAATTAGAGGACCAGACAGGGCACAGTGGCTCACACTTGTAATCCCAGCACTTTGGAAGGCAGAGGCAGGAGGATCACTTGAGGTCAGGAGTTCGAGACCAGCCCAGCCAACATGGTGAAACCCCTTCTCTACTAAAAATACAAAAATTAGCTGGGCGTGGTGGTGCGTGCCTGCAATCCCAGCTACTCGGGAAGCTGAGGCAGGATGTTGCAGTGAGCTGAGATCATGCAACTGCACTTGGGTGACAGAGCAAGACCCCGTCTCAAAAAAAAAAAAAAAAATAGAGGATCAATTCAGGGTGTCCAACTGCTGACAAATAAAATTTCCAGAAAGAAAAAAGAAAACCACAGAGGAAAAAAATCATCAAAGAAACAATTCCAGAAAAGCCCCCCAAATAAAAGGACAGAGCAAGATCTTGTCAAAAAAAGGATCGTGTTCAACAGGCGATAAATAAAATTTCCAGAAAGAAAAAAAACAGAGAGAGAGGAAAAAATAATTAAATAATTCCAGAAAAGTCCCCAAATAAAATGACATAAAGTATTAAAAGAAGCCACCAAGGGCCAGGCATGGTGGCTCATGCTGTAATTCCAGCACTTTGGGAGACCAAAGTGGGAGGATTGCTTGAGCCCAGGAGTTTGAGACCAGTCTGAGCAACATAGTGAGATCCAATCTCTACTAAAAACAGTAAAAAAAAAAAAAAAAATTAGCAGGGCATGGCAGCACACACCTGTAGACCCAGCTACTAGGGAGGCTGAGGCAGGGAGATTCCTTGAGTCTGGAAGGTCGAGGCTGCAGTGAGCCATGATTGTCCCACTGCACTCCAGCCTGAGCAACAGAGCGAGACCCTGTCTCAAAAACAACAACAAAAACCAGACCCATCAAGTCTCTACCTGTTGAATAGACAGACATAGGGTACACTGCTGTGTCATTTCAGAATGGTGATAGTAAAGGCAGGGTCCTAGGATTTCCCAGAAAGAAAGAGAAAGAGGAAAAACACAGGTTACTTTAACAAGTTCAGCAGTCAGAATGACACTGGACTTTACAAACGCAAATTAGACGCTAAAGAACGATGAACCAATGTCTTCCAAATTCTGAAAAGACATGATTTCAACCTGGAACTTTATTTTCTTTTTTTTTTTTTTTTTTTTTTTTTTTTTTTTTTTGAGACGGAGTCTTGCTCTGTCACCCAGGCTGGAGTGCAGTGGCCGGATCTCAGCTCACTGCAAGCTCCGCCTCCCGGGTTCACGCCATTCTCCTGCCTCAGCCTCCCAAGTAGCTGGGACTACAGGCGCCCGCCACCGCGCCCGGCTAGTTTTTTGTATTTTTAGTAGAGACTGGGTTTCACCGTGTTAGTCAGGATGGTCTCGATCTCCTGACCTCGTGATCCGCCCGCCTCGGCCTCCCAAAGTGCTGGGATTACAGGCTTGAGCCACCACGCCCGGCCGGAACTTTATTTTCAAGTGAAGTGTTGATTGAACCTGAGAGTAGAAAGGGGCTCTACTCAAGCTTGCCAGCCTTGTGGAGCCTGCAGGTCTCCTGGAAAGCCCTCTGGTAAAGCATAGGAAGAACACTCTCAAAGCATAGGAACAAACAGTCTCAAAATATAGGAACAAACACCGTCAAAGCATAGGAAAAAACAGTCTTAAAATAAAACACCCTCAAAGCATAGGAATAAACACCCGCAAAGTATGGGAATAAACATACTCAAAGCATAGGAACAAGCACACTCAAAACGGAATAAACACCCTCAAAGTATAGGAAGAAATACCCTCAAGGCATAGAAATAAACACCCTCAAAGTATAGGAAGAAACACCCTCAAAGCACAGGAATAAACACACTCAAAGCATAGGAATAAACACATTCAAAGTATAGGAATAAACACCTTCAAAGCACAGGAATAAATACCCTCAAAGCATAGGAATAAGCACCCTCAAAACATAGAAATAAACACACTTAAAGCATAGGAATAAACACCCTCAAAGTATAGGAAGAAACACCCTCAAAGCATAGGAATAAACACACTCAAAGTTGTGGGGAAAGGACAGAAAAGTGCACGGAAAGTGATGGCGTTAAGAGAACTCCATCTTTGACCGGGCGCAGTGGCTCGAGCCTGTAATCCCAGCACTTTGGGAGGCCGAGATGGGCGGATCACGAGGTCAGGAGATCGAGACCATCCTGGCTAACACGGTGAAACCCCGTCTCTACTAAAAATACAAAAAATTAGCCGGGTGTGGTGGCGGCGCCTGTAGTCCCAGCTACTTGGGAGGCTGAGGCAGGAGAATGGTGTGAACCCAGGAGGCGGAGCTTGCAGTGAGTGGCAATCGAGCCACTGCACTCCAGCCTGGGCGACAGAGCAAGACTCCGTCTCCAAAAAAAAAAAGAAAAGAGAACTACATCTTTGTCTTGCATTTAGAAGTCGTGGGATAAATACCAGAAGAAATGACTCATTGCCTCTGGAAAGTGGGACTTAGGGAGGAAACAGCTGTTTTTCTATCTAACCCTAAAGTAACAAGTGAATTTAAAAATATGTCTGTGGGGCCGGGCGCGGTGGCTCAAGCCTGTAATCCCAGCACTTTGGGAGGCCGAGACGGGCAGATCACGAGGTCAGGAGATCGAGACCATCCTGGCTAACACGGTGAAACCCCGTCTCTACTAAAAAAATACAAAAAACTAGCCGGGCGAGGTGGCGGGCGCCTGTAGTCCCAGCTACTCGGGAGGCTGAGGCAGGAGAATGGTGTGAACCCAGGAGGCGGAGCTTGCAGTGAGCTGAGATCCGGCCACTGCACTCCAGCCTGGGCGGCACAGCGAGACTCCGTCTCAAAAAAAAAAAAAAAAAATATGTCTGTGTCACTTCTCAAAAGAAGACATTTATGCAACCAACAGACACATGAAAAAATGCTCCTCATCACTGGCCATCAGAGAAATGCAAATCAAAACCACAATGAGATACCATCTCACACCAGTTAGAATGGCGATTATTAAAAAGTCAGGAAACAACAGGTACTGGAGAGGATGTGGAGAAATAGGAACACTTTTACACTGTTGGTGGGATTGTAAACTACTTCAGTCATTGTGGAAGACAGTGTGGTGATTCCTCAAGGATCTAGAACTAGAAAAGCCATTTGATCCAGCCATCCCATTACTGGATTACAAATCATGCTACTATAAAGACACATGCACACGTATGTTTATTGTGGCACTATTCACAATAGCAAAGACTTGGAACCACCCAAATGTCCATCAATGATAGACTGGATTAAGAAAATGTGGCACATGGCCGGGCGCAGTGGATCATGCCTGTTATCCCAGCACTTTGGGAGGCCAAGGCAGGTGGGTCATGAGGTCAGGAGATCAAGACCATCCTGGCTAACATGGTGAAACCCCGTCTCTACTAAAAAAATACAAAAAATTAGCCAGGAGTGGTGGCAGGCACCTGTAGTCCCAGCTACTCGGGAGGCTGAGGCAGGAGAATGGTGTGAACCCGGGAGGCAGAGCTTGCGGTGAGCCGAGATTGTGCCACCACACTCCAGCCTGGGCGACAGAGCGAGACTCTGTCTCAAAAAAAAAAAAAAGAAAAAGAGAAAGAAAATGTGGCACATATACACCATGGAGTACTATGCAGCCATAAAAAAGGATGAGTTCATGTCCTATGTAGGGACATGGATAAAGCTGGAAACCATCATTCTGAGCAAACTATTGCAAGGACAGAAAACCAAACACTGCATGTTCTCATTCATAGGTGGGAATTGAACAATGAGAACACTTGGACACAGGGTGGGGAACATCAAACACCGGGGCCTGTTGTGGGGTGGGGGTAGGGGGTAGGGATAGCATTAGGAGAAATACTTAATGTAAATGACAAGTTAATGGGTGCAACAAACATGGCACATGTACACATATGTAACAAACTTGCATGTTGTGCATATGTACCCTAGAACATAAAGTATAATAATAAAAAAATAAAAATAGTCTGTGGATTACTTCTAGGGGAAAAAATGCTCAGAATGACCTTCCTGACGCACGTGGTGGGCAGTGTTACCTGTTCCCCAAACCCATTTTGTTTTCCTCCGGGGTAAGCAGCCAAACTGACCCCGAGCAGATAGGCAGGGGGCAAATGTGTGTGAGGGAAGACACGTTTGCCATCTCCAGTTCTGCACATAAAAGTCTGGCCGGTGCCATCAAGGTGAAGAACATGCTTCCCTGGGGCCCAACTGGCAAGGCTGGCCCTAAGAAGCCCCTGCCTGACCACGTGAGCATCGTGGAACCCAAAGATTAGATACCGCCCACCACCCCCATCTCAGAAGAGAAGGGGAAGCCAGAGCCACCTGCCATGCCCCAGCCAGGCCCCACAGCTAACAGGGTCTCCTGGGCAGCTGTGTTCTGGAGTCTGGATGTTGCTCTGTAAAGACCTTTAATACAATCTTGTACAAAGACAAAAAGAAAAAAAAAAAAGTCTGGCCGGTGCATCCGCCCTTGTCTCCTCTCCCATCAGCCACCCTGAGGGCCACACGTGGAGAACGGAGCCCGGGGTCCCGCGTCCCCGCTTGGGCAGCAGCTGCGGACACGCAGTGGACAGGGACGCGGGGGAGAGAAACCCAACTGGCGAACTCCTGAGATCTGGAGATTTGCAAGTGGAAGGCTCGGCCTCCTGCAGGAAATGGAAGCAGAAAGTTCACGGTTCAGTCAGTCAACAGCCCAGCCGGAGGGGCTTCTCCGCAGGCCGCGTGGTCTCCATCTGCGAGCGCCCTGCGCGTTGTGTGGCGCTTGGCGCAGCCCAGGCGATTCCGCAGGCGGCCCCTTACCCGTGCCGGGGAGAGGACGGTGGTCACGGAGCCCGTGCAGAGCTGGCGTGGGAGCAGGGCGCGGCCGCAGGCGTGGAAGCTCGCGTCGTGAGTTTTGCCGCATGCATCACATTGCTGGTCTAGTCCCACCACCCGCAGGTCGGTCTTAATAAAACTGCATTAGTTAAAAGAGGCATTTCATATGAGGCCTTGGGTTATCCCCTGGGCTAAGGAAACCTGAGTCAGGCCTTGGGAAAGGAAGAAAAGCAGGATGGGAAGCTGCCTTTTCCCACCCACTTCCTTTCTCTCTCGTTGCCTGTTCCCATGTCTACTTTTTGGGGGACTCCTTGGCTTTCCCACCCACTTCCTTTCTCTCTATCATTGCCTGTTCCCATGTCTGTTTTTGGGGGGACTCCATGGCTTTTCAGTTCAAATGTTGCATTTCCAGTCACTTCCAGGACTGATTTAACTTGTTCTGTCCCAAGTCCAAGGCCTTGAAGAGTGACTTCAGTTGGCCCTTCTTGGGTCAGGACTCAGCCCTGGTCCACTTAGCTACAGACGGCGCGTTCTGGTTAATGTAATGAACAGGGGCTCAGTGAGGGAGGAGGCAGTTTTCTGAGCAGGAGCCAGGCAGAGGCCCCGAGACGCAGGCCGCAGGCATCAGGGGTCCGCTGCGCTCCTGCTATGTGCGGTCGTGTGATCGGACCTGTTCTCAAGAGATGCACAGCCTGCTTAGAGAGACAACGTGGAACAAAAGAGGTAATTCATAAAACAAGGTAGCCCAGAGTTTCTGTCGGGGACAAGGAGAAAGTTCTGGAGACGGAGGGTTGTGTTGGCTGCTCAACAATGCAAACGTGCTTAGTGGCATGGACCTGTGCACCTAGAAATGGTTAACATGGTCAATTCTATGTCTTTATATTTTACCACAATCATTAAAAAACCCAACAAACACGGTAGCCAGGGACATGGTGAGCCCGAGCCGTGGCCAACAGTGCTGCTGGCCTCAGAGGACAGTGTGACGCTAGGGGTGCAGGTGAGATGGTCTCGCCCCCGACCGAGATGAGCAGTGGGACCTGGCTGGGCTTCTCAACACGCTGACAGTCACATCCCAAAGAGGACCTGGAAAGACAGCACTGCACTGTGCGGTACCCCCACCCTGCCCACGCGGAGGCCACACACGGGACCCCCAGGCCTCCTGCTCCATGGGAGACTTCCAGCAGGGACAGTGCCCCAGGGCCAGGTGTGGTGGCTCACGCCTGTAATCCCAGCACTTTGGGAGGCTGAGGCGGGTAGAGGTCTGGAGTTCAAGACCAGCCTGGACAACATGGTGAAACCCTGTCTCTACTAAAAACACAAAATTAGCCAGGCATGATGGTGCACGCCTGCAGTCCCAGCTACTCAGGAGGCTGAGACAGGAGAATTGCTTGAACCCAGGAGGTGGAGGTTGCAGTGAGCCCAGACCACATCATTGCGCTCCAGCCTGGGTGAGAGAGAGACTTGTCTCAAAAAAAAAAAAAAGAAAAAGAAAAAGAAACCCTGGGATTTTCCAGTTGAACCTCTGGAGATGCTCAAATAATGTAGCTCATCTGGTAAAGATATTAAATTATTTGGCTTATTTGGTAAATTATATCAAATATATTGTCAAATGATAAGTGATGCTTGATCTCATTTCAGTTACATTTATTCGTAGGTTGTTAATATAAAATGTTTTTAAAATTATATAAATTCATAGAAATCTAATGTTACCAGTCATAATTTTGATTATGTTAAATATTTTTTAAAATTATATTTGTATGGACATTCTACTAATGTGAGTATCCTAAATATTACATGAAATTTATAGAAGTCTGATGGTCTCAGTTGATGCTGTCAGTAATGATTCTGTTTGTCATCTTAAAATGCCACACATAGCCAGGCACAGTGGCTCACACCTGTAATCCCAATACTTTGGGAGGCTGAGGCAGGAGGATTGCTTGAGGCCAGGAGTTTGAGACCAGCCTGGGCAATGTAGTGAGACCTCATCTCTACCAAAAAAAAAAAAGTTAAAATGCTGAATGTACTAGAAATAACTAAATATCCTTATCAATTGGGAATTTTCCATCAGATTTTAACCATGGCTATTCTAAGTTTTTGTCATCCACAGCTATTGTTGTTTCAAATTCTTCTCTAAAAACATTTGTAATCAGCTGTAGTCCAAAATTGCTCTTCATGCAAAAGACAAGCACTCTCAAACACAGATTTCTGATAACTTTAAGATAAATGAAGGCCAGACATAGTGGCTCCTGCTTGTAATCCCAAAGCCGGGAGGATCACTTGACGTCAGGAGTTTGACACCAGCCTGGCCAAGATGGTGAAACCCGGTCTCTACTAAAATACAAAAATTAGCTAGACATTGTGGTACATGCCTGTGGTCTCAGCTACTTGGCAGGTAGAGGCACAAGAATTCCTTGAACCTGGGAGGTGGAGGTTGCAGTGAGCTGAGATCATGCCACTGCGCTACAGCCCGGATAACAGAGTGAGACTCTGTCTCAAAAATAAAAATAAAAAAGATAAATTAGCTAAGTAAAAAATTTTAAAACTCAAATATAGAAACTGATACATTCATAAAACTGCTAATCAAGATCAATCAGAACAAAAAAAGTAATTATGTGACATTAAGTAATTAACCAAGATAATGTCTTTGTAACAAGATAATGTCTTTTGTTTGAAATATTATGGATTTATTTATTTACTTACTTATTTTTGAGACAGAGTCTCACTCTATTGCCCAAGCTGGAGTGCAGTGGCATGATCTCAGTTCACCACAACCTCTGCCTTCTGGGTTCAAGCGATTCTCCCGCCTCAACCTCCCGAGTAGCTGAGACTACAGTCACACACCACCATGCCCGGCTAATTTTTGTATTTTTGGTAGAGATGGGGTTTCACTATGTTGGCCAGGCTGGTCTCAAACTCTTGACCTCGTGATCTGCCTGCCTCGGCCTCCCAGAGTGCTGGGATTACAGGTGTGATCCACCATGCCTGGCCTGATTCTTTATTTAAATGTTTTGTTTTCCAGATTTCCAGATTTTCTCATAAGCTATCTACAGTTTACAACAATTTGGTAAAGTATACTTTGGTGAACAAATAGTGAAAGCATTTTCTTTTTCTCCCTATTTGATTCCTCCAGAATTCAAAAACTGTTTGTGTGTCTTCTTATTTGTTTACATGTGTTCAATAAAGATCTGCTTTCTCTTAATAAGGAGGATACAACTGGGAACGTGGTTATATTAACAAGGTTTTGACTGAAACTTCACATTTAAGAATGTGTATAAAATGCCTGACTTCAAGAGTTCCCAGCCTTACAGTGAGTGAGTACAAACTGTCATTTCCTGGCAAGTCCAAGAACCCTAAGACTGTAGGTAAAATCTAAAATCTGCCTTGGTTTGGCTTCCTAGCTTCAAGGGTATTTAAATCAGAGATTCCCATGTAATCAATGCTGAGAGAAAAAGTTACGTTTCCCGAAAAACATTATAATATACTTTTTATTAGATTATAGCCCTTTGCATTGATTTCAAGTTCTTGTTATTTATTTATGGACTGAACTAGATACTAAATTCTTCTAATTTCCTCCAGTATTTAGCTATAATTCTTGAACTAAAAACAAAAATTGGTCAGGAGATCGAGACCATCTTGGCCAACATAGTGAAACCCCATTTCTACTGAAATACAAAAAATTAGCCAGGTGTGGTGGCACGTGCCTGTAATCCCAGCTACTTGGGAGGCTGAGGCAGGGGAATCACTTGAACCCGGGAGGCAGAGGTTGCAACAAGCTGAGATTGTGCCATTGCACTCCAGCCTGGCAACAGAGCAAGACTCCATCTCCAAAAAAAAAACAAAAAAAAACTGCTCTGTTTCTAAAGCCCTATAAACTGAAACTAGATAAATTTTAAGAAACAAGTGTCATGCTTACGTGTGGGCCACACAGAAAGTTTAGCAAGCTGCCCAATGTCATTACCAGAGCCACTTAAGCTATAAATCAGAAAGAGAAGTTGATGTTTTCACACTGTAGACAGCTTTTTCCAAGACATCAGAACAAGACTCCATATCATAATGAGACTTTTACCCCCGTTAATGCTACCTTTTTTCACTTGGCAGAAGAATGATGCAATTACAACTTCACAATTAATAGCTTCTGCTGGTAACTTAACAGAAGCTAACCTAAAAATATCCTTTAGTATTCATTGGTTAAATACAACAATTCTTGTGCTATTGTAGTACTATTAGGTTGGTGCGACATTTGGCACATGCCTGTAATTCCAACTATTTGGGAGACTGAGGCAGGAGATTAGCTTGAACCCAGGAGGCAGAAGCTGCAGTGAGCTGAGATCGTGTCACTGCACCCCAGCCTGGGTGACAGAGTAAAACCCTGTCTCAGACAAATAAACAAACAAACAAGCAAACAAACAAAAAAACCGTTGACAAGTACAGCCAAGGAAGGTCATGAAAAGACGGTTCTCACAGTTGTATTCCTGATAACAAAAACTATCACAAAAGACTGCAAAACCCACAACCTTGCACAAAGGCTATCACAGCCTTACACAAAAAAATACTTCTGCAAGAACATCTGCTCAGCAGATGCCTGTCTTACCTCAGACTGGTGTCACTCATTTTTGATCTTTAGAGCCAAAGATGATTATTTTAAAACAATTATATAATCCTCCTCACGTTTTTTTCCCCTTAAAACCTGTCTTCCTTTCCCTCCCTGAATACTCTTACCGTTCACATGCTCCCATTGCTATTCCTCATCCTCCAGCCTCAGAGTGATGTCCACCACCCCCAAAAGCAGGACTATTCAACTGCCCCCATTTCCCTACGAGTATTGTACCTAGCTGTGATATAACAGTATTTTCAAAAAGTAATTTGAACATTATATGCAGCACGTTGTCTTCACCAAGAATGTGAACTGAGGTCAGGCACGGTAGCTCGCACCTGTAATCCCAGCACTTTGGGAGGCCGAGGCGGGAGGATCACGAGGTCAGGAGATTGAGACCATCCTGGCTAACACGGGGAAACCTTGTCTCTACTAAAAATACAAAAAATTAGCCGGGAGTGGTGGCAGGCGCCTGTCATCCCAGCTACTCGGGAGGCTGAGGCAGGAGAATGGCGTGAGCCCAGGAGGCGGAGGTTGCAGTGAGCTGAGATTGCACCACTGCCGAGATTGCACCACTGCGCTCCACCCTGGATGACAGAGCAAGACTCTGTCTCAAAAAAAAAAAAAAAAAAAAAAAAAAAATGTGAGCTGAAATATGAAGTTTTTGGTGTGTGGGTAAAATAACTTGTACTTCCCATTTTGAAAGTTTCTTGGCCGGGTGTGGTGGCTCACGCCTGCAATTCCAGCACTTTGGGAGGCCGAGGCGGGTGGATCATGAGGTCAGGAGTTCAAGACCATTCTGGCCAAGATGGTGAAACCCCGCCTCTACTAAAAGTACAAAAATTAGCTGGGTGTGGTGGTGCTCACCTGTAGTCCCAGCTACTTGGGAGGCTGAGGCAGGAGAATTGCTTGAACCTGGGAGGCAGAGGTTGCAGTGAGCTGAGATTGTACCACTGTACTCCAGCCTGGCAACAGAGCGAGACTCCATCTCAAAAAAAAAAAAAAAAAAAAAAGAAAAAGAAAAAATTCCTGGCATCCTAGCCTTGTAAATTTCTCATTCTAAGCAGCCAAAAAGCAGCAATTCATTGACATCTTCCTTTTCATCTTACCTTTTTCTCTGTAGCAGTCAAGAATGGCCCAGATTGGCTGGGCGTAGTGGCTCACACCTGTAATCCCAGCACTTTGGGAGCCGAGATGGGTGGATGGCTTGAGGTCAGGAGTTTGAGACCAGCCTGGCCAACATGGTGAAATCCTGTCTCTATGAAAAATACAAAAATTAGACAGGCGTGGCGGCATGCGCCTGTAGTCCCAGCTACCAGTAGGGAGGCTGAGCAGGGAGAACCACCTGAACCCGGGAAGCGGAGGTTGCAGTGAACTGAGATCGTGCCACTGCACTCCAGGCTGGGAGACAGAACGAGACTGTGTCTTAAAAAGAAGAGAATGGCCCAGATTTATCACTATCAGAAGAGAAGAAGAGCAATGATAACAGAAACTATTTGCATTTATTTTATAACCATTTGCAAATAGCATTAATTATAATACTGTAGTCAATTACTAATTTTAAGAAAATATCCTGATTTAAAAAATCTAAAAGACACTGCCATTGGATTGGAAGGAAAGGGATCTGTCATCCAAACAGATTATTCTGAATTTGCGATGTTTCAGTAGTGCTCTATCATTTCAACTGAAAATGTCACAGGCTGTAAATGCTGCCAGCAGTTTGGATCCGATGCCTCCGAGGAGCTGGCCTTTTGAGAACATAATTTAAGCGTCAGGAAGAAGATGTGGGTGGTGAGTCAGCGATGACTCAGGCAAGGAGGCACTGTCGGTCCTGCTGTACTGCACCTTCTTTGGGAACAGTCACTTGGCCTTTTCAATCTTTCTTCCTTATTTTCTTTATTCTTTCTTTCTTTTCTTTTCTTTCTTTCTGTTTTTTTTTGTTGTTGTTGTTGAGATGGAGTCTCCCTCTGTCCCCCAGGCTGGAGTGCAATGGCGCCATCTCAGCTCACTGCAACCTCAGCCTCCTGGGTTCAAGTCATTCACCTGCCTCAGCCTCCTGTGTAGCAGGGATTACAGGCAGGTGCCACCACACCTGGCTAATTTTTGTGTTTTAAGTAGAAATGGGGTTTCACCTGTTGGTCAGGCTGGTCTCAAACTCCTGACCTCAGGTGATCCGCCCGCCTCAGTCTCCCACTTCCTTATTTTCTAAGTGACTTTAGCATGACTTGTGGTGGGTGGTCTGCCTTCAAATAGAGAAGCTTTTGATCATAATGAACAAAATGTGTCTTTAATGTCTTAACCGACCCTTTCAGATACCCGGCATGAGGTCAGCTGGGATGTTGACTGGCTGCTGCAAGTGGCACTCTGCTCTGAGAGATGTTCTCAATCCAGATGGGATCGGGGAATGGAAAAAACACCCAGCCAGCAAAAGTGTGCACGTGGAGGGAGGCCCCTATTCCCTGGCGCATGTGTGGGTGTCCAGAGAGCACCTCTGGGGTCCCCATCGGGAGACCTGAAGGCCTCACCTCGCGATTGTGCGCTGCATCCCCTCGGTCGGTCGGTCTGTCTGTTGGATTCTCAACCCGGAGAGAAGCAAACCAGCCAGCCGGCTCCCGCCTCGACCCGGTTCAGGACTGCGCTGTGGGAACCCCACCCTCGCGACGCGGCGTCTCCCTGTTCACACCTTCTCGCATGCTGGGACTTCACCCCGCCAGCCTCCTCTGAGCCTTCTCTACCGTGATGGGAAATGAAAGAACCTGGGCCTCATGAGGGCCCGGGTCTGCCCAAGCCACCTCCCTCTGTGCTCCCGCGTGGGCCGCGCAGCAGGAGCTTGTTAAAAACGCAGCTTCTCGGCCCGCCCCAGTTGTGCTGAGATGAGATCTGCATGTCCACAAGGTGTGCAGGTCATTGGTGGGCAGGTGGAAGTGAGAAGCCCTGGGCTGGGCGATCCTCTCTGGCCTGGAGCTGTCTGGGGCGCTAAGCAGCCTGAACGGTATAGGAGGCTGCAGCGGGCCTAAGTGGGATGGTGAAAAAAAAGCAGATTGAGGAAAATTACGATTGGAGAAGAAGGGAGGAAGGAAGAAAGGAAGAAAAGCAGCGAGGGAGGAAAAAAGGGAGGGAGGGAGGAAGCAAGGCAGGGAGGGAGGGAGCGTGGGAGGGAAGGAAGGAGGAAGAAAGGAAGGAAGAAAGGCAAGGAGGGAAGGACGAAAGGGAGGGAGGAAAGGAAGGAAGGAAGGGAGGGAGGGAGGGAGGGAGATAAACATGTAGATGAATGTGACTGAACGCTGAAGGGCTATGAATAAGGCTTAAGACTTTAGGTCCAAACAAAAGACACAATAGCACTGGTTGTCTTCAGGTTATTCAATCTAACACAGAGCCCAAGGGCTCAATAACAGAGTTTCTCTTGACACATGTGTACTCTGTGCCTCTTTGTAAGAATCTGGGACATTATCAGAAGACTGGGCCATGACTCTGGGATTCTAATTGTTATTTTCAGAAGGTAATACTTTTTTCCTAATACAACTTCAGGTTTGTAACCTTATCTTTCTGTTTTCTTTGAATGCAAAGAAGGGGTTATGATATCGTAAAACCTTGTATTTAGGAATATTGTTTCCCGCGCTCCCTCACTCCAATATTTTGAGGCGAAAGGAGCGGCTAGACGTCCACTGGGCGTCAGCCTCTCATTCACAGAACTGCTATGTCAACAGGCCTAGTATTTCCAAAGAATACATTTTATCTTTTCAATGATACAAATTTTTTACAATTATGAATTTAGGGCATTTTTTTCGTGGCCACGTGTGACCAAACAACAAACGTTAGTAATTGGTAGAACTGTCAGAGTGCTTCTCTTTGTGGCTCTTTTTGGTATTAATAGTCGAATACAGTTTACTCAAGGGAAATGGTGAAACCCACTGAGGCCAAGGACCGTATTTCCTGCAATGCTGAACCTCCACCTCCCAGTGAGCATCACTTAGCCAATGACAGGCACACGATAGGCACTTGATAAATGTTTGTTAATGAAGCTGCATGACATTTAGCTCCAAAAGTTGTCTTGTGCCTCAGTCAAGGAGAGGAAGCCTGAGGCCCCTGCACCGATGTGCTTGCTGCCCGAGCAGGGACTCTACAGGGAGGCCCCCCAGGGCCTGGAGGTCCCCTTGTTTTCCTTGCTTAAGATGCGCCCTGAGTTGAATACTCTCCCTGCAAATTCACACCATGGAGAGCCTTTGCATATGACCTGCTTTGGAGATGGAGTCTCTTTAGATATGAACCAGTTAAGATGAGGTCATAGTAGATTAGGGTGTGGGCCCTAAATCCACGGACCAGTTATGTCCTTAAAAGAAGGGGGGCATTAGAACACGACACAGAGAGGACCCTGAGCGTCGTGCAGAGATGGAGGCAGAGATCAGAAGGATGCAGCTAGAAGCCAAGGGATATCAAGAAGTGCCCAGAACCCCAGAAACCAGGAGAGGCAGGAAGGGTCTTCTCCCAGAGCTGTCAGGGAGAACCACCGTAGTGACTCCCTGATTTGGGATTTCTAGAATGTGAGAAGACGGGTTTCCGTTGTTTTAAGCCATCTTGTTTGTGTCATCTGTTCCAGCAGCCCTAGGAATCTTCCTTCACAACCTTTGTCCTGGAGACCCTAAGGCTGCTTGGTCTTTATAGAAACAGCCTTCATGGTGTGCCCCTGACTGCAGTCCAATGTCGGCTGCACTGGCTTCAGTGGCGGTGCCCGAGGCTGGCCCGGGCAGGCCTACACCTCAGCTCTGCACGGTGACCACACAGCCTCATGCTCACGAGAGTAGTTCATAAACCAGGTCAGTGGGTCATTCATTTAGTAGGAGTTCAAGGGACATCATAAAAGGATGCTTGCTTCCTTTGTAAACATTTGGTATGATTTGTCACTGTCTTTTCTTTTTTATTTTTTTCAGATGGAGTTGCCTTCTGTTGCCCAGGCTGAAGTGCAATGGCGTGATCTTGGCTCACTGCAACCTCCGCCTCCCAGGTTCAAGTGATTCTGCTGCCTCAACCTCCAGAGTAGCTGGGATTACAGGCGTGTGCCACCACACCAGACTAATTTTTGTATTTTTAGTAGAGACAGGGTTTCACTATGTTGGCCAGGCCGGTCTTGAACTCCTGACCTCAGGTGATCCACCCGCCTCAGCCTCCCTAAGTGCTGGGATTACAGACACGAAACACTCTGCCTGGCCCACTGTCTCTTCTTTCTTTCTGAGGATTTCAGGGGGTGAAAGGAAAGAAATTTGGTCAGATGTTCCCATCAGCTACAGGGTGAATGGACTCTATAAACTTAAAATTATTAAAGTCCTGGCTGGCAGCATCCATTGCAAATGAGGCCAGGCACCCTGGGGTGCAGATGTGTCAGTCAGGGAGGCTCAGGCAAGGCACAGGATCCAAACGAGTTAGTCAAAGGCCCAGGCCCAGCACCCTTGACCCTTGGGAACAGCACCCTTAGGAACAGTGTCTGGCTCCCAGTGGAAATGCAATGATCCATTCTATCAATGAGTCAATGACACCCATCCTCCACTTTGGGGGATCCATTCTATCAATGACCAGTGAAACCCATCCTCCACTTTGGGGAATCCATTCTATGAATCAATGAAACCCATCCTCTACTTTGAGGGATTCATTCTATTAATGAGCCAGTGAAACCCATCCTGTACTTTGAGGGATCCATTCTATTAATGAGCCAATGAAACCCATCCTGTACTTTGAGGGATCCATTCTATTAATGAGCCAATGAAACCCATCCTCTACTTTGTGGGGAATGATCAACATTCCAGCGGATATCCTAACATTTGGAAGTATTTCCTTTCACATCTGTGAATTCACCATGGAATGAGAAACCTGAAAGGTTGATTACACTCTGGAGGCCTCGGTGAAAAGTCAGTTCTTGGTGGAGAGCGGACGGTGGTGCACAAAGATGGTTTTCAAGTCTGAGTATAAGTAAATGTTATGTTTTGGAACACGCCTACCAAATTGACCCCAGAACTGCAGTTGCCTGCTGGAAATGTTCAGCAAGGTCAGCCATGAAATGCAGCCAGGTCCCCTGGAATGAGTGCAGATTTTAACCAAACCCTGATCTCACAGGCACTGGGATTTCTGTAAGCAAATTGATATTCGATGCATCTTTCTTAGGTGCAGTTCTCAGAGCCACACCCACAGCTCCGTACACATGTCTTTTTTGGGTCATGAATCACCAAGTCATTCTTCTTGGATCCTCCCAGTGGCTGGTGAGAGGTAATATGGTTCCCATCTGCAGTGAGGAAACTGAGCCTCAGGAGATTCAGGGGACAGGAGGACACCCAGGGTTTCCACATCACCTCTATGCCAACTCCCACCACTGCACTGAGAGGTGGCGTCTTCCTCATAGAGAATGGGCTGTACCCCATACACACAGGACACCGCCATCAGTCCTAGCCGATGATACTGTACTCCCTCCTTGGCATGTCCTAGATACACACGTGCAAGATCTCAGTGTTAATTGTGCTTCTGTTGTCAACGGAGCCACGCAGCGTATTCCTCCACAGACCGTGATTCATTTCATCTCCAGGATGAAGGCAGATAAAAGGCTTTTCTGTCCTGTGCTGCTGTTTGCTGCTGCCTCAAAATAATACTGCAAAACTGATAAGAAGGGAAGCTTTCGTTGCTGCATATGGGAAGGAGAGTGTCCCCAGTCAGCTGTAGCATGTCCCGTCCTGGGTGCAGCTGGTCACCCTTGCAAGGCAAGCTGCAAAGGAGACAGTGGATTCCTTTGCCATGTTCTTGCTGCCTCTCAAAATAGAACTGCTTTAAAGTTGTCACTCTTGAAGTCACCCCGTTAATTTGTTTCTGATATCTGCTTCTTTTATGTCTGCCTTTGACTTTCTTTTTCAAATGTCACCACAGTTGTGCTTTCTCTTCCTTTAAAGGAATTCCAGGGCAGTTCTTTCTCTCCCATCCTCACTATGGCATCTTTGGCCTGTATTTTCAGCACTTGCCTCCTTTTAAAAATTGCTTGACCCAGCTGGGCATGGTGGCTCATGCCTGTAATCCCAGCACTTTGGGAGGCCGAGGCAGGTGCATTGCTTGAGGGCAGGAGTTCGAGACCAGCCTGACCAACATGGTGAAATTTGTCTCTACTGAAAATACAAAAATTAGCCAGTCGTGGTGGGCGTGCCTGTAGTCCCAGCTACTCGGGAGGCTGAGGCAGGAGAATCACTTGAACTTGGGAGGTGGAGGTTGCAGTGAGCCGAGATTGTGCCACTGCACTCCAGATGGCGTGACAGAGTGAGTCTCTGTCTCAAAGGAAAAAAAGAAATTACCTTATCCATTTTTTTTTTTTTTTGGAGGGAGTTCTTAAGACTTTCTCCCAAGAACACCCTGAAAAACTACGGACGGACTGGAGAGCTTCTGGACTCCATGAACTTCTGGATAAATGCATCAGCTGTGGGATAGCCTCAGCTTTGAACTTCAAGATGTCAAACCTGAGAAAAATGAGCAGCAGAACTTCAGTTTGGACACTGAAATTTTACATTTTTCAACACTAGGAATTTTCCTCTCATCTCTGTCCAGTGAGCCCTTCTAGAAAAGAGGAGCATGGGCCAGACATGGTGGCTCATGCCTGTAATCCCAGCACTTTGGGAGGCTGAGGCGGGCGGATCACAAGGTCAGGAGATCGAGACCACGGTGAAACCCCGTCTCTACTAAAAATACAAAAAAAATTAGCCGGGCGCGGTTGTGGGCGCCTGTAGTCCCAGCTACTCGGGAGGCTGAGGCAGGAGAATGGCGTGAACCCGGGAGGCGGAGCTTGCAGTGAGCTGAGATCGCGCCACTGCACTCCAGCCTGGGCAACAGAGCGAGACTCCGTCTCAAAAAAAAAAAAAAAAAAGAAAAGAGGAGCATGCAGTCCTCTGTCTCACAGGGCTTTTGTGTACAGATTGGTGGCCGATTGACTGTAAGTCTGGGAACACTCATGCATGTTCATGGGTTCCGGCATCCTCCTGGCACATGAGCCAGCTGACCCCTTCACTGGATTAAGGAAGACGTAGAAAACTGGCCAAGCATCATTTTTGGATGTGGCTGTGATGGTGCCTCCAGAGATTTGCATGGGATCTAAGTGAACCTGGTGGGGAATGTCCACCTTCAATGATGTGGGCAACAACCACCCAGTTAGCTGCAGGCCCAGAGAGAAGGAAAGCAAATAAAAGGGGAATGCATTGGCTTATCTGCTGGAGCCCAGATACACCCTTCCTCTCCTGTCCTCGACATCAAAACTCCAGGCTCCCGCCTTTGGGCTCGTGGACTTACCAGCAGCTTCCCCACAACACCCAGGTTCTGAGGCCTTCACCCTTGGACTGAGTCACCTGATCAGCTTCCCTGGTTCTCAAGCCTTCAGCCTTGGACCGAGAGTCATGTGATCAGTTTCCCAGGTGCTCGGCCTTCAGGACTGAGAGTCACCTGATCAGCTTCCCTGGTTTGGAGGCCTTCAGCCTTGGACTGAGTCACATGATCAGCTCCCCTGGTTCTCAGGCCTTCAGCCTTGGACTGAGAGTCACTTGATCCCTGGTTCTGAGGCCTTCAGCCTTGAACTGAGCTGAGCTCCTTGGATCCCAGTGTCTCCAGCTTGCAGACAGCCTGTCATGGGACTTCTCAGCCTCCATAACCGCATGAGCCAATTCCCCTAATAAATGCCCTGTCATATCTCTATCCATGTATCCTAGTGGATTTGCCTCTCTGGAGAACTCTGATGAATGCAGTGAGTCTAAAGGAAAGCAGGAACCAGGGTCCTGGTAACAGCAACTGCCAATCAACCATGTTCTTTCTACTCCTAAGCTTATCCTACAGGAGGAAAAAACCACTCTATCTTCTCAAGCAACCTGACTTAGTTTTTCTCCAACATGCAGCCCAAGCCAATTTTAGTCAATATACTCCTCCTAGTCTCTCAGTCTCCCATTTCCTATCAATAGAGTCATGGCAATTTTATCTCCACAGCAGCTGTCCAATCTAGCCAGGTGTTCGGCAGGGCACAAAGTGCAGTTTGCAGGGCGCAAATTGGGTCTGGCTGCACGTTAGAGAAAAATTAAGTTAGGTTGCTTGAGAAGACAGAGTAGTAGTTTTCCTTCTAGAGGATCAGTTTAGAGCTGAAAGAACACGGTTGATTGGCAGCCGCTGTTACCAGGACCCTGGCTCCTGCTTTCCTTCAGACTCACTGCATTCGTCATGGTTCTCCAGAGAGACAAATCCAATAGGATAAATAGAGAGACGATAGGGGATTTATTAGGGGAATTGGCTCACGTGGCTATGGAGGCTGAGAAGTCCCATGACAGACTGTCTGCAAGCTGGAGACACTGGGATCCAAGGAACTCAGCTCAGTCTAAGGCTGAAGGTGTCAGAACCAGGGATCAGGCCTGTAATCCCAGCACTTTGGGAGACAGAGGCAGGCAGATCACCTGAGGTCAGGAGTTTGAGACCAGCCTGGCCAATAAGGTGAAACCCCATCTCTACTAAAAATACAAAAATTAGCCGGGCGTGGTGGTGGACACCTGTAATCCCAGCTACTCAGGAGACCAAGACAAGAGAATCACTTGAACCAGGGAGGCGGAGGTTGCAGTGATCCGAGATCACACCACTGCCTTCCAGCCTGGGTGACAAAGCGAGGCCCTGTTTCAAAAGAAAAAAAAAAAAATCTAGCCAGGTGTTCTATATAACATGAATTCAGGCCGTCATTGTCTTTCGCTTGGATTATTAATATAATTCAGATCTCCAGTGTCAATACTACTGTGATAAGTTCAGATTAATCTACATACTGTTAAAATATTTCAATGTTTGGGAGGATATGATGCTCCAATCTTTTGATTTTTAGGCAGATTGTTACTTAAAATTTTATCATTTCTGAGTGGTTTTGGAATGTTTAAACCCCTTGACATATTGTAAGTTTGATTGATTGTATTTATAATGGAAGTTTTCTTGCTTGGCATGCTATTGCTGGGTAGAGTTATACATTGGTTCCTGTCAGGAATTTGAACCATTATACGTGAAAAAACAATTTATTCAATGTAAATATAGTTCAAAATGCTTTATATATAAAATTTTTTGAGACAGGCTGCCTGTCTCAAAAAAAGACAGGCTCACTCTGTTATCCAGGCTGGAGTGCAGTGGTATGATCTCGGCTCTCGCAACCTCTGCCTCCCAGCTTCAAGTGATTCTCCTGCCTCAGCCTCCTGAGTAGCTGGAATTACAGGTTCACACCACCACACCTGGCTAGTTTTTATTTTTTCAGTAGAGTCGGGGTTTCATCATGTTGACCAGGCTGGTCTCGAACTCCTGGCCTCAAGTGGTCCACCCGCCTCAGCCTCCCAAAGTGCTGGATTACAGGTGTGAGGCACCATGCCCAGTCAAAATGCTTTATATAACTTAAATAACTAAATTGATAAGTATTAATTATTATTGAAGATAATCTGTTCAACTAAACAGAAAGATAATCATTCTCCCAGGCCGGGCGCGGTGGCTCAAGCCTGTAATCCCAGCACTTTGGGAGGCCGAGACGGGTGGATCACGACGTCAGGAGATCGAGACCATCCTGGCTAACACGGTGAAACCCCGTCTCTATTAAAAAATACAAAAAACTAGCCGGGCGAGGTGGTGGGCGCCTGTAGTCCCAGCTACTCGGGAGGCTGAGGCAGGAGAATGGCGTGAACCCGGGAGGCGGAGCTTGCAGTGAGCTGAGATCCGGCCACTGCACTGCAGCCTGGGTGACAGAGCGAGACTCCGTCTCAAAAAAAAAAAAAAAAAAAAAAATCATTCTCAAGTTTCGAAATTTACATAGAGTACAGTGAGATTTTTAAGTTGCATTTAACAACCTAGTGAGGAGACTGATTTGAGTAATAATAAAACTCCAGTCTCCCATAGAGCCGGCTTTGTGTGAATTACCCTTTCTCTATTGCAGTTCTCCTGTCTTGATGAATCGGCTCTGTCTAGGCAGTGGGCAAGGGGAAACCCTTGGGCAGTTACAAATTTGGGGGCTCATCTGGGATTGCCCTTGTGGCTACCCGCCCATGGTTCAGTGGTCCCCATTCAGCGATGGATCCAGACGCCAGGCCAAGCGGCAGCCTAGTTCTCTTGGACTAGGGGAGGACTCTGGTACTCTCTCGACTCGGGGGGCATGGCCAATCCAATGTGCATGGATTTCATCACAATGGAGAAATGTCATGGGGAGACGTCCCTCAACTGTCGCCCTATCACAGGGTGTCTGTCTGTAGCCCCATGGCAGGCTGTCTGGATTGGAGAGTATCCTAGGCGCTGCCAATGCCTCCTTCCTTCTCCTGACTGGTTCTTTAGCCCTATGGTGGGGTGTCTGCAGCCCCACTGCAGGATGTCTGTTTGTAGCTCCACCGTGGGGTGTCTGCGTCTGTAGCTCCACTTCGAGATGTCTGTTCGGCTCCTGGGGGTTCTTGGTTGGCGATTTCTAACTAGTAGGAAGAGTCTTGGTTTGGGAGACTTCTCCTTAATCAGGAAGATTTCAGGAAGATTTCGAGGAGGTTTCTCAGAGAACAAGAGGGTAGTTTGGAAGGGATACTCTTGGAATTCTCGGTTAGGGACCTGATTTGGAAGGCCTCTGTCCTCTCGTCTTTGTGTGCAGTTATGTATGTGGAAGGGATCTCAGAAGGGGTTGCTGATGGAAGCTCAGCAGGCCTCACTCAGAGAACCTTCCTTATTTGCCCAGTCACATTCGATGAGCCCTAAAGAAGGCTCAACAGGCCTGTCTCAGGGTGACTATCTGCTCTTTGCCTTGCCCAGAGACCTCATTGTGAATGACCGTTCGGAGGTTGTCTCTCCTCATCTGGAGTGAATCACAGACAACAGAGACCAACAGGAAAAAGCTTGAGCTTTGCCAGGTTGATACTGGGTGCTGAACGAGGTGACTAATGTGTGTTTTGTTATATGTGTTTTGCTGCGATGGAAAATGTTAATTCGGTCCCCCATGCAGCCTGTTGGGCAGCATCTTGCAAATTAAGAATCTTGCCTATGGTTCCATGAAGCAGGAAAAGGTGGGCCGGGCGCAGTGGCTCACGCCTGTAATCCCAGCACTTTGGGAGGCCAAGGCAGGCGGATCATGAGGTCAGGAGATCGAGACCATCCTGGCTAGCATGGTGAAACCCCATCTGTACTAAAAATACAAAAAATTAGCCAGGTGTGGTGGCGGGCACCTGTAGTCTCAGCTACTCAGGAGGCTGAGGCAGGAGAATCGCTTGAACCCGGAAGGCGGAGGTTGCAGTGAGCCGAGATCACGCCACTGTACTCCAGCCTGAGCGACAGAGGGAGACTCCGTCTCAAAAAAAAAAAAAAAAAAAAAGGCAAAGCAGGACACTGTGATTTTCTCTCATAAAGTGGCTTGAACCCCACAGCTATGGTGCAGTGAGCAGGGTCATCAGAAGCTGCTCTGTTCTGGAAGCTGCAGAGAAAGGGAGCCTGGAAACCTGGTATGCCAGCAAAAAAGGGTAAGAAATTCTTACCAGCCAATTTCAGGTCCCTCTCTCTTTCTCTGTCTGGGAAAATAGTAAACGTCACTATTTCTCTATCTGCAAGGGTTTGATGAATAGAAAAAGGATTTGTGAGACTAGTCTTAGGCGGTAGCAGATCTGGTGCACTTTGTGTTAAGAATTTGTCTTTCTGTGTTCTGTAGTGGAGAAAGGAGTATCACAGGATAGAATGTGGGTTTAGGATCCACTTTGAAGCCCACTTCTCAATCTAGCCCGTTGGGCTGGTCAGCAGACTTTGCTGTGCGTCCCTGAAACCAATACAGGATGCAATTTCTCTGTCTTGTTTTGTGTCCTTGAGGGTTTAACCTGTGACCATGTGGGGAGACTTTCTCTTGGTTTCTAGAAGACAGGAATTGGGAGCTTCATCTCATGGTTAGCCCTAAACATTTTCTTGAGCAGTTAAAAGCCTTTGCGAGCTTGAAATGGGCTTCTCTAGGCTGCTTCTGGGAAGGCAGCAGAAACTGCTCAGTGCTGTAACTCAGCAGCCACGGCTTTGCCTTTCGACAGTGGCAGCCTGTGGTCTATTTTTGGCTTCTGGAATGATTCCCTTCTGGTTTTGTATTTATGTAACTTTGCCATTTATTGAGGTTTCCCCCCTGCCATAGCTGATTTCCTGTCTTGAATTTTCCTTTCTCTAAACTACCCTGGGGGAGATTCTAAATCTTGTAAAAAAAAAAAAAAAAAAAAAAAAAAAAAAAAGCAACAACTCACCATCTCTTTGAGATACCTGTGTGTCCATGGTTAAGTTATAACCTTAGTTAAAACTTATTAATTTCACGTGGGAAGTTAGCTGTGGAATTCAACAGCCAAAAATATTGGCCACTTGGCATGGCTAAAGTTGGGTAATAAACAATTGAAAAGGATTTTTTTTTTTAGGTTAAAGAGCGCTGTGGTTAAAGGTGAGCTTAATTAAAAGTGTATAAACAAGCTATAGGTACATTTAAAAGGCCTTTATGTTTTTCTCTTCTCGGATCTTGTTTTTTCTGGATAAAGGTTTTTGTTCTTCTCAGTGTACTGAATTATTTTTCTCCATTTTTTTTTTTTTTTTTTGTCTTGTTAATGCACACACGAGAGGCCCTGAGATAACTTCTGGTAGCCTGGGACTCCCTGGGAAAAGAGGAGGCACCACAAACCCCGTTTTGGAAAAAAGCTCTGTTTTCCTCACGAACTCCCAGGAATTAAAAGCAGATAGAAAGAGATGTAACTTAACTGACTCCATCTTGCTTCTAACCTCCAAGCTGTCCTTGTTTGTTCCTGGGCGTAGGCTGGACTAACTTTGGGAGAAATTTAGTTTACAGTTTATAATTTAAACAAAGACCGTAACAGCCCTTTCCCAAAGCAGACCTCCTTCTTGCCTGGGGACTAGATTGCCTTTGTAGGACTATCGTTAGCCACAAGATTAGAAATTATGGTTTAGGAGTCATGAGCTAGAGACTTCAAGATTCTGACCCTCCCTAAACTGCTCCTAAGATCAGTGCTTAAGATAGTTTGCAGGCCCTGCACTTGATGGATCAGCTGTCACCACCCAGATCAATAAGCTGGCTCATCTGATCTTGTGGCCCCAACCCAGGAACCGACTCAGCGCAAAAAGACAGCTTCAACTCCCTGTGATTTCATCTCTGACCAATCAGCACTCCTGGCTCACTGGCTTCCCTCCACCCACCAAGTTATCCTTAAAAACTCTGCTCCCCAAATGCTCAGGAAGACTGATTTGTGTAATAATAAAACTCTGGTCTCCTGCAGAATAAATAAATAAATAAAAAGAAATAATAAAAACCTAATGAAAACCAATTTAAATTTTTGTTACCCACAATAACTGAGTATTATTTTCAAACCCACGATCACTGTAAGTGGTGCTTTCTCTGCACAGGCTGCTGTGGATAGTAAAAGACTCACTTTGAGGCAGGCAGAGCTCTTTTGCTTGAAGTACACATCCCAGTTCAAATAAAAGGGCTGATCACAATGATGTCCTGTGGAATCTCTGGAGCACAACAGAGATCCAAGGGCGGGAGCTATGACACCGTGAGCTGCATGGAAAACGGAGTTGGGACGTGGCCAGGAAGCTTCCTCTTTCTGCCACCACGCTTCCTCAGTGGCTCACACGGCTTCTAAGGTCTGTTTCAGATTCAGCTCTCCAGGACTTTCTAGTTCCCATGTCCCACAGGCAGCTTCGCTCTGGGTCTTTCATTTTAAGCAGTAGGCGGGTTGGATGGGATTGGTTCAGCCTGTCTTTCAAGCTAGACACACAGCTAAGCTGTGGCTGGCCGCACTTTCTTTGGGTATCTGCTTTGGAGTAATCAGCAGTGTTCAAGGGCAGGGCCCACCATGTCCACCAGGGCTGTGCCCCCCAGGAGAAAGGTGGGTGTGGGTGCGAGGAAGATCCACCCTCAATGATGGATACATTTAGGGTTTGATATTGATTCTTTTATTTTTTTTTTGAGAAAAAAAATGTTGCTTAATTTGGATAGAATTATCATATTCATAACATTGAGTCTTTCAGTAAAACAACATGGCACATCAATTCATTGATTCCAGTGCCTTTGTATATATTTTGATAAAGTTTTCTGCCTTTCTCTTTATGGGTCTTTCACATTTTGAAAGGAATACTCAGATTCAAAAGCAACGAATAAAATATAAATGAAACAAATAAATAATAAAAGAAAGAAAAACAAATGAAGAAAACAAAGGAATCCAAGGAATTCCAGGCTTTAGACTATGTGGCTCACCAACTAAAAAACATAGCAAGTAACTAATGGGGCAGAAACAGCCCAGAAGGGCACCAAATTTACAAAGTTAAAGTCACTCTGCTCATGGTGGGAGAAGGTCTGTTTTATGATTATCAGAGCTATGAGGGTCTTCTGATCACCTCATTGGTGAAGGAGGGTTTGCCCTACCCTAAACAGTATGAGAGAGCTGAACACACAACCGACACTAGTCAGAGAAGAGCAAACAGAGGCTTATTCATAGAGCACATTCACAGCCTGGAAGAGGAGCACATGGCCCATGACACAGGGCTAGCAGGGGCTGTGCTTAGGGACAGGGTGAACAAGCAGGGGCCACTGCATTCAGGCTTCGTAGTAAGAAGGGAGGTGACCCTGATTTCCACGGATGGATGCGATTGGATTGTTTGAACAATTCCACAGCCTGCAAAAGGTGGCACCCGTTGGGCTTGGGGGCTAGGTGGGGTGCAGCTGGTCTGGTTATAGGGGAACCAGCCAGCTAAGGAACCTTGTCCTTGGCTGTGGGCATATCCAACAAAAGCAAGGAAACTCTCCAGGCCTGTGCAACTCCAAGAAGTCAAGACAGTACTTGAATTTTCGGTGTCACAGTGCATAAGGTTATCACACATCAGTACTGTGAATGTCAGAATACAGTTGCTTTTTATTAGCGTGTCAGCAACATATTTAACTGATGAATGGCTCAAGTTCCCTTTTATTTGGGGGACGAATATTCGGGTGACACAGTTTGTTTATCTCAAGGTGCACAGCATTGTTTTCTGTCCGTGGTGTGTGCTATGCCTGATGACTCCCAGAGGAAGCCAGGCAAGGTGTCGGCTCTGCTTCCATGTGAGTACAAACTATTGTTTGGACCCAAGCTCTGTTTCTTGGTCATCCCTACATTATAAGACCATGTGTGTGCACATGTGCATGCACACACACACACACACACGCATGCACTCACACACACATGGGTGCTTTTTCTCTCAGGGCAGTTATTTACTGGACTATCAGAATCTGTAGCTGCCTAGGACCCCAAAGAGCATTTAAAGTCAAGGTGCGAGAGAGGCTGGTCCTAAACTAGGACTGGGTGAAATGAGGGGTTTCAGAATCTTGGATTCATAGACCTTAGACATGAAGAGCCTTTAAATCTTCCAATCCAGTCTTCCCTGCCTGTTGTAGAGATGGTTCTGAGGGAAGAAGCGACCAGCAGCATCCAAGGACTGGCACCTTCCAGCTCTGCATCATCAGCGCCTGTGCAAAGTCAGCACTTAATAATTGTCACTAAAGTGAAGGCATAAAAATGGAGCAGGAAGTGGGATGGAGACAAACCCCAAGCCTGAGATTCACCAGCTCCTGTAGAGTGGGAGACAACACCTACATCATGATCACACTGCCTTTCAGTTGGGACATTCAAGATTTGTTAGTTTCAAGACAACAGATTTTGTTCTAACGTGATTATCAATGTCTGATGGAAAAGCAGTAAATTTTTGTCAGCAATGCACAAATTCATTAAAAAAACCAATTATTTTATTTTGAAAGTGGCCTAATATTCTGAGATTAAAACATTTGAATACAAGAAGTTAATGGACTTGTAGTTTTAGACCAAAATGCAACAGAGGCACTTCATCCTATTCCTCTCACTAAGGACAGCAAAAAATCTCAGACATTTTATGTAAAACAAGCACACAAAGACCCTCATGTTGGAGAGAAGAATGTAGACTGGCCAGGGACCTCAGGACTCAAATAATGACACCATGGTGGGTGCCCTGGGTTTTCTTTTGCCTCTTGTATACTAGACCAAATACCAGAGACAGTGGGAATGCCAATAGGCACAGAAAAAAAGTCCAGGAAAAGCCTGCTCTCTATACTCAAAGAATCAGGAAAGGCTTAGCCTATCAAGACAGAACACTTTTAGACAAAAACCACCCTACCAACCACATCAGGGAAAGGTACAGTCCATTTCAACTCCCATTAGCAAAGGCTGACTGAGGAGCCTAAATTTCCTGCTTCACCCTGACGTAATGATCTGACTTTCACCCAACACCCCATCCTGGGATGGTATCAGAGAAGACTGAGTGGGGAGCTGGACTTTCCTCATCACCTGGCATTAACGAGGCTCCCTCAACACGGTCATTGGAGGCTAAGAAAATCTCAGCTTGAGTAAGAAAAGAAAATCAAGGGACACTAACAGCAAGATGACAGAGATATTGGGATTATTTGACAAGGGTTTTAAGATAGTTATCATAAAAATGTCTCAATAAACAATTACAACAAACTTGAAACTAATAAAAACATAAGAAGGCTGAGCAAAGAAATAGTAAATCTAAGATGAAACACATGGGCATTTTAGAAATTAAGATTACAATAATTCCATCCACTCCATGGATCAGCTCAGCAGCAGAAGGACACAGGAAAGAAACTAGTGATGTTGAAATTTCTAATGTTCTATCATTAGAAATTACCCAATATGAACAACAGAAAAAAAAAAAAAAAGCTAAAAATATAATGAACACAGCCTCAGGGACAGAGCCTCAGGGACAGGTAGGACTACAACAAAAGACCTAATGTTCATGTCAGAGTCTTAGAGGACAGGAGGGAGAGGGTGGGGCTAAAAAGTATTCAAAAAAATAATTGAGGAAAAGTTCCAAAATTTAGCAAGACTTAAACCTGCAAATCCAAGAAGCTGAGTAAAAGTCCTGAACAGTATAAACCCTGGAACTACACAACAAGACTCATCATAATCAAATTTCAGAAAACTAAGAACTAAAAAAAAAATCTTGAATGCAGAGATAAAAAATCAACACCTTACTGACAGAGGAACAAGTTGAATGACAGTATATTTCTTGTGAGAACCATGAGAGTCAACAGGAAGTGGGATAACACTTTGCAAGTTCTGAAAGCAAAGAACTGTCAATCTGAAATTTTATATCTACGAAAATTATCCATGGGATGAAAGAAAAACCAAGATATTTTCAGAAGAAGAAAAATTGAGAGAATTTAATGTTAGCAGACCTGCTCTAAAGAACAGCTAAAGAAAATTTCAAAACAGAAAGGAAATTATAAAAGAAGGAATCTTGGAACACCAGGAAGGAAGTAAGAACAGGAAGAGCAAAAATATGGACAAATACAATAGACTTTCCATTGAAAGACAATGAGTATTTCAAATTACATTTGACAAACAAAGCAAAAATTATAATGCATTCTGATATGGTTCTAATATATGTAGAAGGAATGCTAAAATAATTATCAAAAAGGGAGTCAAGGGATTTAATGAGAGTTAAAATTTCTACACTCCACTCAAACTGGTGGAATGTCAACAGCAGTAGACTGGTAAGTTATATACATATATTTATTTATTTATTTATATAATGTAATACCTAGAGCAACTCTTAAAAAACCTACACAAAGAGATACACTCAACACATTATAGGTAAATAACGGATTCTAGAAAGAGTTCAGGAAAACAGGAGAAAGAGACAGAAATAGAAAAAACACGAAACTAAAAGATGAAATGGCAGCCCCAAGCCCTAACATATCCATAATTACTTTAAATGTAAATGGTCTAAATACACCAATTAAAAGGCAGAGGCTGACAGAGTGGATTAAAAAAATGATTCAACTATATGCAAGGGTATTGTGCTACTGACAAAAAGTAATCTCAAAAATTCACACAAGGTTGGGCACGGTGACTCACGCCTGTAATCCCAGCACTTTGGGAGGCCGAGGTGGGCAGATCACAAGGTCAGGAGATTGAGACCATCCTGGCTAACATGGTGAAACCCCGTCTCTACTAAAAATACAAAAAAAAATTAGGCGGACATGGTGGTGGGCGCCTGTAGTCCCAGCTACTCCGGAGGCTGAAGCAGGAGAATGGCATGAACCTGGGAGGTGGAGCTTGCAGTGAGCCAAGATTGCACCACTGCACTCCAGCCTGGGTGACAGACCTAGACTCCATCTCAAAAAAAAAAAAAAAAAATTCACACAATATATGATTCCATTTACGTAACATTCTTGAAATGACAGAAGCACAGATGGAGGAGATGACTAGTTTCTGGGGTTTGGGAATGGTAGGAGCAGAGAGGCAGGTGTGGCTCCAGAGAGGTAGCAAGAAAGAGATCCCTGTGGTGACAGAACAGTTCCGTTTCTTGATTGCAGTGGTGATTACATGAAAATGTGCCTGTTAAAACGGGTTAGATCTATACACCCAACCAGTACCAGTGTCAGTTTCCTGGGTTTGATTGTTGTACTATATTTACATACAATGTAACCATTGGAGAAAACCAGTTGAAGAGTGTCTGTCTCTCCAAGCTGTCTTTATAACTTCCTACAAATCCGGCCGGGCGCGGTGGCTCATGCCTGTAATCCCAGCACTTTGGGAGGCCGCGGTGGGCAGATCACAAGGTCAGGAGATTGAGACCATCCTGGCTAACATGGTGAAACCCCGTCTCTACTAAAAATACAAAAAAAATTAGCCGGGCGTGGTGGCGGCGCCTGTTATCCCAGCTACTCGGGAGGCTGAGGCAGGAGAATGGCGGGAACCCGGGAGGCGGAGCTTGCAGTGAGCTGAGATCCCGCCACTGCACTCCAGCCTGGGCGACAGAGCGAGACTCCATCTCAAAAAAAAAAAAAAAAAAACTTCCTACAAATCCCATATTATTTCAAAATAAAAGTTTAAGACACAGGGCAGAATTTTATATGTGGTGTGAGTTCAACCACACAAATAATTTTACTTGGATAGAACAAAATACAAGCAATAAATGCACTTTTTAAAAAAGTTAACAACATAGCCTTCCATGGTGACATCAGCAACAGTGGCACCAATATTCAGCATTAATGGAAACGGTTTTCTTCTCTAGTTTATAAAATGATGACCTGGCAAGAAAATGTGAGTTATTAGTAAGCAGTGAAGCCAGAAAATGTTTCTGTTCTATTTTAGTCAACTATTTTTGTCTCCTCTTTGTAAACCAAGTGGTTGTCCTTATTTTTAAGTATGTCTTGGAGCACAACAAGACTAGTTCAGAAATACATTTCTTGTCTGGTCCAGATCATTTTCTAAAGAAATGGTGGTACAGAATTAGATAAAAAGTAGGTCAACTTTACCCAGTAGGTTACAACTCTATAGGGTCAAAAAAGATTTCAATCAGGTTTGTTTTATACAGGGAAGAGTATTACAGGATACTTTTCCTGGAGGATATGAAATTTCAGATTTTCCAAGAGAAGTAGTTTTTTATTCTTTGTGACACAAACAGTTCTTTTTTGGATTATATGATTGACAAAGATGTAATGTATTATAGTTGAAAACATGAATTCAGCCTAAATCTTTGGCCAAGTTTTTTTTTTTTTTTTTTTTTGAGACAGCGTCTCACTGTCACCTAGACTGACGTGCAGTGGCATGAACATGGCTCACTGTAGTCTCGACATCCCAGGCTCAAGTGATCCTCCTGCCTCAGCCTCCCAAATAGCTGGGATTATAGGTGTGTGCCACCATGGCTGGCTAATTTTCTTTCTTTTCTTTTTTTTTTTTTTTTGAGATGGAGTTTTGCTCTGTCACCCAGGCTGGAGTGCAGTGGCATGATCTCAGCTCACTGCAACCTCTGCCTCCAGGGTTCAAGTGATTCTCCTGCCTCAGCCTCCAGAGTAGCTGGGGTTACAAGCACGTGCCACCACACCCAGCTAATTTTTTGTATTTTTAGTTGAGATAGAATTTTGCCATGTTGGCCAGTATGGTTTTGAACTCCTGACCTCAGGCAGTCCACCCGCCTCAGCCTCCCAAAGTGCTGGGATTATAGGCATGAGCTACCATGCCCGGCTGCCTGGCTAATTTTTTAAAGAAGTTTTTGTAGGAATGGGGTCTCACTTTGTCACCTAGCCTGCTCTCAAACTCCTGGGCTGAGTGATCCTCTCACCTCAGCCTCCCAAAGTGCTGGGAGTACAGCACCGTGCCCGGCCAGGCCAGGATCTTAAAGCCACTCACATTATATATTACTCTAACACATCATTTGTTTGTTTATATTCACCAGCCATGCAGAACGATTACATTGTTTTACTACCTCTTCCTGTGCCTTAGAGCAGGGGTCCCTGACCCCCAGGCCGTGGACAGTAGCGGTCTGTGGCCTATTAGAAACTGCGTTGCATAGTAAGAGCTGAGCAGAAGGCAGGCAAGGGAAGCTTCATCTATCTGTATTTACAGCTGCCCCCCATGGCTCATCTTACTACCTAAGCTCTGCCTCCTGTCAGATGAGTGGCAGCATTAGATTATCCTAGGAGCTTGAACCCTGTTGTGAACATCGCATGAGAGGGATCTCGGTTGCTCACTCCTTTTGAGAATCTAATGCCTGATGATCTGTCACTCCCATCACGCGCAGATGGGACTATCTAGTTGCAGGAACACAAGGTCAGGGCTCCCACTGATTCTACATGGTGATGAGTCATATAATGATTTCATTAGATACTACAATGTAATAATAATGGAAATAAAGTGCACAGGCCAGGCACAGTGGCTCATGCCTGTAATCCCAGCACTTTGGGAGGCCGAGGCAGGTGGATCACAAGGTCAGGAGATTGAGACCATCCTGGCTAACATGGTGAAACCCCATCTCTACTAAATATACAAAAAATTAGCCGGGCATGGTGGCGGGCTCCTGTAGTCCCAGCTACTCAGGAGGCTGAGGCAGGAGAATGGTGTGAACCCGGGAGGCGGAGCTTGCAGTGAGCCAAGATTGCACCACTGCACTCCAGCCTGGGCAACCGAGCGAGACTCCGCCTCAAAAAAAAAAAAAAAAACCAGGCACGGTGGCTCACGCCCGTAATCCCAGCACTTTGGGAGGTAGAGGCGGGCAGATCACGAGGTCAGGAGATCGAGACCATCCTGGCCAACATGGTGAAACCCCATGTCTACTAAAAAAAAAAACCAAAAAAAAATTAGCTGGGCATGGTGGCGGGCACCTATAGTCCCAGCTACTCGGGAGGCTGAGGCAGGAGAATGACATGAACCTGGGAGGTGGAGCGTGCAGTGAGCTACGATTGTGCCACTGCACTCCAGCCTGGGCAACAGAGTGAGACTCTGTCTCAAAGAAAAAAAAAAGGAAAAGGAAAAAAGCAAACTCCAAGCCCCCTCCCACTGACTCTGGACAAGTTTCGTGTTTGACAGGCCTACCTGATCATTCTGACCCAACTCAAACTGAAGGCCACCACCACCGTGGTGAGGGTTGGAGTTGGGCCTGCAGTGGAACTGCCTAGGCCCAGGTGCTGGCCCTGGTGCTCTGTGATCTCAGGCAACTCAAGGAACTTCGCTGTGCCTCAGCTTTTCCATCTGTCAAACAGGGACAGTAGTGACAAAGCTAGTCCATGAAGTTATGGGGTTCCAATGGGGCAGTCCATGGAAAATGCTCAGAAGAAGTTCTAGCACGCAAAGACTTCACTGATGTTATTTTTGCTAATTAACACTGTTTACTGTTACTAAATTAACACTGATAATAATTAATAATAACATAGTGGATTTTGCTAGGTCTGGGAAAACTGAAGAAACTTAGAATAGAGGAGAAAATCCCAATTCAGCTATACTACATATGGTCTTCCGCGGTCCAAGGGGAAAGCAGTCAAATCCTCCCGGGCCCCTGACAGCATAGTGCTCTGCTTCACCTGCTGGTGCTCGGCGGCGCCCCTCTCCTTCACAGCCTGCTGTGCCATCATGATCAGGAGTTTAGGGAACCCCTCTCCACTCATAGGCACTGTGGGCCTTCCTTCCAGTCCCACTGTCTCCCCAACCCCACAGCAGCAATCCTTTCTAAGGCCCAAGTTATTCCATCTACACTGAGCCCCAGGGCGGGGCTGCCTGTTTCTATGCATGGTTCTCAGGGACCTCCTTGTCCTGACCCAGGGCTCTGCATCTCTGCGGACCCCCATAGGACCCAGGCCATAGTGGAAGGCTCCAGAGGCTCTGCAGGCCCCGGGCAGTCCTGGCTGCATGTTCACGGGGACCTGGTCCTGCCCCAGGCTCAGGAGGGCGCAATCGTGGACCTGAAGCCTTTGGCATGTTCCAGAACTCCCCTGACCTGTGCAAATACATCATGCTTAGAGTCGGGGTCCCGCCCCAGCTGAGGTCCAAGGAGAGGGTGAATGTGGGGCAGGGAGCTGGAAGAACATTCAAGAGACAGCAGGTAAATGAGACATGGCTTTATTCAGCAGCTCCTGCACAAGGTCCGTGTTACATTTATACACTACACAAACAATAGTGGCTAAGAACCAGGTGGGGAGCTTCTCTATGCTGTGTCTACCTGGCTACGATTATGTAAGACATGGGACTGTGCGCTTGCGCCCCAACCCCACTGAGTCAACCAGGCTGTTTACCTCGGCGTATGCCTGCTGCTCCTATGCCTGCTGCCCCTATGCCTGCTGCTCCTATGCCTGCTGCCCCTATGCCTGCTTGGCTGCAGCTACAGCCATGTTCCTTACAGGATGTTTCTAAACCTCCATTTCCCAAATCAAGATTGGGGCTCTGGAAAGAGAGGACGAACAAGGGACTGCTTGTATCTAAGCCTCGTTCTCATTCTGTCTCCCCTTCCCCTTTGTCTCTGAGGACTGGAAGAGGAAAACTCCAGAGTTTTCTTCAACACCCTGGCTTCCTTCTGGTCGGGCAGTAAGACGGGGGCCTTGTGGTTCCAGGTGGAGGGCCCCACATTCTCCGCTCTGTGGAGGAGCCTCTGTGATGGCAGGACTCCAGCCTTTGTTCTTCAGTGTGGAAAGATTTTAGAAAACTGTCTATTCCACACACTGTCATTCTTGCTTTCTGTCTTGGTCTTAGCAGAGCTTGGCTTTCAAGCTCATTGTATTGCTACAGAATCAAACTAAAGTCTATATTGACATCAAAATGACTTGGGGCTCTTGCGGGCATCCACCTCTCCCAGAAGCTCAAAAGCCAGGACAAAAAAAGTTTAGAAGACACGGGATACTACTGAAAATAGATTTCAAAGTTCCTGATGGCTTCTTTTCCTACAGCAATCCCCTCTTAACCCCATCTTCCCCTCCCCCTACTGTGCCCCATGTGGCCCACCAGGACTAAGGTGGGACCTCTCGCTAAGCCACATCCTTTCAATAAGGTTTTCCTGTGGTTACCCCATGCCTTGAAGTGACTGCTCAGAAGCACTCAGTTCATTCTTAGCCAAGACCTGGCCCAGGATGCTGTTTGTGGGGAGAAAAGGAGATGAACTGCATTCTCGTATTTTTGTAAAGAAACTACTCTGCATCTGGTGCCTGCTGGATTCATTGTAGCAGCTGTTGCTATTCTGCCCATTAAATCTCTCTGCAGCACTGAGCTTACTCACCTTCTCATAGGAAGTTATCCTGCATCTATTTCCACCACCCCCACTGGACCATAACACCCCGGACAACACTGTTCACCAGCTTCCTCAGGCATCAAATTGGGATTATAATACTATTACCTCATAGGACTATCTTGGTAACAAAACAGGCAATATCTCTAACTCACATAGTTCCAGCACTTAATGCACTGTTTTAAAAAGTAGTTATTGATATTAGCTACATATTTTTAAATAATTCATTGAAATGAAATTCACATAACACAGAATCATGTTAAAGTGAACAATTCAGTGGCATTGAGTGCATTTGCAATGTTGCGCAACCACCACCTCTAGTTCCGAAATATCTCCATATTTCAAAACAAAACCCTGTACTCATTCAGCAGCTTCCCTTCACTGCCTTTCCTCCCAGCCCCTGGCAACCACCAATCTGCTTTCTGTCTCCATGGAATTATCTATTCTGGATATTTCATATAAATGGAATCATACAATATGGGACCTTTTGTATCTGGCTTCTTTCACCGAGCATAATGTTTTCACGGTTCACCCATGTTGCAGCATGAATCAGTAACTCTGTGTCTTTGGGAGCTGAATCCTATTCTGTTGTATGGATGTAACACACTTTGCTTATCTGTTGGTCAGTTGTTGGATATTTGGGTTATCTCCACCTTTTGGGTCCTGTGAATAGTGCTATTATGAGTGTGTGTATACAGGCATTTTTTTCTCTTTCTGTTTTCAAGTCTCTGGAGTATATGCCTAGTAGATTTCTGTGTCATATGGTATCTCAATGTTTACTTTTTTTTCTCTGTGTGCAATTATTTTTTATTGTAGTAAAATGTATATAACATTTATCATGTTAACCATGTGTGTTTGTTTGTTTGTTTTTGAGATGGAGTCTCACTCTGTTGCCCAGGCTGGAGTGCCGTGGTGCAATCTCACCTCACTGCAACCTCCGCCTCCCGGGTTCAAGTGATTCTCTTGCCTCAGCCTCTCGAGTAGCTGTGATTACAGGCATGCAGCACCATGCCTGGCTAATCTTTATATTTTTAGTAGAGATGGGGTTTCACCATGTTGGCCAGGCTGGTCTCGAACTCCTGACCTCAGGTGATCCTCCCACTGGCCTCCCAAAGTGTTGGGATTACAGGCGTGAGCCACCATGCCCCGCGTTGATCATGTTTAAGCATACAGTTCTGTGCATTAGGTACCTTTGCACTGCTGTGCACCCATCAACATTATCCATCTGCGGAACTCATCCATAATCCCAAACTGACACTTTGATCCACTAAACAATAATTCCCCACTTCTCCCTCCCTCAACTGCTAACTGGCTTTTGACTTTCTGTCTCTATGAATTAGATTGCTCTAGGCATGTCATATAAGTGGAATCATAGAAGATTTATCTTTTTGTGAGTGGTGTATTCTACTTAGCATAATGTCTTTAGGATTCATCCATGTTCTAGAATGTATTAATATTAGAATTTCATTCCTTTTGAAGGAATATTCTGTGATATATACCACATTTTGTTTATCCATTCATCCGTTCATGGACATTTCAGTTTCCAACTTTTTGCTATTGGTAATAACACTGCTTTGAATACCAGGATATAATCTGAGTCTCTGCTTTCAATTGTTTCACATATATACCCAGAAATGGAATTGCTGGATCATACGGTAATTCTATTTTGGATTTTTTTTAGGACTTGGCATACTGTTTTCTATAGGGGTTACACTATTTTACATTTTCTTTTTTTTTTTTTTTTTTTTTTTTTTTTTTGAGACGGAGTCTCACTCTGTCGCCCAGGCTGGAGTGCAGTGGCCGGATCTCAGCTCACTGCAAGCTCCGCCTCCCGGGTTTACGCCATTCTCCTGCCTCAGCCTCCCGAGTAGCTGGGACTACAGGCGCCCGCCACCTCGCCCGGCTAGTTTTTTGTATTTTTTTAGTAGAGACGGGGTTTCACCGTGTTAGCCAGGATGGTCTCGATCTCCTGACCTCGTGATCCGCCCGTCTCGGCCTCCCAAAGTGCTGGGATTACAGGCTTGAGCCACCGCGCCCGGCCTATTTTACATTTTCACCAGCAGTATACAAGAGTTCCAATTTCAGGTCAGGCATGGTGGCTCATACCTGTAATCCCAGCACTTTGGGAGGCCAAGGCAAGAGGATCACTTGAGGTCAGGAGTTCGAGACCAGGCTGGCCAACATGGTGAAACCCCGTTTCTACTAAAAATACAAAAAATAGCCAGGCATGGTGTCGTGCACCTGTAATCCCAACTTCTTGGGAGGCTGAGACAGGATAATTTCTTGAACTGGGGAGGCGGAGGTTGGAGTGAGCCAAGATTGTACCACTGCACTCCAGCCTGGGTGATAGGGCAAGACTCTATCTCAAAAAAAAAAAAAAAAAGAGAGTTCCAATTTCTCTATATCCTTATGAACATTTATTATTTTTCCTATTTCTAAATTATAGCTATTCTAGTGAGTATAAAATTTGCTTTTTATTTGTAGTTCCCTAATGACTAATGATGTTTAGCATTTTTCATGTGCTTGTTCACCATTTGTGTGTATGTGTGTCTATGTATATATATGTCTATTTCAGTCATTTGCCCATTTTAAAATTAAGTTTTGTTGTTGGGCTATAGAAGTTCTTTAAATATTCTGGATATTAATCCCTTGTCAGATATTTTGGTCAAATCCAAGGTCATGAAGATTTGCCCCTTTGGTCTTGCTCTTTTTTTTTTTTTTTTTTTTTTTGAAACAGAGTCTCGCTCTGTCGCCCAGGCTGGAGTGCAGTGGTGTGATCTCAGCTCACTCCAAGCTCCGCCTCCCGGGTTCACGACATTCTCCTGCCTCAGTCTCCTGAGTAGATTGGACTACAGGCGCCCGCCACTGCGCTCGGCTAAGTTTTTTGTATTTTTAGTAGAGACAGGGTTTCACCATGTTTGCCAGAGTGGTCTCGATCTGACCTCGTGATCAGCCCGCTTCAGCCTCCCAGAGTGCTGAGATTACAGGCATGAGCCACCGCGCCTGGCCTGGTCTTGCTCTTATATTTAGATCATTGACTTATTTTGAGTTAATGTTTGCATATCATGTGAGGTGGGTTCCAAATTATTATTTTGCATGTGAATATCCAGTGTCCTAGCACCATTTGTTGAAGACACTTCTTTCTCCATTGAATGGTCTTAGCACCTTTGCTGAAAATCAATTTGTCATAGATATGGACTTATTTCCGGGCTCTCAGTTCTATTCCATTGGTCTCTATGTCTATCCCTCTGCTAGTACCACCGTTTTAACTACTGTGGCTTTGTCATAAGTTTTGACACCAGAACGAGTGCATCTTCCAATTTTGTTCTTCTTTTTCAAGATTGTTTTGGTTATTCAGGTTCACTGCAGTGCCACTGAAATTTTGATAAAGATTGAGTTTGAATTTGTAGATTCCTTTTTTTTTTTTTTTTTTTTTTGAGACGGAGTCTCACTCTGTCGCCCAGGCTGGAGTGCAGTGGCGCAATCTCGGCTCACTGCAACCTCCGCCTCCCGGGTTCCCGCCATTCTCCCGCCTCAGCCTCCTGAGCAGCTGGGACTACAGGCGCCGCCACCGTGCTCAGCTAATTTTTTGTATTTTTAGTAGAGACGGGGTTTCACTGTGTTAGCCAGGATGGTCTCGATCTCCTGACCTCGTGATCCGCCCGCCTCGGACTCCCAAAGTTCTGGGATTACAGGCTTGAGCCACCGCGCCCGGCCTGTAGATTACTTTTTATCTTGACAATGTTAAGTCTTTCAATCCATGAAAATGAGATGTCTTTCCATTTATATAGCTCTTTTTAATTTATTTCAGCAATGTTTTACACCTTTCAGTTCACAAGTCTGTCACAGTTACATCCTCCTTGATTAAATTTATTCCTAGGTATTTTATTCTTTCTGATTCTATTGTAAATGATTATTTATTTATTTATTTTGACATGGAGTCTCTCTTGTCCCCCAGGCTGGAGTGAGTGGCGCCATCTCAGCTCACTGCAAGCTCCACCTCCCGGGTTCATGCCATTCTCCTGCCTCAGCCTCCCCAGTAGCTGGGACTACAGGCGCCGCCTCCACATCAGGCTAATTTTTTGTATTTTTAGTAGAGACGGGGTTTCACTGTGTAAGCAGGATGGTCTCGATCTCCTGACCTCATGATCCACCCGCCTCAGCCTCCCAAAGTGCTGGGATTATAGGCATGAGCCACCACGTCCGGCCGAAATTTTAATCTTAATTTCCTTTTTGAATTTTTCATTGGTGATGTATTGAAACACAACTGATTGCGTTGATAATGTATTCTGCAATTTGGCTGAATTTGCGTATTAGATCTCTGCTGTGGTTTGAATATGTCACCCCAAAATGCATTGTGGAAACTTAATTCCTATTGTAACAGGATCAAGAGATGGGGCCTGTGATTGTTAATACTAAGTGTCAATTTGATTGGATTGAAGAATGCGAAGTATTGATTCTGGGTGTGTCTGTGAGGATGTTGCCAAAGGAGATTAATATTTGAGTCAGTGGCTGGGGAAGGCAGACCTACCCTTAATCTGGGGTGGGGGCGACCGTCTAAACAGCTGCCATCGAGTATAAAGCAGGCAGAAAAATGTAAAAAGGTTAGATTGGCCTAGCCTCCCGGCCGACATCTTTCTCCCGTGCTGGGTGCTTCCTGCTCTCGAACATCGGACTCCAGGTTCTTCAGTTTGGGGACTCGGACTGGCTCTCCTTGCTCCTCAGCTTGCACATGGCCTATTGTGGGACCTTGTGATTATGTGAGTTAATACTTAATAAACTCCCCTTTATATATATCCTATTAATTCTGTTCCTCTAGAGAACCCTGACTAATATAGGGCTTTTGGGAGAGAATTAGGATTAGATAAGGGGCATCACATCGTCCATCATCACATCAGTGTGGGACCCTGTGATGGCTTTCTAGGGAGAGGCGGAGAGACCTGTGCTGGCATGCCCTTGCCCTCTTGCCAGGTGGTGCCCTTTGCATGTTACGACACAGTAAGAAGGCTCTCACCAGATGTGGCACCTTGACCAGATGAATGAAATAGAACATTCACGTCTCCTGGGAAGCTGATCCTGACAGAATCTGAGAAGGAGCAGGGAGCTGGAGGAAGCCAGCCCTCCTGACAGCATCCGGCGACCTCAGATACACCTGGACAAGAGTCAGTCCCTTGTATTCAGGTAGCGCTAGGGTGGTGTTCTATCTCTGCCATGTTTCATCTTTGACCTTGAACTTCCCAGACTCCAGAATTGTAAGAAATACTTTTCTTTATAAATTACTTAATTTTGTAGTATTCTATAATAGCAACAGGAAATGAACTAAGATAATCTAGAAGTTTTTTTTTTTTTTAATTTCTTTAGGATTTTCCATAGAAGATCATGTAATTTGCAATAGAAACAGTTTTACGTTTTCCTTTCCAATTTGTGTGTCTTGCTTAAGTGCTTTGACTGGAACTTCCAATACAATGTTTAATATCAGAGGTGAAAGCAGGAATCCCTGTCTTTTTCTTATCTGAGGAGTAAAGCTTTTAGTCTTTCTAGCTATTTATTTTTATTTTTAATTTTAATTTTAATTTTTATTTTTTGAGACGGAGTCTCGCTGTCACCCAGGCTGGAGTGCAGTGACACGATCTCGGCTCACTGCAATCTCAGCCTCTCGGGTTCAAGCAATTCTCCTGCCTCAGCCTTCCGAGTAGCTGGGACTACAGGTGCGTACCACCACACCCGGCTAATTTTTGTATTTTTAGTAGAGATGGGGTTTCACCATGTTGGCCAGGCTGGTCTCGAACTCCTGACGCTATTTTTAAAAAAACCTTATTCTTCCTTTTCCTAACCATATACAACCTTCATGAGAGCTTTGAAACCAGTTTTACCGCCTTTAATCATCTTTGTAACAAACAACTTTTCTACTTAGCAAGAGCATAAGCTTGGATATAAAAATAGTATTATTTTTCTCTTACTTTAGTTTACAAATATTGTTAATATTCATAATTATCCCACCTCTTCTACTTCATATGCTCAGTTCATGTCTGACATAACTAAGTACTGATTGAGGTCATAGTTAAGAGCTCCACCCATCTGCATACTACCTAATTTTTATCTATCTAAATTCTCTTTTCTCTGATCAGCAACATTTTTCAAACAGAGATAGCTTAGCGAGAGTTTGAACCATACATTTAGTTAGTTTCATGTCACGCCTCCCAGATTTTCCTTGACACAAATAGGCAAAACTGCAGTGTTTAGAGCATGCTGGGGCCTTTTATTGCCTGGCTTTTATCACAAATGTCTGCTCAAAAACGTGCTGAAGAGGGGCATTCCCAAGAAACAAATTCAGGTTGCTCCAGGCCTCCCTGGATCTGGCACATCTGCTTTGGATTTCATCATAACTTTAAAATGTTAGGGCAGGCAATGTTCTGATGTAGCAGAATCTCCAGGGGACTCTGCGCCGCCTTGAATGCTGCCAGACTGTTTGAAATAACATGTCAGTGAGTTTGGAAAGACCTACTTTAGGAATACAGATAGAGCAAGAGACTCTTCATTCACCCTGAGTCAGGTCCAATAAATGAGCCAAAAGACCGTGAAAGACTCTGAGGGCAACGGAACACTAGGACTGCTCGTGGCCCGTGCACCTCGAGAATGGCAGGTGTTTCCGTGGAAGCCTAGGACCCCGCAGTGTGCTGGCGGCTTGGCATGTATTATCACAACTCTAAGAGGTGGACATTGCTAACCTCTTTCTCCTAATGAGGAAGCAGGCTCAGAGGGACACAGCGTTTGCCTAAGGTCACAGACCTGGCACCGGCAGAAAAGGGATTAGGTTGTGGGACTTCCGGTAGTGTCTATGCTCTTTCTCCTGTACCAGGGGTTGGCAAACCAGGCCTCAGAACCAATCGCACTCCCTATTGACTATTTGTAAATAAAGTTTTATTGGAACACAGCCACATCCACTTACTTCAGTATGATGTGTTGCCACTTCTGCTACAGAATCGGACTGTAGTCTACAAAACCTAAAAGATTTACTATCTGGCCCTTTAATCACAAAGAAATGTGTTGTTCCGTGCTCGAGAACGTAAGACCTTTCCTTACTCCTGGGGTTTTCCTTCACTTACTATATCCCCATCCAACAGAAATCCTAGAAAAATCTGCCATATGTCCTAGGATAGTGACTCCCGCCCACTCCCCGCCCTGACAGACAGACTCAGGAGGGTGGTTCTTTCAGCCTCACATGGTTTAGTCCCCATCACCAGCGTGCAGCACATACCCAGCCTTCCCCTCCCTCAGAAGTGTTGCCCAGTGGCCCTGACCTCGTCGCAGGCACTGTCTGATGGCCAGCTGTCACAGTTTCTCTGTTAAGAGACAGACTGGGCTGTCTCAGCTCCCCCCTCCCTGCTCAGTGCTTCCTCCCATGGCCATAGCGGCAGCTTTGTCCCAGGACCCAGGTTCCCTCGATGGAGGACCTGAAATGAAGGGGAAATAGCCCACAAGTTCCACGTGTTAGAAATGACTTGGAGGACTCCTAAGTATCCTATCTGCATGAGTGTGTCCCTAAGCCCGACTGGCGAGAGAGGCTTCATCGCCCTGGTAACCACCATCAACAGTGCTCCTATTATCTGCTGGTGATTGGTACATTATCTCCAGGCCTCACAACAGCCCCTGGGATAGGTGCAAATATTTTCATTTTACAGGAAAACCATGGGCTCAGTGCATGCTAAGACCATGTCTTAGTTCATTTGTGCTGCTACAACAAATACCCCAGACTGGATAATTTATAAAGAACAGAAACTAATTTCACGTAGTTCTGGAGGCTGGGAAGTCCAAGTTTAAGGCACTGGTGGTTCCGTGTCTGGTGAAGGCTGCTCTCTCCTTCCAAGATGGTGCCTTGATGCTGTGTCCTCTGAAGGGGAGGAACACTGTGTCCTCACATGTGGAGAGACAGAAAAGAAAGATGCCAAACCCTGTGTGAAGCCTCTTTTATGAAAGCCTTCATCCTATTCATGAGGGAGGAGCCCTCACAACCTAATCACCTCTCAAAGCCTCACCTCCCAATGCCATGACATTAGGCCTTGAGTTTCAACACTTGGATTCTGGAGGAGACATGTTTAGACCACAGCAGACCCTGATGCAGGGCGCATGCTCAGTCAATGCTCTAAGTCAGAAGTCATGCCTGGTCATGACCCTCTGTCAATTCCACTTGCCCCTGTACGATTAGGTACAGAAGCTTAGTGTCTGGTAAGAACTATACTCCAATACCCTAAAGCGGCAGGAAAAGTGGGCCTGGTCTCCTCACTGTCCTGAACCCAACACTCCAAGGCTCAGAGCAGGGCTGGGCTTGGTGGTGGGGGTCACTCTACATGCCCAGGCTGAGGGAAGATGCAGGTGCCCTGGTCAGGGGCCGTGGGCCCCATGCACATCCGCAGGCTCCCGCGACAATTTCCCCACAACCTCACACTCCCTCAGACTCGGGGGGCAGAGCTCCCCTCCCCAGCCATTGGGTCTCTGTGTCTCTCTGCCCAGCTGTGAGCTCTGTCTCCTCACTCTCAGCAAGGTGGCTGAGTGCCTGGTATGGGACAGGGCCAAGCAGGCACTTCCCAGACTGCAGTGACCTGCACCATGGACGTATCCAGAAAAGGCACAAGCTGGCAGCACTGGGCGGTCCTGTCCCATCAGGCTCTCCCTATCTTCCTGCAGAGTTTATCCTTCTTGCTGCCTCTGTCTAACCTGACACTGATGCTGCTGGGGTCTCCGCCACCAGGTAGTGTCGCCCTCTGTCTTGGGCAGTCTGGAGGGGCTCATTCGGGCCTTTGCGAGTCCACGGGCTTTGGACGGCAGACCTCACCAGCTGAGGTTGAGGCTCAATGTGCGCATTATTTATGGGCCACGTACAACCCAGTGTTGTGTTTGCAGGACTCGCTGGTGGGGTGCAGTACCATTCCGCATGAGTTTGGAGACTAGCAGTCTAGAGATTTATGGCCTGAGTAGTTAGAAGAGGAAGCTGTAAAGCGCCTACAGAGCAGCTCTAAAAATTAAGACGTCTGCTTCCTGCACCCACAGGCGGGAAATGCAAGACCCCTGCCGCCTGGCTTAGGCTCCTCACGCCGAGCCCATTCGTGCGGGAAATGAGAAAGGAGGACAGGATGCATTTCATGCAATTTTGTCAGAGAATCTTCCCTGTTTTTAGTTCCTGAAATAAAATAGAACATTCAAGTTTCCTGGGAAGTTGATCATGACAGACTCTGAGAAGGAGCAGGGAGTGGGAGGAAGCCAGAGGCCTCCCGACAGGCCCAGTGACCTCACAGGCCTCAGACGCGATGCGCCTGAGTCCGTCCTTTGTACTCGCGTGGTGCTAAGGTCACGTTCTAGCTTTGTCACGTACTTGCTGTCTAACTTAGGCCACGTATTAGTATTAAATTCTCTGGGTCTTGGTGTTTCACGTCACAGCTTTTAATGAGGGGACTATGGTGAACGGTAGAGCTCCGGGCCTCACCTTAGATACGCAATTAGTCCCCTTTCTTTCTTCGCCTCTGCCCTTCTCCTCCCCTAACCTGGGTCAGCAAAGCGTAAGACCAAAGGCCTCAAAAAGTCTGAAGTGTTAAAAGTATCAGCTGAGGGAGTGCAGGGCCCTGAAGAGCAGGGGTCACTCACTGAACGGCATGGTCGGTCTGAAGAGCAGGGGTCACTCACTGAAGGGCATGGTCGGCTCTGCAGCGTGGTGAATGACTGTGCGTCCTGGGCCTGCGGCACAGGTGAGCGCAGGTGAATCATTTTGCGTCCTGGGCCTGTGGCACAGGTGAGCCCCAGGTGCAGGGCATCTTCCCCAGGCGCACAGCGGGAGAGGCAGTGAGCACAGACACCCAGAGGCTCTGGTGTTTGCTGGTCGCGGCCCGGCCAAGCACTTACTTTTACACACAGTGTCCCATTTTAGTGCTTCCAATAACCCTGTTCAATGCTATGATTGCCTTCGTTTACATCTAAGGAAAGTTCAGTCCAGAAAGGGCAGGTTACTTGCCCAGGTACCCACGGCTGGTAGCTAGAACGAGGTTTTGGCTCAAGGTTTCACGGGCCCCAGATCCTAATCTCTAATCCACCGAAGGCCAAGCCCACTCAGAAGGATTGAGTTTTAGGATGGAAAAAACCATCATTTTCTAGGGCCAGCAAATGTCAAGGGGAGGAGAGTCAAGAGGCAACCTCATGGAGCATGTCCTGTGTGCCAGCCACGGAGCCACAAGCCGGGCGAGAAAAGTCAGTCTGCTGCCCTTCCCAGGGCACACATGAGACAGAAAGATGATCTCAGTGAACTCCCCTGGGCTGCGAAGGGCTGGGAGGTTTGGGGAACTGTCGGGACAGGCAGAGCCTACAAATCTAATGCAGAGGCCTTACTTACACTGAGCCAGTTACAAGAAGCAACTCTTGCTAACTCCCGAGTTAAAAGGCCAACAGCCTGGATTTCCCATGGCCTCACTGCCCCACCCCACCCAGCTAGGCTGCTAGCATCAGGAATTGGCCATCATTTTTGGGAGTGAAGTGACTTTGACCAGTGGGGTGCTCTGGAAAGCCTGAGGCCTTCCGTAAGCCCTCAGAGTCCTGATTCTGGATGATCAAAGGAGGCCTGGCTCTGCCTGAAATCACCCAGGAAGTGGCTGTTTGGTGTCGTTTCCTGCTGGCCAGGACGGCCCTGCAGGCTGCCCAGAGCAGCTCCTCTGCCGAGAGCAGGCATCTGTCAGCGGCCCCGGGGTCATGGCTGGAGATGAACATTTTTGAATTGTTTTAATGATGTTCAGAAGAGAGGAGCAAGAGAGTGGGTGGTGGCCGGGCGCGGTGGCTCACGCCTGTTATCCCAGCACTTTGGGAGGCCGAGACGGGCAGATCACAAGGTCAGGAGATCAAGACCATCCTGGCTAACACGGTGAAACCCCGTCTCTACTAAAAAAACAAAATACAAAAAACTAGCTGGGCGAGGTGGCGGGCGCCTGTAGTCCCAGCTACTCTGGAGGCTGAGGCAGGAGAATGGCGTAAACCCGGAAGGCGGAGCTTGCAGTGAGCTGAGATCTGGCCACTGCACCCCAGCCTGGGCGACAGAGCAAGACTCCGTCTCAAAAAAAAAAAAAAAAAAAAAGAGAGTGGGTGGTGCCCCTGAACTCCCTAGGATGCACACTCTCAAGCCAGGTGGGGCGGCCACCTGGTCACCCTGCCCAGGATGCAGGCCCTCGGGTGGCCCTGCCTGGTGGGTTTCCTTCAGGGTGTGTTCACCTGCTGGCGCTCACCTGTTGGCACCCTGCAGCTGGGCACCGCCTCCCTCTAGTACCCCACACTGTACCCCACACTCTAATGCAAATGATGAGAGCTTGCTCTCGCTAGGCAGCTCAACTTCCACCTCTTTTTACCAACAAGGCAAATCAGTCACAAGTGCAGAACTCGCGCGTGACAACACACCAACCGCCAACATGCTGGACGTTTTTTTTCTGGAGGATTATTTGTGGAGGATTATTTTCTGGAGAGGGTAGTATTATATTCTTTGCGGGTTCTACTCAAAGCCAGGGTCCCTTGGGTCTTGTCCAGGGCAAGGGCCGGGGATTAGGTGTCGACTCCAGTCAGTGGCAGTTGTCTCGATTTCAGTTTAGACATCATTAAAGGGGTTCCTTGAAAGCAACTTGACATTCGAATGGAGAAAAAAAGGGTAAAGTAGACAATCCCAAATGTTAGATAATACAAATAATTGATATTCTGTGTTTGGCAGACGTGTGGTTCTTTCATTTTGAGTGGGCCTAATACTCTAGGATTTCAAAGTATTTCAAAGAAGTAAACACGCAGTTCTACGAAGACCCTGGAAATTGTCCACATTCCCTATCCTGCCTGCTCCTCACCTATTTCCCTTCCCCTGTCACGTGTTTTCACTTTTCCTTACTTTTTCAGGCTCACGTGTTCAACTTTTAAAAGTGTTTTCCCTCATCCCTCAAAATAATAATAATAATAATAATAATAATAATAATAATAATAATAATAATAAAACAACCCTGGAGCTGTAATTCGAGCGTAGGGCCACCAGATGGCAGCGGAGCATAAGTCACAGGCTCCGCGCAGCACGGGAAAGCAGCGCCTTGCTAGATCCCGCCGTGGGGAAGAAGAGCCCGGAGTCTATGCACGCGGGTATAGACTGCACAACAGATTTAGGAGGAGGCTCAGCTCAGACCGCTAAGCCGTTTATTCTCAATCGCGTGGCTAGTCAGTGGCAACTCAGGAGGCGGACCTGACTCAGGCCTGCTGAGCGCTCAGGCTACCTCCAGGGATGCGGAACCAGACAGCTCCTCGTTCCTGACCCAAAGAGAGCTCTCCTCTGGATGTTTAAACGTCAAAAATACTGGCCTCTACCCAAAGCTTGAAGTGGAAAATCTCGAATGTTTCTAACTTATTCCTCTTTTTTCGGCCGCCTGGCCCTAAGCCCACAGGGCCCGTCTGCTGTCCTTGGAAACGCCTCTACAAAAATCCCTCCGGCCCTTTCTGTTCAATAACGTGACGTTAGCAGATGCTCGCTAGTCTCCGGCATTCAGAAATGTGAACTATTTTCTCCTCCTTTAAACATTTTTTAAAGAGTAAACCAAGTCCCAGGTAAAATTTTATCTGAAGGAATTCTTAACTCACATTAACTTCTAAAGCTCGTTGTATACCCAAGTTAGAGTTAGAAAGTTCCTTGGATGCCCTCCTTGTTTGACCTGGCAGGGGAGAAGTTTCTAGCATGCTTGTCTTCCCTTGCTTCTAGTCTAGCTGAGTTATTTATTCCTCGGGGAATGGCCCCGAGGCCCCGGAGCTGCTCCGAGTGGTCGAGGCCCCACCGTGTGAGGGCTGGGGGCCTTCAGAGGCTCGGGCACCCGGCCCAGGAAGCACTCGGGCTTGGAGTCCACCCCAGGCCTTGGGGTTCTTTACAGACTCTTGCTCCGGGTTACCCCAGACTGCTTCATCCCGCCCCCGGGGAGGTGCAGAGGTGAAGCCTGCGAGACCCCCGCTCCCCCCTCCTCTGCAGCTGTGACCCCAGAATCCGGCTTTCCTAAACTTGATGGAATAAGGCCCTGGCAATGGCCTGGCCGCCCAGGGCTCGGTGTGGACTCCGTGGATCTAGGAGAGCACCTGGGCAGAGACAGCCACTTCCCCTTCACATGACGCCACTTCCCCTTCACATGACGCCACTTCCGGGTCACGTGACACCGCGGAGCATGGTGGGTAGGCATGGCCCGTGGAAACCAAGATCTGTCTCTTCTGGGAGTCCCGAGTCGTCAGCCTTTGCTTCCCATCATGTTCCTGCGGCTTCCTGGAGCAGCCTCCCGGAGTCCAGACCAACAGGAAGCTGCCCGCCCGGCTTAGTGTGTTTGGGGCGCTAGCACAGGAAAGGGGCCGACGCGAGATCTTCGTAGACAGTGATGACCCAGCCTCGCAGGGGGCTCCCGCAGCAGCTGAGGACAGGCCTCGGGTGGTCGCTCACCGGCGGCCTATCCCTGCCTGCAGCCTCGGGAGCAGCCAAGGCTGGATGGGGCAGTGGGAGGCCTGCGGGGGTGCAGAGACTGTGGTGGGAGTGAGAGCCCTTCTTTGATCTGCGCCGCCAGGGGAAAGGGATTTGGATCCCGGGTATGACGGTTGTAAAACAGGAGGCTGGAAATCCACGCTCCTGAGGCCTGGGTGGCCCCGAGCAGAGGGCCAGGCCCGGCCCATCCCTGCTGTCTGTTTCTCGGGCCACCTCCCAGAAGCCAGAGCCCCTGGCAGTTGGGAGAACAGACCCTGCGGCTCTTGGTGTTAAGGCCACGGCACCCTGAGAGAACTAACACTTGTGTTAGGAGGGCAGGTTCACAGCCGCTTCCTGAGCAGAGCGCGTCGGGCCCCCCTGTGTGGCTGCTGGCTGCAGTTGTCTCATGGAGACATGTCAGGGACAGGCGCCTCAGAGAAGGATGATCTGGAGTCAGGCACTCGTGTGAGGCACTGCTGGAGCGAGGGGTCGAAAGAGGGAATGGATTTGTGATTTTTTTCTAAAGTAAAATTTCTCCTGGGCATTTCCACCTTCCTCCGAATTTGCCTACACTTTAACCCTTGGCTAAGCCTTGCCTCAAGCACATCCCCACCACCACCGTCTGCATTTCACGTTCTCAGGGCCGTACATGTCCTGTATTAGCCACAGCCTTTTACTGGATTTGCCTTTGCCATCTTACATTGAAAACAATGCCTTAAAAGGGAGACCGAGATTTCTGCAAGACGAGTTTCAGCTCAAATTTCTCGCCCATGAGGAATAGGGAAAACAGGTCCCTCTCCCCCTTAATGGGCAGGAGCTGACAGTGTGACTTATTTCGTGAGTCCAGAGTGTTCTTTACTAAAATGTTATACATCCTCCTCCTCCTCCTCCAGCCGGGAGCACTGCTATCCTAAGACCACAGCCTGAGTTTTAGAAGGGAAGAGAAAAGAGAGATAGCTATAGTGAATGGCTGTGATAACTGGTGTTATCTAAACATTTGTGCTCCTGTTCTTAGCAGCTCCAGACCTGGATTCACGGTGCTGCAGGGACTGTTCTTTAAACAATTTAGCCTAGAAGGTAGAATTTTCTTTGATGGCCCAATTGAAGAGGACCTAGGCAGGGAAGGACATTGAAATTCCTGACTACTAAGCAACTTTTTCCAAAGGAGCTCTCTTTCCCAGGCTGTCTTATTTTCAGGAGCAGCCTCCTCAAACCCGTTGAAAGTCAGCAAGGCCTTGATGGTGGCCGTAGATCCCCCATAGGGGTCCCTTCCGTGGCCCTGGGAGTCCCCTAACTGTGTGTTTTGAGGGTCACAAGCATTTGCAAAACTTGTAAAATACTTTTTTGGTGTTCTTTTTCTTAAAGAGTTTATTCTCCTCAGAAATTGTAAAAGTCCTATGCTCTACAAAACCTGGATCTGAGCCTGTTCTTGTTTTAAATGAGGTATATGAATCAGTGAACGCACTCCATAAAAAACTGAGGTGCATGCAGGAAGAGCCATTAAAACTTTATCTGGGCCAGGTGTGGTGGCTCACACCTGTAATCCCAGCACTTTGGGAGGCCGAGGCAGGTGGATCACAAGGTCAGGAGTTCGAGACCAGCCTGGCCAACATGGTGAAGCCCCATCTCGACTAAAAATACAAAACTTAGCTGGCCGTGGTGGCACACGCCTGTAGTCACAGCTACTCGGGAGGCTAAGGCAGAAGAATCACTTGAACCCAGGAGACAGAGGTTGCAGTGAGCCAAGATCTTTCCACTGCACTCCAGCCTGGGCAACAGAGCGAGACTCCGTCTCAAAAAAAACAAAACAAAGAAAACGGCAGAAAAACATCTTTATCTGTTCATTTTTTAAAATCAAATAAGAAAATCACATTTTATGAATGTTACACACACTGGTCCCTTATACCCCAAATGCATGCATGTCAGAGGAGCACGGACATCCCTGAAGAGTGAATGAGGAGCCCCCAGCGGAGGGTGGGGGCAGGGTGTGCTCACTGGCGTTTTCCTTTCAGCACTTGGTGTGTGTATTCAATTGACATGGGAGCAGTGTATTCAGTCTTGCTGCTTGCACTCAAAACACAAGTTGGAGTCAGAGCAAAAACACTTTTAAAGTTAAGATAAAACATTGTTTATTGTTGTTATAACCTTTAAAATGTGTGTGTTTATAACAAAGTATATTAGTGCAGTAGTTGTGCATATATATGTAAAATCAATAACTTACTTTGGGGGTACTTTCTAAAAATCTAATAGGGGCGCACCATTGAAAGTCTGGAAATTATAGTTTTAAAGTACTGTGCAGGTTGAGCGTCCCTAATCTGAAATCCAAAATGCTCCAAAATTTGAAATTTTGAGTTTCCAAACCCAAAAAGTTTGATATGACACCACAAATGGAAAATTTCATACCTGACCTTGTGACACACTGTGGTCAAAACTTTGTTTTACACACAAAATTATTAAAAATACTGTATAAAGTTATCTTCAGGCTATGTGTGTACGGTGTGTATGAAGCATAAATAAATTTCATGTTTCGACTTGGGTCCCATCCCCAAGATATCTCATTATGTATGTGCAAATATTTCCAAATCCAAAAAACATTCCAGAATCTGAAAACGATTGTAACTTTTCTGGTCATGACAAGACAGGAGGTCAGTCCTACCTCAGTACACTTCTTTCTTCACTAACCTTCACAAGACCTTTTTTACTTAAGAAATAAACAGAAACCAGTCCTGGAAAACAAAGAGCGAAGACTCTTCTGCTGAATTCAAGCAACCTCCTGATGCTGCACCCAGAGTCCCCTCCCCTTTCCCTGGTTTCCTGGTTTTGACGTGATAGCTGACCAGTTTACACGATCCCAATCACAGACTGGTTCTGGCTGGTTTATGGTGGATGTGTACACAGCACCTTTGTGTTCTTTCACCTTTTGACATAAAGCCTAATTTTACCGCATTTTAGTATTACATATTCATCCCAGCTGAACATGGGACACATGTAACATATATGTTTGCTTCCCACACAGGTGTATGACCTTTCTTCATGAATATTCATAGCTTCTCCTATAACCTGCTAAATATGTATATTTAGCTAACCTATTTAACATGAAACTGTCCCACCCTGCTTTCCTCCAAGTACCTGCTTTCAGTCTCAACGGAAGGCTCCACTTCCCAGCCTGCAGGTTGCATCATAAGAAACCATAAGAAATTGGCCGGGCGCGGTGGCTCAAGCCTGTAATCCCAGCAGTTTGGGAGGCCGAGACGGGTGGATCACGAGGTTAGGAGATCGAGACCATCCTGGCGAACACGGTGAAACCCCGTCTCTACTAAAAAAAAATACAAAAAAAAAAAAACTAGCCGGGCGTGGTGGCGGCGCCTGTAGTCCCAGCTACTCGGGAGGCTGAGTCAGGAGAATGGCGGGAACCCGGGGGGCGGAGCTTGCAGTGAGCTGAGATCCGGCCACTGCACTCCAGCCCAGGCGACAGAGCCAGACTCCGTCTCAAAAAAAAAAAAAAAAAAAAAAAAAAAAAAAAAAAAAAAAAGAAACCATAAGAAATAAAGTTCTCTAAACAAATTTACAAGAAAAAAACAACCCCATGAAAAAGTGGGCAAAGGGTAATGAACAAACACTTCTCAAAAGAAGACATTTAAGCAGCTAACAGATATATGAAAAAAGGCTCATCATCACTGGTCATTAGAGAAATGCAAATCAAAACCACAATTAAATACCATCTTATGCCAATTAGAATGGCAATCATTAAAAAGTCAGGAAACAACAGATGCTGGAGAGGATGTGGAGAAATAGGAAAACTTTTACACTGTTGGTGGGAGTATAAATTAGTTCAACCATTGTGGAAGACAGTGTGGTGATTCCTCAAGGATCCAGAACTAGAAATACCATTTGACCCAGCAATCCCATTACTGGGTATATACCCAAAGGATTATAAATCATTCTACTATAAAGACGCATGCACATGCATGTTTATTGTGGCACTGTTCACAATAGCAAAGACTTGGAACCAACCCAAATGTCCATCAATAATAGACTGGATAAAGAAAATGTGGCACATAAACACCATGGAATACTGTGCAGCCATAAAAAAGGATGAGTTCGTGTCCTTTGTAGGGACATGGATGAAGCTGGAAACCATCATTCTCAGCAAACTAACACAAGAACAGAAAACCAAACACCACATGTTCTCACTCATAAGTGGGAGTTGAACAATGAGAATACATGGACATAGGGAGGGGAACATCACACGCTGGGGCTTGTTGGGGGGGTCCCTCCGTCCCAGTGTGGAACACCCCTTCACCATGACCCTCTGTCTCAGTGTGGAACAACCCTCCACAGCAACAACCCTCCGTCCCAGTGTGTAATAACCCTTCACCACAACCCTCTGTCCCTCCACCACAACCCTCTGTCTCAGTGTGGAACAACCCTCCACAGCAACAGCCCTCCGTCCCAGTGTGGAACAACCCTCCATCATGACCCTCTGTCCCAGTGTGGAACGACCCTCCGCCATGACAACCCTCCGTCCCAGTGTGTAATACCCCTCCACCACAACCCTCTGTCCCAGCAGAGTTTGCATGAATCTTTTTGTGCACTCACAGCTCTCTCTCTCTTTTTTTTTTTTTAAACATGGGTCACAGTTTCAGTCCTTCAGCCTCAATGGGGTTTTTGATGTTTATGTAGGGTGTTACTCAAGCCAGATGTCCATCTTGAGATTTCTGAATCTCCTGTGATCACAGCTTGTCTTGCCTGTAGGAATTAACAGAAAGAGATGTCCTTTACTTAAAAGCTACATGTGAAGATCAACTCCTTGTCTTAGCATTTGCAGTCCTTATGTTACTCTGTCTTCTGCTTGTCCTGGTATAGTCCTACTGTTTTCTAGAAATCTCTTTTAAGCATTATTTTTGAAAAAATTTTTTATAGGTGAATATTCATGCTAACCTAGTGGGTATGATCTTGGAACTTCCACAACTCCCTACTTGAAGATCAAAGTATGAGATGCTGTGTGCTCTATAGTTGTTAGTGCTATGAAAGCAAAAATGCTTTCTACACTGGTGTTCATTACTACTTTACTGAGCACTAATGAATGTATGCTGTGTGCTGGAAATCGACTTAAAGGTATCCTGTTCTTATAGCAGGTTAGTGCATTTGCATGTTTGCTGAAAACCCTTTCTACATAAATTAGTTAGGTTGTCTATCTGCTTTAGTTTAGTGCAATGTTTGGTAGAGTCTTACTTACCAGAAAGCATGTATGTCATTTCCAAAAAGAAGAAAAAACATAGTAGTTCAATTTCCAACATGTACTTTTGATTTTTTATTTAAGTAAAATTCTGTACTGATTTTTCACTTCGCTATTCTGGTTTTAAAGGATGAGCTACAAGCGATGTGTTTTTCTTTTCTTTTTCTTTTTCTTTTTTTTTTTGTCGCCCAGGCTGGAGTGCAGTGGCGCGATCTCAGCTCACTGCAAGCTCCGCCTCCCAGGTTCACGCCATTCTCCTGCCTCAGCCTCCCAAGTAGCTGGGACTACAGGCACCTGCCACCATGCCTGGCTAATTTTTTGTGTTTTCAGTAGAGACGGGGTTTCACCATGTTAGCCAGGATGGCCTCGATTTCCTGACCTCATGATCTGCTCGCCTTGGCCTCCCAAAGTGCTGGGATAACAGGCGTGAGCCACCTCACCTGGCCCATACTTTGGACTCTATTTTCTTGCTCACATTTTGTCCAGCTTTTGTTATTGGGAGCTCTTTCAGTTGATTCCTGTGTCCATTGATATGTTGCCATCATTGTGGTTTTGGGTTTTTTGGGTTTTTTTTTGAGAAGGTTTCACTCTTGTCGCCCAGGCTGGAGTGCAATGGTACAATCTCAGCTCACTGCAACCTCTGCCTCCTGGGTTCAAGCAATTCTGCCTCAGCCTCCTGAGTGGCTAAGATTACAGGCCCAGGCTGCCACGCCTGGCTGACTTTTGTACTTAATTTAATTTAATTTAGGTTTTTTTTTGGGACAGAGTCCTGCTCTGTCGCCCAGGCTGGAGTGCAGTGGCGCAATCTCAGCTCACTACAACCTCCGCCTCCCAGGTTCAAGTACTTCTTCTGCCTCAACCTCCCAAGTAGCTGGGACTACAGGTGCATGCCACCATGCCCAGCTAACTTTTGTAATTTTAGTAGAGACAGGGTTTCACCATATTGGCCAGGCTGGTCTCGAACTCCTGACCTTATGATCCGCCCAACTTGGCCTTCCAAAGCGCAGGGATTACAGGCGTGAGCCACGGCACCCAGACTTAATTTTTGTAGTTTTAGTAGAGACGGAGTTTTGCCATGTTAGTTGGGCTGGTCTTGAACTCCTGACCTCAGGTGAACCGCCCACCTCAACCTCCCTAAGTTCTGCGATTACAGGTGTGAGCCACCGCGCCCTGCCTTAGAATTATTTTAGTAACAAAAGAATCCTTTTTAAATTTTCTTGAAATACGTTAAAGTTTTGAAATCATTTTGAGAGAATCAGTTTCTTTTTGTTACAGACTCTTTCTTTAGCGAAGTGTCTTCTCACTTATTAAAATCCTTCTTGTCCCTCCATGACCTTGTGGAATTGCCCTCTGCACTCCAGGTCCTCTTGCTTCTTTAGTGTGTCCCTAAGTATTTGGTGTGTGTATTATTCAAGTAGCAAAGATACTCAGGCACACATGTATCTTTGCTATTTTAATAATACATTTTAATCAGCGTTTTAAATAAGAATACATTTATTTCCCCAGCCATGTATCTCCCAGCCACTCAGGACAAAAGCAGACTTTGTTTCCAGCCCACCCTGTTTTTAGCAGCAATACTAAATCTTGGCACCAGCTGCATTGGAACAGAGGACTTAGGCAATACCTCATCTTTAATACACCTCAATCTTGCAGGGATGTGATTCCCTCAAGCCCTGCGATCCAGTCCTTTCGTATTTGGAATACTGTCCTTGTGAGGGAGCTGGCAACACAGGCACAGAGGTAGTCACGTAGGTCTGCAGTCCAGGATGCTGTGTCCTCCCCTGGCCCTGTCAGATTCGGAGCCCCTCCTGGTCACCCACCTTTGCTGACCTTTGAACCCAGCCCATCAAAACCTTCCTTTTGGTGGAAGCTTTTCTACCCCACCCATTTCTGCCATCTCCCTGTTAGCTAATTGTTGTATCTTAAGCTTATTCTTTTAAGTATATATCACACCAATAATTATATGGTTACTTGTATAGTTTGTACTTTTTATTTAATGTTCTGCAAGGGACACAGTTTTGCCTTTTACTGTCACAGCCCCTTCCCCTAACATGAGCACACAGCACATAGCAAATGCTCACTAAACATCTGTCCAATAAGAGTGAAATTCAGTTACTACCTGAGTGCCTGACGATTGGAACACACCTGGGATGCTTTCTAGTCATTCAAAACGTTACTTGCTAGGATCTTTAATGACAAGGGAAGTTGCTTCTTTTGGTAGCATTGGGTTCATGCAAATCAAAAGTAACTACAGGAAAACTATTGGAAAGAAATCCAGCAAATATTTAAGTGGTTATTGCTGGGATGGAGAACTCTACATTTGTATATTTACTTTAAAAATGGACATGTACTACTTTTATCATCAGAAAAAAAATGCTTTTGTTTTGTTTTTGAATATTTAAGGCTGAGTTACTGGAAAAAGTACCTCTGAGGAATAGGGAAATAGGGAATAGGGAAAAGCAAGACCAGATTGAAAAACAGAGATTTCAATTAAATCATATTTTAAATGTGTGTTTAAAAATCCCGATCTGGGGAGTGAACAGTAAATCGCACTGTATCAGCCCAGTGGCCACTTTCCAACAGTGAAAATGAGTGAAGTACAGCCACGTATATTCACATAAATAAAACCTGCAGAAAAAATATTGAGGAAAAAACAAATGTACCATTCATAAAACAAAATCAATGTATAATATCAAGTATATAAATGTTTAAAATATATAAAAATACTGGCTGGGCACAGTGGCTCACGCCTGTCATCCCAGCACGTTGGGAGCCGAGGCAGGTGGATCACCTGAGGTCAGGGGTTCAAGACCAGCCTGGCCAACATGGCAAAACCCCATGGCACAGACCTGTGATCCCAGCGACTCGGGAGGCTGAGGTGGAAGGATCACTTGAGCCTGGGAGGTGGAGGTTGCAGTGAATCGAGATTGTGCTACTGCACTCCAGCCTGGGAGACAGAGTGAGACCCTGTCTCAAAATAAATAAATAAATAACATAAAATATATGAAAATGCTATGCATTATTTAGGATACATGAATGTGTAGCATTGTAAAACTGTTTAGAAATATATGGAGGTAATGAGCATTTAATTTATAGTAACAGATACAGTGGATGGGAGAAGGGATTGCGATTGAGATAGAAATGGAGGTTATCTTTTTAAGTTGGGTGCTGGAGATATGGTATTATTATATAACTTTTTGTATACATCTGTAATATTTTATAATAAAATTCCAAAATTTAAAACAAATTTTGAAATAAAAACAAAAATGAAAGAAATTCTATTCTTTCATAATAAAACATTCTTTTGTAAATAATAGTACATTTTCATGAGTTTGTAAATTCAGATTTTCAAAGATAGCTTTTCTTTCTTTTCTTTATTTCATAGCTTTCTTAAAGCATGTTTTCATTAAGACACTTAAAACTAATAGGAAAACCAAAATATTGTTATTTTGTCGTGTAGCATTTTTATGCCTTGGATGATTACTAGAACGTGTAGGATTTGTCTAGTCCTTTCAGTTACTAGTAATGTATATTGCACTTACGTAGATTTTTAAGTAGGAAGTTACTACTAGAATGCAAACAATTAAAAGGAACATCCTTTTCTGAGTTTATTGAGTTTTAGCTGATTTCATTTTTCAAGATCAGCAATTTGAGAAGATAGATAGAGGAGCTGAACCGGCTTAAGACTTTCTGGTAACATGAACCATGGTCTGCTAGATTCCTGACCACGACAGAAGGGAGGAGGGCTGTTGTACTGCGTGTTACCCTCCAATCTGAAAACATTCCAAAGAGAACAAGACACAATGCACCCCTATAAAGTAGGCAGGGGGCAGAACTACCCTGCAGGTGATTAAACAGTTTCTATTCTTGAAAACAGCGTGATTAGTTTTGCTGACTATAGGTCAAAGTTGTCACTTTGCAAACTGCTATTACATTACCGTTGTGCATTGCTTAATGATGGGACATGATCTGAGATTTCGTTGTGTGAACATCCTAGAGCGCACTCACACAAACCAAGATGGCGTAGCTGCTACACGCCTAGCCTATGTGGTGTGGCCTATTGCCCTTAAGCTACAAGCCTGTGCAGCATGTTACTGTGCTGAATATTCGCGGCAGCTGTAATACAATTATAAGTATTTGTGTATCTAAACATTTTTAACATAGGAAAGATTCAGTACAAATTTGGTAAAATGTTAATTGAACTTGCAGGACAGGAAGTCACTCTGGGTGAGTCAGTGAATTGGGGGTGAGTGAATCTGAAGGCCTAGGGCAATCCTGTACACTTCTGTAGACTTTACAAACACCGTACACTTAGGCTACATTTAATTCATTTAATTTTTTTCTTTCTTTAATAATAAATTAACCCTGGCTTACTGCAACTTTTTTACTTTATAAAGTTTAAACATTTTTTACATTTTGACTCTTGTAGTAACACTTAACACACATTGTACAGCTGTACAAAAATATTTTCTTTTTTATATCCTTATTCTGTAAGGTTTTTTTTCTATTAATGTCTTTTAACTTTTTTAACTGTTTTGTTAAAAACGAAGATACAAAGACACTTATTAGCCTAGGCCTACACAGGGTCAGGATTGCCTGCATCACTGTGGATGGTCTTGTCCCATGGGACACAGGGGATACAGCTTGTCCCCCTGGAAGGTCTTCAGGGGCAGTAACACACATGGAGCTGTTGTCTCCTGTGATCACAGTGCCTTCTTCTAGACACCTCCTGAAGCCCCTGCCTGAGGCTATTTCACAGTTTACTTGGAAAAAAAAAAAAAAAGCAGAAAGAGTACACTCTACAACAAAAATATAGTAAATAAATAAACTAGTAACATTTATTATCATTGCCAAGTATTATGTACTGTGCATAGTGGTATGTCCTAGACTTTTACATAAGTGTCCGCACAATAGGTGTGATTACATCAGCGTCACAACAAACACATGAGTCGTGCATTGTGCTATGACGTTAGAATCTCTATGATGGCCCTAGGTAGTAGGAATTTTTCAGCTCCATTTTAATCTTAAGGGATCATCGTCGTATATGTGGTCCATCATTAAATGAAATGTCGCTATGTGACATGTGACTGTATAGCTTTCGGATTTCATACTAGTTTGGGAAATTGCTTGTTTGTTTGTTATGCTAATAGAAAAATAATAATTGTCTATGTATAGAAAATACATTTATGGCCAGGCACGGTAGCTCATGCCTGTAATCCCAGCACTTTGGGAGGCCGAGGTGGGCGGATCACCTGAGGTCAGGAGTTCAAGACCAGCCTGGCCAACATGGTGAAACCTTGTCTTTACAAAAATACAAAAATTAGCTGGGCATGGTGGCAGGTGCCTGTGATTCCAGCTACTCAGGAGGCTGAGGCTGGAGAATCGTTTGAACCAGGGAGGCGGAGCTTGCAGTGAGCTGAGATCATGCCATTGCACTCCAGCCTGAGCGACAGCGACTCCATCTCAAAAAAAAATTTTTTTTAAAAAGAAAGTACATTTATTTGAGAAACATTTGTGCTGGGAAAACAAAGAAGATGGGATCCTTGGCCCCAAGTCAAGTGTAGAAGTGAAGGCAGCCACTGACAGTCTTCCTACCTAATTTACCCAAAGGTCCAGCTTCTTGCTCCCCATCTTAGAAAATCGTCACATCCCTTTGTTTCCACCAACATACCTGTGGAGATAGCAAATAGAAGCAACATTGCTAGAGGGCAGAGTGAGAGAAGAGCAAAAATGAACTTGCCCCATCTTGCCAACTAGGGAAATTAAGACCTGGATAATTAAGGGTTAACTGTGGTTGAACAGATTTTTAGACTCCTCATCCTCAAACCATGTTCTGTGCAGCAGAACCTTCCTCGTGAAGACTCCCCTCCTCCACTGACTGCACTCTTCTCAAAGCACGTGGGCACACTCACTCACTCATAGTCATCTGTGCACACTCAGACACACCCACACTCACATTCATATACACAGTCTTTCACACACATGCATATGCTCACACTCATGCATATTCACACACCTACACTCATACACACACACATACATTCACACTCAGGCACTCACACACCTACACTCATGTACACACATACATATGCTCACACCCAGGCACTCACACACTTACACTCACACACACGCATATGCTCACACCCAGGCACTCACACACACTCATACACACACACATATGGTCACATCAGGCACTCACACTTACACTCATACACACACACATATGTTCACACTCAGGCACACACTTACACTCACACACACATATGTTCACACTCAGGCACACACTTACACACACATATGTTCACACTCAGGGACACACTATACATATGCTCACACAGGCACTTACACTCATACACACACATGCTCACACTAAGGCACTCACACACACTCATACACACATGCATATGCTCACAACCAGGCACTCACACACACTCATATACACGCATATTCATATGCTCACACTCAGGCACTCACACACTCACATCCATATGCACACAGGCACTCACATTCATATGAGCACACACACACACACTGGCATTCATACGCACACACATTCATATGCACACAGGCACACATTCACATTCATATGCACACAAACAGGCACTCACACACACACATATTCAAGCCCCCCACACACATTCATATACACATGTTCACACTCTCACATATTTGCATACACTCGCACTTGGAGGCACAGCACTACCACCCGAGCACAGCCCAGCCTCCCAGATACTCACCTCACCAGTATGGGACAGATGGTAAAAGTTGATCGTCCCATCCTGGGGTTGAGAACTGGCCCACTTACTCTGTGTTTACAGAGGTGAAGAGCCGGGCCAAGGAACCAAGCTCAGGTGTGGCATAGAAAACACAGCCTGTTGAACAAGATTCTGCAGACCACCTGCCTCCGTCTACAGGCAGAGAATAGGAGGGCCTGACACGTGTTTATTTCTCCTTTTCACATTAACTGGGAAGTGACAGCAGCTCATGGCCACTGCACCCGGCTGCCGTGTGGTTCATCAGACATTTCAGCTGTCTTGAAAATTGATATTGATTACTTCAGACCGTGCCGTCCATGGAGCGATTCATCCTGGCAGTTAGAGTGGGCAGAGTGATTAGACTCCCCCCTCCACAGCTGCATTCCACTCTTCTGCCTGGTCCTACGCTTGGTTTTAGAGATCTAATTAACACGCGTCGTCCAGTGATCTTGGAGAACATTATGCTAAGTGAAAGAAGCCAGACACAGAAGGACAAATATGCCTGATGCTGCTTGCATGATGAATCTAAACGAGTCAGGCTTACAGGAGCGGAGAGTGGAACAGTGATTGCCAGGGGTGGGATGAGAGAGGGAGCATGGGGGAGGGGGAGGGGGCGGGATCAGTCAGAGGACTGCAAAGTTTCAATTATACAAGATGAGTAAGTCCTAGCGATCTATTGTATAGCATGGGCATATCATTAGCAACACTGTATTATATACTTAAAATTTGCCGAAAGCATAGATCTTGTGTTTGTATCACAAAATAATTAATAACAATAATTCAGAGGGTGGAAGGAGACTTTTGGAGGTGATGGATATGCTTACAGCATAAATTATGGTGATGGTTTCACAGGTGAGTACTTATCTCCAAACTCATCAAGTTGTAGACATAAAGTATGTACAGCTTTTTGTATGTCAGTTAGACACCGATACTGATTTACTCTCCTTTTCAAGCCTTTTTAAAGGATCGCTTTAATCTGAGTTGTCCTTGAATATAAACAAGAAGACCAAGTTATCTTTCACAATTATTATTTTTGGCCACTTATAAATGAGATTAAAAAAAAAAACATTTAAATAGCATGTATGCTTTACATATAGGAATTGTGTTCTGGGTATTTGCAATTTAATCCTAAATCTTAAAATGTTATTTGTTCCTGCTTTACTCCAAACTACAAGATGTGTATTTGCTGTTGGTGACCTCTGAACCCACATCACAGGAGTTTGGTTTCTAAACGTGGACCCTTAATCTGTCCTCCTGGGCGGCCAGGCTCCCCACTCCTCCCAAGCTCCAGATGCTGTTTGTTACAAAACGGCGAGCATAAAAGGCCTTAATGGGTATCATCTCACAAATCTCACAAAATTGCCACTCCCTGTCAGGAGCAGGGGACCTCCCTGCAGGGCAATGAGCAGGAAATTAAACATGTACACACACATATATACACATACACACACACACACATACACACACATACACACGTACACACACATACATACACATATACATACACACATACACACAATTGGTGCAGTGACTGGCTCAGCTCTTGAAAGGGAGAAAAACCCAAAGAATGTTCTAGAAATTCTTAGGTGTCAGTTTGTCTTATTTTAATAATAGTCACTATGGTAACAAATCACCCACCTATTTCTTTTCCTACCTCCAAGTGAACAATAGGGTTTCCACTTTTCCTGGTATCCTGTTTCCTCTGCGCAGGAATTTCTTGTAGAGAATGTCTGTACAGTGCTTCTAATTGAACCTATGGTTTTCCCCACATGCCTGTTTCTGTTGTTTTAAACCTCCTCTGCCTCGTGGATTTTCACTCTGAAGGCTGAGGGGTCCTGAACCCCATCCTCTGGAATCCTGAGCGTTTTGTCTGGGGCTCCTTGTCTTGCTCAGGGGTGGAGAATCCAGCTGTGGGTGCAGAGCAGGGCCAGTGTGCCCCAGACGGCTACAAGGTGCCCTGCCCGAGACTCAGCGGAGTTTCCTTTCCTTCCTCGCCCCACTTGAGTTAGACAAATGGGAGTGTCCCAGAGGGTCATTTTCCATACTAAGCTGCGGATTCAGGAAAGAACAAAACGCTAACGTGTGTGTGCTTTCTTCCTGTCCTGAACCCACACCCCAAATTCATTGTAGATTTTGTTGAAGCCCAGAAGTTTCTGTACATAGAGATTGCTGTCAGCCCAGTGCACGGGAGTCCCTCAGAGGGGCTCTCTGTGTCCCATGGACGCCCGGGACCCCTCACCTGCACCCCCACCTGCTCTCATCTCCAAGGACACGCTTTTGTTGGAATATTAAAAGGAAGTGTACTATGTCTAACTTTGTTTATTGCCTGCTATTTTTATGACCCGTAGAGCACTCTTAGGTTTTTATTGTGTGAGATGGAAAATTACAGAAACATGCTAAGAAAACACACACACACACACACACACAAAACCCCAAACAGTTCTATATAGCTGCAGTGTTCTCAAACAGAGCAGTAAAGAGGGCACACACCAGCAACTAATATAAAATGTATTAAGAATGAGAATAAAATGGCCATAGAGAATAATTTTTCTTATTTGAAAATCTATTTTTAAAAATAGAAAGAAGCTTGACCTAATATTACAGTGCCCCAAGTGTGCCTCAGGTACCTTGGGAAGACTTTTTAGGATTTTACCACTAATATTACTTTATGCTCTTACAGAGCCGTGATTTTCCAAACAGGCACAGCAACATGATACCAAAGCAATTGTTTGGAAATTAGGGGATAAAATTAATGCACCTGGGCCAGGCACAGTGGCTCACGCCTGTAATCCCAGTACTTTGGGAGGCCAAGGTGGGTGGATCACAAGGTCAGGAGATCGAGACCAACCTGACTAACACGGTGAAACTCCGTCTGTACTAAAAATACAAAAAATGAGCCGTGCGTGGTGGCGGGCGCCTGTAGTCCCAGCTACTTGGGAGGCTGAGGCAGGAGAATGGCGTGAACCCGGGAGGCGGAGCTTGCAATGAGCCGAGATTGCGCCACTGCACTCCAGCCTGGGGGACAGAGCGAGACTCCGTCTCAAAAAAAAAAAAAAAAAAAAGATGCACCTGACAACTTGGCATATAAATTGCAAACCTGGTTTCCATTCTCTACCTTTTCCTGATCCAGGCCCTCTGCAATGTGCCTTTGCTGCTCCTCTCATTAAGAGGTGGAGCCTGTTTTTATTACCCTTTGAATCTAGGCTCTCCTGTGACTCTCTTTAGCCACAGAATATGGCAGAAGTGATAACATATTATCCCTGGGCTTAGGTCTCCAGGGGTCTTACACACTTGCATTCCTTTTTGGCATACTTCAGGATAAGAGAGCACAGAGAAAAACCAAGACCCCCCTGCTGACCCACAGCTGACAACATACACATGAGGGAACCCAACTCCAACCAAAAGAGCCTCCTAGCAGAGCCCAGCCTAAACTGCTGACCCATAGAATCACGAGCTCAATAAAAGGCTATCATTTTAAGCTTTGATGTTTTGGGCTTATAGATAACTGACACACACCTTTTCTTTCTCATTTCACCAACTCCTCATCACCCAGCAAAAGGTTATTGTTGTGCAAAAGGTTCTGTCAAAGAATCAGGAGATGGTCAGGGCATAATGGCTCACACTTGTTATCCCAGCACTTTGGGAAGCTGAGGTGGGCGGATCACCTGAGGTCAGTAATTCGAGACCAGCCTGGCCAACATGGTGAAACCTTGTCTCTACTAAAAATACAAAAATTAGCCAAGCATAGTGGCACATGCTTATAATCCCAGCTACTCAGGAGGCTGAAGCAGAAGAATTGCTTGGGAGGCGGAAGTTGCAGTGAGCCAAGATTGAGCTACCACACTCCAGCCTGGGTGACAAGAGCAAAATTCCATCTCAAAATAAATAAATCAATAAATAAATCAGGAGATCTAGTCCTAGTCCTGGTTCTGAAACATTTAGCTGTGACCTTGAGCAGTCCTGTTCCTTTTCTGAGCATCAGCTGCCATGTCTGCATGTCTACACACAAAGTATTTGTTATTTCTAACTAGAATATCCGTGTGGAAGAAACTGACAGAGCAGCTTGAATTCTTCCCCACTTTGGTGTGAATGCCTTTAAGAATCATCTCAGACAAATCTATTCACATGAGAAATACACCATTTGACTCAGCAATCCTACTTCCTTGCCCTTGTGCTATGAAATTACACACATGGATATGCAAACATGATGTTCTAGAGTATCTAGGGCGGCAATATTAGTGTGGCAAACATCAGGAAATAACCTGAATGCCCACTGAGGAACATGGTTGCACAAATCGTGGTGTATTTATACTATAAAATATTGTACAGCTATTTAAAAATTCTCTGGAAGAGTTTTTATAATGTATTTTTTAAACGAGAGAAACAGGTTGCAGGGTATAATACATTTTTGTAAAGGAAACAAAATAACACAATCCTTTATATGTGTCCCTGGTTTCAGTGTGATTGGCCATGGAGAATGATTTGGAAGGAAGCCGACCAGGCTGCAGTCTGGGCTGGAGACAGAGGTAAGAGGTTTCCAATGGCAAATGTGTTGAAACGACCTTGGAGTTTAGGTGTAGGGGGTTAGTTAATTTCATGATGGCACATCCATACAGTGAAATAATATTCAGCTGTTAAAAACAGTGATAATGATAACTGGGCACAGTGGCTCACACCTGTAATCCCAACACTTTCGGAGACCAATGCAGGTGAATCGTTTGAGCCCAGGAGTTTGAGACCAGCCTGGCAACGTGGCAAAACTCCGTCTCTACTAAAAATACAAAAATTAGCTGTGCATGGTAGTGTGTTGTGCCTGTAATCCCAGCTACTCAGAAGGCTGAGGCATGAGAATTGCTTGAACCCGGAGGCAAAGGTTGCAATGAACCGAGACTGTGCCACTGCTCTCCTGCCTGGGTAACAGAGTGAGACTCAGTCTCCAAAACAAAAATAAATAAATAATAATGATACATAAAAATAATTACATATGGGACAGGCGCGGTGGCTCACGCCTATAATCCCAGCACTTTGGGAGGCCGAGGCGGGCAGATCAAGAGGTCAGGAGATTGAGACCATCCTGGCTAACACGGTTAAACCCTGTCTCTACTAAAAAATACAAAAAATTAGCCGTGCGTGGTGGCAGGCGCCTGTAGTCCCAGTTACTTGGGAGGCTGAGGCAGGAGAATGGCATGAACCCAGGAGGCGGAGCTTGCAGTGAGCCGAGATTGTGCTACTGCACTCCAGCCTGGGTGACAAAGCAAGATTTCGTCTCAAAAAAAAAAATTACATATAATATATTTAAAATCATGATATTAATGAACATGAAATAACATTAAAGGAGGTAAAAATGTGTGAGCCTGTGCATTTGGAAAATGTTCAGGATGGACACTCATCAAATATTCATGGTAATTATTAGTAATTGTGAGCTTATGAGTGGCTTTACTGTTATTTTTACATACTTACATTCTGTAATTTTGCTAAATTAATGTAGAAAAAAGGAAAGAGGTGGAGAGAGGCAGGAATGTTTAGTAACTCAAAGTGGTTTATTAATGCGGGGCAGAAAGGACCAAAAAGGACCGAGTCCGTCATAAACTCAACATCTCTGAATAATAAAGAGGTGAAAGTATTTCAAAATGTTAACGATTACACGTGGAAGGTGGCTTTAGATACTTAGCCTAGTGAAATGGGTGACTGGCCATGTATAAGGTCTTTGTCTCACACAAAGTGATGAGGATGAATGAGATAATTAATATTTATAAAGTCCTTTAATATCCTGCAGAAAAGGCTGTTGCATCAGATAATAGTGTATGCCACGGCTCAGTCTTCTGTCTCTCCTCGGACGGGACCCAAGCAGCCTCTTTCTGATGGTGTCTTGAAAGATCACCCGTGTATCTCCTGAGGACTAAGTGTGGTCTTTGTGTCTGTAAACAAGAACATATTGATTGGTGACATGATTTGGCTGTGTCCACACCCATATTTCATCTTGAATTTCCACGTGTTGTGGGAGGTAATTGAATAACGGAGGCAGGTATCTCCCATGCTGTTCTCGTGAGAGCGAGTAAGTCTCATGAGATCTGATGGTCATTATAAGGGGGCGTTTCCCTGCACAAGCTCTCTTTGCCTGCTGCCATCCTCGTAAGATGTGACTTGCTCCTCCCTGCCTTTGGCCACAATTGTGAGGCTTCCCAGCCACATGGAACTGTGAGTCCAATTGAACCTCTTTCTTTTGTAAATTGCCCAGTCTCGAGTATGTCTTTATCAGCAGCATGAAAATAAACGAATACAATTGGAGAAAGACATTACATCTTTTTTTTACCTTAAATTTTTTTTTTTTTTTTTTTTTTTGAGACGGAGTCTCGCTTTGTTGCCCAGGCTGGAGTGCAGTGGCCGGATCTCAGCTCACTGCAAGCTCCGCCTCCCGGGTTTACGCCATTCTCCTGCCTCAGCCTCCCGAGTAGCTGGGACTACAGGCGCCCACCACCTCGCCCGGCTAGTTTTTTTTTGTATTTTTAGTAGAGACGGGGTTTCACCATATTAGCCAGGATGGTCTCGATCTCCTGACCTCGTGATCCACCCATCTCGGCCTCCCAAAGTGCTGGGATTACAGGCTTGAGCCACCGCGCCCGGCCTACCTTAAATTTTATAAATCAAAACAATAACTACTTTTTACCTTCTGAAACTACATTTGTACTTGGATAGATGTTTTTTATTGAAATATCAGCCTTGAATAAACTGTGTCTCAACCTGGCTTTACAAACCTTGACACAATAGGAATTTATAATTAAGTGGAAATAGTTAGCATAGATTAAAATGGAAATTAACTTAGACCAGGTGGGTGTGATTAGAATCAAAAGGAAACAGGGATATTTCCACTATGCAGCTTCCCTTTGCCTACTTCTAGATGCCAACATCCACGCAGCTCTTCCCAGAGCCTGGGATTTATACAAAAATTCTAATCTACACCTAGACATGGAATTTGCTGGTATTCTAGCTAAAGAACCAGCTACACTGAAAGGAAAACATTGTAATGAAAAGACCATGTCTGAGAACAGCTTTACCCTCTGGTGAAATGCACCCTTACCTTTGTGGGTGAGCACCTTCTTATTCTTCAGTCTTTGGTGACTAAAGATTCTACAAGGCTTATAAGGTCTGTAGGGGCCAGTGAGTGAATAACAGGCATCTATAGACCAACTTAGCGTGTTAGTATAATCTTTTTTCACTCTGGGAAAAGGAAAAGGAAAAAATTATTTTTTCCACTTAGACTAATCACAAGTCTTAGCACATTTGAAAACATTCCAACGACAAAAATGGTCGTTTCAGAACAAGAAGCCGGCCGGGCGGGGAGGCTCTTGCCTGTAATCCCAGCACTTTGGGAGGCCGAGGTGGGTGGATCACGAGGTCAGGAGATCGAGACCATCCTGGCTAACGTGATGAAACCCAGTCTCTACTAAAAATACAAAAAATTAGCTGGGCGTGGTGGTGGGCACCTGTAGTCCCAGCTACTCGGGAGGCTGAGGCAGGAGAATGGTGTGAAACTGGGGGCAGAACTTGCAGTGAGCCGAGATTGCACCACCGCACTCCAGCCTGGGTGACAGAGCGAGACTCCGTCTCAAAAAAAGAAAAACAAAACAAAACAAAACAAAACATGAAGCCATTGGGTCCCAAGTCTGGCAGCTTCTCTCCTTATTCCAATGATTGAACAGCAACTGCTCTGCAAGCTTCTCTGTGCCGCTCCCCACCTCCATTGTCTTACAGATTCCCTTTTCCAAAATCATCAGTGTGTGATTTCCTTGGAATAAAAAGCAGATATATAAGGTTACTCACTTTTTCCTAATGTTGAAACTTGCCTCTCAGTCACGTCAACCTGGCTTCATCCACTGTCAGAACCGTCTCTCCCGTTTTACTATTTTATGTGTATAGTTTATGCTGTGAGAAAGGGCACAACTATTTGTACCATCAGAAAGAACTCTTGTCATGCGAAGAAAGCCCCCAAAATACTCTATAAAACTGTACTTCTTACAGTCCATTGTTGTTGTTGTGGGAGGGATGCTTTGTGACCAGGCTTAGAAATGTTTTCCCCAAAGATTACATTCCAAAAACAATAAAAGCAATCTCAGAATCGAGGAGTGTTGCCTTCATTTCACATCAAGCACTCACGGTTTTCCAACTGTGGATGTTCCACATTTCTGCACATAAAATCTAGGTCCATGAAAGATCTGGTTCTGGACTTCATTAGGGGAGGACATGTGTTATTAGATGGGGTCCCCTCCCTGGCAAGAGGCAAGTCTGAGAACCAGCAAGTCTCAAAGCAGTTCCTCACGACTGCTGCTGTTACGTGTTACAGTCTGTGTACAAGTGGTTGAAATTTTAAAAAAATCACTCAGGAAATAAGCTTTGTGTTCTATCGTGTCTTGATACCATCAGTGTAGGAAAAAGTACACTTTTGAGCTGGGCACAGTGACATGCATCTATGTCCCAGCTAGTCTGGTGGCTGAGGCAGGAGGATTGCTTGAGTCCAGGAGTTCAAGTCCAGCCTGGGCAACATAGTGAGACCTCGTCTCAAAAAAGAAAAAAAAAGTATGTGTTTGAAGAAGTCAAACTGTTAGCGTGAGTGAGAAAATTACTCTTGGCGTTCTTCACGGAGAAGTCTGTGCCCAGGGCTGTGACAGCTGATTGAACGTAGCTGCTTATGAGGCTGTGGTTGACCTAAGGAATGAGTAGATACGCTAAGCCCAGATCAGGTTAGAAGTAAACGACACAAGGTCATCTTCTGAGGGCAAACTGCTGAAAATAACTTGTCAATCAAATGTTTAAAATTGAAGCACTGATTCCAGTCATTCGGGGTCAGCAGTAGGGCTGGCAAGACGTACTACTTCCCAATGTTTTGTTCTTTGTGCCACAGCATCAGTAGGTCTTCATTCAGGAAACGTCTCTTGTGTGTTACATGCACAGAGTGAAGAAAGAATGACAAAGGCTCTGAGCTCCTGGACTCAGGAAACTAGTGGAACAGACCAACTTCAACCGTGCAAATCATCCCACAAATCCGTCTCGCTGGAACGTGTGCTGGGCACCATGAAGGAAAAGCCAGGGATGCTGTGGAAGAGGAGGACAAGGGCATCCACATCCCACTGGGTGAGGGGAGCCAGGGAAGCCACCCTGAGTCAGAAGCACCCCAGACATCACACCCTACCTGCCCATCCTTTCTTACTAGAGGTAACATCTGGTTCACTTGACGGCTGTCATCAAAGAAGTAAAGCTTCCCCTGGAGTTACACCTGCAGATCAGAGCACTGCCCAGGTGTAACTGGAGTGCAGGCAGCCAATCATTAAAGACAGAAATGAGAGACAAGATATTCCATTTACATCGTTCATGTATTCCAACACCTCGTACAACGGGCTGATCATAGACAGCGCTGTTGACATTAGGGACCAACAGTGTCACGGGCTGTGTTTTACTTGCTCTGAATAGAAATTCGCTCATGGCAGAAAAATCGACTAAGGCCAACTTACATCAGCGGAGTGTCCTTGCCATGCCTGAGCTGTGCTCACCTGAAGGTGTCCACGACAAACTGAAGGAGCTCTTTTTGGCATCTAAGGAAATGGAATTCAGAGCACCCTCCTTCCATCCTTTTGTTATATTTTCTATTTTTTCCAACCTCTGTTTCCACCAAGCTTCGACTTATCCAGTGTGGATATTCCAGGTAGCGGCAGCAGGTGGTGCTTCGTGTGAGTGAGCAGCTTTAGCCAACGTTTGTGTCTGATGCATCCGAAGCTGCAGTTAAGTCGTTGTTTCCATCTGCATTCAGAAAGCATCCCATCAGGGTGGTGGCTGGGTAATTCCAGCGTCTACCATGAGAACTCCTGCTTAGCAGCTAGCTTTTGGAAGAGATTTGAGAGTAATTTTAACACACCCTTTCAAAAGATTCCACTTTAAAGGTAGATTTTTGTCACGCTAAACATGAACCAGCACTTTTGCATAATGATAGGATAAAAGTATGACCTCTGCAAGAAATACAAAACATTGACTTCCAGATGTAGCTGTTTCTAACAAAACAAGCTCTCTTTGTTGTACGTCTTAGCTCCGCTGCCTTTTTGCACTTCTTCACAGGTGCCCATGTTCAATCCAGCTTTCCTGAATTAGGTATTAGCACGTTGCTAGATGCCCTCAGGTGACAACATTCAGATCAGTGAAATAACATAGTGATTCCTAGAGAGAACACATTTCCTTTTCGTGTGTGCTACTGCGAAGTGTGTTCTGGTCGGGATACATTTGGAATGCAATTCCTCTCATGAGCACCAATCATAGCAGTGTCCCTTTCCTCAACTAGGTCTTTGTGCAATGTGAGCAAAAGTGCAAATGACACATGCACCTTATAAAGTCTTTCGAAGACGAGCTCTTGGGGGTGGCTTCACGTGGGGAGTAGGCTATCTGGAGAGGGTGGGCACGAAGGCATTATTCAGCCTGTCCATGGCGAGGGCTAATCTCCATACTGGGAAAACCATGAGGAGAGAGGGTTGGGTGGTGAGGAGCTCTGGAGTGCTTGTTTTGTGTGCACGCACACACACGCATGGACAAGGCGCCCAGGTAAGGGAACTCTGCCCCTGCTCGTCAGTACCAGCCTGGGGCCCCAGCCATCTCTGCTCACAGGGGCAAGAGGTGGAACGGAGAGAAAGGAAGCAGACAGACAGGGACGGGAGCCTCAAGCAACCTTGACACCTTTGATTCCCAAATACGCCAGCCTGTCTCATTCACCCTCCAACCCACAGGCTTCACTCTCAGCCTCTTTTGGCAATTTTATTCCTCCCAGACATTGACCCCCTCCCTGAATATGGCTTCCCCTGGGCTTTGAGAGGACCATGCTGAATCTTTATGAAATGTCGGATTTTCCGTGCCATCCCTGCTGCAGGTGGACGGGTGCGGGGAGGTGGGGAGGAGTGGGGGCTCAGCAGCACCCCCGGCTTCTTCTGCTCCTCCTGCTGGCCATGCCATGAGTGCAGCGGACACACTGGAAGGATGGCAGTTTGGCTTTGGGGTGAGGGGGAAGGCAGACAGACATTTCTATTCCCTGCTGTCTGTGAATGCACCAAACACACACTGCATGGTTTTGGTGTCAGACCTCTAGAGGCTGTGCCACACACCTCTTCCCTGAGAAACGTGCTGGACAGCCGGGGTCCTCACTTCCAGTCCAGTCCTTCTTCACGCCCATCAGCTCCTTCCTGCTTTGTTCAGCCATGGCTGCCCCAATTCAGTGCAGTGACAGGCGGTATTTTGCTCCTGGGAACTGGCCAGTTTCCTTCTTAGGTAGCTGGCCTCTGGCACCTTCTAACCACTGAAAAGTCAGGAACGAAAGAGTTTCTGGACCTTGGTCATTTAGATAATGGTACGCTGTGCCCTTGGACAGGTCAGGGCACTGCTCATGATAAATCCCAGCATGTTCACCCTGTCACCTGCTGGGCTGCTTTTTTTTTGAGACAGTGTCTTGCTCTGTTGCCCAGGCTAGAGTGCAGTAGCACGATCTTGGCTCACTGCAGCCTCAACCTCCCGGGCTCAGGTGATCCTCCCACCTTAGCCTCCCAAGCAGCTGAGACTACAGGCACGCATCACCACACCCAGCTAATTTTTGTGTTTTTTATAGAGACGGTGTTTTACTATGTGGCCCAGGCTGGTCTCACACTCCTGGGCTCAGATCATCCACCTGCTTCTGCCTCCCAAAGTGCTGGGATTACAGGCGTGAGCCACCACGCCTGGCCTGTCGGGCTGTTTGTGTAATGCCATCCGTGCCCCCTCCTGTGTGTCATGCGGGAACACCAATATTTTCTGATCGTATCTCTGAGCAGACATGGTATCAATGGCCAATAAAATAGGGCCTCCTGGAGACAGCCCGGAGAGCTGTGCAAAGACAGCCAGCCACACACTGCGGTAGATGGAAGCTAATTAAAAATGACTTATTAAACACTGCAGACACCACAGCCCAAAGCTGCGGATGAACAAACACTCATGTTTCAACACTGGCTTTTCACAGGAAAGGCAACCATGCTGTCCTTCTGGTAAGTCATTATTTACCTTCCTGAAACTCACCAAAGGGTCTTCAGTCCTCCCCAGGCCCCACCCCCTGCCCCTTCTGTGTGCCTGTTACAAACCCTGATATTGAAGTCATTCTGCTTCCTTTAAACTGAGGTGTTTAGAAAGGCAACAGATTGTACAATTTCATGTCAAGGGCTTATTCTCAGAAAAATGACTCATCTGTATTTAAAGGGTCTATTCAAGTGAGAAATGAATCATTCTCACCTGATGGCCCTCACTGGGTGGGAGAGGGGGTGGAGGTTCGCAGAGAACCAAGCCTCTAAGCGCTCTTTGCTGACTCTCAGGCTTTGGGGCCTGAAGGAAAAGCTGTTTTTTAATGCAATTGACCTAAACCAAGTTTTTAAAGTATCTTTAAGTATCCCCCACACCTTTTTTTTCCCCTGGACAATGAAACCATAGTTGCAACACCCAGAGCTTGGGCTTAGAAGCAACTTTGACAGGATCTGTAGCTGTGACATTTGCATCCCTGTAACACAATAACTTATCATGACAAAGATCTGTTGACGTCAATTCCTTTATTACTCTTATTTGTAGGCCAAGGGAGGGACCCAGGGCCCTGATATTGTTGCCTTGGTGCTGTAAGGATTGGATCTGGGTCACTCTGACCTACAAATTGATACATGGCCCTGGAATAACCCACGCATTTTGAAGAGGAAGAAACAAAACAATCCGTTACTAAAGGCTTGGCTGACTCCAGATCGTGCAATTTCACGGGCTTCCGGGAGATGGCAGCCACTTTTTTGGAAAACAGTCTCTGAAGGTGCACAGAGCAACAGCGGGCTCACCCCTGGGGCCAGCCGTGGAAAAGTGGGGCCAGGTGCAGTAGCTCACTCCTGGAATCCCAGCACGTTGGGAGGCTGGGGCAGGAGGATCGTCTGAGGCCAGGCGTTTGAGACCAGCCTTGGTAATAGAGCAAGACCCTGTCTCTACAAAAAGTACAATTAACCGGCTGCGGCGTAGGCGTGCACCTGTGGTCCCAGCTACTCGAAGGCTGCAGTGGGAGGATCACTGGAGGCTGCAGTGAGCTGTGGTTGTTCCGCTGCACTCCAGCCTGGGTGCAGAGCAACACCCTATCTCAAAAAAATAAAATAAAATAAAAATAAAAATAAATGAAAGTAAAGAAGAAAGAGAGAAAAAGAAAAAAGAAAAGTAGGAAGAAGGCAACACTTTGATTAATCTTCGTCTTTTTTTTTTGACAACAAAGCATTGGCTGGGTGACCGGCCGAGGGGCGGGACATGCAGGATGATAGTCGCCTGCTGAAGCGGCACTTCTGACAGAATGGGACACAGCACAGTCTGCCCAAAGAACCATGGGTCTTTAAAATGGTCATAAATATGTGTAGGGATCATCGCCTTATTTTTAGGGATTGTATCCATCTTCGGGGACCAACGGAACTCTGGAAATCATAGCCAATGCTAGGTTGACATTCAAAAGCAAAACAAAACCGAGCAACCCCAAGGACCAGACTCCAAAACTAAAAGCAAAAGGACAACAGCCAGATGCCTGAGAGGCCTGTGCAGCACTGGTGGCCACACCTGCGGGGGCAGAGCCAAGGAAGGGTCACACATGGCCCAGCACCTTGAGCCTAGGTGCCGGTGGGCAGTGTGGATGAGGACCGTGTCCCTGGCGTGGTCCCCATTCACAGGCAGAGAAACCAAGCCTTATGCCGTCTGTCTGCTGTGGGGGTGAGTGGGAGCTGGGTAGGGACCCCCCTGGCTCTTGGACACCAGCCCTCTGACAGGTGCTCCAAGCGCCTCCACCAGTCTGCACAGGGACTCCCAGAGAGAAAGGGCATGGCTGTGCCTGCTTCTCTTTGAAGGCGATGCAGATGCCCTCTTCTTTGCTGTCAAGAAAGTTCCATTTTGCTGTTTGCTGTCTCAGCGCAGACCTTTTGGAAAATTAGCAAAGCCATACGGAGATTGAAATCTCATTTTCTCCAGTTTTATTTCAAATACAGAAAATGACGCCATGATGAACTTCAAAGCCACAGTTGGGCTTGTAGGGCTCTCACACTCACATAGCGGGTCTGACCCTGGAAAACCAAGGGTGTGCCACCATGTGCAATTCTCCCACAGAGGCCTGGGGTCTCTCCCTTCCTGGGAACGCTGATGCCTGGAAGGTCAAGGGCAGGGCAGTCAGGCGATCTCAGCATGGTGCTTTGTGGGTACAGATCTGGAGAGGGGACATGGGGACTTGAGTGATGGGGGTGGGGTCTGTAAATGCAGGGCCAAGGGATGTGCCCATTTATTCCAAACCGATGGGACGTCCTGGCAGGAAACCACAAACTCATAGAAAAAGAAAAGCTGGCCAGGCGCGGTGGGTCACACCTGTAATCCCCGCACTTTGGGAGGCCGAGGCAGGTGGATCATGAGGTCAGGAGATCAAGACCATCCTGGCTACCACAGTGAAACCATCTCTACTAAAAATAAAAATAAAGAAAAGAAAAATTAGCCGGGCGTGGCGGCAGGCGCCTGTAGTCTCAGCTACTCGGGAGGCTGAGGCAGGAGAATCACTTCAACCTGGGAGGCAGAGGTTGCAGTGAACCAAGATCGTGCCACTGCACTCCAGCCTGGGCAACAGAGCAATACTCAATCTCAAAAAAAAAAAAAGAAAAGAAAAGAAAAAAAGAGAAAGAAAAAGAAAAGCTTACCAGTTTGGCACACTTTCATGATATACTCACGTGTAGATTATTTTTAAAAGGACAACACCGGGAGGAATGATGAATACAGGACTCTGGCAATCACTGCTGAGTTGATGCAGCACAAATGCCTTGTCTTGATGTAAGTGGTTCAACAAAATGCTGGGACTTGGCACCGATGGGGTCAAGGCTTTCTATGAATTAATAAGCAGATGTGTGGCCTCCCCTCCCTCCCGACCTCTGTAAGGTGAGTTGCTGGGCTATGAATGACCACACAGCTAAGTGCAGAGAGAAGGGGAGCTTGGAGCATCCACACATTCAGGGCCCCTCTTGAACCACTAGAAACATTTGAAGCTTCATTTAAAGCACTCCTTATGTATCTCCCAGGTGTTAGGAAGAGTGATGTCCAACCTTGGCAGCTGCTGTGTTCCTCGGAGTAAAACAGAGATTCTCTGCATCATCCTTAAAAAGTCTCGTAGAGATCGCTGCACTGAGTCAATCACCTGCCAAGTGTACCAGAAATGCCCCGTGCCTGGAACTGGCTGCTGTGGAGCGCACAGAAGCGCAGCATGGGGGCCCTGCCAGGCGGAGCCGTGGGGCCGCCCAGCTCATCCCCACCCTCCAAGAGCCCACGTGCCTCTGAGCATCAGCCACAGTCTGAGGGGGGCACAGAATCAACCCGTGGCCTCTTCAGTTTCCTCAGCGGTTCTTTCTCATCCCTGCTTCTTAGAGAGGGCCAGGGTGGCAATTGAGATAAATGGCAAAACAGGTCAAAATGGGGAGAAAGGGCTCCCAGCACTGAGATCAACACTCATTGGGAGGCTCCCTGCTCTCCAGGTCCTGATAATTCAGATCACAAAACGCTTAGCTGGTCAGCTCTAATATTGTAGCTGCACTGATTCTCTGTGACTTTAAAATAAGAGTGAAGCTATGTGTGTATTGATAACACCAGTGAGCCACTTTCAGATTCTGATTCAAAATTGCCCGCTGTTTCTCATCAGACTGCCGGTGGCGCCTACCAGTGATGACCCTGGGCAGGGGCAGCCCTGACCTGGGCGAGAACAAGCTCCTGGGGGATCCTCGTGTGCAGCCCGGGATGGGGACCACTACCATATGGGAAAACAAAGCTCAATTACTGCACATTCGACTTTACTTACATTTTGATTTATTGTATTTATAATTATAGAGACAGTTATCTGCTCCTTGGGAAGTCGATTGAAGGAGAGAGAAGGAGAAAAATAGTTATGCACAATCTCATTACCCAGATATGCCCACTGTTGATATTTTGTCATATTTCCTCCTGCGTTTTTATTACTGGGGTTTTTTAAAGCATAATTGAAATCATACAGTATATATGATTTTGGAAACTTGAAAAAATTTAACAACATAAAAATTTCCTCATGCGTTAAACAATTTTGTAAACACAAAATGTAAACACCATTTTTAATAGCTGCATAAAACTGAAATATAGGCATGGACCACACTTTGAATTTTTTCCTCTTACATTGTGATGTTAATAATATTAATATTGACTCCTTCTTACTGAGCCCTTGCTAATTGTAGACACTGTGTTTAAGCACCATACATAAATTATCTGGTTTTAGCTCTCAAATCAACGTTATGGAGTAGATACGGTTATTTTCCCAATGTTATAGATGAGGAAACCAGGGCTCACTAGGGGCTAATTTTCCTGATTAAGGTGCCAGGGCAAAGGACCTGCACCATGATCTGTGTGAAAAGCCACTGGATTTTTCTCAGCACGTCTCCTTGGTCAAACGGAAACACCAGTCCTGTCGCGACTATCCTTGAGAACTGTGAGAATTAAAAACAAGGCCGGGTGCGGTGGCTCAGGCCTGTAATCCCAGCATTTTGGGAGACCAAGACAGGTGGATCACTTGAGTCCAAGAGTTCAAGAGCAGCCTGGGAAACATGGTGAAACCCCGTCTCTACTAAAAATAGAAAAAGAAAAATTAGCCAGGAGTGGGGGTGCCACCTATAGTCCCAGCTACTCGGGAGGCTGAGGTGGGAGGATCGCTTGAGCCTAGGAGGTTGAGGCTGTGGTGAGCCAAGATCTAGACGACAGAAGGAGACTCTGTCTCAAAAAAAATGGGCTGGGTGCAGTGGCTCAAGCCTGTAATCCCAACACTTTGGGAGGCTGAGGCAGGCGGATCACTTGAGATCAGGAGTTTGAGACTAGCATGACCAACATAGCAAAACTCCATCTCCACTATAATACAAAAGTTAGCTGGGTATGGTGGTGTGTGCCTGTAATCCCAGCTACTAGGGTGGCTGAGGCATGAGAATTGCTTGAATCCGGGAGGCAGAGGTTGCAGTGAGCTGAGATCATGCCACTGCACTCCACATTCCAGCCTGGGTAACAGAGTGAGACTCTCTCAAAAAAAAAAAAAAAAAAAAAAAAAAAAAAGGCAGCCAGGTGCTCCTTCCCTCTCCATACCCTGTGCAGTAGCCTGGCAGCTGCTCCCAGGTAGGGAGAAGGAGAGGCAGGGAACGGGAGCAGCAGCTGAGTCCAGCTCTGTGCAGGGCTGGGACACAGAGGGCTTCAGGGTCACGGCCGGCAGCAGTAGCCCTGTCCCCAGTGGTTTGCACACTTTGCTGTATAAAAAAAACCTCAACAATGGAATCAAATTCAGCCTTGAAAGGAAGGAAACTTTGCTCCATGCTACGACACAGGTGCGCCAGAGGACACTGTGTTAAGTGCAGTGAGCCGTCTCAGAGGGACACGTGCTGCTGAGCCACCCAGGTGAGGAACACGCAGCAGTCAGGGCCAAGGAGACGGAAAGTGGAAGGGGCGCCAGAGGCTGGGGGAGGAGGAACGAGGCATCCGTGTTTCGTGGGGACAGGGTTTCAGTTTGGGAAGATGGAAAAGGTCTGGAGCTGGAGGGCGGTGATGGCGGCACAGCAGTGTGAGTGTGAGTACTGCCACAGAACTGCACGCTTAAAAATGATGGAAGCGGGCGGGCGCCGTGGCTCACACCGGTAATCCCGGCACTTTGGGAGGCTGGGAGAATTGCTTGAGTCCAGGGTTCAAGACTAGCCTGGGCAAGATTGTAAGACCCCCATCTCTACAGAAAAAAAAAATAGTGGGGCATGGTGGTGCACACCTATAGTCCTAGCTACCCGGGAGGCTGATGGGAAGGGTCACTTGAGCCTGGGAGGTCAGGGGGCAGTTAGCCATGTTCACGACACTGGGTGGCAGGAGACCCTGTCTCAAAAAACAAAACAAAGAAAAAAAAAAAACGGTTAAAGGATAAAGTTTACATTATGTGTTTTACCACATTTTTTAAAAAAATAAAAGCAGCAAAGCTTCTCCCTATTGACTTGGGCTGTAGACCCTCCTTCGAAGAACTTGAAGCCGGGCCTCATTGCTAACCTATCACAGTAGGCGGAGACTTAGATGCCTGCTCGGCTAGACACAGTGGCTCACGCCTGTAATCCCAGCACTTTGGGAGGCTGCGGCGGGTGGATCATGAGGTCAGGAGATCTGAGACCATCCTGGCTAACACAGTGAACTCCTGTCTCTACTAAAAATACAAAAAAAAAAAAAAAAAAAGAGCTGGAGGTGGTGGCGGACGCCTGCAGTCCCAGCTACTCGGGAGGCTGAGACAGGAGAATGGCATGAACCCAGGAGGCAGAGCTTGCAGTGAGCTGAGATCAAGCCACTGCACTCCAACCTGAGTGACAGAATGAAACTCTGTCTCAACAAAATAAAAAAATAGATGCCTGCTCAAGGAGAGGAAATGAAGGGAAGAGGGGGCCGGAGACGAGACCCAGGATCAATAAAAAATCACTTGGGAGTAACATGACCTCTTTCAGAGGACAAGCAGGAGAAGGTAGGCACTGCCACCTCAAGCGTATTCTCAACATGTGGGCTAAGCCCCAGAATCTGCCCCCTGCACTGGGCAGGTACAAAGCCTGGGCTGCCCCTGCCTCTGTGAGCCAGACCCTTAAGGACCTTAGAAGGCCAGCAGCTCACACAACTCATGCTCTGCCCTCTGGCTTCATCTCGATACGGGATTCCAGAAATTTATGCTGATTGAAAACCACCCATCCAAAGGAACCTGCGGAATGCCAGGGAGACCCTTGGGAAAGGTGTGCAGGCTGTGACAGGGGCTTAGTTTCCTAGAGGGAGGGAAGAGTGGAGGGGAAGGCTGTGAGCTCCATGGCCCCAGAGCAGCTGGGGTAACTGTGAAGTGAAACCGACCCAGCAGTCCCATAGACAGTTTTTTGGGATATACATAGAAATTGACCCTTTTGGTCTTTAAGCTTGAAACTTAAATTTGTTTTATCTGAGTTCCTTCCTGGGAAAGGACTCCCCCAGGCCTCTGAAAAGGTATTGACAGAATTGAAACTCACCAGATCAGTGCATCCACACAGTGAGAAGCCAGGCCCCTCATTAATCATGCTTGCTTCCTTACCCCTCCCGAGTTCCTGTTTTCCCATACATTGTTACATTTCTTCCTTGCTATACAAACCCCTACCTTTAGTCCGCCAGCAAGAGGGCTTTGAGACATCTTCCTTCTCATCCACTGCAGCACCCGATTAAAGCCTTCTTCTTTGCTCATTGTCTCAGTCACTGGCTTTCTTTGCAGTGAACAGCAGGACTCTAAAACTGAACCCCTGGTGTTTCCATAACAGAGAAAGGGCTGAGCTTCAGCACTCACAGCCTCTGCAGCTGGGGCTGCAGTCAGGAACCGGCGCAGGCAGGTGCAGGGACAGCTCTCTGCACCAGGGGCAACAGGACCCAGAATTAGGAAGCAAATTCTGAAGACCTCTGAAGAGTCTATTTAAATATTAGAAAGTTCAGGTACTAAATCTTACACATTTTGCTGATAATTGAGCCCCAGGCTGTCACTTCCAACCTACTTACACCCAAAGATAATTCATGCAAGCTTGGTTACTTGAATTTTCAGCTTACAGTGTATTAGAAATACAATATTTGGGGAAGGAACTGAGGGTGCTGCCTGAGCCAAGCAGGTAGAGGGGGCTCTGAGTCCCTCCCTGACTACAGAGCTCCAGGTTTTATGCAAGGAGGAAAATAACAGACAACTCTGTGTCTTCAGCCATTTACAGAGGATAAACAATATCAAGTGCTGGGAATGGGGGCTCCAGGAAGAAATCTCAGGCCCCATGGTGGAATGAGTTTTCCTTCTTATTAGAACCATTGTGACAATAGGTTAAGGACATTTGTTGCTGTGGGGAGGATTCCAGCAGAGCTGTGCCTTTCCCTGGAAGGCGGCAGAGGGTATCTGAGCACTGAGAGGGAGTGAGCTTGCAGCCCTCGGCTGTCACTGCCTGCTGGGAGCCCATGTGGCTGCTTCTCCACTTGCAAGTGTCATGGGGCTACCAGAACAAGTTACACAAACCAGGGGGCTGAAAGCCACAGGATTTGACTCTCCCACAGTTCTGGAGGCCAGAAGTCTTACATCCACGTGTGGGAAGGCTGTGCTCCCTCTGAAGGCTGTAGGGGAGGTTCCTTCCCTGTTTCCTCCAGCTCCTGGTGGCTCCCACAACCCTCAGTGCTCCCCAGTTGGTGGATGCATCACTGCACTCTCCACTCGCATCTCCCGATGGCGTTCTCTCATCTCCAGATTTCCCTCTTCTTTTAAGGCCACCAGCCATCAGATTCAGGGCCCACTCTAATCCAGTATGACTTCCTCTTAACTTGATTATATTTGCAAAGACCCTACTCCAAATAAGGTCACAGTTTCAGGTGTGTGTTAGGTGGCCATGAACTGGGGGGGATGTTGCTGAACCCAGCCCACCCATTCTTACCCCCTTCCACTCTTTTGAGACTTATGATTCAGCCAGCCAGAGCCCAACCACTGTGGGCTGTCCGGGACGTTCCCTGTCCTGGGCTGAGGATGAGCAGGCAACACCGTGGAAACCGGCCTGAGGACGGCAGGCACTGGTGGGAACAGAGCCACAGGGCTCCCAGGAACACCCTCAGAGCTGCCTTCAGTTTGTACCTGGCACCCATGTTATTGCTGCGTTTATTGACATAGCCAAAAAAATCCCCTTCCCTGTGTTAGCTAGCCTGATTGGGGTTCCCCTTACAACCCAGAGTATCTCGAGGGATGTCTCCCCAGGCACACAGAGGAGAAGCTGCCCCCTTTTTTTTCCCAAATGAGACAAAAGGAACTTTTCTGCTTTGGGAAAAAGTAACTGAAAAGGGACTTGGTTTTGTGGCCAGTCTCTCTGCCATTGGTCCCCTCACTCCATGGCACAGGGCCAACTCTGGAGCCAACCTTTTGGACAACTGTCCAACCTTTTGGACAATTGAGGAGCTGTGTCCCCGGGCAGTGAACTGAAAGCAGTGCTGGTCATAAACCAATTCTGGCGGGGACAGGAGACATGTGACACCTCTTGGCAGGTCCCAGTCCTGGGAGTCTTGGAATAGACACCAAAATGAGAAGAATCCAAATAAGGTCTGATGTAGACAGAGGAGACAATGCTAATTTGGGCAGATCCTAAGGCAAGTCTTCAGTAGTTCTTGTGATCGTGTGTGGAAATCATATGGTAATAGATATTAGTAATTGTAACAAATCATTAGAAATCACTAGAGGTAATGTGCCTCTTGAAGACAAATGTCTATTTTTCATTTTAATGAAAAAATAGTAAATATTTTAAAAGATGAAGATTTCAACTACCTGATAAACGTATTCTTAGGACACTCTTGACCATGTCAGATAAAATATAAGGCGGTCTGTGGCACTGCTATAAATGCATACATTTGCTCAGAGCGAGGAAGGACCCATTTGTGCTGTTTATAATAAAGGAAAACACATGAACCGAGATCTTTATTCAACACTTGCTGGGTGCGGTGGCTCACGCCTCCTGTAATCCCAACACTTTGAGAGGTTGAGGCAGGCAGATCACTTGAGGTCAGGAGATCAAGAACAGCCTGGTCAACATGGTGAAACCCTGTCTCTACTTAAAAAAAAAAAAAAAAAAAAATTAGGCCGGGCGTGGCGGCTCATGCCTGTAATCCCAGCACTTTGGGAGGCCGATGCGGGCAGATCACGAGGTCAGGAGATGGAGACCATCCTGGCCAACACGGTGAAAACTCGTCTCTACTAAAAATACAAAAAATTAGCCGGGCGTGGTGGCAGGTGCCTGTAGTCCCAGTTACTCGGGAGGCTGAGGCAGGAGAATGGCGTGAACCCAGGAGGCAGAGCTTGCAGTGAGCCAAGACCGCGCCACTGTACTCCAGTCTGGGTGACAGAGCGAGACTCCATCTCAAAAAAATAAAAAAGGCCAGGCCTGGTGGCAGGCACCTGTAATGCCAGCTACTTGGAGGCTGAGGCAGGAGAATCTCTTGAACCCGAGAAGTGGAGGTTGCAGGGAGCCGAGATGGTGCCATTGCACTCCAGTCTGGGTGTCACTGCAAGACTGCGACTCAAAAACAAAACAAACAAAAACTTAAGTGCCAATTTATTTGTCTCTTTGTATAAGGAATCAAGAATTATATGAAGAATGAAATGTCACTTATTACTAATATGCAAGTTTGCATGGCTGATTAGATGAAGATTTTTCTCAGTAAATATAAATCTTTACTGCTAGGTATATATGCAAGAAAAATGAAAACACATGTTTCCACAAAAACTTGTACATGAATGTTCATAACAGGATTAATCAAAATAGCCAAAATGTAGAAACCCAACTGTCAACTGATGAGGAGATAAACATAATTGTGGTACATTTGCAAAATGGAATATTACCTAGTAATAAAAAGGAATGAGGTACTGGCATGCTACAACATGGATGAACTCTGAAATACTGTGTCACATCAGAGGAGCCAGTCACAAGCCACCACATGCTGCATGAGTCCATTCACCCAGAAGGCACAGGACAGGCAAATTTGTAGCAGCAGAAAGTGGAGTGGTAGGGATGGGGTTGGGTTAGGGACTGGAGCATGGCTGCTAATGTATACAGGATTTCTTTTAGGAGGTCAAAAATGTTCTTTTTAAGATGGTTTGTTCATTTTTGTTTTTTAAATTTACTTTTATTTTAGGTTTGTGGGTACATGTGAAGGTTGGTTACCTAGGTAAACATATGTCATAGGGGGTTGTTTTACATATTTCATCACCCAGGTGTTAAGCTCAGTACCCAACAGTTATCTTTTCTGCTCCTCTCCCTCCTCCCACCCTCCACCCTCAAGTAGACCCCAGTATCTGTTGTTTCCTTCTTTGTGTTCATAAGTTCTTATCATTTAGCTCCTACTTATAAATGAGAAAACATGGTATTTAGTTTTCTCTTCCTGTGTCAGTTTGCTAAGGATAATGCCTCCAGATCCATTCTTGTTCACGTAAAAGACATAATCTCATTAATTTATATGGCTGCATAGTATTCCATGGTGTAGATGTACCACATTTTCTTTATCCAATCTGTTATTGAAGGGCATTTAGTTGATTCCATGTCTTTGCTATTGTGAGCAGTGCTGCAATTAATATTCACATGCATATGTCTTATACGGTAAAATGATATATATTCCCCTGGGTATAGACCCAGTAATGGGATTGCCGGGTTGAATGGTAGTTCTGCTTTTAGCTATTTGAGGAATTGCCACACTGCTTTCCACAATGGTTGAACTAACTTACACTCCCACCAACAGTGTGTAAGAGTTCCCTTTTCTCCACAATCTCACCAGCAACGTTTTTTGTTTTTTGTTTTTTGTTTTTTTTGGACTTTTTAATAATAGCCATTCTGACTGATATGGTATGTCATTGTGGTTTTGATTTCTCTAATGATCAGTGACATTGAGGTTATTTTCATATGCTTATTGGCTTCATTTATGTCTTCTTTTGAGAAGTGTCTGTTCATGTCCTTTGCCCACTAAAAATGTTCTAAAATTACACAGTAGCAATGGTTGTGCAATCCTGTGAATATATTAGGAAACATTGAATTGTATACTTTTGTGGGTGAATTCAATGGTATGTGAATTATATCTCAATAATTCCTACCTTCAAAGAGCTCATAATCAGGGCATTCAAGCATTTTTTTTTTCCTCTAAGACATTTCCATGTTTTTCTTATAATAATCAAAATAATTGGGTCAGGGCTTATGACAGTTTAGGATTTTTTTTTTTTTTTGACAAATTCAGACAGCAACTTCTGCTGTTGTTGAATTGAAAAACAATCTTGTTTAATGTCTTCTTGAGATATGAAAGCTTAAATGACAGCTTGCTTAATTCTCTTTCACTTCTTTCTCCTGATTTCTAATCCCTACCCACAGTTACAAAAATTATGCTACTACACTGACAACTCTTTCTTTATTTTTTTCTTTTTGAGTCGGAATCTTGCTCTTGTTGCCCAGGCTGGAGTGCAATGGCATGATCTTGGCTCACTGCAACCTCTGCCTCCCAGGTTCAAGCAATTTTCCTGCCTCAGCCTCCGGAGTATCTGGGATTACAGGCATGTGCCACCACACCCGGCTAATTTTGTACTTTTTTTAAAAATAGAGATGGGGTTTTTCCATGTTGGTCAGGCTCGTCTTGAACTCTCGACCTCAGGTGATCCACCTGCCTCGGCCTCCCAAAGTGCTGGGATTATAGGTGTGAGCCACTGTGCCCAGCCGACAACTCTTTTTAAAAATGTCCCATGTTAGGAAAATTACGTATGGCACTGTGGGAGTATAATGTGGACACTGCTAAGTGGATGTTGATGGGTAGGTGGAGATGGGAATTGTGAAAAGTTTAGACGTCAGGTTAGAAACCCTTTGCTTTTAAATTTCATAAATGCAAAATTTGCTTTGAGTAATTTGGATACTAATTATAAAAATGAGGGCGGAAAATATCTCCATGATGTCAAAAGTCACATTACCACATCGGGACAATTGCTTCTTTGAACTATTTGTGGGGGGAAAAAATCCACATTTTGTTGCACTGGACGCAGAAATGAGCTGTCCAAGAAGACAAAGTAGGGGGCGCCCAGTTCTGGTCACAGAGCTCTAGGGCACAAGAGTCAAATGATTGTTTCAGAGCAACCCCTGCAGTCTCTATCGCCACACCCAGAGATGAGGCAGCCGGCTTCATAGGCCTGTTAGAGAAACAAGGGAGCTCATATCGGGGAGTGGCTTGGGACAGTGGGTGGGATGCAAAAGCACTTAGTATACACCAGCTATCACTTGCTGTTGTGATGAGGACCATCACCTGCTCAGGGGTAGCTCTTACCAGAGTCCGGGGACTGAGTTTCCGGGGCTGTAACTGTCTTGACCTGCATGGCAAATGAGTTGCCTCTTTTACTAGTTGGGGTTCCATGTCCCACTGGAGCCTGGGGAGCCAGTTGTACAGGGGCCAGGAGGCAGAGTGGGGAAGATATGTCCCCAGGTGGAGCGGGACAGTGATCGAGATTGGGCAAATGATGCTGGAGGTTCCATTCGAAGAACACCTGCAGGATGGGTGTAGGGGCAGCAGTGTGGGGCGGGGGCTGGCTGGCACTGGGACACTGTATCCTGGGACAGCAGGCCGGAGGTAGCACAGGCTGGGAGCTGAGTGTGACATGGCAGCTGGGACGATGGAGCAGAAGGCCTTGCTGCGTTGGCTGTTCTGCCGGCTCCTGTCTGAGGCCGTCTCTGAGTACCCTGAGCCCTCCTGCATTCAGGCGCCTTCCCAGGTTCTCGGGACACTGGGGAATCCCATGAGGCTCTGCTTTTATTAGGCAAGAAACCAACAGGGAAGTTGTGTAGATTTCCCAGGAAGGAAAGACATCCACGAAAGGAAGCAGACAAGGCAAGGGAGGGAGGAAGGGAGGGCCTTCAGACAGAGTGACTGGGGGCTCATGAGGGAGAACACTGGAGCTGAGACCTGAAGCAGGAGGAGATGAAACCAGCCCTGAGCAGTTCTCATGGGAAAGAGTTCCAGACAGTGAGACTCAGGGTCAAAGATCCTAAGACAGGACCAGGAGCAACCTCATTAGGGAAAACAGAGACCAGTGGGGGACGCACGTGCTGTGAGAGGCTCAGGTCCATAGGTACGGGGTCCCAGTGACCTTGAGAGCCTGTGGCTCCTCCTGCCTGGAGCTCCAGGAGGTACCCTGTGACAGCCTCCTGCAGGGGTCCTGCACCCAGGGCCCACTTCCCCTCCAGCCTACAGATGCAGCCAGCAGGGATTCGGACCTGGTGTGGTGACCCACAACGCTGCCCTCAGCGCTCCCCTCCTTTCTGCCTCCAGGAAGAAATGCTGTGCCTCCCAAGCCGTTTGCACCCTGGTCAGACGGGGTTGTTCGTGATGCAAAGAAAGTCACAAGTTGGTTGCTTGGGAGCTGTATTAGTCTGTTTTCACACTGCTGTAAGGAACTGCCGAAGACTGGGTAATTTATGAAGGAAAGAGGTTTAATTGACTCACAGTTCACCATGGCTGGGGAGGTCTCAGGAAATTTACGCCACGGTTGAAGGGGAAGCAAGGCACCTGCTTCACAAGGCAGCAGGAAGGAGAATGAACGCAGGAGGAACTACCAGACACTTACAAAACCGTCAGATCTCGTGAGAACTCACTATCACGAGAACTGCATGGGGCAAACCGCCCCCATGATTCAATTACCTGCACCTGGTCTCTCCCTCGACCCATGGGGATTGTGGGGATTACAATTCAAGATGAGATTTTGGGTGGAGACACAGCCAAACCATATCAGGAATGAACTGGGACTTTTCAGCCTCTCCTTAGGTTCACAAAAGCAGGGTCCGTGGTGAAGTGGGGAACTTAGCATGTCTCACACTACTCAGAAGGCAACCCGCAAGGAAAACGCAGCTGTAAATCATCACCCAATTGTATTTCAATCAGTTCCATTTTTTTCTGGTGTTCTCAGGCTCTCACCATGCCCTTTGGCCCTTGGCAATTTGCTTTGCCTGGTCTGCCTGGTTTTCTATAATAAATGAGCTGAGAACACACAATACTTCCTCTCTTGGCCCAAGGACGGTTGCCACCAGCAAGTCAAGCCGTGTGATGATACATGGGGCGGGCGGTGACCGGGGCGGGCGGTGACCGGGGCGGACTTCCTTTGGATTTGCTCTCTGCTTTAGGAAAGTCAGGTGGGTCTCTCGGGAGCCTCCTGTTAGCTTCTGACAAACGGCTGCCCGCCCATCACCTCCACACGGAGGGGACTACAGGACACCATTGTGGGGAGAGCGGGGTCCCCCCAAAAGACACATTTAAGTCTTAATCCCCTGACCCTGTGGATGTGACCGTATTTGGAAATAAGAGTCTCTGCAGACAAAATCGAGTTAAGATGAAGCTGTCCTGCAGTAGGAGGCCCTGACCCAGGGACATACAGGGAGGACAGCACGTGACTCCAGTGGCAGAGAGCACGATGACAAGTCCACAGCCAGGGAATGTGAACACTGAGGATTTCTGGGGCCACCAGACACAGAAGGATCCTCCCCGGAACCTTCAGAAGGAGCAAAGGCCTGCTGACACCTTGACTTCAGACTGGCAGCCTCCAAAACTGGAAGAGAATACATTTCTGTCATTCTCTGCCACCCAGTGTGCGGTGATTTGTTATGGCAACCCTGGGAAACGAATACAGGCAGCGTTGACAGTTGTTCCTCCAACTCATCATGGTGGGACTGTAAAATATTGATGCATCTGCACAGATTGGACAATAAAATGCAAAATGGTAAAAAAAAAAAAAAAACTTCTAGATTTGTAGAATTATGAATGCTCTTAAACTTGTTTTTGGAGTAAATGTTTATACATTGTCATAAATAATATTTGAAAAGAAAAGCAGCTGCTACTCTCAGAAAGCAGAGTCGCAGTTGGTAAAAACCCACATAGGATGGTCCAGCGGCACCAGGTTATGGTAAGGGGGAGGGAGCAGGGGTGATGCCTGTGTTACGGTTTTCTGGATAAATGTGTTGGATATCTCTTGCTAGAAGAGGGAGTCTTGCTCCATTTTCTTTCTTTCTTTCTTTCTTTCTTTTTTTTTTTTTTTTTTTTTAGACAGAGTCTCACTCTGTCGCCTAGGCTGGAGTGCAGTGGTGTGATCTCAGCTCACTGCCAGCTCCACCTCCTGGGTTCACACCATTCTCCTGCCTCAGCCTCCGGAGTAGCTGGGAGTACAGGTACCCACCACCACACCAGGCTAATTTTTGTTTGTTTGTTTGTTTGTATTTTTAGTAGAGACGGGGTTTCACAGTGTTAGCCAGGATGGTCTCGATCTCCTGATCTCGTGATCTGCCTGCCTTGGCCTCCCAAAGTGCTGGGATTACAGGCGTGAGCCACCGTGCCTGACTGTCTTGCTCCATTTTCTGCTGCTGAAACAGAATACCACAGACTGGGTAACCTATAGAAAACAATAAGTTTATTTGCTCATGGTTCTGGAGTCTGGGAAGTCTGAGATCCAGAGGCCACATCTAGTGAGGGCCTTCATGCTGTGTCAGCACGTGGCGGAAGGACTAATAAGCACGGTGAGATAAAGAGAGGCATGTGGCCCAGCCTATCCTCTTATGCTGGCGTTAGCCCATGCACAAGGACACAGCCCTGTGGTCTGATCGCCTGCTAAAGGCCTCACCTCTAATACTCTTACAATGGCAATTACATTTCAACATGAGTTTGGGCAGGGACATTTAAATCACAGCAAGGGGACAGAACTTGATTTCAAGTTAAACAGATTCTGATGTCATAACTTACTTAAAAATAACTCACCGCAGGCCGGGCGCGGTGGCTCACGCCTGTAATCCCAGCATTTTGGGAGGCTGAGGCAGGCAGGTCATGAGGTTAGGAGATCGAGACCATCCTGGCTAACACCGTGAAGCCCCTTCTCTACTAAAAATACAAAAAATTAGCCGGGCGTGGTGGCAGGTGCCTGCAGTCCCAGCTACTTGGGAGGCTGAGGCAGAAGAATGGCGGGAACCTGGGAGGCGGAGCTGGCAGTAAGCCGAGATCGCGCCACTGCACTCCAGCCTGGGCGACAGCGAGACTCCGTCTCAAAATAAATAAATAAATAACTCACTGCCATATTGTTACAGGAAAGGGGTCCTGATCCAGACCCCAAGAAAGGGTTCTTGGATCTAGCGCAAGACAGAATTCAGGGCAAGTCCATACATTAAAGTGAAAGCAAGTTTATTAAGAGAGTAAAGGAATAAAAGAGAAAAAAAAAAAAAGAGAGAGAGAGACAGGGAGAGGTGGGACCCCGTAGGGGCAGGTAACCCCCTTTTTTGTCCCTTGGCTCCATAGACAAAGGAGCCCCGAGAGCTTCTAGTTGCCAATTTTTATGATTATTTCTTGATGACATGCTAAACAAGGGTTGGATTCCTCATGCCTCCCCCTTTTAGACCATATAGGGTAACCTTCTGATGTTGCCATGGCATTTGGAAACTGTCATGGCACCGGTGGGAGTGTGGCAGTGAGGACAACCAGAGGTCCCTCTCGTCACCATCTTGGTTTCGTGGTTTTAGCCGGCTTCTTTACTGCAACCTGTTTTTATCAGTATGGTCTCTACGACCTGTATCTTGTACTGACCTGCCATCTCATCCTGTGACTTAGAATGTCTTAACCATCTGGGAATGCAGCTCAGTAGGTTTCAGCCTCATTTTACCCAGCTCCTATTCAAGATGGAGTTGCTCTGGTTCACATGCCTCTGACGATATGGCGATTTGAGACAAGGACAGCCCAGAGAGACGCATCTGAAAAGACCTGGGTTCTGCGTTCCCTGAGCCACAGCCTGGGCAGATCTCTCGCCCTGAGGTTCAGCTCTTCACGTCCTCAGTGGAGCTCTTTGTAGCAGTTTGCCAGCCTCCCAGGACTGTTGCAATGGGGAATGAAATGAAGTATGGAGATTCTTTGAAGACCGGAAAAGGCAACTCAAAAAATTCACATGTCATTCACAACATTAACAAGGAGGGGAGCCACAGGACACAAGAAACTTATTTACCTTAAAATAGTAAAAACAAAGAAAAGTGCTTTTTAGGATTTATAATTAGTGTGGATTTACTATCTGTCTTGCAGCACACATTTTAATTGAATCTAAATGTGTCATCAGCTGTTTGAAACCTACAGACCCTGCAAGTATGGGTACATCCTACACAGAATCAGAGTTTCACCTGTTCTGGCATTCAATTGTAAATTTAATCAGAAATCGAGAACTGGACGACCGGGGTCTGCTTTTGGACTCATCATCCCTGTAGTACATATGGTTAATTTTAGTCATTGGTAGGAGGATTGTTTTTCTTTCAACTTGGATTACTTGGATCTTTAAAATTTAAGTACATATGTTTTCAAAGTTAATAAAAAGATTTTACATTTCAGTGGAGAGCTTAGTGATACTAAGAGTAGGTCCAAGCTGAAGGGAAGCTCAATGAGATGTTCCCTCCCCTCCCTGGGGGGTAGGATGGGAAGGAAACTGTGGAAACCCCATCTCAGCTCCAGAACCACTCCAAGTCATGAGGAGAAGCCAAGGAATCCGAGGGAATTTTGGCAAAACGGGTGGGAAACTTTCCTTTGAACACACAGCCTTTCCAAAGCGTGTGGTTTCCTCCCTTTTCCCACCCGCTCTGCTTTTGGCATTAACCTTTTGGTAATTGGAAATTCCGATAATGAACAAAATTTATAATGACATTCAAAGGCTAGAAAAGTTTATCATTCAGACGAAGCCATGGACAGTTAAATTATAATGCCTCCTAATTGTGTGTCATCAAAGTTTAGACAAGAGGGCCTCAGAGAAAACGAAGAAGAAGATTGTTTTGTCTGGAGAGGACAGCGGCTTATGAAATGACCGCTAATAGAATGTGCAGAGCTATTATTAGGGCAGAGGCTTTCTATGATTTCCTCATCTGCCCCATGGGCAGAACAGGAGAGCAGTTGTTTGGGTGGGTTTCTGGTTACTGGTTACCTGCCCCTAAGGGGTCCCACCTCTCTCTCTCTTTTTTTTTTTTTTTAGACAGGATCTTGCTCCGTAGCCCAGGCTGGAGTGCAGTGGCACGATCTCGGCTCAGTGTAGCCTCCACCTCCCAGGTTCAAGAGATTCTCCTGCCACAGCCTCCTGAGTAACTGGGATTACAGGCACCTGCCACCACACCCAGCTAATTTTTGTATTTTTAGTAGGGATGGGGTTTCACTATGTTGGCCAGGATGGTCTCAATCTCCTGATCCCGTGATCTTCCCACCTGGGCCTCCCAAAGTGCTGGGATTACAGGTGCGAGCCACCAAACCTGGCCTCTTCCTCCCTAATTGAGAGGTGAAGCCGGCTGGGCTTCTAGGTCAGGTGGGGACTTGGAGAACTTTTTCGCCTAGCTAGAGGATTGTAAACACACCAATCAGCACGCTGTGTCTAGCTAAAGGTTTGTAAATGCACCAATCAGCACTCTGTAAAAACGGACCAACCAGCATTCTGTAAAATGCACCAATCAGCAGGATGTGGGTGGGACAAAATACGGGAATAAACGCCGGCTAACCGAGTTCTTGGTTCCCCCTCCATGCTGTGGAAACTGTTCTTTAGCACTTCCTGGTAAATCTTGATGCTGCTTACTGTTTGGCTCTGCACTACCTTTAAGAGCTGTACCACTCACTGCAAAGATCTGCAGCTTCACTCCTGAAGTCAGCCAGACCATGAACCCACGGTAAGGAAGAAACTGCAGACACATCTGAACATCTGAAGGAAAAAACTCTGGACACACCATCTTTAAGAGCTGTAACACTCACCGGGAAGGTCTGTGGCTTCACTCCTGAAGTCAGCGAGACCACGAACCCACTGGAAGGAAAAAAACTGGACACATCTGAAGGAACAAACTCCAGACACACCATCTTTAAGAGCTGTAACACTCACCACGAGGGTCCACGGCTTCACCCTTTAAGTCAGTGAGACCAGTAACCCACCGGATGGAACCAATTCCGGACACAAAATCTTTTAGCCCATTGCTACCAGAGCTAAGTCAGGAAAACTATTTTCCTGGATTGATGGGAAGACTGGGCTGTAAAGCAAGTTGACTGGAAGCTAGGCTGAACGTCTTTATGTAATTAGCGAGCTTTGTAATTGCACAGTATCTGCCCACCTCACAGAAAGCAGAGGATCAAAGAAAGCCACATCTGTGACTGGACAAAAAGGATGGAGCAGAGAATTGGAGAGGAAGCATCGTTCAGGGCGCAGTTCCTCAGCCCCGTTGGCGGGGCCAGCTTCTTTTATGGTCATATCTACTCAAGAACTCTGAGAGAATTTTTTTTTTTTTTTTTTTGAAAGAGTGTCTGGCTCTGTCGCCAAGGCTGGAGTGCAGTGGTGTGATCTTGGCTCACTGCAACCTCTGCCTCCCAGGTTCAAGCAATTCTCCTGCATCAGCCTCCTGAGTAGCTGGGATTACAGACATGTGCCACCACGCCTGGCTAATTTTCATATTTTTAGTAGAGACAGGGAGGGTTTCACCATGTTGCCCAGGCTGGTCTCGAACTCCCGACCTTGTGATCCACCCACCTCGGCCTCCCAAAGTGCCGGGATTACAGGTGTGAGCCACAGCGCCCCGGCCCCTGGGAGAATTTTAAAAGTTACATAACCATTTTTGCATGGTACGGAATGAAGAGGTAATTTTTTAAAGAGGTTTTTTTGGTTAGTATGTTTTTGAAGATTGTACTGTACCTTCCATCTTAACACAAATGTGGTTAATTTTTATAATCTATAAAGACACATTTTGACTATTCCCATGGAAACAGTGATGTTCTCCATTTAATTATTTTTATTCTACCTATTTTAAAATTATTAAGTGATAAAAGCATGAATTGTTGACAAATACGTTTTAATGTAGGATACTGCTTGGTTTTGACACAGTACATAAAGTGTGGAAAGACATTTAGCTTCGTGTTGTAGTGTTAAAAGCAGACAAAAGTGGGGTCATAGTCTATTAGGAGTTTTTGCATTTTGTTCTTTAAGGGCCAACTGACTTATGTTTGTATTTTTATGTGACCATAAGTGTTGCTATGTTTAGTTAATATTGTTTATCTAAAATTTTAAAAAGCTCTGTCTTAAATTATTTATATCATTTATTAAAAATGAGATGGTATCACTTTAGCAATATGAACCCCCTTGAATACTTTTTTTTTTTTTTTTAAATAGTTTTGCTCTGTCACCCAGGATGGAGTGCAGTGGCGCAATCTCAGCTCACTGTAACCTCTGCCTCCTGGGTTCAAGCAATTCTTGTGCCTCAGCAGCCTCCTAAGTAGCCGAGATTACAGGCATGCACCACCATGTCCAGGTAATTTTTGTATTTTTAGTAGAGATGGGGTTTCACCATATATTCCAGGCTGGTCTTGAACTCCTGGCCTCAAGTGATCCACCTTTCCTGGTCCCCCAACATGCTGGCATTGTAGGCGTGAGCCACCATTTAGGCCTTGAATACTTTCATATTGTTCTGATGAATTGCTAAGCCATGGCAAACTGTACAACTAAAAGGGACCCCGGGATATGACCAGAACTAGCTTCTTGTCCTTAGGTAAAGTTCTAGCTTTTATGGAAGAACAAATAGTGTATTATTTGTGTTTAAAGATTTCTCAGAAGCAGAAACTCCACACCTATCCTCATTAGGCACGCCAAAGCTGTATTTCTTCACACAGCTTTGGAAAGCTACATCCAAATCATTGGCAGGCATCCGCTGTCATGAAGCCCACTTTCTAGGATGTCCAGGCTCTGCCCTCTCCTGGGCGCTGGAGAAAGAATAAAATCAATAAAGACAAAGTGTGAGGAGGAACTGAGAAAAGGGCTGACATAAACTTCAGAAATTCAATACAAAACACAAGATTTACTTTAGCAAAATACGAAACTTAGCCTTGAGTCCTTTGGCCACTGTGGCAAAAAGGGAACCACGGTGATTGACAAAAGTAATATGCCAATTGTAGGAGGCTTTTCTCGACAACACCCTCATGATTGAGTTAGCACAGGGATGTCATTCTGTGCGCACCGGCGGCGCTCACGGAAGCACGTTCTGCGAAGACTCAGTGGCTCAGTGCCTGGGTTCCTCCCCCGGAATCTCTCTCACTCCCCTGAGGTTAGGACAGGCCTCGAAGAGCTGGCTTTCCCCAGCTTTGTTCAAACATCTTGACTCCTCCTCAGGCTGCAGGGCTGCCTAGTGGCCTTCTCAATGGCATTGCACTTCTCGCTTCCTCAGTCATGCTCCTGAAGGACCCACGGTTGCAGTGGAACTTGCTTCCAGCGGACGTCCTGTGTTCCTTGGTGGGAAGTCCATCTCTCTCTTTGCACAGCTGTTCCAGCCTGAATGGGTCAGAACTGCTCACCAGAGCAGGAAAAATGTTCAGGAAGAGGCAGCCTAGAGGAAGTGCAGGCAGTGACCATGCTCAGTTCGGGGAGGAGGTTGGAGGCTCCTTGGCTGAGAGGTTTGTGACCCAAGGACACAGCAAAGCCAGCAGTCCTCTTTCTCAGCAGTGAGAACACCTTGTTCCCAGAGCAGGTGGAAACACGGTGATGTCTACCAGAACACTTTATTGATTGATTGAGACGGAGTCTTGCTCTGTCCCCCAGGCTGGAGTGCAGTGGCGCAATCTTGACTCACTGCAGCCTCCGCCTCCCGGATTCAAGGGATTCTCCTGCCCCAGCCTCTGGAGTAGCTGGGACTACAGGCGCCGCCACCACACTTGGCTAATTTTTTGTATTTTTAGTAGAGACGGGGTTTCACCGTGTTAGCCAGGATGGTCTCGATCGCCTGACCTCGTGATCCGCCCGCCTCGGCCTCCCAAAGTGCTGGGATTACAGGCGTGAGCCACCATGCCTGGCCTATTTTTTATATATACATATATGTGTATATACAAATATAGACAGATACATATGTACACGTGTGTGTGTGAGCGGACACACACACAGCCCCAAATATCCTTCCCCATCCTACCACATGCATCGACAAATGCTTTCACCAGAGAGTCTGTGAGGCTCCAGGAGCAGTGAAACAGCTTTAGGACCACAATGAAAAAAGGTGCCGCTGAGTTGAGGGCGTTTTCCCATTCTCTGCATGAAGTGCAGCACCACAGGCGTTATCGGGACCACTTGGCACAGGCGCATCATGAGGCAGGCGTTTGATCAGTCTGGGCACTGTCTTGGCGGCAGCGTGAGGAGCTGTCTTAGAAGCCAAATGGTGGCTGGAGCCAGCTGACCCGTGTGTGAGTAAACCTGGAGCACTTCCTTAGAGACGCTGAGAAGTCTTTGGCAGCAACCTTCAGGTGAATGGCTGGCCGTGCTGGGTGGGCAAAGGTGGGTGAACCCAGGACCGTCAAGTTAATGACTTCATTGAATATACAAGCAGGCGATTCCTGGTCATGTCTGAGTTGTGTAAAAGTTAGGGAACTGCCCGGGCACAGTGGCTCACACCTGTAATCCCAACACTTTGGGAGGCCAAGGAGGGCAGATCACAAGGTTAGGAGTTTGAGACCAGCCTAGCCAACATGGTGAGACTCTGTCTCTACTAAAAATACAAAATTAACTGGGCATGGTGGTGCACACCTGCAGTTCCAGCTACTCAGGAGGCTGAGGCAGGAGAATTGCTTGAACCCAGGAGGCAGAGGTTGCAGTGAGCCCAGATTGTGCCGTTGCACTCCAGCCTAGGCAACAAGAGCGAGAATCCGTCTCAAAAGAAAAAAGTTACGGAACTGCAGAGTATTGCACCATATTGTGCAAGATTCTAATGTTAAATGAGAATTTTGTGAAAGTACGTTGATATGGTTAGGCTTTTTGTCTCCACCCAAATCTCGTCTTGAATTGTAACCCCCAGGTGTTGAGAGAGAGACCTGGTGGGAGGTGATTGGATCCAGGAGGCGGTTTCCCCCATGCTATTCTCGTGATAGTGAGTGAGTTCTCATGAGAGCTGATGGTTTTAAAAGTGTTTGGAAGTTCCTCCTTTGTTCACTAGTCTCTCTCCTGCCGCCTTGGAAAAAGGTAACTGCTTCCCCCTTTTGCCATGATTGTAAGTTTCCTGAGACCTTCTTAGCCATGCAGAACTGCGAGTCAATTAAACCTCTTTCCTTTATAAATTACCCGGTCTTGGGAAGTTCTTTATAGCAGTGTGAGAATGGACTAATACATACCTCTTAAAGTTCTTGCTTTAATTGTTTATTATTACAGATGCATGAAAACTAATCAGTACTCCTTTTTATAAATTCATCTTTAATTTGAAAAAGCAATCAAGCATTCTCTGTCATCTTATTATTAAATTCCCCCTTTATTTAGCCTTCTTATACCACTTATTATTTCTTATCTTAGACTAATAGAGCAACGTCTTTTTAAAAGTATAAAATCAAAAGCTGTACACATTTTTAACAAAAGTCTGAGTAATGCAGAAGAAAGAAACAAGCATCGTTCTTCATGCTCTGTGTGTCGGACTCTGAAGAACGTTGCTGGGTCATGGCAGATTTTCCATGGCTGAGCTCCATTGCTGGCTGCAGTCAGCTCAGTCAGTTACTCTTTCTATGCTAAATCAGTATGTCTTTTATACTCAGCCAGGACAGCTTCATCTTGTCAGAACATTTACTTTTTTCTTTATTTTGTACTTTTTCCAAGTAAGACTTCTACTGTTTAATTTTAACTTTTCATTTTGAAATATAAATTCACAGGAAGTCGCAAAGATAATACAGAGACAACTCACATAACCTTCATCCAGTTTCTCCCGATGGTTACATCTGTAGTACAATATGAAAACCAAGAAACTGGCATTGCTACAGTGTGTGTGTAGTTCCATCCCATTTTAAGACAGGCGTGGATTTGTGTAACCTCCACCACAATCAAGATACAGAGCTGTCTGTCAACTCAAAGACCTCCCCTTTGCTACTCTTTTACAGTGAAACCCACTTCTCTCCCTATCCCCACCACCCCTAACCCCTGGCAACCAGTAATCTTTTTTTTTTTTTTTTTTTTGAGACAGAGTCTTGTTCTCTCACCCAGGCTGGAGGGCAGTGGCGCCATCTCAGCTCACTATAATCTCCGCCTCTCTGGTTCTAGGGATTCTCCTGCCTCAGCCTACAGAGTAGCTGGAATGACAGGTGCCTGCCACCACACCTGGCAAGTTTTTGTACTTTTAGTAGAAATGAGGTTTTGCCATGTTGGCCAGGCTGGTCTCAAACTCCTGACCTCGGGTGATCCACTCGCCTCGGCCTCCCAAAGTGCTGGGATTACAGGCGTGAGCCACCACGCCTGGCCACAGCCCATTTAAATTTACTGTAATTATGAATATGTTAGGGCTTATGCCTGTCATTTTATTTAGTTATTTTTTGTTGTTTTTTGTTTGTTTCCTGTTTTTCTTTTCCTTTTTTTTTTTTCCCGCCTTTCTATGGGTTACTTGAATATTGTATAGATTTCCATTTTAATTGATCTATAAATTTTTGAGTACACCTCTTTGTTTCTATTGTTTTGTGGCTGCTGTACATATAATATTACACATATGTAACTCAGCGCCGTCTTCGGGTGCTGACATTTTATGAAGTGTAGAAATTGTCACTTTTTAAAGTCCCTTTATGCTCCCTTAATTGACTTAAATATTCCTCCTACTTGCATTAAGAACCACATCAGACAGTGATAAATGTTTTGCTTCAACTGTTAAATGTAATTTAGAAAACTCAAAGGAGGAAACTATTGTCTTTTTTTGTTTTGTTTTGTTTTGATTTGGAGTCCCATTCTGTTGCCCAGGCTGGAGTGCAATGGTGCAATCTCAGCTCACTGCAACCTCCGCCTCCCAGGTTCAAGCGATTCTCCTGCCTCAGCCTCCTGAGTAGCTGGGACTACAGGTATGTGCCACTATCCCTGGTAATTTTTTTTTTTTTTTTTTTAGTAGAGACAGGGTTTCACCATGTTAGCCAGGATGGTCTCGATCTCCTGACCTCATGATCCGCCTGCCTCAGCCTCCCAAAGTGCTGGGATTACAGGCGTGAGCCACCGCGCCCGGCCTGTCCTTGCTCTTACATGTGTTCTTTTCACTGTCCTTTCTTCCTCGCTGATATTCCAAATTTCCTTCTGTTATCATTTTCTTCTGAGTAAAGAGCTTTCTTTAACCACTCTTTTAGGGCAGGTCTGATGGTGACAAATTCTCCCAGTTTACCTTCTTCTGAGAATGTAATTCTCTGAGAAGATAATTTCTTTTTTTTTCTCTTTTTTTTTTTTTTTTTTTTGAGACAGAGTCTGGCTCTGTTACCCAGGCTGGAGTGCAGTGGCCGGATCTCGCTTCACTGCAAGCTCCGCCTCCCGGGTTCCCGCCATTCTCCTGCCTCAGCCTCCCGAGTAGCTGGGACTACAGGCGCCGCCACCTCACCCAGCTAGTTGTTTTGTATTTTTTTTTAGTAGAGACGGGGTTTCACCACGTTAGCCAGGATGGTCTCGATCTCCTGACCTCATGATCCGCCCATCTCAGCCTCCCAAAGTGCTGGGATTACAGTCTTGAGCCACCGCGCCCGGCCGAGAAGATAATTTCTCCAGATATAAAATACCAGGTTGACAGTTCCTTTCCTTCAGTCCTTGAACTGTCAGCCACTTCCTCCTGCCCCCCATGCCTTCTGATGAAAAATCCATTGTCATTCCAACTGCTTTACCCTCTAAGTAAGGTGTCCTTTCTCTCTTGCTGCTGTCAAGATTTATTCTTTGTCTTCAGTTTTCAGGAGTTCGATTATAATGTGTGTTAGTGTGGATTTTTTTGGGTTTATCTTCCCTGGTGTTTATTCAACATCTTCACCTTCTGAGAATCTAATGCCTGATGATCTGAAGAACAGTTTCACCCCAAAACCATCCCCCCAAACCCAGTCCATAGAAAAGCTGTCTTTCCATTTATGCAGCCAACAGACATATGAAAAAATGATCATCATCACTGGTCATCAGAGAAATGCGAATCAAAATCACAATGAGAAACCATCTCATTCCAGTCAGAACGGCAATCATTAAAAAGTCAGGAAACAACAGATGCTAAAGAGGATGTGGAGAAATAGGAATGCTTTTACACTGTTGGTGGGAGTGTAAATAAATAAGTTCAACCATTGTGGAAGACATTGTAGCAATTCCTCAAAGATCTAGAACCAGAAACACCATTTGACCCAGCAATCCCATTACTGGGTATATACCCAAATGTTTATAAATCATTCTACTATAAAGACACATGCACACATATGTTTATTGCAGCACTATTCACAATAGCAAAGACTTGGAACAGACCCAAATGCCCATCAATGATAGACTGGATAAAGAAAATGTGGCACATATACGCCATGGAATACTATGCAGCCTTAAAAAAGGATGAGTTCATGTCCTTTGTAGTGACATGGATGAAGCTGGAACCATCATTCTCAGCAAACTAACACAGAAACAGCAAACCAAACACCGCATGTTCTCACTCATAAGTAGGAATTGAACAATGAGAACATATGGACACAGGAAGGGGAACATCACACACAGGGGCCTGTCTGGGGGTGGGGGACTAGAGGAGAGAGAGCATTAGGAGAAATACCTAATGTAGATGATGGGTTGATGGGTGCAGCAAACCACCATGGCACGTGTATACCTATGTAAGAAACCTGCACGTTCTGCACATGTATCCCAGAACTTGAAGTATAATAAAAAAATTAAAAAGTGCTTTTTTCTCTAATACCTGTTGCTTTTTATACTTGAAATGAGTAAAAGCAAATGTACTGTTTGATCTAGCACAAAATGTTATATTTAATTATATTTAGCAAGGTATCTTATCAGTTTATCATGCCATGTGAATAAGTTTGAGGAACATTAAAGCGTGAACGTTTCCTTGTGTTCTTTAGTTTTGGCGAACTATGTCGTTTTCTACTGCTGAGCTGTGTGGTCTTGGACGAGCTGCTCTACTTCTCAGCTGGCTCATTTGTAAAATGGAGATAACAAGAGTTCACCTTCAGAGGGTTGTCATGCTGATTACGTGGGTTAAAAGATTAAAGTGCTTAGGACATTTTTTGGCAGATTAGCAAGCGCAAATAGTGTTAGCCCTTGTTTTTGTTGTGACTGTTATTAAACAGAATAATACAAATGCTAGGGGTAATTCTTCTCCGGTATTCACTTTCCAACTTGCCTTCCCTTCTCTTGGTTGTTATGGTTGGATTAGTATTTGCAAACCTGTCTGGAATTGGATAAGGAACAGATAGTTTTATGTCAGGAAGCTGGTGACCCCTGTGTGGCCCTGGAATTCTCTGCTGTAGCTGCTCAGGTGCAGTCTTGCTAGGGTTTCGCTCTTCAGCCCTTATACCCTACTGTGTATGTGTTACATTCTATCTTTCATGTTTAGAAAGATTTGTATCTAAATACACTATTTATAGGTACTTAAAAGATGTAGCACAATACCCTACAATACTTCTTACCCTAGCAAGTTTCTTGGCAGCTGCAGTGCTCGACCTCCAGGGGTCCTTGGTGCCCTGTATTCTTTTTTGTTTTGTTTTGTTTTTTTGATACAGGGTCTTACTCTGTTGCCCAGGCTGGAGTGCAGTGGGACCATCACAGTTCACTGCAGCCTCGAACTTCTGGGCTCAAAGGATCCTCCTACCTCAGCCTCCCAAAGTGCTGGGACCACAGGGGCACACCACCATTCCTGGCTAATTAAAAAAAAAATGTAAAGATGGGATGTAGCTATGTTTCCCAGACTCGTCTTGAACTCCTGGGCTCAAGGGATCCTCCTACCTCAGCCTCCCAAAGTGCTGGGACCACAGGGGCACACCGCCATTCCTGGTTAATTAAAAAAAAAAATGTAAAGATGGGATGTGGCTATGTTTCCCAAACTGGTCTTGAATTCCTGGGCTCAAGAGATCCTCCTGCCTCTGCCTCCCTAAGTGCTGGGATTACAGGTTTCAGCCATGGCCCCTGGTTCCCTGTGTTCTTAAGACCTGAAGTGGGGCCTTGGGTTACAGGACTCCATTTGCCCTACAGGAACATTTGCCGGTTCCTTCCTAGCGCCTTCCACCCTTCTAGTTGATGGCCAATTGAGTATCTGATTATTTGTTCCAGGATCTTTCCAAGTATTGATTCAAAGGTGAACAGTCTGTAACTGGGTACTAGGTCATCTATTTTAAACAATGGCCACAGTATTTCCTTTGAAAATCCTCCGGAGACTCCCTTTGTCCTCTGGGACTTCTCTTGTGACAGTGACGGATGTGTGCCAATGTGTAAAGTGGCCTGGAGTGTAAAACATCAGACTCCCCCCAGAGCAAACGTATCCTTTGCAAAGTGATTATTTGGTTATTCGTCTTCCTCTATTAATTTCCTTTTCCGCCCATGCATCTATATGGAGGTTATGCAAGTTTGATGTTCACAGAAGCATTCTTCAGCAAAATAATTCAAACATTAAAAATATATACATTCTGTTGTTTTGCTTTCCTCTTTAGGAAAAGGAGTTTTAAAAACTTTTTTCCTTCACCTAGTAGACCTGGCAGTATATGAACATTTGTTATTTCTCCTAGGCTGTGGGGTCCTCATAAGCTTGCCACTTTACAGCTGCACCACTCGCGAAGACCCCCTGTTTGTGATCTGGCTGAACTGTAGCTTCAGGAAGGTGAAGTTTAGCTGTGGCTGTTCCTGTGGCAAACACAGGTTACACACCTATACAGGGGGCTGGATGCTGGTCCCCCCTGGGCATGGCGTGAATTCTTCAGAGTATGGATGGATGCAGTATACGGCTAGGGGGTGTCCCTGTTCGTGTCCCTAAAGAGGTAGGCTGACTCCAGATGGCCTGTTCCAACTCTGTCCCCAGCCCCTCCAGGATGCGGCCCCACCTGCCTGAGGCTGTTTACCCCCAGCCTCTTTCTGCGAACAGGCCCCTCGTGCTGCCAGGCATTCTTGGAAGAGGCATCAACCATTGCTGGCTACTTCCCAGGGAACCCGTCTGGTGAAAGGAAATGAACCATCCTCACTGTGGAGACAGTGATGGCAGCCCGTACAGATCCTCTGTCTGCTCCTCCTCCCCATTCTGCTCTCTCCCTCCAAATACACCTGGATTGGCTGCGCCAGCATCTCTCTGGGGAATGGGACCCCTCTGTCCTGTGAAAACAGCTGTAATCACTGTGAGTCCCATTTGGCGGGCACCCCGTGAACTTGGTTTTGGGAGAGACACCTGATTGGGAGCCATAGCCGTGTCTACTGCATCAAGGACCCACAGCCCCATCCCTTTGCCTTACCTTCTCCCCTCACTGTGCTCTTGTAGACAGACAGGAAGGGAGATGGGGCGGGGGGGCAAATGGAGTGTTTGGAGGGGCAGATCAGCCTGGATTGATCGCTCCCTGGACCTGATGAGCAGCTGAAGTCGCCCCCAGACCCTCCCTCTGCTACTGTTATCTGTGGGACCCTGTTTCCCAGAGTCTGGGCCTTCCTCTGTCCAGAGTCGCTGCTCTTCCAGAAGGTAGGCGTCCTTCAGTAGCATCCTAAGAAGGGTGCAGAGGGGCACAGTTCTGAGGGCCTGGCAGGACTACACATGTCTTTATTTTACCTTCATGTTGTATGGTGTGGTCGTTTTCCACTTACCGTTTTCCTAGTTTATTCACTTTGTATTTTATATAAAAGAAAATGTCCAATAGAGCCAGACCCTACTCCAGGCTGTATTTTGGTCCTGACCACTGACCCAATCCATTTAAGTAATATGTGTATACCAGCAACGCTGGATTCATTCACTTTCTCCTATTGTTGCCTTATTGTTTTTGGTTTCTTTTCACAGTAGGTCCTAAAATTTCTATTTTTGAAATTCTAAACATATATTTAAAAAGAGTAGTATAATGGACCCCTGTGAACATGCACCATGCAGCCGCAGCAAGGATCGACTCCTGGACAGCTGTGTCTCCCAGGCTGCCATGCGAGCCGCAGTGCCTGTATTGAAGGCATTGTGGCATCTTCTAACCTCCCTGCGACTGAGCTACCCACTTCTGTTCTAACGCCTCTTCACGGGGAGCTGCTTGTTTGTTGTTCCCATTTTAAAGCCCTCAAGATCATCTATTGAATTACAGCATCTTGGAATTTCACGACAGACTTGTGGTCATGTCTCCTTTCATTCTGCTGGTCCTTGACAGGTGTCTTACATTTGGGTACTTGTTAGTTCTATGAACTTTTGCTTGACTTTATCCTTCAGACCTTCTACAGAATATTTTTTTTTTTTTTTTTTTTTTTTTTGAGACGGAGTCTCGCTCTGTCACCCAGGCTGGAATGCAGTGGCGGGATCTCGGCTCACTGCAAGCTCCACCTCCCAGGTTCATGCCATTCTGCTGCCTCAGCCTCCCAAGTAGCTGGGACTACAGGCACCCAACACCACGCCCAGCTAATTTTTGTATTTTTAGTAGAGACAGGGTTTCACCATGTTGGCCAGGATGGTCTTGATTTCTTGACCTCGTAATCCTCCCACCTCAGCCTCCCAAAGTGCTGGGATTGCAGACATGAGCCACTGCACCTGGCCAAAAATTTTGTTTTATTTTAGTTATCATTCCTACAAATTGCAGGAGCTGTGATTTATTCTCTGTATGCACATGTGCGTTCATCTTGCTGTTTTATGAATGCAGCATTTGCCTATCTAAGGATGTTAATATAGGTTTTTTTTTAAGTTTTTTTCTGCTCTCTTTATAGACTGCTAACTCTATGTTAATTTTTGTAATTTTCATTATTTTTTTAAAATCAAATTTCTTGTGATGCTGGACTGTCCTTTCACACTGACGACTGAGGAACTAAAAACCAGACTGAATCACGGTAGGGCCTGTGGGCTGGGGGCGTCATTCATTTCCCCCGTGGGGGGAAGGCTGCCCACCCGGGCTTCCGATTGTCTGGGAGCAGGTGGTCAGGGGCTCCTGCACTGAGGAGACTTTTCCTGGGTCCCCTGCCTGGAGCACCCCCATCCCTGCGAGATGGAGGAGGGAGAGAGCTCCTGCCCTGCGGCCCAGCTATGGAAAGAGACCCTTTTTGTTGGGCTCCTTGTGGTAAACGACCTCTTCCTGTCCATGTCTTCAGCTGTAGACACGTTCCCTGTACTTTACCACCTCTCATCTGTTCCTGCCTTCTGTACCCTTGTTGAAATATCTCACTGGTTACTGTTTTTCCTCTCATGTTCTTTGTTATTGTGAATAATATATTTAAACTATTATGCAGAGTTTTAGGTAAAAGAGAAGATAAAATCCATCCGGTCAATCCACTATGTTAAATAGAACATATATTTTTGAAAGTTCTTTTTCTTTCTTTTTCTCATTTCAGTTTTTCTCCCTTTACATATTGTGTCTTTTTTTTTTTTTGCCACTCATTCCTCTAACCCATCTACCTCCAAGAGATTGATTTCTAAATCTCCCACAATCTCTTCCCTGTTAAAGATCAGATTAGCAACAGACCTTGTTCTGTTTGATTCCTCCAACGTTCTAAGGGAGGAAGTTCTCTCCAGTGTAGACCAAAAGTCGACGTGGTGGTCTGTGGTCAGCTGAATTGTTTTTCCAGAATGTAACAGGAGTTTAATGCCCCATCAGAACCAGATGTAAGTGAAAGCTTTGGTGAGTTGACCAAAAAAGGTTTCCTCGACCTCTTCATCATGTGGGCATCTATAAATAGACTCCACCGCGATGTTGCCCTCAATCTTAATCTCCCTTGCCTTAGCACGGTCTGGTTAATGGCTTCAGGTTTCCTGAGAGATTTTATTCAGCGGATCGTGGTGTTTATCCGCACGGATGTAGTGTTCCCTGCCATGATGATATAATGTGAAAATGTGAGAGATTTTTTGCCCTGTAAGGAAAGAACTGAATTTCTCATTAAGTTGAAGAAATTTTTATGGTCATTGAATTATTAAGCTCTGGTCTTTTCCGAAAGCTACCAGAGGGAAGGGAAGGAAAAAAACAAATAAAAAGTGGTGTTTTTTTTGTGCAAAGTTTACATTTTTTTTTTCCAGGAACAAGAAGGATGCTGATAAAACCCCAGATGCTTTGCTCATCTGTGTCTGCTCCACACGTCTTTCTCCTAGACGGCGGCACCTCCTTTCCATCCTGGCTTGCAGGGGCTTCGTTTCAGATGGGCCGTGATTCACATTTTCTTACAGAACTTCGAGCTCTTGAAAGCCCTGGTAGAGATTGTTATCATTTCCTGCTTTCGCCTGGCTCCCGAGCCGTGGTGGCTGCATTTCTTTGGTCCTGTTTTTTATGAGCCTCACCCTTTGAGTACCAATAAAGGCTGCAGTAAAGGGACTGATCCAGACCCAGATAACTGCCTGGCCAGAACAAAGTGCCCCAGCCTGAGCACCACCACGATAAATGGAGCTACACTGAAGCAAAAAGTTCCAGAGGGTGGGGAGGAGAGGTGCCGCAGGAGAGAGCGGGACTCTTAATCTTTTGGAACTAAAAATTAACTGTTACTTCCACCACTTCAATTTGGAGCCTGTTTGGAGGGGCAGTTGACATACACTTTCATACAAATTTGTTGAGCTGTATTTTCCTATATTTCCCTTATGCTCTCCTCAGTCATAACACTGCTAAAATGTCCTTTGCGTAATTTAAAAAGTGCCAATGAAATGTTTTTGAAGTACGCAGGGGGAGAAGTGAAAAGAAGATGTCCACAGAACAGGATGCTCCTTATCTTGGCCCCCACCTGTCATCAGGGGCACTGGGAACAGTCTCTCTTTTTCCTAGGAGCAGCGATCACTTAAACTAATTTACAAAGTAAGCTGATTTCTGCCTCCTAATAATTACTGAATGCTTAACACTACAGGAAACAGTCTAGGTCTACATTACTTACAAGGGATGTTTCAAAAAGTAGTCCTAAAAATCATTCAATCACCAAGAAATTGTCCTTCATATAAATGTGTCAGGAGCAGTATGCATTAACATTTTTAGCAAATATTTCAGTTTTATGTCTAATGTATATTCAGTTGCTTCTGAAAAATAGATTATAAGCAAGCAGATGGGGAAATAAAAAGTTTATTTTTCCAAATGGAATTTAAGAGGATCAATTGTATTTAGAATCAGTTGTATTAGCAGCATAATAAGAGGTATCTTTCTCAGAGCTGTGAGTATTGTTACAACCTGGGATTTGTTTCCCGTACATCCAGATACAGATCATTATGTAAATAAAAGAAATGCCTTTTCAATATCCAAAAGTTTTTTTTTTTTTCTTTTGGAAGCACAGCTATTTATGTTTTGTTGATAAGGGAACATTAAATCTTTATCCCAAAATTTTTTTTTTTTTTTTTGAGACGGAGTCTCGGTCTGTCGCCCAGGCTGGAGTGCAGTGGCCGGATCTCAGCTCACTGCAAGCTCCGCCTCCCGGGTTCATGCCATTCTCCTGCCTCAGCCTCCTGAGTAGCTGGGACTACAGGCGCCCGCCGCCTCACCCAGCTAGTTTTTTTTTTTTTGTATTTTTTAGTAGAGACGGGGTTTCACTGGGTTAGCCAGGATGGTCTCGATCTCCTGACCTCGTGATCCGCCGGTCTCGGCCTCCCAAAGTGCTGGGATTACGGGCTTGAGCCACCGCGCCCGGCCCTTTATCCCAAATTTTACTCATGATACTCAAACTGCTCCCACTCATTTTAGGTTGAGACTTTTCCAAGCCAGGATTGGGCTGATGCCGGGGACTTCCTCTGAGCAAGAGGGTGCGTGCCACGGATGACAAAGGCAGGAGCTGCTCAGTCCAAACCCGGGTCCCCCAACCATCGTCTAGCGGACGTTTAATGTCAGGCAAGTAACACAGCTTCCCTCTCGTGTTTTCCTGTAAAATGGAGCTAAATATAGTCCCTACCTTATGGGTTCTTGTGAGGGTTAAGTGAGTTAATGTGGAAAAATCACTCAGGACAGCAATTGGTTACTGGTATCATGTAAGGGGAAACATGGACTTGCTCAGATAACACCAATGATTGACCCTTTCCTGCTGGGTATGCCCAGACAGTAAAACTCCTCTGTGCTTCAAAACGTAAAAACTGGTTCCATAGATGTGGGACATGAGCATGGGTAGCACTGTTGTAAATTTTGCTTTTTTGTTTAATGTGAACAATACCATTTGTTCTTGCGTGGTTTTACCCAGGTATTATAGGCAGGGGTCTTTGAAAAATGAATTTATGGCTAGAAGTGGCTGTATCTTCTCAAGCAAAGCCCTGGGTGGTTACTGATACCATCAGTAACTGAAGGCTATTCTGGTTAGTGCTGAAATTCTTTTCCTTTTACAGAAGTCTGAGGCACCAGATAAAAGACACTAAAAAGTTATAAAGTAGATTTAGTGTCGAGTACGTTCCAGCAGCCTCCATTCATTGTGTGGTTTCAGATAGCAAAGGGCTACCTCCTCTTGAAGACAACACGCATGAGAGGATGATGGGGAGGACATGGGTCCTGGAGGAGCAGGAGCAGGGAGACACAGTCATTTGTGGGAAGAGCCCGTGGAAAGCACATCCAGCCAGACTCCAGATGCCTCGTTTTTCCTTTGGCCAACTTCACTGCATCAACTCGTAGTTGATGTACTACTAGCAAATTGTAGCAGTGCGTAGACTACTCAATGGGCGATCAAGTGGACCAAGAGGAAAAGTGGGACCTTCTTGTGGCACACATGCAGGCCACATGGAAACTATAGTCATTTCCTGGTGCTACCTCTCAGCCAGGCAGTGTCCTTAGTGATATTGCTGATGCCTTACTCTTGCCCTGTGTGGTTACGATCCTCCCCTGCACAGCTAATGAACATGAGGCACTGAAGGTAACCTGCCCAATGTCCCACAAGGCTGTGGTCTGAATGTTTACATCACCCAAAGCATTGAAATCCTAACTCCCAAGGTGGTGGTATTTGGAGCTGGGGCATTTGGGAGCAGATAAAGTCATGAGGCTGAAGCTCTCATAGATGGAATTAGTGCCCTTATAAAGGAGGTCCCGAGAGAGACTGCTTGTCCCTTCCACTGTGTGAGAACACAGCACTAAGGTACCATCTATGAACCAGAAAATGGGTCTTCAGCAGACCCCAAATCTGCCTTGGCTTTGAACTTGCCAGCCTCTAGAACTGTCAGAAATACAGTTTTGTTGCTTACAAGACACCCAGCCTATGGTACTTTGCTATAACAGCCCAAACAGACTGAGACACACAGTGAGTGGACCCTGTGAGGCCAGAGTCTGTCCCTTGGCTACCACTGTTGAAGGCCAAAAGGATGAGGGTCGTGATCAACTCAGCATACCACTGGAGGCTATATGAGTAAACAGCAAACTGTTCTCATGAAAGCAGGATGTTGGCAAACTGACAAACTGCATCTGCCACCCAGAAGGAATGCTGAGGGCAGTCACGACCCAGGCACAAGTGTGTCTTGTGAATAGGCACATCTGAAGCCTGTCAGCAATCATGTGAACCTGTGATCAATTAAGCAGCTGACCAGTCATTACCTCCTCCTCCTCCCCCCAATAAATACAAAGGGCTAGAGAAGCTCAGGGTTGCTGCCTTTGCTCACTAGAAGCAGGGAGCTCTCTTCTTCCCCTGGCCCTTTCCATTAAAAGAGTTTCTTTTGGCCGGGCGTGGTGGCTCACGCCTGTAATCCCAGCACTTTGGGAGGCCGAGGCGGGCGGATCACGAGGTCAGGAAATCAAGACCATCCTGGCTAACTCGGTGAAACCCTGTCTCTACTAAAAATACGAAAAATTAGCCGGGCGTGGTGGTGGCGCCTGTAGTCCCAGCTACTCGGGAGGCTGGGGCAGGAGAATGGCGGGAACCTGGGAGGCGGAGCTTGCAGTGAGCTGAGATCGCGCCAGTGCACTCCAGCCTGGGCGACAGAGCGAGACTCTGCCTCAAAACAAACAAACAAAAAAACAAACAGTTTCTTTTGTCTTAAGTTTTCATTTCTACGTTCATCCCTCTTCATTCAGTCCCATAATGATGGTCTCAAGTAGTAACAGTGGTAACTGCTGTAGTGACGGTCTCAAGTGGTAACCGTGGCAGTCTGTCACATACCACCTGTCTTTCTTCCTAACAGCTTGGTACCTGGCTCCCTTGTGCATTCATGAGGCCTGCTCTTCCCTTCTCTCTCACTCCTTCCATTCAGTCTGGAAGTTCTCTAGCACCACTGCTGAATCAGCAAAAAGTGAATGTGACAGACACAGTCGCTGCCTTCTGAGAAAATTAAATCCCAGACAGACAACACTACTATGAGCAGAATGCATAAAGGATCCCTCAAATAAGACATAAATGCTACACCTCACCTCAGGAACTGTTGTGGTTTGGATATAGTTGTTTGGCTTTGCCAAGTCACATGTTGAAGTTGGTTCCCGAGTGTCGGAGATGAGGCCTGGTGGGAGGTGTTTAGGTCTTGGGGGCAGATCCCTCATAAATGACTTGGTGACAGTCTCACTTGTGTGAATTGTCACTCTTAGTTTGCATGAGAACTGATGGTAATAAAAAGCCTGGTGGCCAGGCGCAGTGGCTCACGCCTGTAATCCCAGCACTTTGGGAGGCTGAGGCGGGCAGATCACGAGGTCAGGAGATCAAGACCATCCTGGCTAACACGGTGAAACCCTGTCTCTACTAAAAATACCAAAAAAAAATTAGCTGGATGTGGTGGCGAGTGCCTGTAGTTCCAGCTACTCAGGAGGCTGAGGCAGGAGAATGGCATGAACCCAGGAGGTGGAGCTTGCAGTGAGCCAAGATCGCATCACTGCACTCCAGCCTGGGCGACAGAGCAAGACTCCGTCGAAACAAAACAAAACAAAACAAAACAAAACACTTGCACCTCCCCTACAACTTCTTGCTTTCTCTCTGCCATTATGATCCTTGCACACGCCAGATCCCCTTTGCCTTCTGCCATGAGTGGAAGCACCTTGAGGTTCTCCCCACAAGCAGATGCTGGTGCCATGCTTCTTTTAGACTGCGGAACCGTGAGCAAAATAAACCTCTTTTGATGATAAATTACCCAGCTTCAGTTATTGCTTTGTAGCAACATAAATGGATTAAGACAAGGTCCAAGTTTTTCATCTACTAATAAAAGGACTGGAACATAGAAAGGTATTCTATTCATTCATTCGCTTGCTCATAAGAAAGCATGTCCTGACTGCCTTTCATGAACCAGGCTCTGGGGGCACTACCCCAAAGCTCAAGGAGGACATAGTCATGTTACATGCAATTGATAATAGATAGTTATAATGCTGGTCATTCATAGATTTCACTCAACAACTATTGGTGAAGTTTCTATTATGTGTCAGTGCCTGTGATAGGCTCAGAAGATGAAGTAATGAGCAAAACAAAAGTCCCTGCCCTCATGGAAATTGTTACAAATGTCCAGACATCTAGTGCTAGCATATGTGCTCAATACATCTACATTGACAGGATGAATGGAGGTTAGTAATAATATCTTCCTTTTATGTGCATGTACATTTATATAATTCTTTTATTTCTTTTTTGAGACAGAGTCTCGCTCTGTCACCCAGGCTTCAGTGCAGTGGCCTGATCTTCGCTCATTGCAACTTCCACCTCCTGGGTTCAAGCGATTCTCATGCTTCAGCCTCCTGAGTAGCTGGGATTATAGGTGTGCACCACTACGCTCAGCTAATTTTTGTATTTTTACTAGAGATGGGATTTCACCATGTTGGCTTGGCTGGTCTTGAACCCCCGGCCTCAAGAGATCTACCTGCCTCAGTCTCCAAAAGTGCTGGAATTATAGGCATGAGCCACTGTGCCGACTTATTAACTTCTTTTATGTATACATTTGCATTTGATTCTCACCATAGTTAATCCAACATGGTTTGCAGTTCCAGTGGGACTAATCCTCCTCTCCACCCAATCCCAAGGATGGACACATGGCCCGATCTGGACTATCCTCTTGGTTACAGTGAATGCTGTGACCTCAGTCAGGCCAATTAGAGGATTTGCTGAGAATGTTGTCAGAGACATGGGAAAGCATGTTTTCTTTCTCTGGTTTGAAAGCTGCAAGGTGTTCATGGAGGCAGATTCCCCTACCCCATGCCCTCTGTTTCTTGCCAGGACCTAGTTAAAAAGAGCCAATGGGTGGGGGTGGGGGGCAAGGTAGCCAAATAGAAGCCTTGATTGATCATCCCACCTATAGGTACACCAAATTTAACAACTGTCTACACAAAAGCCACCTTAATAAGAACAAAAATCAGGTGAGCTATCAAAGTACCTGATTTTAACTCCATATCACTGAAAGAGGTGCTCAAGAGAGTAGGAAAGAGAGTCTTGAATTGCTGATGCCACCCCTCCCCCACCCCCAGACAGCAGCCACATACCTTGAAGAGAGAATCTATGTGTTTGGGGGAAGGAGAGTGCGGCAATTGTGGGACTTTCCAGTGGAACTCAGTGCTGCGCTGTCAAAAGTGGAAAGCAAGAGGAGGCAGAAATCAGCTAGCACCCCGCAACCCAGGAGGTGGAGTTTGCAGTGAGCCGAGATCATGCCACTGCACTCCAGCCTGGAGACAGAGCAAGACTCTGTCTCAAAAAACAAAACAGAAATAGAAATAATAAAGATCAGGACAGAAAGAAATGAAATTTAAATGAAAACAGTACAATCAATGAAATCAAAAGTGTTTTTTTTTGAAAAGGTAAACAAAATTGACAAATTTTTGCCAGACTAAAAATGAGAGAACACCCAAATAAATAAAATCAGAGATGAAAAAGGAGGCATTACAACTGATGCCACAGAAATTCAAACAATTATTAAAGTCTACTATGGACAACTATATGGCAAGAAATTGGAAAACCTAGAAGAAATGGATAAATTCCTAGACACATACAGACTACTTAGATTGCACCTTGAAGAAATCCAAAATAACAAGTAACAACATTGAAGCCATAATAAAAGTCTCCTAGCAAAGAAAAGCCTCAGACCCAGTGGTTTTACTGCCTAATTTTACTAAACATTTAGAGAAGAACTAACACCAATTCTACTCAAACAATTCTGAAAAATAGAGTACAAACTAATTCTATAAGGCCAGTATTAACCCTGATACCTAAACTAGACAAATATCTAGTAAATCTAAAAAAGAAAACTACAGCCAAGATCCCTAATAAACATTAATAAAAAGTCCTGATGAATATTGATGCAAAAATACTAGCAAACCAAACTTAACAATACATTAAAAAGATCATTAATCATGATCCAGTGGGATTTATCCTAGGGGTGAAAGGACAGTTCAACATATGCAAAGCAATCAATGTGATACATCTTATCAACAGAATGAAGAATACAAACCATATGTTCATTTCAATTTACACAGAAAAAGCATCTGATAAAGTTCAACATCCCTTGGTAACTTAAAACCCTAAAAAAAAAACTGGATATAGAAGGAACATACCTCAACCTAATAAAAGCCCTATATGACAGACCCACAGCTAGTATCATACTGAATGGGAAATAATTGAAAGCCTTTTCTCTAAGATCTGCAACAAGACAAGGATGCCAACTTTCACCACTATGTTATTCAGTCAGCGCTATGTTATTCAACATAGTCCTGAAAGTCCTAGCTAAAGCAATCAGACAAGAGAAAGAAATAAAGGACATCCAAATCAGAAAGAAGAAAGTCAAATTATCCTCATTTGCAGATAATATGAAATTATATTTGGAATGAAGACTCCAAAAAATGAGTAGAACTGATAAACAAATTTAGTAAAGTTGCAGGATACAAAATCAACACAATAATAGTAGCACTTCTATATACCAACAGTGAAAAATCTGAAAAAAATCACATCTATAATATTAATAGCTACAACTAAAATTAAATACCTAGAAATTAACCAAAGGAGTAAAAGATCTCTACAATGAAAACTATAAAACGTGGATGAAGGAAATTGAAGAGTATACAAAAAAATCGAAAGCTATTCCATGTTCATGGAATTAGAAGAATCAATATTGTTAAAATGTCCATACTACCCAAAGCAATCTTTATGGAACCATAAAAGGCCTGTAATAGCCAAAGCTATCCTAAGCAAAAAGAACAAAACTGGAGGAATCACATTACCTGACATCAAATTATACTACAGAGCCATAGTAACCAAAATGGTGTAGTAATGGCATAAAAACAGACACATAAATCAGTGGACCAGAATAGAGAGAATAAGAAAAATTTGCCCAGTAACAAATCCATACACTTAACAGTGAACTAATTTTCATGCCAAGAACATGAATTGGGAAAAAGAGAGTCTCTTCAATAAATAGTGCTGGGCTATTTATAACAGCAAAGACATGGAACAAACCTGAATGCCCATCAATGATAGACTGGATAAAGAAAATGGGGTACACATACAGCATGGAATACTATGCAGCCATAAAAAGGAATGAGATCATGTCCTTTGCAGGGACATGGATGGAGCTGAAAGCCATCATCCTCAGCAAACTGACACAGGAACAGATAACCAAACACCACATGTTCTCACTCGTAAGTAGGAGTTGAACAGTGAGAACACATGAACACAGGGAAGGGAACATCATACACTGGGGATAGTCAGGGGTGGGGAGTGAAGGGAGGGAGAGCACTAGGATAAAAAGCTAATGTATGCAGGGCTTGAAACCTAGATGACGGGTTGATAGGTGCAGCAAACCACCATGGAACACAAATACCTATGTAACAAACCGACACATTCTGCACTTGTATCCCAGAATTTAAAGTTAAATAAATAATAAATAAATAAATAATGCTGGGAAAATTGGCTATCCATATGCAGAAGAATGAAATTAAACCCCAACACTTGCCATATACAAATATCAAATCGAAATGGATTCCACTTAAAGACTTCAAACTATGAAACTACTAAAAGAAAACATTGGAGAAACTTTCCAGGATATTAGACTGAGCGAAGATTTCTTGAGGAATACCCGACAAGCACAGGCAACCAAAGCAAAAATGGAGACATGGTTTCACATCAAGTTAAAAAGCTTCTGCACAGCAAAGGAAGCAATCAATGAAGTGAAGAGACATCCCACAGAATAAGAGAAAATATTTGCAAACTACCCATCTGGCAAGGGGTTCATAACCAGAATATATAGGGCTGGAGCAACTTTACAGGAAAACCTCTAATAATCCAACTTAAAGAGGCAAAATCCCAGCACTTTGGGAGGCCAAGGCGGGTGGATCACGAGGTCAGGAGATCGAGACCATCCTGGCAAACGTGGTGGAAGCCCATCTCTACTAAAAGTACAAAAATTAGCCTGGTGTGTTGGCGGGCACCTGTAGAACCAACTACTCAGGAGGCTGAGGCAGGAAATCCCTTGAACCCAGGAGGCGGAGGCTGCAGTGAGCCAAGATTGCACCACTGCACTCCAGCCTGGGTGACATAGTGAGACTCTATCTCAAAAAATAATAACAGTAATAATAAAATTAAACAAAAATAAAATAGGCAAAATATCTGAATAGACATTTCTCAAAGCATACAAATGGCAAACAGATAGATGAAAGTTTATGTATATCACTGATAATCAGAGAAATGTGAATCAAAACTACAATGAGATATCATCTCACCCCAGTTAAAATGGCTTTCATCCAAAAGACAGGCAATAACCAATGCTGGCAAGGATGTGGAGAAAAGGAAACCCTCTACACTGTTGGTGGGCATATAAATTAGTACATCAAGTATGGAGAACAGTTTGGAGGCTCCTCAAAAGCCAAAATATAGAGCTACCATATGATCCAGCAATCCTACTGGTAGGTATATACCCAAAAGAAAAGAAATCAGTATATCAAAGAGATATCTGCACTCCCATGTTTACTGCAATACTATTCACAATAGTCAAGATTTGAAAGCAACCTGCGTGTCTATCAACAGATGAATGGATAAGAAAATGTGGTACTTATACACAATGAAATGAGTACTATTCAGCCATAAGAATGACATCCTATCATTTGCAACAACACAGATGGAACTGGAGGTCATTATGTTAAGTGAAATAAGCCAGACACAGAAAGACAAACCACATTTTCCCACTTATTTGTGGAGCTAAAAATGAAAACAATTGAATTCATGGAGATAGAGAGTAGAATGATGATTGCTAGAGGCTGAGAAGGGTAGTGAGGGCAGGGTGGGGGGGAGTGGGTACATGAAAATAGAAAGAATGAATAAGACCTAGTACATGATAGCACAAGAGAGTGACTATAGTCAATAATAATTTAATAGTACATCTTAAAATAACTAAAAAGGTATAATTGGGTTGTTTGTAACACAAAGGATAAATGCTTGAGGAGATGGAGACCCCATTTATCCTGATGTGATTATTACGCATTATATGCCTATAGCAAAATATCTCATGTGCCCCATGAATATACGCACCTACTACGTACCACAAAAATTAAATGTTAAAAAATTATCCAAAAAAGGGGGAAAAAAAAGCCAGTAATTTCTCTCTTTAACTTAAACTTGGGTTTCTGTCACTCACAAGCCAAAATTTCTGCCTGATGTAGCTATCAAGAGACAGAGCCAAAGCTTGAACCCAGGTCTGTGTATCCACATTTGGTGCTTTTCCTTGTGGTCCCACTAGCATGGAAACATAACCCAGTATGCGCTCTCTTCTGCTGGGAATCCTATTTATAGGTAGCAAACACGCTCTTTCACCCCAAATTCTGCATCAATAATAATTATTAAGATAAATGTTGGGATTTTTATTTGCATCATGCTAGTGAAATAATCTACTTAGGGTAGGCACTGCTGGCCAACTTTCTTGTTTTTGTTTTGTTTTGTTTTAGATGGAGTCTCCCTCTGTGACCAGGTTGGAGTGCAGTGGCACAATCTCAGCTCACTGCAACCTCTGCCTCCCAGGTTCAAGGGATTCTCCTTCCTCAGCCTCCCAAGTAGCTGGGACCACAGGTGCCCACTACCATGTGCAGCTAATTTTTTTTTTTTTCTTTTTTTAGTAGAGACAGGGTTTCACTATATTGGCCAGGATGGTCTCGATCTCTTGACCTCGTGATTTGCCCACCTAGGCCTACCAAAGTGCTGGGATTACAGGCATGAGCCACCGTGCCCGGCCTGCTGGCCAACTTTCTATTTTTCCTTCTTTGCTAATAGAATCTTGATTTTGTTCAGGTCTTAGCAACCCAGTAAGTGGATGCTGGTCATTGTAAGTCAATCGTGGCAATTCTACTCCCCTTGCTACTGATTGTTTTATGTATGGTTAGTCAATACAATGCTGTCTCATAATGTTTAGGAAGAAGTTGGTTGAGGGTTTTATTAGAGGGGTTCACCCCTAATAAAAAGGGGTCCAATGAGGACTTCAAGTCCAGGCTTTTATGGGAAGGACGCTGTTCTCCCTGCTCCTTCTACTAAGTACAACTATAGATCCTGATCATAATACAAGAGGCAACCAAAGGAGACCGCAAGAAGATGGAGAGAGGAAGACAAGCTGGTTAGAGATCCCAGGACTGGAGAAACAAAATAATAGCAGCGCATCTTACAACCCACCATCCAGCAGAGAAAGAAAATCCACTGTGACCCACACCCTAGCCACAGAAGGTCGCTCAGGTAACTTCATTCCTCCCCCAGATTTGTGGGATCCCACCAGCAACACCGTAAGCCCAGCAGCACCAAGAAGAAGGATCACTCAGAAGCTCCACTAGCAAGTAACCAGAGGAATCACTTCCCCAGAGAACCTGAGCCTCCCCTCCCCTAACCAGGGACATGGGAGACATAGGCAAGAAGGACGTACTGCAACAAGCACCTAACCTAGGAAGTTTCTTCAGCCCCACTGTCTGCAGACTCCTCTCCCCAACCTGTGGGCACCAGGGACCTGGCGTGGGGAGACGATCTGCCTCTTTAGGCAGCACCAGTAGGGACCATTGGGAGATCCAGCAGTACAAGAAAAATGAGCAGCCCAAAATAACTCCACAAAAGCTCTGAAGATTAAATTGTCGTTGGAACCACAGCATATGAAAAAAGGCCAAGATCTGTGTGCTTAAACCTAATCAGGATGGCTACCTGCTAAAACAAAAGAATTAAATAGGGTCCATTGTTCCCTAACCTAGTGGTTAAAATGTCCAAGATACAACAGAAGATCACCTGTCATACCAAGACTCTGGAAAGTCACAACTTGAATAAGAAATTACAATCACCTGACATTGACATGGAGATGAAGCAGAGGTTGAATTGCTTGGAAAGAATTTTCGAACAGCCATTGTAAAACTGCTTCAACAAGCATTACATTCTCTTAAAACAAATAAAAAATCAGAAAATCTGATCCAAAAAATAAAAGTTATAAAAAAGAACAAAATGGAAATTACAGAACTTAAAAAATGGTAACAAGTGGCCAGCGCGGTAGCTCATGCCTGTAATCCCAGCACTTTGGGAGGCTGAGGCAGGCGGATCATGAGGTCAGGAGATCCAGACGATCCTGGCTAACATGGTGAAACCCCGCCTCTACTAAAAATACGAAAAATTAGGCCAGACGCGGTGGCTCAAGCCTGTAATCCCAGCACTTTGGGAGGCTGAGACGGGTGGATCACAAGGTCAGGAGATCGAGACCATCCTGGCTAACCTGGTGAAACCCCATCTCTACTAAAAAATACAAAAAACTAGCCAGGCGTGGTGGCGGGGGCCTGTAGTCCCAGCTACTCGTGGGAGGCTGAGGCAGGAGAATGGCGTGAACCCAGGAGGCGGAACTTGCAGTGAGCCGAGATCGCACCACTGCACTCCAGCCTGGGCGACAGAGCGAGACTCCGTCTCAAAAAAAAAAAAAAAAAAAAAAAGTCACAAGCTTTGCTCACTAGTACAGTGAAGATGGCAGGAGATAAAATAGAGCAAACTTGGGGATTGAGCAAAACAATGTGCCCAAAAGAAACAACAGAAAATAGACTGAAAAAGACAAACAGTTGCAGGCACCAGGGGGAGAATAACAAAAGATGCAACATTTGTATTATTAGATTTCAAGAAGGAAAGAAGAAAGAGAGAAGACAAAAGGATGTTCAAGAAAATTATGGGTGAAAACTTCCAAATATTGGTGAAAGACACAAACAACAGATTCAAGAGGCTGAGAAAACCCCAAAGGGAATAAACCCAAATCAATTCATGCCAGGGAACCATACACGTCTGAAAACTAAAGACAAGGAAAAAAATCTTGAAAACTTCCGGAAAGAAATAACACATTCACTGTAAGTGAGCACCGTTTTGAATGACAGCAGATTTCTCATCAGAAACCATGGAGACCAGAAAGAAGTGGCACAACACTTTCCAAGTGAGGAAAGGAAAAAACTGTCCACTGCTAATTCTCTACCTGGTGAAACTATCCCTCAGGAATAAAGGGGAAATAAAGACATCCTTAGATGAGGGAAAACTAAAAGAATTTTCACTAGATATTTACCTTTAACCCTTTTCCCATTTGCCCCAAGAATACGCGCCAGCTGTGCTTGCAGCAGCAGCGTTTACCCCGATAAAACTTTGCCATGAAATATCTTGCGTTTATTATTATTTTCACATCACTGTAGTATATTGACTTGGGAAACAACAGACAGCATTCTATTTAGGGCATTCTGGATTTAGTTAGTGGTATTTCCATTTACAAAATATAGTAATTTTCAACCACTGAAAATGTCAAATCCTAGAAACCGTAGCATTCCTACACGTGATGTTAACAACATTCCCAAATGATGTTGTTGGCCGAAGATTCTTTTGATGAATCCTATTTTTCCAAAATATGTGAATCTGATGATTCAGACAATTCTGAAGTTAGTTCTGTTTAGAAACAACTCCAACAACAGCATTTATATTTTATTTTCACATTGAAAGTCAGTCAGATTTGGCTGGGCACAGTGGCTCACGCCTCTAATCCTAGCACTTTGGGAGGCTGCCATACCAGGACTCTGGTATGACGGAGGCAGGAGGATCATGAGGTCAGGAGTTTGAGACCAGCCTGCCCAACATGCTGAAACCCCGCCTCTACTAAAAATACAAAAATTAGCTGGGCATGGTGATGTATGCCTGTAATCCCAGCTACTGGGGCAGCTGAGCCAGGAGAATGGCTTGAACCCAGAAGGCGGAAGTTGCAGTGAGCCGAGATCGAGCCACCGCACTCCAGCCTGGGTGACAGAGGCTCCATCTCAAAAAAGAAAAACAAATGAAAGTTAGTCAGATTTGCTTCAGACTCCAAGAGCGTGTTTATGTAAAACTAAATGAGACCTGGAAGTGAACTGCACTTTCTTTGGTTTTCTAAATGGGAAGAGGGTTAAGAATGGCTGAGGGAAGTTTTTCAAACAGAAAGAAAACAATAAAAGAAAAAACCTTGGTGCATCAAGAAGTAAGAAAGGACAATTGGAAGAGCAGAAATGTATGCATTCCAAAGATTATCCTTCCCCTCCTGTGTTGCATAAATCATGTTGATCATTTTTTAAGCGAGGGCGGGAGATTTCCACACTTCACTTGAAGTAATAAAATGTTAACACCAATATCTGGGGGGATGGGCCAAGGTGACCGGCTAGAAGCTAGTGTGCACGGTTCTCACAGAGAGAAGCAGAAGGGGTGAGTAAATACAACTCCTGCAGCTGAAACATTCAGGTCCTTGCATTGGGATTAATCAAGGAAACAATCTGACCCACAGAGAATGAAGAGAAGCAAGACAGGACAGTGGCTCCCCTGGGAGCAACATGGAGCCAGGGATTCTCCCTCACCCAGGGAAGCAGTGAATGAATGAACCGCCTGGCAAACCAAGCTTCTCCCACAGATCTTTGCAACCCTTGGGTCAGGAGATCTCCTTGTGAACCCACTCACCAGGGCCTTCGGTCTTTAGTATAGCACAGAGCTGCGTGGAGTCTGGGCAGAGCAGCTGCTCAGGTATGCATGGAGACCCTGGAGTCTTAGATCCTTGGGCTTTCTGGAAAAAGTAGCTGCAGCTCTGGCAAACAGGGAGGTTAGACTCCCATACATACCCCTAGGAAAGAGGCCCACTTCCACGGCACCCCACAAGATAAAGGCCCCCTGGCTGGGAATTCCAGCCAGCTACCAGCACTGCCCTGCACCTCCCTAAGAAGGAGCTCCCGGGGTGAGGGGTGGGCTGCTGTCTTTGCTGTTCAGGAGATTTAGCCCTTCCAGCCTCCAGGCTCTGGAGAGTCTGAGCCAACCTGGGGCGAAGAGATCCCTTAGCACAGCACAGCTGCTAAAACATGGCCGGACTAGGCCGGGCGCGGTGGCTCAAGCCTGTAATCCCAGCACTTTGGGAGGCCGAGACGGGCGGATCACGAGGTCAGGAGATCGAGACCATCCTGGCTAATACGGTGAAACCCCGTCTCTACTAAAAATACAAAAAACTAGCCGGGCGAGGTGGCGGGCGCCTGTGGTCCCAGCTACTCGGGAGGCTGAGGCAGGAGAATGGTGGGAACCCGGGAGGCGGAGCTTGCAGTGAGCTGAGATCCGGCCACTGCACTCCAGCCCGGCGACAGAGCGAGACTCTGTCTCAAAAAAAAAAAAAAAAAAAAATGTCCGGACTGCTGCTTAGCAGGTGTCTTGTTCATCAGGCCGGACCTCCCAACCAGGGCCTCCAGCTACCCCTGCCGGAGCTCTCCAGCTGACAGAGATCTGAATTCCCCCTGGGATGGCACGCCCAGGGGGACAGGCGGGCTGCCAGCTCCTTGCTTTTTGGGTGACTTTGCCATTCCAGCCTTTGGACTTCGGAGTATCTGAGGCGACAGGGGAGTGAAGTGGACCCCACACAGCACAGCCGCTCTGCCAGAACGTGGCCAGACTCTGCTTTTTTAAGCCGGTCCTGATCCCATTCCTTCCTGCTGGGCTGGGCTTCTCAACTGGGGTCTCCAGCCGCTTCCCACAGATGTCTTTGACCAGGCAGCAATTCCTTTCCTCCCGGGACCAAGCTCCCAGAGGGAGGGACAGGCTGCATCTTTGCTGTTTCTCAGCCTTCCCTAGTAACACGTCCGGGTTCTGAAAAATCCGAGGTGACTAGAGACTGGAGTGGACCCTGGCATAGCACAGCAGCCCTATGGAAAAGTGGCCAGATTGTTATGTGGGTGCCCGTTCCCATATCTCCTCACCGGGCAGGTCCTCCAGGCCTGGGCCTCCAGCCACCACCCACCAGAACTACTGAGCCAGCACCAACTCAGCATCTCCCTGGACAGCCTCCAGGGGCAACTGAACGTCTCTCTGTTGTGGGGCGAAGACCCTAAGTGCCTTATCCACATCCCCAACAAGCAGCAGCCAACCCTAGGAGAGGAGGCCAGTCCATTTCCCACGGGTCTCAAACACCTCTTCCTTTAATTACAAAAGGACGGCCCAGGGTTGGGTCGCACCCATTAAGATGTCCTGTGAGAGGACGCGATGTTGGGGCTGCATCTGACCTGTGATGGAAACTGAGAAAACTGTAAAAGGGATGACCAGGAACGTGTTTCACCAACACGGGAACCACCCTCTTTTCAATTTCTTATTCTGTGGGATAATGCCAATTACTCATCGATTATGAGACGTGTCATCTGTTATTTGTAACCAAAATGCTCTACTTGATCTAGGCTTGAAAACCCAAGCTACCTCCAATAAAAGAATTATTGGAAGTTTCCAGACAAAATATAAAACATCGTTACATTTAAATTTCAGATGAACAGTGAATACATTTTTTTTTTTTTTTTTTTTTTTGTGAGACGGAGTCTCGCTCTGTCGCCCAGGCTGGAGTGCAGTGGCCGGATCTCAGCTCACTGCAAGCTCCGCCTCCCGGGTTTACGCCATTCTCCTGCCTCAGCCTCCCGAGTAGCTGGGACTACAGGCATCCACCACCTCACCCGGCTAGTTTTTTGTATTTTTTAGTAGAGAAGAGGTTTCACCGTGTTAGCCAAGATGGTCTCAATCTCCTGACCTCGTGATCCGCCCGTCTCGGCCTCCCAAAGTGCTGGGATTACAGGCTTGAGCCACCGCGCCTGGCCGTGAATACATTTTTAGTGTAAGTATGCCCCATGTATGGCAGAGGATTGATTCATATAAAAATTACTTGTGTTTATTTGGTATTCAAATGTAACTACGTTTCTCACATTTTTTTTTGCTAAATCTTGTAACCCAGTATTATAACAGGTATGAATGTATATATGGTAACTGAAAATTAGTATTTGTGCAGGCTACATTAGATTCGACTCCCAATACGTGACTGAAACTGAGAATGTATCATTTAAGATTTGTCATTTTGAGAGTAATAATGTCACATTTGTTTTACATATATAAGTATTACAAATGGGATTTTTCTTTTTTGGCTATGACCTAAAAGCAAAGACAACAAAAGCAAAAGTAGACAAAGGGGAGTGCATCAAACTCAAAACCCTTCTCCACAACAAGAAAACAATCAGCAGAACGAAGAGACAATTTACAAAACAGGAGAAAATATTTGAAAATTATACGTCTAATAAGAGGTTAATATCCAAACTATTTTTTTTTTTTTGAGACAGAGTCTCGCTCTGTCGCCCAGGCTGGAGTGCAGTGGCCGGATCTCAGCTCACTGCAAGCTCCGCCTCCCGGGTTTACGCCATTCTCCTGCCTCAGCCTCCCAAGTAGCTGGGACTACAGGCGCCCGCCACCTCGCCCAGCTAGTTTTTTGTATTTTTTAGTAGAGACGGGGTTTCACCATGTTAGCCAGGATGGTCTCGATCTCCTGACCTTGTGATCCGCCCGTCTCGGCCTCCCAAAGTGCTGGGATTACAGGCTTGAGCCACCGCGCCCGGCCAATATCCAAACTATTTAAGAAACTCAAGGCTGGGCACGGTAGCTCACGCCTGCAATCCCAGCACTTTGGGAGGCCGAAGAGGGTGGATCATGAGGTCAGGAGATCAAGACCATCCTGGCTAACACGGTGAAACCCCATCTCTACTAAAAATACAAAAAATTAGCTGGGCATGGTGGCAGGCGCCTGGTCCCAGCTACTTGAGAGGCCGAGGCAGGAGAATGGCGTGAACCTGGGAGGTGGAGCTTGCAGTGAGCCGAGATCGCGCCGCTGCACTCCAGCCTGGGCAACAGAGCGAGACTCCATCTCGAAAAAATAACTAAAATAAATAAATAAATTAATTAATTAACAAACAAACTCAACTCCACTAAAGGGAAACAAATAACCAGATTTTAATATTAGCTAGGGACCTGAATAGACATTCTCAAAAGAAGACATACAAATGGCCAAAAGGTATATGAAAAAAATGTTCAGCCTCACTAATCAGTCGGGAAATGCAAATAAAAACCACAATGAGGTATCATCTCACACCTGTCAGAATGGCTATTATTAAAAAAAAAAAAAAAAGATAACTATTCGTAAGGATATGGAGAAAAGGGAGCCCCTGTACACTGTTGTTGAGAAGGTAAATTAGTATTGCCATTATAGAACACAGATGAAGTTTCCTCAAAAAAAACTAAAAATAGGCCTGGTGTGGTAGCTCACGCCTGTAATCTCAGCACTTTGGGAGGCCAAGGTGGGAGGACTGCTTGAGCCCAGGAGTCTGAGACCAGCTTGGGCAATATAGTGAGACCTTGTCGTTACAAAATTTTAAAAAATTAGCCGGGTATGGTGGCACACACTGTAGTCCTAGCTACCTGGGAGGCTGAACCCAGGAGATTGTGGCTGCAGTGAGCCATGATCATGCCATTGCACTCCAGCCTGGGTGGAAAAAAAAAAAACTAACCTAAAGTAAAAATAGGGCTACCATTATGGCCCAGCAATCCCAGTTCTGGGTGTATATGTAAAGAAAGTGAAATCAGTATGTCGAAGAGATGTGTGCACACCCGTGTTCACTGTGGCAGTCTTCACAACAGCCAAGACTTGGAATTCATCTAAAAGTCCATCTATGATTCAAAGGATAAGAAAAATGTGGTATAGCCCCACGTGGTGGCTAATGCCTATAATCCCAGAACTTTGGGAGGCCAAGGAGAATAGCTTGAGCCCAGGAGTTTGAGACCAACCTGGGAAATATGGTGAGGGCTGGTCTCAACAAAATATTTTTAAAAAGTAGCCAAGTGTGGTGCTGCATGCCTGCAGTCCCAGCTACTGGGGAGGCTGAGGTGGGAGGATTGCTTGAGACTGGGAGGCGGAGGTTGCAATGAGCCGAGATTGAGCCACTGTACTCCAACTTGGGCAACAGAATGAGACCCTGTCTCAAAAAAAAAAAAAGAAAGAAAACGTGGTATGTATGTGTATATACAGACTTATATATACACATATACAATGAAACACTATTCGGCCTTAAAAAAATAGAACATCCTGTCATTTGTGATAATATGGAAAAACCTGGAAGCCATTATGCTAAGTGAGAGAAGCCAGGCACAGAAAGACAAATTCAGCATGATCTCACTTATGTGTGAAAACTAAAATAGCAGAACTCATAGCAGAGAGTAGAATGGTGAGGGCTGGTTGGCTGGGGAGATGTTGGTAAAAGGGCACAAACGTCCGTTAGGCAGTTTGGAAGCTCTATAGTGCGCAGCACAGCGACCACAGGTGATAGTGATGTATCGTGTACTTGAGCATCGCTAAGAGAGTGGATCTTCAATGTTTTCATCTGTGTGTGTGTATAGTAAGATATATGTGTGTGTATATATATGGTGATACATGAGTTAATTTGCTTCATCGAGCCCTTTCACAGTGTACACATATGTCACAGCATCATACTGTACACCATAAATACACACAATTTTTATTTTTCAATGATTCCTTCATGAAGCTGGGGTTTGGGGAATGGGATTCTTTTTCCCCCCGTTTCAGCCCAGGCCTCAAGATAATGAGTGTCAGCTACAACCACATTCCACGCAAGGTGCAGGGCCTACGAGGGACTTTTAAAGGAAGTGGTAAAAATTCAATTCCATGACTCTTGTCCCTCCGCCAACCTTCTTAGCAAAAGGTACAAATTCACATGTACCCTTAGGTCAGCATAAACTGGAGGAAGAGAAACATGCGATGAAGTTTAGTCCTTTCTCGTGTGGGGCCAGGCACGTTAGTGTCTGAGATGAGGTCTTTACTACTTCAATAAGTGACCAGAGGACTTTGCACAATTCAGGAGTGGCCATGAAAGTTATGAGGACCAGCAGAAGATTTCATCCAAGGTGGCAGGAGAGAAAGAGCTCACACAGCAGACTGAGAGGTTTGTGCGTGTCACAGCGTGTCCAACTCATTCCGCGTGGTGGAGTCTGTTCCTTAAATAGCAGGCACTGGTCTAAGCCCTTTAGAAATCTGAGTGCACTTAATCCTCTTACCAGTGCAATGAGATTTATATTATTATTTCCATTTTACTGATAAGGAAACCTACGCAAGTATAATAAACTCTGCGGAGGTTACCTAAGATTACACATCTAGTGTGAAATAATGACAAGACTTGAACTCATACACTCTGGCCTGAGGGCCACTTGTAATCACATGCTAAACAGCCTCTTATGTGAAGTGGAGCAAATGCAACCACAGTTACGTGAAAGGCTCTAGACTTTTAATTTAATTTAATTTAATTTAATTTTAGACAGGCTCACTCTGTTGCCCAGGTGGGAGTGCACTGGTGCGATCTCAGCTCACTGTAACCTCCACTTCCCAGATTCAAGCAATTCTCCTGCCTCAGCCTCCCAAGTAGCCGGGATGACAGGTGCTCGCCAACACACCCTGATAATTTTTGTATTTTTAGTAGAGAGGGGGCTTCACCATATTGGCTAGGCTGGTCTGGAACTCCTGACTTCAGTGATCCACCCACCCCGGCCTCCCAAAGTGCTGGGATTATAGGTGTGAGCCACCGTGCCTGGCTACTCTTTAATACATCCATCGTCATTATCATCATCACCACCATCTAAATTCATTCAAGGATTCTTTATCTCCACTGAACATGTCCTATACTTCGCACTGTTTTGTACCACGGGAATGGTGTTTTGAAACAATAGGGCAAAATAGCAATGATCACTTATAGAGTGTAAAATACATACTTGTACTAAATCCTTCACTTATTTAATCCTCTCAACAAAGCCATGAGTTACTTCTTTCAAAGATAAGGGAACTATTAATACAGTTAAGAGAGAATAAATTATCCACATGTAGTGAGAAAAAGATTTACGTGGCCAGGCGCTGTGGCTCACACCTGTAATCCCAGCACTTTGGGAGGCCCAGGTGGGCGGATCATCTGAGGTCAGGAGTTCCAGACCAGCCTGGCCAACATGGCAAACTCCGTCTCTACAAAAAGTACAAAAATTAGCCGGGCGTGGTGGCACACATGCCTGTAATCCCAGCTACTCAGGAGACTGAGGCAGGAAAATAGCTTGAACTCAGGAGGTAGAGGCTGCGAGTGAGCCGAGATCACGCCACTGCACTCTAGCCTGGGTGACAAGAGCGAGACTTTGTCTAAAAAAAAGAAAAAAGAAAAAGATGTATGTCCAGGTCTCTCAGATCTGCTGCCTGGCCCTTGACTACCATGGCATTCGGCTTCCCCGACAGCTTCCTTTCTCCAAGGAGAGAGCTGGACTCATGGAGTCAGCCCGGGCGAGAGCAAACTCCTTGGGGCACGGCAGCGACTGCTCGCGCTCTTTCAAGTTCCCGCCTTTTCCCTTGAAATTCCCATTTATTGGGGGATTAGATATAAATATTTGTAATTTGTAGTGCAAATCGTCTTTACTTTGCTTCCTACAAAATACTTAAATCAAAATGAGATTGTCAGGGAGTGCACAAAACAGGTGTGGTCACCCACCTTTCTAATGTTTAGACAGTGTTAAAGAGGTCTGCCAATTCAGGAAATGATCTCGTAGTTACCAGGCAGCCAGTGTACCCCTCCTGATGGATTGTGGGTCGGGAAGAGCACAAGTGTTTTGTAACTATGGAAACAAACTGAGTTTGTCAAGCCAGAGAGCAACCCTCCAGCATCCAGATTACCCTTCGAAGATGGCAAAGAAAAGGAGAGCTCTGAAATCACTCAACGCATAGGAGCTGGTTCTATAATTTTTAGACTTTAATTAAATCAATTATTAAAGCCTTTCTTAATGCCTTGCTGAGATATTCAGGCTCTGGCTGCCTCAGGAGAGAGGAAGCGGTTGAATGCACAGAGGTGGCTAATAAGGTTGGTCACTGGCCCCTGAGGGACGCCAGGCAGTAAGGAAGGCTCTCCCTCCCACACCCTTCCCAGTGTCGCCCTCACTCCTTGTGTCTCTTCCAGAGGGGATACGACATTCCAGAATCCCGCAGGAAAGATTCTGCCATCTCCGCAGCTGCCCCCACTGCAGTCCCCCCCACCGCTGGAGAAGATGCCCCCACTAACCGGGGTGTGTCGAGCTAGTGGACACATCATTGAGCAGGGTGAGGCCAGAGGGCATTCCTAGAAAAGGGAATATTTCTCTGTCTTAGTGATCTGCCTGGATCAGGAGTTTGGGATCATTGGCAAGTTGAACAGGTCCTGTGGATCCTTTCTAGCCTCTGTGTGCCCTAGGGAAGTGGGGCTGGTTCACATCTCCCTGTGGCTGTATTCAGAAATAACTGGGGAACAGCACACCGTGTATTGGCTCGTACAGAGTCCACGGTGAGGGGCCGTGGCCATACCTGCCGCCTTGTTGACCTTGGTTTGCAGGGTGGACTGTGTCATTAAGATCCTCCCACGGCCTCATCCTGCGCTGGCTATCACGACACGTCCAGTAAGGTAAGGAGTTTGCTGCAACAGGTAGTTTCTTCAGAGCACATCATTATCGGGTGACTTGGATGAACTGGCTTGGGTGTGGGGTGTCCGGAATGACAATGTCTCTGTCAAGGGCCCTGGTTCCACGCTGAGGACGTCTCTGCAAACACGTGGGAGGGAAACAGAGAGGATGGGGCAGGACAGCACACACCCACCTTTCCTCCAGGCATCTGTCTGGCTCCGCACGTCTTCCTCATGGGTGATGGCAGCCAGACCTGACCTGGGCTCCTTCTGAAGACGCAGCAGAGCTTTGATTGCATGAGTGCAGCTGGGGAAAGAGCCCATAATGCAGCAATTATTGTTCATTTGTTGCTATGGTATTTCTGTGGCCTGTTTGGATCCATGAATGTCTTGATTATTTTCAATTCCCATTTATAGAACATTCTGTTCATCTCAAAGTGCTTTGAGACCATCTTCATAGGATACTCCCTGTAACAGACACAAGTTAGTAATGGCATTGCTATTTTACAAATGAACGCATTGAAGTGGGGTGTTGTTTTAATAACTAAAATCAGGGAAAGTGAAAGAGAAGACATTTGATAAATGACATTATCATTCCAATAAAGGAAACTTGGCTTTAGGTTAAATTATATTTGACATAAATTGATGTTTTGACATCAACGGATATCACTGAGGCTTTGACATCTAGTTGGTGTCACAGTTGGGAGAAATATTATTTGAGGAACAGGTTACCGTGAAAGGCAGGCCTAATGAAGCAGAAAGAGGAGATTGGCAAAAACTCTGGCTTTGAAATCTTTGGTTTCCAAAGAAACTATATAGAAAATTAACGAGTTCACAGCTCAATCTTCTATGTATTGGAGCCTATATTCACAGAATGTTGACAACTTTTGGGTAATAGTGTATGATAACTGTTATGTGTGTATAATATTAAGATAATATAATTGTGTAATTAAAAGAAAAAAATCCTCCTATGAGTAAATACATCATGGGATCTTCATGTAATGGAATTCTATAGGATACTGAAAATGAATGACATTCAGCTGAAAATGTCAACACCCATGGATGACTTCCCAAATATAAACTTGATCCCCAAACTGGATTATCTACAATATAATGCCACTTATCTTAAATAGAAACTTCAAATATATGCAAGATTTAGCAACATATGCTTTAAGGATACATAGTTACATAGGAAAATGAGGAAGGAAATTAAGTCAATTATGAACACAACATTAGACGATGGTGGCTCTGGGAGGAAGGAGAAGAAATGGTGCCAGGAAGGCCCAGTCCTTAGGGTCTTCAGCAACACTGACACAGCTCTAAGGCCTGTGCTGAGTGGCTGACTCGGGCCTGCTTGTAATAGTATACTTTGTATCTCATGTGTGCTTTTTAATATTTTCTTTTGTGTTTACAAGCCACAGGAATGCTCATTGGCTTGCTTTTAGTGGTTCTCCAACTACAAACCTTGATTTGTTTCTATGGATCATGTAGAGAGCTGTCCTGAGCACTTGCACCTGCTAAGCAGGGATTTAATTAGGGCTATCCATGACTTCCATTTTTATAGAAAATAATTAGTGTGGGTCAGAGGACATGTTCGCCACAGTTTTGTGTTATGGGATTATAAGTGATTTCAAACCCTAAAGATTATCCTAGAATAATAATGAGTATAAATAAGCCCAGTGGCTGAATTCTCAAATATGTGTCGTAAAAAAGCAAATGTGAACCAGAGTGATGACGTTTTAAAAAAATTTCAACAGATGTGTTGGTAAAATCATACGAAATAAAATAGATGATCTACTTTCACCTCCTCCTTCATACGACTTTCCTAGAACACGAGATCATATTAGGAGAGTATCCTACAATTTCCCTTCTGCTCTGATTTACAGAAAGGAACTGAGGCAGCGGGAGACTTATTTAAAAATCACAAGAGACTTAGTGCCAACAGGGTCTGAGTCTAAGCCTTTCAACTCACAAGAAAATGGCCAGCTCACCCTACTACCCCTACTCTGCCCTCTCTTCTCCTTCGATACACACTACTGAGAGGAGGTATTACACCAAGTCTAGAGATCCATTCCAGTACAAGAAGCACTGACTAGAGAGGCAAGAGATCCATATTTTGGTTCTAAATCTATTATCTACAATCAAAGTCACTTAATATATAAGAACCTTAGCCTGGGTAACATGGCAAGACTTCATCTATACAAAAAAAAGAAAAAAAAAATTGCCACATGTGGTGATGTGCACCTATAATCCCAGCTACTAGGGAGGCTGAGGTGGGAGGACTGCTTGAGCCCAGGAGGTTGAGACTGCAGTGAGCCGTGTTTGTACCACTGCACTCCAGCCTGGGCAACAGAGCAAGACCCTGTTTCAAAGAAAAGAAGCAATTATCCTGCCTCAGCCTCCCAAGTAGCTGGGATTACAGGTGCCGGCCACTACACCCAGCTAATTTTTGTATTTTTAGTAGAGGGGGGGTTTCGCCATGGTGGCCAGGCTGGTGTGGAACTCCTGACCTCAGGTGATCTGCCCACTTTGGCCTCCCAAAGTGCTGGGATTACAGGTGTGAGCCACCGCTCCCGGCTAGAGTCTTTAATACATCCATCATCATTATCATCACTATCACCATCTAAATTCATTCAAGGATTTTTTATCTCCACCAAACACATCCTATGCTTTGCACTGGTTTCTATCATGGGAATGAATGGTGTTTTAAAACAATAGGGCGGCCGGGCGCGGTGGCTCAAGCCTGTAATCCCAGCACTTTGGGAGGCGGATCACGAGGTCAGGAGATCGAGACCATCCTGGCTAACACGGTGAAACCCCATCTCTACAAAAAACTAGCCGGGCGTGGTGGGCGCCTGTAATCCCAGCTACTCCGGAGGCGGAAGCAGGAGAATGGCGTGAACCCGGGAGGCGGAGCTTGCAGTGAGCCGAGATCCGGCCACTGCACTCCAGCCTGGGCGACAGAGTGGGACTCCGTCTCAAAACAAACAAACAAACAAACACAATAGGGCAAAATCTTTACTTGTGGGACAATACGTTTTAGACATTCTGGTGAGCAGGTAAAATTCCTGAACTAGGTTAGTACCTGTTGGCACTGTGTGTCTTTTAGTCCTAAACGAGCATAAAGGTTTGTGTTAAAAATAAAATTTGATCTAATTTCAGCATAGAATGCAATGGCAGATGCTTGTTTGATTTTTTCTTCCAAGGTGCTCTTATTATTACCATTCTCTTTAAACTCTTCCAATACTACTTGGGTGGGGGGCACTTTATTATGGTGCTAATTCTTCTATCAACACCTGACAGCTTTTTACCATCCAGGGGTAAGGCCTGGAGTAGGTACCCACAGCAACAGAACCACAGGACACAGTCTTTGTCTACGGAAGAATCTGGGATGCTAGGGGTTAAACAGCCTATCCCAACTCTTTAGAAAGAAGTGTTTTGCATCAGGAAGGTTTTACAGAGAACATCCTAGAAAAACATTTTAACCTCCTTCTTTGCTCCTGATACAATAGGCCAACACCAAACTTCTTTTTGTTGTGTCTTAGGAGGTAGGACACTGGATTAGCCACAGAAAGCACATGGGCCTTTGCTCTGCAGCTTCCTCTCATGGTCTCAGCCCATGCACCAGAGCATTGGTACTTCCTGCCTTGGGTCTTGAATCTGTGGTGCAAAACCATTGTACTGGTCAGGGTTCTTGTTGCAACCAAAACAACTGCCTCTGACCATCTTAAGTACAAAACATTCCTTGGTAGGACACTGAATGGGACGAGGGTCACAGCACTAAGAACTCAGAAGGCTGCTAAGAACTCCAGAAATTCTGGAAGGTCAAGAAGCAGGAAGCAGCACAGCTCTCTCTTTGCACGAAAAGTTTGGCCAGGGTTCTAGTATTGGACAATACAGTCACTATAAATGGATTCAAAGAATCACTTTGCTGTGGATGAGTCAAAGATCCATGTGGGAGCATCCTGTAGGGTAAGGACAGGTCCGGCTCCTGAGTTCAGACCACCAAGGAGCAGGGAGAGCGAGGATTTACTTGCATTTCAGCTTTGGTAGGGGAAGACCCAGCACTCCGTCCACTGATACACACCCTGGGGAGTCTGCCAGAATACAAAGGAATGACAAACACCCTTTGAAATCTATTCATCTGACTCTCTAGATTTACATATATAATTTTCTTTCCTGACATTCATTTCCACCCATAACAACAGTAACAAACTGGATCTGTTTGAGACAATGCCATTCTCCTTATTTCAAACAAAAAAATGTACTCACTCCCTCACCAGTGGGTGACAATAGTTACTGACTGCATCCATCCTCAATCCCGGATGTTCATTCATTCTCAAGTTCCACTTGCACTGTAGTTGTGTTATTCTGAAACCTATGAACTAAATTATCGTTAACTGTAAACAAACCGTATATATAATAGTGAGAGAGAAGAGAGAGGAGTCAAAGGAAAATTAATTAACTCATAAATATATACATGACACAGCAGGAAGGAAGTATTAGGAGAGGATACAGTCTGGATTTCTGCAGCTGTTCATGAGGCCAAAGCTAATATTTAAGACTTCTTTTTATTATTATGTTTATTTTGCTTTCAGTCAACACCTCAAATGGTCTGAAGTCTATATACACGAGGGCTTCCCAAATATTAATTCTTCGTAAATCTGAGAGCTTGTTGGTCCTGTCTGTAGAAGATGGTGTTAGTCAGAGTTCTCCAGAGAAAGAGAAATAGTAGGATGTGTATATGTAGTGTATCCATAAAGAGACTTATTTTAAGGAATTGGCTCATGCAGTTGTGGAGGTTGGCTAGTCCAAAATCTGCAGGTGGACTGGCGGGCTGGAGAGCTAAGGAAGAGCCAAGACTGCAGTTCAAGTCTGAAGACTGTCTACCACAGAATTCCTTTTTGCTCTGGACAGGTTAGGCTGTTTTATTCAGTCCTTCAACTGATTAGATGAGATCCACCCACATTACAGAAGGCAATTTGCTTTCCTGAAAGTCCACCAATTTAAATGCTAATCTTATCTAAAACTATCCATACAGAAACATCCAGAATAATAGCTGCATGTTAATAAGGAGAGCACATCTGGAACAGCTGCTGCTGAAATCAGGACTCACAGTGTCCCATGAGAGTGAGAACTTACTCCCACAAGATGGTATTAATGTGTTAATGAGGGACCCACCCCCATGACTCAGACATTTTTCACTAGACCTCAGCTCTCAACACTGCCATATTGGGAATGAAATTTCATCATAAGTTTTGGTAAGAACAAACCATATCCAAATCCTAGTAGCATACAATTATTATAGTCTTATTCTTTTTTTTTTCTATGAAGTTGGTAGCAGTGTCCCTGCTTCCATTCCTAATTTTAGTTATTTGAATCTTCTCATTGTTAGTCAGACTAGCTAAAGGTTTGTCAATTTTGTAGATTTTTTTTTCAAAGAGCCAATTTTTGGTTTCACTTCGTTTCTCTATTGTTTTTCTACTGTCTATTTTGTTATCACTAGTCTAATCTTTATTATTTACTTCCTTTTGCTCGTTTTGGGTTTCAGTTTGCTCTTTTCCTTTATTTTTATTTTTATTTATTTATTTGAGACGGAGTCTTGCTCTTATCACCCAGGCTGGAGTGTAGTGGCGTGATCTCAGCTCACTGCAAGCTCTGCCTCCCGGGTTCACGCCATTCTCCCGTCTCAGCCTCCCCAGTAGCTGGGACCACAGGCGCCCAACACCATGCCCAGGTATTTTTTTTGTCTGTTTTTTAGTAGAGATGGGGTTTCACCATGTTAGCCAGGACGGTCTCGATCTCTTGACCTCGTGATCCACACACCTCGGCCTCCCAAAGTGCTGGGATTACAGGCGTGAGCCACCGCGACTGGCCTTTTTGTTTGTTTTTTGAGACAGAGTCTCAGCTCTGTCGCCTAGGCTGGAGTGCCATGGCGCCATCTCGGCTCACTGCAACCTCCACCTCCTTGTGATCTGCCTGCCTCACCCTCCCAAAGTGCTGGGATTACAGGCCTGAGCCACCATGCCCTGCCTGTTCTTCTTTTTCTAGTTCCTTAACGTATAAAGCTAGGTTATTGATTTGAGATATTTATTCTTTTCAAAAGCAGAACTTTACAACTATAAATTTTTCTCTAAGCACTGCTTCCCATGGTTTTGGTATTTTGTGTTTTTGCTTTCATACATCTCCAAATATTCTGTAATTTCCTTTGGGATTTCTTTGATCCATTGATTGTTTAGGTGTGTTGTTTAATTTCCATATATTGTGAATTTTCCAGTTTTTCTTCTATTATTGATTTCTAGTTTTATTCCATTGGGTTGGAGAAGATTGTATGATGTGAGTTTATAGAGACTTATGTCATAACATATGGTCTATCCTGGAGAATGTTCCATGTGTAATTGAGAAGAATGGGCAGTCTGCTGTCGTTAGGTGGAGTGTCCTATAAATGTCTATTAAGTCTAGTAGGTTTGTAATTTTTTCAAGTCTTCTGTTTCCTTGATGATCTTCTGTTTAGTTGTTCTATCCATTATTGAAAGGAGTATATTAAAATCTTCAAATAAATATTATTGTTGAACTCTCTCTTTTCAATTATCTCATAACTTTACATATTTTGGAAGCTCTGTTTGTAGGTGCATATATGTTCCTAATTGTCATATCTTCTTAATGGAGTGACCCTTTTATTTCTTATAACAATTCTTGTCATAAAAGTCTTTTTTGCCGAATGTTAGTATAGCTCTCCAGTTCTCTTTTGGTTACCGTTTGCAAGGAATATTTTTTTCCATTCTTTGACTTTCAACCTACTTACGTCTTTGAATTAAAAGTGTCTTTTATACATGGAGTCTATCCAAATGTCCATTAATGATAGACTGGATAAAGGAAACATGGTACATATACACCATGGAATACTAAGCAACCATAAAAAGGAATGAGATAACGTCCTTTGCACGGACATGGATGGAGCTGGAAGGCATTATCCTCATCCATTTGTTGATTGATGGACATGTGGACTGGTTCCATATTCTTATGGATACACACACACACACACACACACACACACACACCCATGGACTACTACTCAGCCATAAAAAGGAATTAAATAATGGCATTCACAGCAACTTGGATAGAATTGGAGACCATTATTCTAAGTGAAGTATCTCAGAAATGGAAAACCAAACATGGTATGTTCTCACTCATAAGTGGGAGCTAAGCTATGAGGATGCAAAGGCATAAGAATAATACAATGGCACATATACACCATGGAATACTATGCAGCCATAAAAAAAAGAATGAATTCATGTCCTTTGCAGGGACACGGATGAAGCTGGAAACCATCATTCCCAGCGAACTAACACAGGAACAGAAAACCAAACACTGCATGTTCTCACTTATAAGTGGGAGCTGAATAATGAGGACACATGGATACAGGGAGGGGAACATCACACACTAGGGCCTGTCAGGGGGTGGGGGCTAGGGGAGGGACAACTTTAGGAGAAATACCTAATGCATGTGGAGCCTAAAACCTAGATGACGGGTTGGTGGGTGCAGCAAACCACCATGGCACATGTATACCTATGTAACAAACCTGCACGTTCTGCACATGTATCCCACAACTTAAAGTACCAAAAAAAAAAAAAAAAAAGAATAATACAATGGACTTTGGGGACTCAGGGGAAAGGGTGGGAGGGGGTGATGGGTAAAACACTACACATTGGGTACAGTGTATGCTGCTTGGGTGATGGATGCATGAAAATATCAGAAATCACCACTGATTAACTTATTCATGTAACCAAACACCACCTGTTCCCCAAAAATATATTGAAATACAAAATAAAGAAAAAAGAGAAGTTACAAACAAAAATTACATTAATAACTGTCCTATATGTTTACTTTTGTAGGTACCTTTATCAGTGTTCTTTTATTCTTTGTGTGGATTCAATTTATTGTCTAGGATATCTTCATCTTATCCTGAAGGCTTCCCTTCTTATGAGAAATGAGCTGTAAATCTTATTGAGAATTGCTTATACATGAGGAGTTGCTTCTCTCTTGCTGCTTTCCAGATTCTCTCTTTGTCTTTATCTTTTGAAAGTTTAATTATGATGTGTCTTGATGCAGATCTCTTTGAGTTTATTCTACTTGGAGTTTATCAAACTTCTTGGATGTGTAGATTTATGTCTTTCAACAGGTTTAGGAAGATTTTGGTCATTATTTATTCCAATATTCTTTCTGCCTCTTTCTGTCTCCTCTTTCTTGGATTCCCATTATGCATATATTGTTATGGTTAATGTCACACAGGTCTCTGAGGCTTCATGTCTTTTCTTTATTCTTTAATTTCTTTTCTTCTGGTTATGTAACCTCCATTGACTTATCTTCAAATCTGCTTTTCTTGCTCAAGTATGCTGTTAAGACTTTCTTTTGGCAAATTTTGTATTTCCATTATTGTACTTTTTAACTCCAGAATTTCTATTTGATTCTTTATAATTTAAATGTCATTTTTAATATTCTCTGTTTCTTGAAACAGCATTATCATCCCTTCCTTGGACCTTTAGACATGGTTTTCTTTAGTTCTTTGAATATATTTAAAACAGCTGATTCAAAGTTTTTGTTGAATAATCCCAATGTCTAAGCTTCCTCAGAGACAGTTCCTATCCCATGAATGAGTAATATTTTCTTGTATCTTTGCATGTTTCATAATTTTGTATTTAAAACTAGGTATTTTAAATAATATAATGTGACAATTTTGGAAATATTTTTCCCTTCTTGAGGATTTGTTGTTGTTTGTTATAGGTATAGCTAACTGTTTCTTTAGTGCCTTTTCTGAACTAATTCTGTAAAGTCTCTATTCTTTGTCATGTATAGCCACTGAAGTCTGTCCTTAGTTAGCTTAGAAGTCAGCTAATAATTAGAGATTTCCTTAACTACATGGAACCGGTAAGTCTTCCAGGTTTTGCCAATGGACCCTGTGCAGGTTGGGACACACCTTCAATACTTAGCCAGGCAGTTGACAATATGACCTCATCTTAATTAATTACATCTTCAAAGACCGTATTTCGAAATAAGGTCAAATTATGAGGTTCTGGGTAGACATGAATTTTGGGGCACAGAATTCAACCCAGGATAGAATCAGACAGACCTATGCAGGGGCCTCGGCCCCTTCCTAGCTGTGTGACCTCATAATTCTCATTCCCCCAGTAATAATGGTGCCTAATTAGGGTGACAGTACCTCCCAGTGTGTCCCAGACAATCTTGCTGTCCTGAAAGAATTTTTAATTTTGTCCCCATTTACTTTCAAAAGTATTTCAGTTTGAATAATACATTAATAAAAGAAGCAGCATTTAGGATTAGGGTAAAGGCTTTCTGTAACATAGCATGTGAAGGCTGAGCCCACAAACAGTTAACAGCTGTAGCCACTACCCAAAAAGGCCCTTCCTGTGCAGTGTGGAAAGGAACATAAGTCAGGCACTGATTGGAGTTTTCAGCAATCACCCGGTGAATTGCAGCACCTTCAGCAGCTGCGAATATTAACTACACAGCAACAAGAAGTGTATTTATGTTATTAGTTAAAGGGAGGCACTGAATTCTGTTCACCAATTTCTCCCCCAGCTTAGCACAGTCTTGAAAATAGTATGGCTTTTAAAGTTTGGTGAATTCATGAAAGAATTATAAAGACCTTTCCTACATCAAAACCCACTGTACTCAAGTGTGGTGACTCTGGCTTTCCTGGATGGACAGATTCTAAATCAGTGATCCTTAGCGCCTGTTCCTTGAAACTTGTGCGTCCAAATCAATAGGGGGTTTGCCAAAAATGCAGTTTCCAAGGCCCCAACCCAGACCTATTGGATAGGAACATCTGGGATAGAGACCAGGAATTGGATTTTCATCTAATGCCCCCTCCAATTCTCATACACACTTGCATGCAGGAATGGCTGGGTAAGGTGCCCTTTAGGAAGCAGTTCTCCTGCAAGTAAAATTGAGGAAGTCAGCTCCAACAGCTAGAAATCAGAAGGAACTTCTGGGCTCTACTACACTGTTTTTATCTATTTATCACCAAAAGTGGATTTTAAAATAATCCTCCAAGACTCTTGACTACCATTTTTCTTATCAACTTAAATATTTAACTCTGTGAGGCGTTTTTTTTTTTTTTAGACGAAATCTCCCTCTGTCACCAGGATGGAGTCAGTGATGTGATCTTGGCTCACTGCAAGCTCCGCCTCCCGGGTTCAAGTGATTCTCCTGCCTCAGCCTCCCGAGTAGCTGCGAGTACAAGTGCCTGCCACCACGCCCAGCTAACTTTTGTATTTTTAGTAGAGAAGGGGTTTCACCATGTTGGCCAGGATGGTCTTGATCTCTTGACCTTGTGATCCGTCCACCTTGGCCTCCCAAAGTGCTGGGATTACAGAGGCATTGGATTTTTAAATCAACTAATGGGACAGTATTACATTTATCTGTGGCTCTAGAACTCTGCTATCCAATAAGGCAGCCACTAGCCACATTTAGCTATTTAAACTTAATCAACAGTAAATGAAATGAAAAATTCAGCTTCTCAGTCGCACTAGCCAGGGGCCAAGTGCTCAGTAGCCACAGGGCTGGCCCCCACATTGGCCAGTGCAGATACAGACCCTTTCCATCCCACAGCAGGACCTCTGGACAGCACTACGAACAGCCTGCCAACCATGGCCACACATCAGAATCACCTGTGGGCTTCCAAAACCCCCAGGTCTAGGCCACAGCCCTAGACCAACTTAATCACAGCCTCTGGGAATGGTATCCAGGACTTTTTAAAGGTTAGCTTGCACCAGAATCACCTGGAGAAAGTGTGAAAGCCGAGATTGCGGGGCTGTACCCAGCATTTTGGATTCAGTCTGGGTGAGAGCAACTTGGAGTTTTAGCAAGCTCCCAGGTGAGGCCAATGCCCCTGGTCCAGGGAGCACACTTTGCAGTCACCCTCTTAAGGTAAAGCTAAACCTTGAGTTCTGCCTCTGTGCCTATGGAGCACCTGATGGTCGCCTCTGGCCTTGCCCATTTCTCCTTCCCTGCAAGTTCAGCAGCGCAAGCAGGGAGTCCCCAGGCCATGCCCCCTGAGAAAAGGCTTCCGAAGGCCTGGAACTATTCAAGGTTGAGACCCAGCATCCAGTTAAAAGGAAGCTTCCCTTTTTCTTCCAGCTGTCCTTCAATCATTTTTTTCCTTTTCCATCGTTCCCAAGCCCCTGGTTCTGTGGGGCCCATCACTGCTTCTCCACTTCTACTGTGAGCTTCAAAAATTACTGGGCACATGCAGGTTTGCCCCTTACAAATGCCTCCTGTGGACTCTTTGAGTCCCACAGTCCATTGAGTGTTCTTGGTTTTCTTCCTGGTCCCCAAGAAAATCAAACTAATGGATTTTCTCTAAAGATGGTGGCCCCAGCCTTTTGCAGCCTGAAACATCTGGAAGCCAGAGCCCCACTCCTGCATATTTGGACCTAAAATGAGACTGGCCCAAAGGGATGCAACCACACAGCCTGTGATAGACTGTCTGAATCTAAATCAGCCCCAGAGCCGCTCCTCACATCACTGCTGGGTCCTATTGAAAGGATTATGCTAAAACATGAATTCTCCCAACAGAAGGATTTCCTTCACTGCTGCACCTCCTTCCAGCTCATCTCATTTCAGTGCGGTCCTCTCTTCACTTCAAGCACACAGGGCGTGTGTGGAGTATGACCGCCCAGTCCTCACTTAGCCAGTATCGTCCAGTTTTTAAAAACTGAAGGTTCTCAAACCTAGTCTTAATTTCTGTGCCTGGCCGGGCGCGGTGGCTCAAGCCTGTAATCCCAGCACTTTGGGAGGCCGAGACGGGTGGATCACGAGGTCGGGAGATCGAGACCATCCTGGTTAACACGGTGAAACCCCGTCTCTACTAAAAAATACAAAACACGGCCGGGCGCGGTGGCTCAAGCCTGTAATCCCAGCACTTTGGGAGGCCGAGACGGGTGGATCACGAGGTCGGGAGATCGAGACCATCCTGGTTAACACGGTGAAACCCCGTCTCTACTAAAAAATACAAAAAAAACGGCCGGGCGCGGTGGCTCAAGCCTGTAATCCCAGCACTTTGGGAGGCCGAGACGGGTGGATCACGAGGTCGGGAGATCGAGACCATCCTGGTTAACACGGTGAAACCCCGTCTCTACTAAAAAATACAAAAAACGGCCGGGCGCGGTGGCTCAAGCCTGTAATCCCAGCACTTTGGGAGGCCGAGACGGGTGGATCACGAGGTCGGGAGATCGAGACCATCCTGGTTAACACGGTGAAACCCCGTCTCTACTAAAAAATACAAAAAACGGCCGGGCGCGGTGGCTCAAGCCTGTAATCCCAGCACTTTGGGAGGCTGAGACGGGCGGATCACAAGGTCAGGAGATCGAGACCATCCTGGCTAACACGGTGAAACCCCGTCTCTACTAAAAAAATACAAAAAACTAGCTGGGCGAGGTGGCGGGCGCCTGTAGTCCCAGCTACTCGGGAGGCTGAGGCAGGAGAATGGCATGAACCTGGGAGGCGGAGCTTGCAGTGAGCTGAGATCCGGCCACTGCACTCCAGCCTGGGTGACAGAGCGAGACTCCGTCTCAAAAAAAAAAAAAAAAAAAAAAAAAAAATTTCTGTGCCTTAAGGAAATGAACGATAATCATTTCTCTATTTGAATTTGCTTAATTTCACTAATCTCTATATTTTCAGGGTTATTTTGAAGCAACAAATTTTACTATTTCTTGATATTTATTTTTTATTGGTGTGTTAAAGTCCAAAATAAGTAAATCAAATCCTACCACAAACCCGAAAAATTAATGGAATCATTGGAAATCATGTATTCAATTGGAGCTTAATGCTTCTCTCAGCCTCTGAAAACACTAGGCAGTGAAGGAACAGCTCATGGGTCCTGTTCCAGCGATTTTTGTGATAATATCAAATAATAAAAAAATTTAAAAATGTACAAAAGGATAACAATATAATCGTGTGGGTTTACCATCGGACATACTCGCCCATGGATTATTTCTTGAATTCTAGCCCTGAATGGAATTGATTTCATGGAATGGTAGAAAATGTTTATAAAATCTCTCCTCTGTCTCTTGCGTTTAAATCAGACGGTGCTTTTCACGTATGTCCAGCAGCAAGAGAATCCTCCTACACTGGTGAAAAATCAAGGGCCTTGGAGCACATTTTAGTTCGTCTTTCATTTCAAAGTACTCCTTGGATATTTGCAAATTAAATCCCCTAATTTGGTGAGGACGCCCAGCTTCCCAAATAACAAGGCTTTTCCTTCGATTCTAACCAAGCAAGCCGGCCCTACCAAAGCCAGGGTGCGTGTTCTGGCTCCAGGCCTCTGAGCAGCCTGTCTCCCCACGCTGCAGCTTTTCAGTTAGGAAGGCAGAGAGAAGGAAAGAGAACTATTTCCAGTTCAATCACGAGCATGTCTACGCACCACTAAAGACAGACCTTTGTCCTGTTGCTTTCCAAACTTTAAGTGTGAATTTTTCTTCTTATGATCACTGGCGTGCTCTGTTATTCTGGAAAAAAGAAAAAGCCATAAGCACCCTGAAGTGAGGCTTTCACCTGATACTAATTTTCTTCCTCGTTATAAAGGCTATTGTTTGTTTGAACAAAGAAATAGGAGCCATTGGTGGCTGTTTACATTATAGGAATGAGGGCAGCGATGGGGAAGGAGGAGGAGGGGACCTTTCCATTAATGAGCTGGGGACATTGATTATGGGGACACACTAAAGACTACAAGGGACACCTATATTTCTGCATTCTTTCCATGAGAGCAATATATGATCTTTATCATCTATTAAACACCACTCACATATTTCAGGTAGCTGTAGGTTGAGTGTTAACATCTAGATTAAACAAGCAGTTAAGAGTCTGATTTTTAAAATAAAATAAGACAAGCCCTTGAACTCTAGGACCAGGCATGCCCTGTTATCTTGTCGTACCTGAACGAGCCTGTGTTGGGCACCCCAGGCCTCTGGGCACATCTGTTGACGAGGGGTATCAGGCTTAACCCACTCGAGGAGCGGGGGGCTTTTGGGAGGTGGCAGCCTCCTATACAAAACGGGCTGCCAGTAAATATTTATAGAACAAAGAAATGAATGAATTTCTCTTGAATTAAACATGATGCATTTGTACAGAGCGTAGTTCACTTTCATTTCAGTGACCCGAAATCCTGCTGAAAGTGTTCTTCCAAAACCTCAGAACAGGAAAGCTTCCTGCGTGTGGAAACTCCCTGGAGACACCTCCAATCGGAGTAAGCAGCACAATTATCTGCACACTTATAGCCTTGCAGTCAGAGTATTTTATTGAAAAAAAAAAAGCCATCTGTTTGAATAGGAAACGATGATATCATGTGGCCTGCTTTCTCCTGCCACCCACTAATTTGACATCAGATCAGATCAGAGGAAAAGTTACTCGAGTCAGAAGTTTAAAAAAAAAAATCTTTTGGGAACAAACTCATAAATGGAAGAAAGGGGAGAGTAACAAATACAGACTGAATACATGGCAGGTCCAGGCTTTTACTATCATTGCTTTTAGCTCACCAGGTAATCAAAGCATAAAACAAACGGTGATTGGTCAGAGCTTATGCTGTTGTCCCTGAACCAGCAAGAGTGGGGTGGGGGAGGGTCGCCAGACTAATTCGCTTCATGTGGGAATCGGTGTTTACCACGTAAGGGTCCTAATAGAAAGCGCATGATTTTCAAACTGGAAAACATAAATAACGCGTGTTGCCACTAAAGCAGTGGAACCTTGCCGTATTTCTCTTCTGAATAGAACAACCTACATTTCAAAGGACAGTTTCCTTCCACATGTAAATATTTATTTGCTTGCTGCTGAGGAGTGTCAGGAAGTACTAAAGCACCCGTGTTTAGAGTTTCAGAAGCAAATTGCTTCTGCGCACGTCTTGATTCTGTTGAGCTCTCCGCCTCTACGTCAGGGCTTCATTAATCTCTTCTCTGTTTTAAAAAATAGAAAAGCTTTTCATTTACTGCTTCTAGGAAGCCAGGTGCATTGCAGTGGATCTCTTCGGCAGGATCACTGCTTTGTGTGAATATTTAGTATGTAATTATTGAGCACCTACCATGTGCAGGGCAAGGCGGGGGGCACCCAGGCCTCCACTCTCCCGCAGAAGTCCTGGGTCCCAGGCCCGCATCTTTGGGGCCACCTTCAACTGGGAGGGTGTTGGCTTTTCTATGACACAGAGAGGCTTAAATCCCTCAGTGATTTCAAAACCTCCTCTGGGAGTCCAAACTGCTAGGTTGCCAGCCAGGAAGAGAAAGTTCCCAGGATTTTCAGTGGCTGAAGTTCTGGGCAAACAGCATTTGCACAAAGGAGGGGGCGAGGAAGGGGTGCAGGGAGGGCTCTCAAAGTGCCTGTTCGGCATCAGTTTACAAGTGTGCTTAGGTTGTATTTAGATGTTACGACGATTTTAAAAGTGAAATTTTGGCATTTTGCATTCAATCCCGACTAAAGCTCTTTGGTATATCGACTTAAAAGGTCTTCAGATTGCCAAGATTTTGCAGCTTGGATAACATCTTTGGAAAGGTTAAATGAGTCCATTTTCTGGAGCTTTCGTCAGCACAAGCCCATGATTCTCTGCCCTGCTGAGAAAGGAGGAGGCGAGCTGAGTTCCAGCCGATCCCCTGCTTCCGTCTCCCTGGGGCGAGCCTGTGTCTTCCGTCCCAGGAAGCCCGCCGCCGAGAAGCTGCCGCGGGTACATGCGTTTTCACTTGGGCGCTTCGTTTCGTGGGAAGAAGGCCGGACGACCTCTGTTGGTGTGGCCACTGCCTTTCAAGACAATTTAGCAATAAATGTAAGGAGAACTCCAAACAGGAGCCCAGGCCTGCAGCAGAGGGCGCGCCTGGCCCCAGAGCAAACACAAAGACCAGAAGCAAACTGGTGGGGAACCGGACCCGCTCCCCAGCACGTGGGGGGCGGCGGGGAGCTGCAGTGAGCGCCGGGGAGGGGCTGGCGGTCTGCAGGCCCGGCCTGCCTCCTGAGATGGCGAGACACGCTTCTTCCCCAAGGTGCTTTCCATTCTGTGCCTGTCGGTGCGAACACGTCCCTGAGCCCACGGACGGGGGGCCCTCCCAGCACCTGCGTGGCATCCGAGGGTGGCAGGCAGCCCCGGGCCCTTCCACTTCAGGCCGGCCCGCGGGAAAGCCCGCGAGCTCCTCTCCCAGCTGAACGGGGCCTTCCCTTTTCATCTCACTTCCTCTCCCTCCCCGCCCCCCGCCCCACACTCACAATTGGTGACCTCCTTCCAACTGCTGTGAAGTGACTTGGGTGAAACTGGAGCCAGGGGCGGAGGAACAGCCCCCTCCTGTTCCCAGGAACTCGCAGGCACAGCGCTCCTCGCAGGCTGCTAGCTTTTGTTTTTGAGAAGCACCGTCTATTTTCTCTAGCACAGGCCGCACTCAAGTTCAGGCCATAAAGAAATTGCCGAGCTGCCTGTCACTTTCACGTCAGGGCATTCTTTCTACCTAGCGCCATGTGGACGACCGAGATCTCCCAATAGCTAAGCCAGACCCACTGCTCCCACAGTATCTGTGTGCCCCTCCCAGACATTTATGTGCCCACATCTGCAGTCTGTCGTTCTAAAGCTGGTAGAAAATATCAGAGCACGTTTGGTCAAATGGCTAGAACAGACCTGCTAAGCCGGAGGAGAGAACCTCATTAATCTACAGAATGTTCTCAGCTCACCAGGGTGTTGGGCAACAGGAACGTCCCAAGCCCTCCAAGGCCGAGAGAGAACAACAAGCGGCCTGTGATTCAGTCCTGGTTCACACAGTGGAAAGCAGCTTCTCTGTAACCACCGAGACACGAGTCCTCCCACACAGGCCGCACCTGAGCCAGCAGCAGCTGCTGGTAGTCTCAGAAGGCCTTATCACCTGGTCATGTGGCCTGAGCGTCAGGGAATTTCATCCGCATTTTTACTTTCCCTGCCATGTAATCAAGTCTTTCCAAACCTTTACAGGGTTAGGTGGGGGGAAAAAAAATCAAAGCCAAGTTTTGCATTACATTTCCTGTGTATTTTCAATCCATTACAGCAGAAACGCAGAAGAGGAGAGAAATAAAATTAGGAGTGGACTTCTCTGGTATTTTTTCCCGTGCCCCAGTGAGCCCACGACTTCCTCCTCCTTCCCACCAAAGTCGGGAAAGTTCCCAATACTGTGATTATGATATACTATATTGGATACATTTTCTTTTTTTAAGATAAAAGTTTTATTTCAGAGAGAAGCACAAAGCCCTGACTGTTGTGAACAAGGAGGCCTTCAAGAGGAAACAAAATGCATCAGCTTTTGATTAAGAAGAGGACACCGTGGTCCCAGCCTCGACCTCTCCTCTCCCTGGCCCCAGCCCATGGATTCTCACGACCCTGGCAGACGGCTCCTGGAGGCTCCTCCAGCCACATTCCTGCTGCCTCCCTGTCAGGCCCTGCTACTCTTATTACATCATCTCCAGATCCTAAGCCTCCCTCCCCCATGCTGGATCAGTTTACCTCTGGATTCCCAGTTTGGCCATTGCCACGAGGTTCTTCCTTCCTCCCTCCCTCACGCCACGGCCCCTTGACCTCCCTCCATTCTGACTTCGGTAATCACCAACTCTGAGAGACCGCATTCAAACGTCATTTATTCAATGTGCATTAAATGCCCATTGTGTGTGTGCCAAGTACAGTCCCCACATTTGGGGTGCACCAGGCAAAAGGAGAGCCCCGGGCTCATCATCACAGGTTTCTGATGGCCACTTCTCGAGTTGGCTCTCAGGTGGAATTGCCAGCCTTCGTGACAGGGGTTCCCGGGGTTCCTGCACATCCATGCTTCCAACTCCAGGAAGACCCACCTCAGCTGGACAAGCGCCTCGTTCCGTACCTGTGGACTCCACAGTCCCACTGAGACGCCAGTTATCCCCAGTTCTCTCCAGAATGAGGCAGAGTTCAGGGAAACCACAGGAGTCAAGTTGACCCCGGTCTTTCTGCACCCCTCTCCACCCACAACCCTCTCTCGATTGCATTTTTAATCTCCTCCTATGAATCCCTTTTTTTAGTCCCACAACACAAGCTCACCTCTCCATGCCTTAATAGACAACCCAACCAAGAAACAATAGAAAAGAGCCCTCTGTTTTCGCTTCCCACCATCACATTGAAAGGAATAGTTCCCACTCTTCTTGCCTCCTACTGACTCTCAGATCCGTATAATCTGACATCCAGCTGAAACCTTCTGCCGTTATACATAATTGCTTTTTCAAAGATTATAGGACCAAATGACCCAAGTTTATCTTAAATTTGGGTTTAGTATTCAATCACCGAGTCACTCTGTCCGCCCTCACAACTCCTGTCCATACCAAGGACCTTCATCTGAACTGTCACCACTTTGGTAGAGGTCATGAGAGGAGATGCCTGGGGCTGGATGTCCTAACCCGGGAGGAAATGCCAAGTACCTCCGACGGGGCAGAGGCAGAGGTGGGTTTAAATCCAAGTATAAAACCAGATTTTTAGCATCTAGGACCCCAAACCACACAAGTCCAGGTCTACTGTTATCCATTGTTGCATAACGCTCACCCAACCTTTACAGCTTAGACAACAATCAACACAGGTTATCTCACACAGTTTCTGTGGGCTGGGATTCAGGAGCACCTCAGTGGGGTGGTGCTGGCTCAGGGTCTCCCAGGAGACCACAGGCATGGTGTGGGTCAGGCTGAGGGACTGAGGGTGACTTCCAGGCCGGCTCCGCCTCACCTGGGATCTCAAAGGGCTGCCCCTTTGCCCTCAGGACACAGTGCTATCTTACTCGAGAATGGGAGATCAGACGACCCCAGGCGGAAGCTGCAATGTCCTTAATACCATCATTCTGCATTACCTGTGGTAACACAGGTCCTCTCTGTTAGGTGTGAAATGGGGCTACACAGGTGTGAACGCTGGTGTGAAGCTCATTGGGTGCCATTTGGAGGCCACAGCAGGGTTAAATGGGACTCTGGAAGGGAGAGGGAACATGGCTTTAGAAGAACCTGTTAATGGTTTCCAAACATGTTATTTTTTTTCTTCTTCTTCTTCTTCTTATTTAAACTTTCAAAAATTTTTTTCTTTTTTAGATGGAGTCTCGCTCTGTCGCCCAGGCTGTAGTGCAATGGCACGATCTCAGCTCACTGCAAGTTCCACCTCCCAGGTTCAAGCGGATTCTTCTGCCTCAGCCTCCTGTATAGCTAGGATTACAGGCATGCACCACCACACTGGGCTAATTTTTGTATTTTTAGTAGAGATGGGGTTTCACCATGTTGGCCAGGTTGGTCTTGAACTCCTGACCTCAGGTGATCCACCCTCAGCCTCCCAAAGTGCTGGGATTACAGGGGTGAGCCACTGCGCCAGGCCTATTTTTCTTACTGTTTTTTTTTTTTTTAAAGCAGGATTCTTTGATCAAAAACCTTGTTATCAGAATCACAGTTTATATCCAAATGAAAATACAGCCATCCTAGCTCAAGCCATGATGGGCTGAGGCTCCCCTCCCCACGCCCTGCCTTCTCCATCACCCCCAATCAAGTGGTCTTGGAGACGTCTTCACAGGAGGAAGACTTTAGCCCGCAGGGTAGGAGGAAACGGCGCCTGCTTGACCGCTGGGACCCTGCCCATTAGGAACAGTTTTTGGAAAGCCATTTGGCAATATTTGTCAAGATCTAAAACACACATGTCCTTTGGCCCATCAGTTTTACTTCCAGGAATTCATGCAACACAGATGCTTGCATCAGGTTACAGAGATGCCAGCACAAGCATGTTCAGTCCAGAGTCTAATGACAAAATTTTGGAAACATTTAAGTGTCCATTGATAAAGGACTGCTGAAGTGAGTGAGAGGACTGCCAGACAAGGGGATACTAGGCACTTCTTTAACAAAGGCACTTGAATTGACATGGAAATGTTTATCTCCCCATAAACAAAGCGAGCTGCAAAACACCACTTAGAGTTTTTTGTTTTTTTTTTTTTTTTTTTTTGAGACGGAGTCTTGCTCTGTCACCCAGGCTGGAGTGCAGTGGCCGGATCTCAGCTCACTGCAAGCTCCGCCTCCCGGGTTTACGCCATTCTCCTGCCTCAGCCTCCCGAGTAGCTGGGACTACAGGCGCCCGCCACCTCGCCCGGCTAGTTTTTTTGTATTTTTTAGTAGAGACGGGGTTTCACCGTGTTAGCCGGGATCGTCTCTCGATCTCCTGGCCTCGTGATCCGCCCGTCTCGGCCTCCCAAAGTGCTGGGATTACAGGCTTGAGCCACCGCGCCTGGCCTCACCACTTAAAGTTTCATCCTGTTTTTGCCAAAAAGAAAAAAAGATACTCACAGATATACTTGGGTCCTAGAAGGTTTCTGCACAGTGGTAACGTGGTTTCCCTTTGGAAAGCAGGAAGGTGTAGTTGGTGAAGGAATCAAGAGGTTTTAATTTTTAAATTTACATCACTCAATATTTTTAAACTGCTTTCAACCATTTTGTGATGAATCACTTTTTTTGTGTTGAGATACAATTCACATACCATAACATTCACCACTTTAAAGTTTACAATGCAGCAGTTCTTAGTATCATCACGACACTGTGCACCGGTCACCACCGCTCTTGGGACTGCAGCAGCACAGGTGCCCTTGCTCTAAGCCCTCTCGCCCCAGCAGCCTCGGGCCCTCCCCCTGTTCCAGTGCTCTTCCCATCTGCCTTCCACCTTTCCTAACTCCCTGCCCCTCTGCATGCGCTTCCTCCTACCTCTTAGCGCCTCATGGCTGACAGATGCCTTGGTCCCTCTGCAGGGGTCCCTCCCCCTCTAGAAACTGAGCCCCAAGCACTTGTTTGCTTCCTGCAATCTCTCTGGCATCTGGAACAGCATCTTGTTGCAGAGACTGCTGTGAAGATCAGCATCTGTTGACTTGGTGAACTGGATGGCCCTTTGCCCTGAACACCCATTCCACATTTCCAAGTGCCTGCCAGATGTTTCTTTCTGTATGATTGGCCAGCACCCTTAATCAGCATGTTCACAAAACAAACACACACAACAAACCCTCACCGTATCCCACTCACGTTTTCAGGGCCCAGCCCCAGGTGGAGGAGGGAGCGGAAGGTCTCCTGCGATTGCCTTCCCCATCCATCCTACACCACGCGCATGGACATGCTTGCATCCTTAATTCCAGGCTTCCAGAGACTGGCCTGATGTACCACCAAACAAACCCAGAGAGAGACAAGGGACACTGCCATGTGTGGACCTGACGCATGCAGGGAGATCGCACGCTGCTGGCAAATCCCACAAAACACGTAATTAAATCGCTAAACCTGTGAGGCTCAACAGTCTTAAATGGGTCTGACTCACGCTGGTGCCCGTTTGCAGCATCATAGCAGAAAATGTACTTGAGGAAACAGAGGAAAAAAGACTGAGAACAAAATAAAATGTCAGTGAAATGAAATGTCAGATGTGCCTTTCCTTATTCATCTTCCAACCAGAAAGACCCCAGCAGGGCCAACTGATCACTCATATGTTTTTAGGGTTTTTTTTTTTTTTTTTTTTTTTTTTTTTGGTACAAATTCAAGGCTAGAAATTCCTTTGGACAAACTCATTTCTAAAAGGCAGAGAGTTTCCCTTTGGTTTTTATGCAATCAGAAGAGAAGCCAGAGTATATAATGAAGTGTTTAAATAATATCAACTTAATTTTGAACTGTTTTGGTCCATTTACTTTTTTATCTTTACACTTGGAGAAAATCTGAAAATTCAGGCTTCTACTGTGGCAGGAAGGGATCCCGAGACCACCTAAGGGTGGGCTGCTGGCTTCTCAAACCCCCTTTTTAAGATTGCTCCTGCCTCTTGCTGCAAATTTAGAAGGTACTTTTTTCTTTTTTTTGTCATTAGTTATTATCAGTTTATTATAAAAGAGAAATATGCAAATTATTGACATGATGAAAGATTTCAGAACTTCAGTGGAATGGGCAGCTTCATGTTGATGCCATTTCAATAGTGACTTATTTCAGTCTACGTACTCTCCAAGAATGTCACCATCTCTAAATAGGAAAGAATCCTTGTCATCTAGAACTACTTTGGTGCCTCCGTATTCTGGGAGAAGAGCTTTATCTCCAACTTTCACGCTAACTGGTTGAATCTCTCCACCCTTTCCTTTAGAACCCGATCCAACAGCGACTACTGTTGCTTGCAATGCTTTTCCTTGAGATTTTTCTGGAAGCATAATGCCTCCTTTGGTTACAGTTTCAGCTGCACTCCTTTCAACCAATACTTGGTCAAAGAGTGGAAGAAATTTTCTAAACGCTTGTCCTGCCATGACTCCCTCCACCTCAGACTCGTACTCTGCTCTCGTGTAGCGCTGCAAGGAGACACCCCAGAAGGTACTTTTTCCTATAATCTAAAGGTACGTAGCCTGTCTCTGCATCTATGTATATGAATGTGTAGGTGGGTAAGGGACGATGGCTGTCTTCAAATTCCTTACATTTTTCTCTAAAGCAAAAGGAAGCAAAGAAAACAAGGAGTTCAGACGCCTATAAAAATGGAGGCGTTGGGCCGGGCGCGGTGGCTCACACCTGTAATCCCAGCACTTTGGGAGGCCGAGACGGGCGTATCACAAGGTCAGGAGATCGAGACCATCCTGGCTAACACGGTGAAACTCCATCTCTACTAAAAATACAACAAAATTAGCCGGGCGTGGTGGCGGGCGCCTGTAGTCCCAGCTACTCAGGAAGCTGAGGCAGGAGAATGGTGTGAACCGGGGAGGCGGAGCTTGCAGTGAGCAGAGATAGCGCCACTGCACTCCAGCCTGGGCAACAGAGCGAGACTCTGTCTCAAAAAAAAAAAGAAAGAAAAGAAAAAGAAAAAAATGGAGGCGTCATAATTGCTACTGAGTCTGGAGGGGAGGGACTATAAGATCTGCCAGGCTGGCTCTGCAGCCAGAAGCAGCCCAAGGCAGCGCGCTTTCTCCCTGGGCAGGTGTGCAGGGCTCTCCTTTGCTCAACAGTGACACCCATGTCTGTCTTCTCCATAGATGTCCACAGCCCAGCCATAATTTTCCTGCTCATGCCCTCTTCCAGCACCTTCACTTCTGTTTATGGGAGAACAATAGCCTTTCAAAGCCTTGTCTGCGGGCCTCATGCCCGGTATTTGAATGTACCTGAAGGGCCCGCAGCAGAGGGATGCGAGTACACAGCCCTGGGCTTTTCTCTGCCAGCCCCCTCTGACCTCCTCCTCGGCATGGCCACTTTTGGGTCCCCCTGATTTCTTCCGTGTCACCTCCCCTGTTCCAGTGTCCCCTGTCCTTCCTGTCGGTTGGGCACGCACTGCCGTTCTCGTTCTCTAGCATCAGGTGGTGCGGTCACAGCCTCTTGACGGCCCAGCCTCCTGAGGACCCATCCCTTGCTCGCCAGCCCCTGCCACAAGCCAAGCACAGGAGTCCGTTTTACAGATGAGAAACTGAGGCCCGGCAAGGTGCTCACCCCAACCTCAGCACCAGTGTTCATTTACAGATGAGGAACAGTGAGGCACTTACCCTGGCCCAGCTAAACAATTGCCAAGATGCGAACTCAGATCTACCTCGGGTTTAGCGCGCTCTTCCTTTGGCCTCTGCCATCTGTTTGGCTCCACGCTTTCTGTAATAACAACAGTTACAAGTTAGCGAGCCAGTGTTGCGTGCAGGCGCTGTCCTCACAACTTTGCTAGTACGGGAGAGGCGGGGCTTGCACGAGACCGCCTGGCCCAGGGCTCAAGTCCTAACCCTTGTGCTCTACCTCCCTCCACTGTGACAAACGTCTCATTTAGAAACTGCAGGCTCAGCCGGGTGCGGTGGCTCACGCCTGTAATCCTAGCACTTTGGGAGGCCAAGGAGGGTGGACTGCCTGAGGTCAGGAGTTCGAGACCAGCCTGGGCAACATGGTAAAACCCCGTCTGTAGTAAAATACAAAAAAAGAAATAATTAAAAAAAAAAATTAGACGATCATGGTGGTGGGTGCCTGTAGTCCCAGCCACTCGGGAGGCTGAGGCAGGAGAATTTCTTGAATCCGGGAGGCAGAAGTTGCAGTGAGCCAAGATCGGGCCACTGTACTCCAGCCTGGGAGACAGAGCAAGACTCCGTCTCCAAAAAAAAAAAAAGAAGAAAGAAACTCCAGGCTCAAAGCCTAGTGGACAGATTTGGATTTCTGTCCGGGCCGTGTCACTAAACGACCTCCTTCAGTCTTAGCTTCGGCACCGGCAGACCGGGACAGGTCTGCTCACCTGAAGAGCCGTTTCACAGCTGCACCTAGTGCAAGTCCCGGCAGTCAGCGGGCGCTGGATGGATGCTAGCGCTTCTGCCGTGGGCTCCAATACCCAGTCTGTGTGTGTGTGCCCATCTTAGTGTCCCCTGCCTCCATTCCTTTCCTCAGAGTTGATTGCAATGTTTTACAAGTTTGGTAGGAGCAAGGCAGGGAGAGAGGCGTTTCTGCTTCAATGTCTCCTCTAAAACTTAATCCCCAGTGTGGCAGCACTGAGAGGTGGGGCCTCTAAGAGGGCTCCACCCTCATGAATGGATGAATCCACTCATGGACTAATGGGTTCATGGATTAATGGGTTATCATGGGAGGGGAACAGGTGGCTTTAGAAGAGGAGGAAGAGGCTTGAGCTAGCACGTTGCTATGTTAACATGCTCAGCCCCCTCTCCATGTGGAGCCCGGCATTGCCTTGGGGTTCCGTAGTGAGTCCCCAGTAGCAAGAAGGCTCTCACCAGATGCCACACCTCCAGCTTGGACTTCTCAGAGGCCTCCATAACTGGAAGAAATAAATTCCCTTTCTTATAAATTATCCGGTTCAGGCGTTTTGTTACAAGCAATTGAAAATAGACTAAGGCAGCTGGAAAGAGGGAATATGGGTCCAGGGAGCAGACGAGTATCAGCAGGATAGAGAGAGGCCTCCCCGTGCCCTGGCCAGGTAAATACCATTGTCAGTTTCCCGGCTCTCTCACAATTCCCCTTCAATGCCATCTGACCCATCTCCTTCCACCTTTCCTCAGTGCACTGCAGGCAACACCTTCTCCCGCCCCATCGCACCCTGGCCACCCCGCCTCCTCTGTGCTCTGGAATGGACATGTGTTCCGTGGGGCTTCAGGGGAAGGAAACATCACCATCATCTACGTTCACTCAGTCATGAGCTTTTGGGCAGGGCTCAGTGGCACTCTCTGCCTCTCTGTGTAACTCGGCGGCACATTTTAACCTGAGGCCCCAACCCCTTTCTCCATTGGACCTGTGTGTAAGTATGAAAGAATATGCTTGTCTTGAGAACCTGCCTCGCTGGAGAAAGGATTCCCTCCCGTGACGTCCAACTCAGAGAGCCGTGTGCAGGCATCTGCAGGGTAGAGGGGACTCAGTGGCACCCCAGAAAGTGAACCAACCACACAGTCTCCCTCTGCCTTCCAGTGCCCCCACTTCACCCAGACTGAATATCGCTGAGTGTATACTCTGGTCTGAATACACCAATCGCAAAAGTCCTCTCTTCCCAGATGGAGGAATTCCAATTTGAACCCCTGCCCTTGTCTGGGGAACCAGCATGATCGGAATGCAAGGATGCCATTCCTGGCCCTCTGGGCAGCAGACCACACCCGCAGAGGGTGCCTGCTTGCCTTCAAGGCTTCAGTCATGCTGGCGTCGAGCGCCAGGTCCTTTGGAATAACCAGACTCCCAGGCTGCAGTCATGAGAATGCTGACGCCCATCACTCCAGGGAGTCCCCCACACAGGCACATCGCCCCCCCCACCGCAGGCACACACGCAGGCACACACACAACACTTTTCTTACATCATTTACTCTTTCCTCTGACTCACAGCATGTTTCCCTCGTGTGTAACTGAAACACCTCCCATTATGCACCCTGGGAACATGTAAGTCCTAAAGAGAGTTGCCTGAGTGTTTACATGGGAAAAATACGTATTTATTTATTAAAAATAATATTTGAAGCTGGAAATAACATGCCTTGACAGTTTAGAAGAAGAGATTTGAAAGACTTTTTTTTTTTTTTGCAGTTATTCACACAAACATCTTACTGTTACCATAGATACAGATCTATCCAAGGGCAGAGTCCTTCCCAGAGAAACCCACTCCGTCAGCCCCGGGCTCCGCTGCTGCTGTGAGGGCGGGTGGGGAGTGGGAAGTCTCAGGAGCTGCCTTCAGCAAATCCCCCCAGGTTCTCTGTTTTCCACAGGTGACAGCTGGGTGTCAGGGGACTTGCAAATGCAGGGCTAGCTTGGAGGAACTGGGCCAAACTTGAAACTGGAACCTGCCTGCCCGCCTGCTGCCACAGCCAGCGGAACAGAGCTTCTCCCCCGCATCCCCACCCCAGGCAGGGGACAAGTCCTCGTTTACCGGCCAAAATAAATAGGCTTCCAGTCCAGAGAAAAAAAGTGATTCTGGTTTTTAAGACTTGAAATCACACGCTATTGTGGCTGCAGCATCGTAGTGAGTCTTGTTGTTCTGTGTTCAATGCAGCATATTCTCTGTGAAAAAAAAATAACCTCACAACAAAACAGAAAGCACTGGGCAAGTAAGACCTGCCGGAATTAAATACAAGGGGCAAACTGAAGGCCCTTCAAACGATGTGACTGAGAGAAGAGAGAAGTATTCAGAAGAAATGGGGCAAATTCAGAACCGGTGGGTCCAAGTGAATTAGCTAATGTTCCCTTCCATGTGAACTTGAGCTTTAATTCTGGGTTTTGCTTTGAACTGTGGGCTTAATCACTTAGTTAAAAAACCCCAAGTTTCATGTTCCTTATAAACGTAACACCTTGATCACCCATTACAGCTCGCTGCTTCTTCTTTTATCTGCTTAATTAAGCCTATGTCTATTTACAGGACTTAAATTTGCCCTTTGAAGTGATGAAAAAGTTTTGGAAATGGATAGGGGTAATGGTTGCTCAACATCGTGGATGTAATTAATTGTAAGCTTAGAAATGTTAAAAAGCACATTTTATTATACATATATTTTACCACAATTGAAAAACAAATGTTCAACATAGCCCCCCAGAAATCTAAGAAAACCAAAATTTTGTTAGTTTAACTAAAGATAGAAACAGGAAAGGAAACAAAAATTGTAGTGTTAGTTATCATGTATTTTGCAAAATGCTTATGTTAGCATTTATTTATTTTTTATTTATTTATTTTTGAGATGGAATTTTGCTCTTGTTGCCCAGGCTGGAGTGCAATAAAGCTATCTTGGCTCACTGCAGCCTCCGCCTACCGGGTTCAAGTGATTCTCCTGCCTCAGCTCCCCAGTAGCTGGGATTACAAGCGCCCAGCACCACACTCAGCTAATTTTTGTATTTTTAGTAGAGACGGGGTTTCACCACGTTGGCCAGGATGGTCTCAAACTCCTGATCCCAGATGATCCTCCCACCTCGGCCTCCCAAAGTGCCAGAATTACAGGTGTGAGCCACTGCACCCAGCCTTATGTTAGCATTTAGCATGGTAAGATAAGCATTCGTGTGGAACCAATCCAAATGCCCATCAATCAACGAGTGGATAAAGAAACTGTGATCTATATCTATATCTATCTATCTATCTATCTATCTATCTATCTATCTATCTATCCATCTATCTATCTGATGGAATACTACGCAACCATAAAAGGGAACGAATTAATGGCATTCACCAGAGACCTGGATGAGACTGGAGACTATTATTCTAAGTGAAGTAACTCAGGAATGGAAAACTAAACATTGCATGTTCTCACTTATAAGTTGGAGCTAAACTATGTGGATACAAAGGCATAAGAATGACACAGTGGGCCGGGCGCGGTGGCTCAAGCCTGTAATCCTAGCACTTTGGGAGGCCGAGACGGGCGGATCACGAGGTCAGGAGATCGAGACCATCCTGGCGAACACGGTGAAACCCTGTCTCTACTAAAAAATACAAAAAACTAGCCGGGCGAGGTGGCGGGCGCCTGTAGTCCCAGCTACTTGGGAGGCTGAGGCAGGAGAATGGCATAAACCCGGGGGGCGGAGCTTGCAGTGAGCTGAGATCCTGCCACTGCACTCCAGCCCAGGCGACAAAGCCAGACTCCGTCTCAAAAAAAAAAAAAAGAATGACACAGTGGACTTTGGGAAGTCAGAGGAAAAGGATGGGAAGGGGGTGAGGGATAAAATACTACAAACAATCACATTACATAACTTACTCATGTAAATAAACACCACCTGTTCCCCAATTACCTATAGAAATAACAAATTTTTAAAATAATAATAAACTTACACTTTTTGAGGACAAAAAAAGAGATGACTTTTGTGTGTGTGTGTAGAACAATTCAAGAATAAAATGAATTCCTTTGCTTCAGGGGGAAAAAGAAAAACAGAAACAAGTTGTGCTTTGGGGGCCACGGTTGGCCACAGAAGGCAGCACCACCTGGTGGAACGCAGCCCCTCTGCCGCCTGGGAGGCCTGTCCTCAAGTGGTCCCAGGGCGGGGACACGGCAGGTTTCAAGCGTTTGGTCCTAGTCCCTGGGTGACAACCCCAGTTGCCTCCATCACCTGGGCAGCTCAGGCGGCCCTCTCTGAAGAATGCCGTCTGCATTACCCATGGTCGCCCTTGTAAAGGCCAGTTTTGTCTGAGCCAGGTCAATGTTCCTTGAAAGGATTTTAAAAGGGCAGACGTGGAAGGCGAGGATGTGGGGAGCAGAGACTTGAGAGTCTCCGACACCAGCAGAGGGTCTAGAGAAATCTGATCGGGATTCGTATACCCTAAACTTGTGTTTCTCCAAGATCTGGGTAGAATATCACAGATCCGTTTTCACTCTTTCCACCATCTCTCTTCCAAAAAAACAAAGAGTTTGTGAAATCCAGTTAGAAGTTTAAACTTACACAATTTAAATATTTAAATATTCTACATAGAAACCACAATATTCTAGGATAGACACTGGCAAAGTCTTGATTGCTGGTGAAGAAAGTCAGGATGGCCCATCACTGTCTGAACGGAGCAGAGGTGCTACTGATATCGACACTTGCCTTCACATCCTGGGCTGTGAGGCCCTTCACAGAGGCCCTTTCTACTTGTTTATGTCAATGATGCCCCTTCTGGGTGCAATTGTTATTTGCATATGTGGATTTGACGGAAAAGATCAAAATGTGGCCAATCATTCCTTCTGTTTGGTGCATGTGTGAGGGTTTTATTTATTTATTTATTTATTTATTTATTTATTAGTTTGAGACAGGGTCTCACTCTGTCACCCAGGCTGGAATATAGTGCTGCAATCATAGCTCACTGTAACCTCTAACTCCTGGCCTCAAGCGATCCTCACACCTCAGCCTCCCAAGTAGCTGGGACTACAGGTGTGTGCCACTATGCCTGTAGTCCTTTTGAAAATTTTTCTTCTTTTTTTTTTTTTTCCTTTTTTTTGAGACCAAGTTTTGCTCTTGTTGCCTAGGTTGGAGTGCAATGGCGCGATCTCGGCTCACTGCAACCTCTGCCTCCCGGGTTCAAGAAATTATTCTGCCTCAGCCTCCCGAGTAGCTAGGATTACAGGTGCCCACCACCACGCCCGGCTAATTTTGTATTTTTAGTAGAGACGGGGTTTCTTTATGTTGGTCAGGCTGGTCTCAAACTCCTGACCTCAGGTGATCCACCCACCTAGGCCTCCCAAAGTGCTGGGATTACAGGCGTGAGCCACCGCACCCAGCCTAAAATATTTTTTAAAATTAAAAAAAAAATTTTAATTAAAAAAACATATATATATATTTTTTTGCAACAGTGAGGCCTTACTATGTTGCCCAGGCTGGTCTTGAACTCCTGGGCTCAAGCAAACTTCCCACCTTGTACTCCCAAAGTGTGAGGATTACTGGCCTGAGCCACTGTGCCCAGCCTGTGTGAGGATTTTAAAGATAAACACCTAATTTGTTTGGAGGACACAATCCCCCCAGGTGGTGCTCCACACACTCACTTTGTGTAGCCACAGCCCCTGGTGAAATTGGCAGCCGATGGTTAAAGAGAATCAGCATTGCCTTGGCATGTGGCCCTTCAACACCAGTGCCAGCCATAGCCATTTGTCTTGGTATTGTGAATGCTGAGCGTTTTAGAGGACATAGTTAATCTTATGTTTTGTAGTTGTCAAAATAGGCCATCTTTTCCTCCTTGCAAGAGTCAGTAGTAGATACCTGGGTAACAATGTGAAAAAGATGGCTCCACCACAGGGCGGATGGGAAGGCCTTCAGCAATGTGCTTCCTCACACGGTGGTGGTTGAGGAAAACTCACTAAGGGCAAAGTTTTAAGAAAGTAAAAATCGCCCCAAAATTGCAATTAAAATATACTTTTGAGGTTAACCTCATATAAATTCCTGATTTGCAGGACAGGGGGAATGCAGATTTTAGACCTCCTTAAAATTACATATACAACTGAATATACCTTAACTCCTAGGATATACTTATAACAGTTTAATATATGAGAAAGTACTTTGAAGAAAATAGTGCTATGCATATAAGTAAAATTTTACTGTAAATAAATGAATTCTCATGTAGTACAGCTTTTCAAAATATTAATGGATCCAGGTTTAATATTTTTGCAAAAAGCAGTGTTTAAGACCTTATTTTTCCTTATTAAAGGATACATTCTTATATTGTCCACATGCAAAAAAAGAGGCATATACCTGACTTTAACATTAAGATTGGTACTCTGTGTAATCTACTTTGCACAAATTCCTCACCAAACTAAATTTATCCCAAGATGAGAAAACGAGCAAGTGGACCTGAGAGTGAGATGTCCTGGCATCAATATAATAATACAGCAGGTACTGGCCTACTGGGTGTTTCACAGGATGCTTGACCCTCCTAGTCTATAAAAGAGGGGTCAGGTCCTTCAAATCCTTCAAAATGCTAAGTTCAATTCTCAATGGACCAAAGGCAAACAGTTGGTGATTTTTACTAGGGTCAGTATGTCCATAGCTATACAGGTGTGTGTGTGTGTGTGTGTGTGTGTGTTGGTGGGGGAGGGTCTTGGTGTCTTAGTTTGCTTGCCTGCTATAACAAAATACTTTAGACTGGGTAATTTATGAACAATGGATATGTATTCCTCACAGTTCTGGGGAGGCTGGGGAGTCCACGATCAAGGGACCAGCACATTGGGTGTCTGGTGAGGGCCCGTTCCTCACAGATGGAGCCTTCCATGTGTCCTCACATGGCAGAAGGGACGAACGAGCTCCCTCAGGCCTCTTTCAGGGGGCTGCAATCTCATTAGCCAGGGCAGAGCCCTCATAAGCTAATCCCAAAGGCCCCACCTTGTAATACTATTGCGCTGGAGATCAGGTTTCAACATGTGATTTTTGAGAGGACACACACATTCAGGCCATGTAACTTGGATAAAGATCTTAGATTCATTACAGTTCGATACGCCTTTTCAGTTTTAATGGTTAGTGACATCATGGATGTAAGTAATAGGAAGCAGTTCAAGTAAAGCAGACAACAATTTTGTTTTTGTTTTACTTTTATGTTGTTGTTTGTTTAAAGCAGAGCATTGTTTAGATTTTCAGTAATAGATAAAAGGAGAAAACAAGCTGTCTAATTACAAACTCTTCTTAAGTTTTTTAGTCCCTTCAAGACAAGAATCTCCGAATCCTGAGATAGGTAATAATACTTCAAAAATGGTTAAAATAGGAATGGATGACAGGATGAATGGATGATTACAAGGATAATGAATAAACGGACGGAGAGGAGAATAGATGAATGGATGGATGGACGGATAGAATAGATGGATTGATAGACTAATAAATTGATGACTGATAGATAGAAGAATGGATGGATGGATAAATGAATGGATAGAAGGCAGGATGGATGGATGGATGGATGGATGGACTAGATTGATGGATGAATTAATAGAAGAATGGGTGGATGGATGGGTGGATGGATAGAAGGCGGGATGGATGGATGGATGGATAGACTAGACTGATGGATGGATTAATAGAATAATTGATGGATGGATGAATGTATAATAGAATAGGTGAATGGGTGGATGGATAGAACAATAGATGGATGATAGAGTAATAGATTGATGGATGATAAATAGAAGAATGGATGGATGGTGGATGGATAGAAGGAGGGATGGATGGATGGATGGATGGATGGATGGACTTGACTGATGGATGGATTAATAGAAGAATAGATGGATGGATGAATGTATAGTAGAATAGGTGAATGGATGGATGGATAGAAGAATAGAGAGACGGACCAATGGAGGGATGAATGGATGGATGGATGGATGGATGGATGGATGGACGAATGGAAGAATAGGTAGATGATGGAGGGCAGGAGGGAAGGCTGAACAGTGACAAATTAGAAGAGAGTGAAACTCGTATGTCTTAGTTGACTTAGTGGCATCTTTAAAATGGAAAGGAAATTTACACTGAATTTAGCTATGAAAGTAGTGTTAATGTACTTAGCAATACTTCTTAAAGCATGACCCACACAGTACATAGGTTTAAAAAAGGCATTGGGACGCTGGTCAAAAATGCAGACTCCTAGGCTCCTCCTTAGATCTTCTAACTTTGAATCATTAAGGCGGAGTCCCAGGATTGCATGCTTTCACAAGCTCGCTATGCAGCCCGAAGCTGAAAATCACTCACAAATAGTGTTACAGAATCAAGGAAATAAGGCATCTTGTTTATTATTTTTTTCCATTTCTATGCCTATGGAATCACTAAGAGGAGAAAATAAGGGAAAAAGAAGGCTCTCAGTGGGGATGACACCATATAAACATGGAGTAAAAACAAACAAGACTCAGACTGGTTACCTGAGGATAGAGTGAACAAACCACTTCTACTACAGCACAGGAACTGCGCCTCTTAGCCTGAAGATACTTCTGTGCAATCATTTCAGGATTATATTAGTAATGTCTGACATCTCCATATGGGGTAATAGTGAATAATTTTATTAAATGATGCTTTCTTTGACATAAAATGCATCTTGGACATTTTAATACAATATGAATGGAAATTACACAGGAATATCACAGCCTGTTCCCATCAGTAACACCATAACGTAGCTGGGAAGAAGGCAGTTAATTCTCATGTAGCAGGGCATGCACGTCATACATGGGAAATGTATCTCAATACAAACGCCTCGGGGCTTAGCATATTTTGTGCATTTAAATAAAAAAAGGCATAGGTGTATGTTCAGTATAAATCACTGGAATTACAGTGTGGCTTATGGACTCGGTGCATTTCCGAAATAGAGTCCTTGAAGCTAATGACTTTAATTTAACACCAGCATGTGTGATTCAAGCTGTAGTTTAAATATTTATCCTGAAACATTCGTGGATGCACAATAGGTGCATTAACTCTGGGTCATTCTCCATGAGACAAGCACGGGGACAGGAGTGCATTTATTAAACCCCGTATCTGCATAGTTTTCATTTCCTCTCTTGCTTGGTCTAAACGGCAGCCGGGTCCCACCCTGCTGAAATATCATGTCAATGGTGACAATGTAGAGGGTCAGATATTATTTCATTATGTAACGTTGCTGGAGATCACAAGGCACATATCCATTTTGAAAATGGGATGCTGCTTCTCAGAGCCTGTTATGAAACAGACCTCACACTGAAGCTTTTAAAAGATTAGAAGATAGGTGCATTGGAAGCAGAAGATGTTCTATGCGGTATTCCAACCCAAACACCCAATGCGCAGGGCAGTAAAAGACGTTTCGTCTCTCTGAATCTCTCAAGCTGTCCTCATATTTCAAATGCACAGTAATTTATTTGGGGCAATTAACTCTCTGCGTCTGTTTCTCTGTTTGTAAAACAGCAGTAATACCTATTTCCAAGGCCAATTAATATTTACCGGGTGTAGCTGGCTGCTGCCACCGTGTCCCTTGTCCATGCTAGTTGGTTGATACCCAGTGGATTGTTAAATATTTTTAGTGTCACTCCTGCCTATCTCAAACCGTTGTTTAAATCAAATGAAATCATGATCACCACCATTTATTGAGCAGGCATTGTTCAATAAATTGGAAAACTTATAAACTAAGTCCTTCAATGATATTACCGTATCTAGTTAACCCAACTTTGGAGATGAGCAAATGGGACCCAGCTGCCCTCCTCCTGAGCGGCAGCATGGGCCAGAGCCTGGGATTGCTGCCCTGGCACTCATGCTGTGCCTCCTCACCTGGGCTCTCTTGTCACCCACCACCTTTGAAATCCTCAACAATTTCCCGGTCCATAAGTTAGTTTCCTTCTTCGAATATCTAGGTCAAAGATATTCTCCATGTCTGGATGCTCTCTTAATTTTCTCTAACTCTGAATGGTTAGCACAAGAGGCCTGTCAGCCAGGCCTCATTCCTGTACAGATATCCCCAATTGACAATGGTTTGACTTAGGATTTTTCCCTTTGATGATGGTGTGAAAGTGAAACCCATTCAGCAGAGTCTCTACTTTGAGGACCCACACAACCATTCCGTTTTTCACTGAGTACAGCCAATAGATTTCATGAGATATTCAACACTTTATTATAAGACAGGCTTTGTGTTAGAGCCTTTTGCCCATTCGTAGGCTAGTGTGAATGTCCTAAGCGTGTGTAAGGTAGGCTGGGCTCAGTTACGATGTTCAGTGGGTTAGGAGTAGTAAATGGATTTTTGACTTACAGTATTTTCAATTTATAATGTGTTTATTGGGATATAACCCCATCAGTCAAGAAGAATCTGTATTGTGATAAAAGTTTGTTTTTCACTTTTAAATCAGTAAGGAGTATTATGAAATTACTAACAAACAGTCAAACAAAACTGTAAAACACAAATGTAGTCTGTGGCTGCATTTACTGAAAGCTGGAGGCTGGTGTCTCCCTCGGCACTGGAGGGACCCACCCAGAGTCCTCTCACCCCTGGGGATGACATTTTCACAGGCTAACTGGACTTGCCAAAAGTGGACAGCAGAGATTCTGGAAGATCTAGAAATGCAAACACACAGCACACCATGAAGGACTGAACGGACCTAGGCTGGAGAGGGAAGGGTTTCAGAGGCACCATGATGGCAAATTCCTCCCACCACAGAGGAAGGGAATTTGACTCATAAGGCTCTGGGCTGGGGGCTGGGGAAGCAGAGTTACTTCATAAATGGGATCACAGCCAGGTAAGTTTGGGACTAATGTAAGTTCAAATTTTCAAAAGCAAAAAAAGACAAAGACTTTTAAATTGAAACATGTTTTTTATGGCCTGGAGAGTTTTCTGTCCCTGGACTTGATTAAGTCCAGGCCAGCCAAGTACTTAACAGAGTGTTGTAGGGCATAGTCAAGCCTTTGATCTGTGTTTAGGTTCTATGGCCTCCCAATCTTGAGATCCCAGGAATCTAAACTGTGAGCAAAGAAAGATACTAATCTTTTCAACTTGATATCTTATCCTCAAGATCTGCCATCCGTTAAAAGTTTTACACTAACTCGTTGAGTTATGAATGGCCATTGGGAAGGGACTGTTGGACATCAGTCATTTTACCATGGGGAGAAGAGCCGCTGTTCGTTCATCCGAAGGTTACCTAGCAAGCACCCACAAGGTGCCACGCACAGCTCTGGTCCCTTGGATGATATCATTGATCAAAACAAACATCCCTGCTCCTGTGAGGCCTACATTCTATCAGGAGGCCACAGACCAAAAGCAATGGACGTGAAGAACAAATAAATTATGTTGTCACGAGAAAGGAGGAGTCACGAGAAAGGTCACGAGTCGGATGCATGGGGGTGGGGGCCAAGCAGGCTGGGTTTGTTGGGGATGGGGAAGCTCTTCTGCAGGGTGCTCTGTGGACAGCCGAGACCTGCTGCACTTTCAGACTCCCCTGGCCCAGCGTAAGCCGTGCAGCTCAACTCTCTCTGTCCCTGCTTATGAGTAGTTTAAATAAAGAGCAAAACGGACAGGCTGGAATTTCACTTTAGTTGCTGTTGGATTGTATCCCCACGAGTATGCTGTGGGTTAGAGGGTAACCAGCAGCATCCAAGGCACACATTTCAGTAGACGGCAGAAAAGGAGGAGAAAGAATTTTGAGAAACTCACACATGGATAAATGCACCCTGTCTACGAAGGAGCTGCACTGCAATTTTCTTAGCGCCCCATTCACGGAGATCAGTTTTCATAAGAGAATGAAAAGATACAGTCAACATGGAACTTGGGCAGGGCAAGCCAGATCCACACATCGGGAAGTAGTTTGGTGCTATGCATCTAATGCTATAGAAACATGTTAGATCCTTTGACCTTTTCATCTTCATCTTTTTTTTTTTAGACAGGGTCTCGCTCTGCCACCCAGGCTGGAGTGCAGTGGCACGATCTCTGCTCAACTTCCCTCTGCAGCCTCAACTTCCCAGGTTCAAAGGATCCTTCTGCCTCAGCCTCCCAAGTAGCTGGGGCTACACACACGCGTCACTACGGCCAGCTAGTTTTTGTATTTTCTGCAGAGATGGGTTTTCGCCACATTGCCCAGGATGATCTGGAACTGGATTCAAGTTATCTGCCTGCCTCAGCCTCCCAAAGTGCTGGGAATACAGGTGTGAGCCACTGTGCCCAGCCTTTATCTTCATTTTTAAGTACTTGAACTGTTTTATACATTTTTCTCATTACAAGAGGAATAACTACCTATAAATAATTGAAACAACACAAAAGAATAAAATAGACTCATGGTTATGACTGTTTTGTTATGTCCTCCAAGATTCGGAGATAGATGGATTGTGTGTATGTGTGTGTGTAAATACTCATATATGTATGTATGTCTAATTGTTTATAGTGTGGGCATGTATAACAGTATGTAACAATATGTATGACAATTAGAAATGTATTGTTACTTTAACAATAAAAGGGTTCATACTTGTCCTGTCACTTCAAAATATGTCGTGATCATTTGTACATTTCAGTACAGCAAAATTCCATCTCATTTTTAGTAGCAACAGTATAAAATTCCAGTCTAGACAAAAGTACATTTCTCTAGCCTCTTTTTGATGAACCAAATGTTCACTATTTTAAAATTCTGTTAAAAAATCATTATATACAAATATATTGAAAATAGACTCAATGCCTGCGTTGTTTTTAAAGATAAATTCTTGTAGAACCACCATGTCAAAAAGTATGTATATTTAAAATTTTGATAGACACTGCTCATTTTCCTCCAGAAAATGTGGTGTCACATAACAGGATGTACCTATTCATTCATATCTTCACCAAAAAAGGAATTTGAATCCTTCAGTCTTTGCCCATCTGACAGGTGAAAATGATCATCTCGTTCTTCTAATTTGTATTTATTTCTTTATTGTTAAAGCTCGGCCCCTTTCATGCGTACGTTGGCCACTTGCCTGTCTATTTCTAGGGACTGATTGTTCATACGTTTTGCATAGTTCTTCCTTAGGTTGACTTTTCCTTGTAGACTTTTTCGCCTTTCTGTATTAGAGAGGTTAACAGTTTATCTCTTGGATACGTTACACATATTTCCCCCATTTGCCATGGATGATATCTTTGGCCAAATCATTTATTTCCTTTTTGGAGGGGATGGGGTGGGGTGAGAGGTCTTTGTCTTATGCTAAAACAACCACGGTAAAACCTTCTCCACTCCCCAAATTAAAGAATTTTCTCTAGTTTGTATTTTTATTTTCTGAAATAAGTACCTTTACTCCACCCATAATTTACAAGCCAAGAGCCAGCTATTCCTCCTAAAGATCATTCAATGTCTCATTAACATTTGTTGTGTAATTGAGGTTGGCCCCTTTGATCTGAAATATTATCTTTACCATGAATTTCTAAGATTCCAATATGGGCATGGATTTATTTCTGGCCTTTTTATTTTGTTCCAAAAATCACTGGTCTCCCTATGCATTAGACATGTACTTTCACAGCTAACCAACCAAGCAGGACACTGGTGGTCTTCACTCTTTTTTTCCAAATTCTCTTAGCTCCCATGGGACACTTTTACTGTTTTTTTTTTTTTTTTTTTTTTTTTTTTTTTTTTTTTTTGAGACGGACTCTCGCTCTGTCGCCCAGGCTGGAGTGTAGTATCACGATCTTGGCTCACGGCAACCTCTGCCTCCAAGGTTCAAGCAATTCTCCTGCCTCGGCCTCCCAAGTACCTGGGATTACAGGCGCCCACCACAACACCTGGCTAATTTTTTTTGTATTTTTAGTAGAGACAGGAGTTTCACCATATTGGCCAGGCTGGTCTTCAACTCCTGACCTTGTGATCTGCCAACCTCAGCCTCCCAAAGTGCTGGGATTATAGGTGTGAGCCACCACACCCAGCTGACACTTTCACTTTTTAACTTTTAACATAATCATTTTGTTTAATGCATGTACATTTCTCATTGTGTTAAATGTTGGGTGTGATATAGTCCTTATTGCTATTGTTAATAATTATATATAGAAAATAAAATTTTTTAAGTCCATATGCGTGCAAAAAGAAAATGTGATTTTTAAACATTAGCAACTTTTTTGAACACTTAATACTATTTTTTTGGTAAGATAGGACTTTTCTAAGTTTATAATCATATCATCTATTCATAAAGATAACATTAGCTTTTACCTTTCAGTATTTTCTTTTTTTTTTTTTTTTTTTTTTTTTTTTTTTTTTTGAGACGGAGTCTCACGCTGTTGCCCAGGCTGGAGTGCAGTGGCGCGATCTCGGCTCACTGCAAGCTCCGCCTCCTGGGTTCACGCCATTCTCCTGCCTCAGCCTCCTGAGTAGCTGGGACTACAGGCGCCTGCCACCGCACCCGGCTAATTTTTTGTATTTTTAGTAGAGACGGGGTTTCACTGTGGTCTCGATCTCCTGACCTTGTGATCCACCCGCCTCGGCCTCCCAAAGTGCTGGGATTACAGGCTTGAGCCACCGCGCCCGGCCCCCTGTATTTTCATATTATTTTTTCTTATAGTAATAATTGAATATCCAAAATAGTTAAAGATAATACAGTAGGCAGTGTTGTCTGCTTCTCTCTCAAGTCTTCAGTCACTTTCAACAAATTTCCTTCTAATTTTCATTAATAAGGCTCTCATCAGGAATGGCTGTTGAATTTTTAATTGTGATTTTAATGTCTATCTAAATGATCCTAACATTTGTCTTCTTTAATCTACACATGTAGGAAATTGCTTTTTTTTTTTTTTTTTTTTTTTTTTTGAGATGGAGTCTTGCTCTGTCACCCAGGCTGGAGTGCAGTGGCGTGATCTCAGCTCACCGCAGGCTCTGCCTCTCAGGTTCACCCCACTCTCCTCCCTCAGCCTCCCGAGTAGCTGGGACTACAGGCGCCCGCCACCTCGCCCGGCTTATTTTTTGTGTTTTTAGTAGAGACGGGGTTTCACCAGGTTAGCCAGGATGGTCTCGATCTCCTGACCTCGTGATCCGCCCGCCTCGGCCTCCCAAAGTGCTGGGATTACAGGCGTGAGCTACCGCAACCGGCCAGGAAATTACTTTTGCTTTTCTAGAATAAAACCTGCTTGCTTGTGGTGTATTTTTTAATACATTTCATTTGGCTAATATTGTTAAATTAAATTTTTGCATTAATTTTCTTTTTTTTTTTTTTTTTTTTTTTGAGACGGAGTCTCGCTCTGCCGCCCAGGCTGGAGTGCAGTGGCCGGATCTTGGCTCACTGCAAGCTCCGCCTCCCGGGTTCACGCCATTCTCCTGCCTCAGCCTCCCGAGTAGCTGGGACTACAGGTGCCGCCACCTCGCCCGGCTAGTTTTTCGTATTTTTCAGTAGAGACGGGGTTTCGTTAGCCAGGATGGTCTTGATCTCCTGACCTCGTGATCCGCCCGTCTCGGCCTCCCAAAGTGCTGGGATTACAGGCTTGAGCCACCGCGCCCGGCCTAATTTTTGCATTAATTTTCATAAGTGATATTGGTGCAAAGTCTCTCTCTCTCTCTCTTTGTATTTCTGCTTGTTTAAATCTTTTCAGTTTAAAGGTTAGTTTAATCTTTTTAGATTGAGTATCAGCATGTCCTTGTAAAGTGAATGTTGTGTTCTGGAAGTGTACCCTAGGAATTATTACTTGTTCCTTGGTTTTATAGAATTTTCCTTTAAAACTACTGGGTTTTAAATAACCCCATCAAAAAGTGGGCAAAGGATATGAACAGACGCTTCTCTCTCAAAAGAAGACATTCATACAGCCAACAGACACATGAAAGGATGCTCCTCATCACTGGCCATCAGAGAAACGCACATCAAAACCACAATGAGATACCATCTCACACCAGTTAGAATGGCAGTCATTAAAAAGTCAGGACACAACAGGTGCTGGAGAGGATGTGGAGAAATAGGAACACTGTTGGTGGGACTGTGAATTAGTTCAAGCATTGTGGAAGACAGTGTGGCGATTCCTCAAGGATCTAGAACTAGAAATACCGTTTGACCCAGCCATCCCATTACTGGGGATATACCCAAAGGATTATAAATCATGCTGCTATAAAGACACATGCACACATATGTTTATTGCGGCACTATTCACAATAGCAGAGACTTGGAATCAACCCAAATGTCCATCAGTGACAGACTGGATTAAGAAAATGTGGCACAGGCTGGGCGCGGTGGCTCAAGCCTGTAATCCCAGCACTTTGGGAGGCCGAGACGGGTGGATCACGAGGTCAGGAGATCGAGACCATCCTGGATAACACGGTGAAACCCCGTCTCTACTAAGAAATACAAAAAACTAGCTGGGCGAGGTGGCGGGCGCCTGTAGTCCCAGCTACTCGGGAGGCTGAGGCCGGAGAATGGCGTGAACCCGGGAGGCGGAGCTTGCAGTGAGCTGAGATCTGGCCACTGCACTCCAGCCTGGGCTACAGAGCGAGACTCCGTCTCAAAAAAAAAAAAAAAAAAAAAAAAAAGAAAATGTGGCACATATACACCATGGAATACTATGCAGCCATAAAAAAGGATGAGTTCGTGTCCTTTGTGGGGACATGGATGCAGCTGGAAACCATCATTCTCAGTAAACTATTGCAAGAACAGAAAACCAAACACCGCATGTTCTCACTCATAGGTGGGAACTGAACAATGAGATCACTTGGACACAGGAAGGGGAACATCACACACCGGGGCCTATTGTGGGGAAGGGGGAGAGGGGAGAGATAGCATTAGGAGATATACCTGATGTAAATGATGAGTTAATGGGTGCAGCACACCAACATGGCACGTGTATACATATTTAACAAACCTGCACGTTGTGCACATGTACCCTAGAACTTAAAGTATAAAAGAACAACTACTGGGTTTTAATGACACCTTTTAGATTTTGCTTATGGCTATGATAATTTGTTACATTTATCCTAAAGAAATGGTGAGAAAATATACAATGTAAAGATGCTCACTGAAGAATTCTTATTTTCGGTGAAAAATTGGAGCAAGCTCAATGTCCCACGAAAGGGGAGGAGCCAGGCAAATTGGGAGTCACTATTAGGTGAGGCTGCAACGGTTGCAATAAAACACGTGGGAAGTACACGGTAACACAAAGGATTTAGGAGCTAAAAGTGAATGTGTAGTATTATTTTAATTCTGTAAAGCATATAAATGTGAAAAAGAAGGGTGTCTGTGAAGGACTTTATGGGGTTATAGTTTGTTTTCTTTCTCTTTAAAAAATGTCCATGCTTTCTTTTCTTTTCAATTTTCAATTTTTCTGGGGACATAGGAGGTGTATATATTTATAGGGTACATGAGAGATTTTAATACGGGTATGCAATGCATAATAACCACGTCAGGGTAAACGGGGTAATATCCACCACCTCAAGCATTTATCTTTTCTCTTACAATCCAATTACACTATTGTATTTATTTTTAAATGTACAATTAAGTTATTCTCGACTATATTCCCTTTGTTGTGCTATCACATACTGTTTTATCAATTCTTTTTATTTTTTGTATCCACTAACCATCCCTACTTCTCCCTACCCCCACCCCCTTACCCTCCTTCCCAGCCTCTAGTAACCATCCTTCTACTCTCTATATCTATCAGTTCAATTGTTTTGATTTTTAGATCCCACAAATAAGTGAGAACATGCAATATATGTGTTTATGTGCTTGGCTTATTTCACTTAACAGAATGCCCTCCAGTTTCTCCCATGTTGTTGCAAATAACTGGATCTCACTCTTTTTTATGGCTGAATAGTACTCCATTGTGTATATGGACCATATTTTCTTTATCCATTCTTCGTCTGCTTCCAAATTTTAGCTATCGTGAATAGCACTGCAATAAACATGAGAGTGCAGATATCTCTTTGATATCCTGATTTCCTTTCTTTTGGGTGTATACCTAGTAGTGAGTTTCCTGGATCACATGGTAGATTTATTTATTTTTTGAGGAATTTTCAAACTTGTCCGCATAGTGGTTGTGCTAATTTGCATTTCTGTCAGTAGTGTAGAGGGTTCTCCACATCGCCACCTAGCATTTGTTATCGCCTATCTTTTGGATAAAAGCTGAAAAAAGCTCAAGCTTTTCATGACGTGGTCCTGTCTATAACAGCAAGGACTTGGGAGTCAGCTGCCTGGGTTTTACTCTGGCTCCACTCTCTACAAACAGGGGTGTCCAAACTTTTGGCTTCCCTGGGCCACACTGGAAGAAGAATTGTCTTGGACCGCTGTAAAATACTCTGACGATAGCCGATGAGCTTTAAAAAAATCACAAAAGAACCATAATGTTTTAAGAAAGTTTACAAATTTGTGTTCGGCTGCACTCAAAGCCCTCCCGGGCCACACATGGCCTGCAGCCCATGGGCTGGACAAGTTTGCCCTACAAGCTTTATGACTGTGGGCAAATCCATAGCCCTTCTGTGCCTCAGTTTCCTCATCTATCAGCAGTGGAGATTGAACAACCCAATATATTTATGTAAACACACAGAAGAGTTTCTGGCATGTAGCAAATATTATGTTAAGTGTTTGCAAGTTTTAGTAAAAACATTAAATGATTGAACAATGTTAATTATTTTCTTCATTAAATGCATCCCATAAAAACACCTGCTTCAATAATTGCTTCCTGCTATTTCTTCACTAAAAGCAGAAACATATTAAAAGACGAGATCAAGTTAAGAAGTATGAACAGACAAGATTTCATCAAGCAGGACACCTCTTTTCTAAAATTATCTTCTCTAAAGCAAAAATCTCTTGCATAAGGGCCTGGCACGGGGAAGGTTTGGAGGGAAGATGGCAGGAGTGTGGTCTATGGTCAGGAAAGAGGAAATGCACTAAGAATAAGTTTCTGTTTGGGCCGGGCGCGGTGGCTCACACCTGTGATCCCAGCACTTTGGGAGGCCAAGGCGCACGCATCACAAGGTCAGGAGATCGAGACCATCCTGGATAACAAGATGAAACCTTGTCTCTACTAAAAATACAAAAAATTAGCCAGGTGTGGTGCCGGGCGCCTGTAGTCCCAGCTACTTCGGAGGCTGAGACAGGAGAATGGTGTGAACCCGGGAGGCGGAGGTTGCAGTGAGCTGAGATCACGCCACCGCACTCCAGCCCAGGTGACAGAGCGAGACTCCGTCTCAAAAAAAAAAAAAAAAAAAAAAAAATCAAAAAAATAAGTCTCTACTTTTTGAAAAGCCAAGCCTTGGCAAAAATGCACAGGTGAGGCTGGTTGCGGTGGCTCACACCTGTAATCCTAGCACTTTGGGAGGCCAAGGTGGGTGGATCGCAAGGTCAGGAGTTCAAGACCAGCATGGCCAATATGGTAAAACCCTATCACTATTAAAAAAAAAAAATACAAAAATTAACCGGGTGTGGTGGTGCACTCCTGTAGTCCCAGCCACTCAGGAGGCTGAGGCAGGAGAATCACTTCAATTTGGGAGGCAGAGGTTGCAGTGACCTGAGATCATGCCACTGCAATCCAGCCTGGGCAACAGAGTGAGACTCCGTCTCAAAAAAGAAAAAAAAAATGCACAGGTAGGGTTTTTGATCTGTTAATATCTTTCCCACATTTTGCTCCCAAATAGGCTGCATCTTTCTTTTGTATTTATTTCACCATCTTGATGGGAAAGAATATTTCCATTCCTGGGGCAGAGACCAAATTTTAAAAATGATCGTGAACAGTTTCACTGCCCTTTAAATCATTAGCTCAGGGGATGGAGCTCCCAAGCATGTTAATTTGGCCACCGTTGTGTTCTGGAGGCTACCGAGTCAGACACGGAGGTGCGTGCACAGTCTTCCTGTGATCGTTATTTCTGTTTGGTCAGCCGGATTTCAAAGCTCAGCATTACCGGTCTGTGTGTTCTAGGTGGCCTGGGCTGCTCGTGAGCCATAGCGGTTCTGATGCAATTGCTTTCTGTTTCCTTGATTCCCAGTGAGAAAGCTTTCTCTCTCTTTGAGGGAAATTATCTGGCTCTGGAATCTGAAGATCCTAGCTCCCACTGTCGTGGTGGTTTCTTCTTATCCTTGGCCGGGATTTACACACAGGGCCCTGGGCAGCCAGGCTCTAAGACCCCAAGGCTACCTCCTGAGACGCATGGAGTCATTTTTGTCTTGCAATACATTTCCTGTTTACCTAAGTGGCTTTGCAGGGAGACGGCGAACCTCTGTGGATAAACGGTAGTAATACCTGTCTTTTGTATCGCCCGACTCTGCTCCTTGCAGGCTTCATTAAGTTAATCTTCAAAACATCTAGGAGAATAAACGGCCCTTTCCATTTTATAGACAAAGAGATAAACACATACAGAAAAGCTCAGGGAAGCATCATCACTAGTGGACATCTTTAGTAAGCGCCTGATAAGGACATCCCCAGCAAGACTTAAAACAGGACCTTTAACTTCTGCCGCTTTCCAGCCAAGACACCTCGCAGCACACAGTGGGTGAATCAAACAAAAATGAGGAATACATTCAGGGCTCCCGTCTACCTCGCAAAGGAGTCACGTGGACTTTGAGGGACAGAGGGATTCACTGCAGCGGTCATCGTAGGGGAGACCCCATTGTAAGAGGGAGTCGTCTGCAAGGGGCAGAGGAAACGGCCGAGAGGGGGCCGGGGGCTGGCTGGTTTGCTTCCATTTGTGTCAGCCTGGGAGGCAGGGGGGTGTCTCCCTAAAATGAGATACTCTGGCGGCTTATCTTTCTGCACTGAGAGTGGGATTGTTTTAGAGATTAGGCTGATGGGCTAGAAGCCCCTGTCCTTCTGGGAAAGCGTCCCTGCCACAACGGCAGCTGAAATCCCAGAGTTTATCTATGTTGGAGTCTTAGCACTGATGCAAACACTTAATGAAACTAACCAAGGGCGAGAGATCCAGGGCATGGGTTCAGTTGAGGAAAGAGGGGATGAGGGGGATGAGGAGGAGCTCATTCCAACCCACGGAGTGGCCTTCAGTGCAGCCCAAGACAGCAGTGAGGGCAGAACCCGGCACCTGCGACCAAAAGCAGCATTTCCCTAGGACACATTTCCACATTCATGGAATGAGGGGTCTGATTCCAGTTCTCTGTATTCTCAAAATCCTAAATTCTATGAGTCTTGTCCGGGAAAAGCACATGAGAATGCCGGGTGCTCAGACAGGAGCCAACAGGTGTTTTCACGTGACGGTCTCTGGGGCTCTTTGTAGGGAGAGCACCGTCCATCCCTTGGCAACTACTGAACAGGAAGACGAAAAGAGACACTCTGTTCAGAAGGCTAGTACAACAGAAGGGTGCAGAGTGGTTAGAAGAGAAACTGAGGCAGACACAATGGCCCTCAGAGCAGTCAGTAGGAATACGTATGACACAGTGAGACAGGGAGTCGGGTGGGCCCAGAACAAAGGCGGTAGATGCCAGGAATATGAACAGCCAGCTGGCTGGGAACGTCACAAGGGGGGCCTGGACCCGAGCTTGTTACATTGTAAATCTGAGACACTGAGACATAGGGTGATGTTTGTAGCTGAGAATTTAATGGAGAAGTGGTTTAAAAATAGGCAATACTGTAGTTTTTCACTGTGATTCCACTGTCGATGTTTTGTTGTGAGGAGGTGGAGAAGAGCCCATTGGCAGTGACGTGGAAGGACCGAAGATCCTCAGAAATCAGAAACATCTGTTACCAGCATTTCCTGGGCACTTAATAGCAGAGGGTATACTGAGTATTTTCTTTAAATGGAGGTAAAATTCACCTATCATAAAATTAACCATTTTAGCTGGGCATAGTGGCTCATGTCTGTAATCCCAGAGCTTTGAGAGGCTAAGGCAGGAGGATTTCTTCTGCTCAGGAGTTTCAGGCTATCCTGGGCAACATAGAAAGATCCTATCTCTTAAAAGAAATTAACCATTTTAAAATGGTTAATTTTAAATTAACATTTAAAATTAATACAATTAGTGGTATTTAGTACATTCTCGATGCTGTATGACACCATCACTATCTATTTCTAGAACTTTTTCATCACCCCATAAAAGCACCTGACATGCATGGAACAGTCACTCCCCAATCATCCTCAATCTGCTTTGTGTCTCTGGACTTGCCTATTCTGGATGTGTCATGTAAATTGAATCGTGCAACATGTGGTCTTTGGGGACCAGCTTATTTCATGGGGCAGGTTGTTTTCAAGGTTCATCCATGTTGCAGCGCGTGTCAGAACTTCATTCCTTTTTTATGGCTGAGTAATATTCCAGCATGTGAATTGAACCCATTTTGTTTATCTGTTCACCCATTGATGGACATGTGGGCTGTTTCTACCTTTTGGCTGCATTGATTAGTGCTGCTATGAGCCTTTGTGTAATATGTTGAGTGTTTCATGAGTATCATTTCTTGTTTTCAGAAGCTCTTTGGGCAGCCCTGTTTTCCTCATGAGGAGATTTGGCAACTACCTGCAGTCCCGAAGTTGGTCAAACCTGGAATGAGAATTTGACCCAGACACCTGTGCTCTGAGCTGCCCTCTGCCAGCTACTGGATTTGCTCAAGTCTAAAGCTGTGAAATAATAAGGTTTTTCAACCTCATGATGCAGGGATTCTCATGTGGGTTGGGACCTCAGCTGTACTCTGAACTCCCTTCTGCAGGACATGGCTTCTTTCTTTCCTTCTTTTTCTCTGGACGGGGACATGGCTGCTGGCTCCTGTATTTAAGTTGAGTCCCCCCAGATGGCCCTCTTGTGGGTCAGATGAGTCTCCTGGAGGTCTCGACCAGGAGACCATGACTTCAACCTGCCTGAGATTAAATTTAGATCCAAATTAAAAAAAAAAAGGGTGGGGGAGAACCAAGGATGTGCTATTGGAACGATCTGGATTGGAGGTCAACACAGAGAAGTATGTGCTGCTGGAGGAGAGGTTCTCCAGAATCCACCCCCCTCACCTGGGCTGTCCTGTGCCCTAGGATCGACTACTCAGGCAGAGCTGAGGACTTCAAGGGAGAAGCAGGAGCAAGGGCTTTGGCGCTTGAAGGTTCTTCACTGCATCTCGCTGCTTATGACTTCAGCGTTTTTCATTGACTGGGTTATTCGGAATGATTCCTCCTTTAGCAGACATACGTTCTGCAGACACTGCGTGTAGGATCCCTGCTTTTCTGAGCAATGGTGGAGGAGGAATCGCCGTCTAGGTGTAATAAAGCGGCCAGAAGCGCAGCTATTTTAAGCCTCGTTGTTGTGAGTCTTCATAAGCGGCTCAACAGATTTCTTTTAATAGCTTTAGAAAGGCATTAATATGCTTGAAGAACAAACACAAGAAATTCAGAATGGGGACACATATATTGGTAAAGTATCTTCTAGGCACTAATCCTAGGGCGCCATTTCCCTGCTGCAATATGCAAACTACTGCACCAACTAAAAGCACTTTTTTTATTTTACCTGAGCTTGAACTTTCCTTAACTCAAATTGCTAGTGACTATGCATATAACTATTCACATTCTTTTTTCTCCCTAAAATAGTCCCTTCTAATGCTGAACCCTTAAATGAGCATTTTTAAAATCAATTTATTTTATTTGCCTTTAAAAATGGATCTGTCAGGCTACAAGGAAATCATCTCAAATTTAGTCCACACTGAGTTCTTTTTTTTCTGTGAACTTAAAACATGTACAGTCATACAATTTAGCACATAATTGCTGTTCTCTTACTTTGTTCTCTAATTGCTCTGTGTGTGTGTGTGACTTCCTTCCCCATCACCCAGTCTAAACTATAATATTCTATGCTTTCTGAGAGACTAAAACCTATAGCTTATAGTTTCTCATATTTTCCTGTTCTTCACATAAACATCCTAGCATGATGCTCACTTCAGGTTAAGATATACATTTTGATTATTAAGTCGTTAGAAACAAGTTTAGCTTCAGGGTTTGAAAAAAGCCTGGTGAGCTTCAGGGACAGATGATAGAGGATTCTTTGTTTTCCTTATTCCATGAAGGATGGGAGGCAGACAGAGATAGAGAAAAAGCACACGTTTGATAAAATTGGTGATTTTAGAAAAGATAGCCCCTCCCCGTTTGCAGCTTCAAGCAATTGTTATGACTTTCGCAGAGTTCACTCAGCCAGTCAATCACGTGCCTTTGGGTCACTGAGAAACATTTAACTGCAGAAAAACTCAGAGGCTCGGATCATTTTTTAAGAAGAACAAGGAAATCGTTTCAAATCCTGTCGCCGGTTCTGCCCACATGCACTCAATGATTTGCTGTCTCGGCGTTGGGATTTTGCTCTGGCGTCTTGGAGAGTAAGCCGTTAGATCCAGGAAAGGGAGGTGGGAGGGTTGGCCTCGTTAATGTCCCTGAAGTCGGGTGCCAATCCCCGGCTGACCGGAAGCTGCACAGATATGCAAACGTAGCATTTCTGTCGCCTTATTGTATTTCCTCAGACCAACCAGGTTTTATTTGAATCATCACAGCAGCACCGCCCCTTGAAGATGGTGCCTCTGCTACTTCCGTAGAGACTGTTTTCAAGCTGGAGAATGTTTCCTAGAGTTGAGCCTTCTCTGCCCACAGCTTTCCAATCTCACTGCTTCTACGGGTCGCACCTTATCTTGATGGGCAGGGCTTTGTGTGTGCAAATGCCTCTGAGGAAAAAGTGGAAGTCCTTTAAGTAATCCAAAGTGTACCCCAACAGGTTCTATTTTGATCCCTATCTAGATACCCCTCTCCTGATGGGCGATGGATTTATTCACGGAAGTTCCATTAGCCCTCCAAAGCCTCCCTCCACGAGAGAGGAGCACACACTTCTGAAACTTGAAAGCCTTGCAGAACTGGTTTGAAAGTTCGGCTGGCTTTTAAAATTAGCAAGTTTAATATTTTGGCACAACTTTACAGATAAAACATTTTGGTTATATTTGGGACTTTTTTTGGTTTTGGGGTCTCAGGCTTGCCTTTGTTTTGTTTTGATAATTCCCTAAAAGCGGCCTGACCTTTTGAGGGTAATGAACCAGTTCTGATTTTCTCCAGATCTTCTTCTTGGACAGGGAAATGTATTAGTAATGGTAGTATTCATTATTCATTAGTTTTCTGCATGCACACCGAGCTGTACTGAACAGAATTAAAGTAAAAAAAAAAAAAAACAATAAAAGCATCTATTTCAGCCTCTAAAATGACAGTTGTCTCTTCACTGCGTAGCCTGTATGTTGTGTCAGTGCACACCACAAATGAGATGTAATGAGCCAGTTTAAACTGCTGTGGACGCAATCACAATGGGATTTTTTTTCTTTTGGAACAAACATAGGTAGCTCGCCTGGGAATGAAAATACCCCTACGGATCCCTATCTCTGAAAGTAGATATATGACCAAGTTGTGTAAAAGCCGCTTTAGGATTTGTGAGGATTAATTTTATGTGTCAACTTGGCTAGGCTATTGTGTCAAACTTTTTGGTCAAATACCAGCTAGATGTCACCGTGAAGGTATTTTTTAGATGCGATTTACATTGAATTCAGTGGACTTGGAGAAAAGCACATTGTTCTCGGTCATGTGGGTGGGCCTCGCCCCATCAGTTGAAGGCCCTACCAGCGAAGACTAAGGGTGCTCAGAGATGAGGTCCCCTAGGGCCCTCAGAAACGGGATCCCCAAAGGCCCTCAGAGATGGGATCCCCAAAACTGCAACTTAGAAACCCTTCCTGAGTGTCTGGCCTGCTGCCCTGTGGAACCCTGACTCAAGATGGCTGCATCAACGCTGCCCTAGCTGGGGATGCTGGCCTGTCCTGCAGACTGCAGACCCACCAGGCCCCACAAATGGGTGCGTCAATGCCTTGCATCAGTCGCCCTCTTTCCGTGTCCCAAATACGCACGTGTCCCATATACACTGTGTCCCATATACGCACATGTCCAATACATGCACGTGTCCCATATATGCACGTGTTCCATATACACACATGTCCAATACATGCACGTGCCCCATATATGCACGTGTCCAATACATGCACGTGTCCCATATACACACGTCTCCCATATACACACGTGTCCCATACATGCATGTGTCCAATACATGCACGTGTCCCACATACACATGTGTCCCATATATGCACGTGTCCCATATACACGTGTCCAATACATGCAAGTGTCCCATATACACATGTGTCCCATATACACACGTGTCCCATATACGCACATCCCATACATGTACATGTCCCATATACACACATGTCCCATATACACACGTGTCCCATATACACATGTGTCCCATGCATGCATGTGTCCAATACATGCACGTGTCCCATATACACATGTGTCCCATATACGCACGTGTCCCATATATGCACGTGTCCCATATATGCACGTCCATACACGCACATGTCCCATATATGCAAATGTCCAATACACACACGTGTCCCATATACACACGTGTCCAATACACGCATGTGTCCCATATACGCACATATCCAATATATGCACGTGTCCTACGGGTTTGGTTTCTCAGGACAAGCCTGACTGATACGAATGTCACATGCTTAGAGCCTCTTAATTGACAATATTTATGTTAAAACAATTATTTTTCTGAGTAGCTTAAGAGGAAAAAATATAAAACTATAATATAAAATTATAAAAAAATAAAAATAAAAATATAAAATACATCTTGACGGTTACAACAAAACACTTCATATTGCCTAGTGTTTGTGAGATGGGTGTCTGTGTACCATTTTAAGAAAAACAGTTTGTAAAATAAAATATTTAGGGAAACCATAAATAACTAAACATTTTAAGCAACAACAAAAGAAATTCGCTTAAACCAGTGTGGATTCAGACATGTAAGTGGTCAAATAGGAACAGTTAACTTGTATAAAGAAATCCCCTCAGAAAAACAAAACTGTACAGTTCAGTAAAGAAACAAAACACTGTATCTGTTTGCTAAAAGTGATGATAAAACTTATAACTTCACTGAAAAACATTTGTTTGTGAACAAGTGGCATTTGTTGATCAGCCTCAGTCCACATCATAACTATGTTGTTATAGAATGACCAGAAAAGGGCCGGGCATTGTGGCTCACGTCTGTAATCCCAGCACTTTGGGAAGCCGAGGTGGGCAGATCACTCGAGGCCAGGAGTTCAAGGCCAGCCCTGGCCAACATGATGAAACCCCATCTCTACTAAAAATACAAAAATCAGCTGAGCGTGGTGGTGCACACCTGTAATCCCAGCTACACGGGAGGCTGAGGTAGGAGAATTGCTTGAACCTGGGAGGGCAGAGGTTGCAGTGAGCTGAGATTGTGCCACTGCACTCCAGCCTGGGTGACAGAGCAAGACTCCGTTGGAAGGAAGGAAGGAAGGAAGGAAGGAAGGAAGGAAGGGGAAGAAAGAAAGGAAGGAGAAGGGAAGGGAAGGAAGGGAAGGAAGGGAGAGAAAGAAAGAAAGAAAAGAAAAGAAAGAAAGAAAAGAAAGAAAGAAAGAAAGAAAGAAAGAAAGAAAGAAAGAAAAGAAAAGAAAAGAAAAGAAAAGAAAAGAAAAGAAAAGAAGGAAAGAAGGAAAGAAAAGAAAGAAAACCAGAAAAGAAGAGGGCGGGCTTCAGAGCCCAGGCAGGAGCAGAGAGAATGCTGGTCATCTCAGCTGCCCTGCCTCAGAGTGGGGGGTGTCAAAGCAGGCCATCTCACGGCACAGGCAAATCCAAATAAGCATGACTGACGCTGATAGCCTTCGAGGCTAGATATAACCTTCCCCAAGAAGCCTCTCTATGGTGGGACAAGAAAAGCCTTTGTCCTGATTGTCTGGAGCTCAGACACCGACCAGGGAAACGCCTGCTCCTGGGGAAGCGACAGCCTGAGAGCTCCCATTGCAGAAACGAAGTTATTCCTTGTGACGTAGTAAAATGCACCTCTACTTTCCACATAATTAATTAACATCATGTCCGTTTCTGAGACTTCTCAGGTTGGACTTTAGAAGCAGAAATTTCTGCATAAGCTGATATAGAAAAAAGTAAAATAATACTTTTTATTTATATGGTGCATAAAGTTCACAAAGCCGTGTTCCCGACTCATTGTTATTTTGATTCTCACAGTAATCTCAGGTAATAGGAAAAGCAGGCATTTGTATCATCTTTGATGAGCAGAAAAATGAGGTTCTGAGAACTGAAACAGACTTGGGCTAGTGGGGACAGCGCTTCTTGGCAGAGCTGGGGGTGGGTCCCAGGTCTACTGACTCCTAATCCAGTGCTTTTTGGGTAACATCTTACAGCTGTCTTACACAATGGTGAAATATGATGCAATGGGTGTTTTTATTTCTCTAGGAGTGGACTTTTGAAGTCAGACTGATATGAGAGGATGAGAAAGTGCACTCACTTTTCATAGGTGGAGAGGGACCAACCACATATTAAATAAACTCTGCTACTTCAGACATACAAAACATTTCTGTGGAATAACAGGTCCGACTCCCCTGCAGGAAACAAGGGCTGTGTTTGTGTCGGGAATGCTGGCTGCACCCACATGTAAGATCCCAGTTCTTCCCTGACCACAGCCTCCATGCCTTTGCCATTCCCAGCACACCCAGGTGCCCTGAGAACCACCCTTTTGTTCCAATCACGGCTGAGTGGGCCACGCTGCCTATGAGCCCAGTCACTACAGTGGGTCAGTGCTGATACGGGGTTTTCTGCCACTAGGGGGTTGTGAGTAGTTTGAGCCTTGTTCTTTCAGGCCCCTGGAAATCATCATTGTCAGAAAGCAAACCTGATTAGGGCTTAGCTGATGAAAAAAATTTGCTCTAAGAACATTGTAAAGAAATTTATTCGCTTAACTGAAAACCCTTCAAATACAAATAACGCACAGTAAAACATTATATGTGCATGAAGAGCGTCTGAGAAAGAGGAGGGTTACTGGGAATCAAAGACGAGTTTGTCAGCCCGATGTCACAGAGAGAGCTCTTGCGCTCTTGAGCGAGATGTTCTGGGTCTCGTGTTTTGCTTTCCTTAAGGGACAGAGCGTATCATTAGCTAGCAAAGAGATTTTGTAAGGAAGTTTGAGAACCTTGGAAGGTGCGGCGATTCCATGAAAACAGTACAACCCCACAGACAAACACCACGTCTGCCAAAAATAGAAGGACACTCTCAGAAAGCATTTAGAAAGTACACGGAGCTATCTCCCAACAAAGCGATTCGCCTGTCATTGGCCTGTGAAGTCAGATCCACTCTGTTATATCCACTTATTTCTCTGCAAGTTCCACTTCTCCTCCTCCTGGGGTCCTCTTTTGCCATTTGCACAAATACATACTTAGACGTGACCCATGTGTTAAAGGACATGCTCCAAGGCTGGCACCAGAGGGTCTCTCCACCCTCTCTCCGAATCTCACTTGCCAGCTTCAGAAAGTTTCTGTCTTTTCTGCCTTCTTCCCTTTGCTGGTTGTGGCTGCACCCACCTGGAGATGGGAGCTGCACACTGGATGCCAAGGCACCATCCCAGGGCACTACAGGGCTCCAAGGAGCCGGTCCTCACTGTAGGTGCCTTTCAGGGGGCATGGGGATACCCGACGTGAGTCAGGAGGATGACCTTTGGCAGAGTGAATTTGATCTGAGTCAACATCCTGGGAGACTTCAGCAAATGGAAGAACCTCTCAATGGCTCCCACTACTCTGCAGATAAAGCAGTGTCACTCCCGATGGCAGAAATGCATCCAGGAACACCTGGGTGACACCTCAGATTTCTTAGGATGAGCTCTGATTACTCACAGGATAGAGTCTGTAACCATGGGTCCCCCACGCGTGTACTGGCGTCCTGGAGATGGTCGTTCATCCACAACACCTCACAGGCGTCTACGACCACCCAAGATAATCCGTAAAGAACCAGTGTCTCTAATCCATCACTGAGTATTTAGGGTTTTGATGCCTTTATGTCAATGCAACTGTCATGTGGACTGAGCACCTGTTGTGTACTCTAGATAACAGATCCATATTGTACTAGATAACAGATCCATATCGTATGCCCATATTCACTAGCTGCTAGCGCCTTTGCCACCACCTTATTATGCAGGTATTGTTATTTCCGTTGAGTAGAAGAAAAGCTGTGATTCTTGATAAATTAATAATTTCCTTCTCACTACTAGTAAGACACACAGCTAGAGGCTGGATGTAAGCCCAAATTCATGAACTCGTCTTGTAAATGCTTATTGGGAACCTGCTATGATTGTAAATGTAATGTTTATTTCATCACACCAAAGCGTTTCTACTCCAACTCCCTTCTTTGAAAGATGAGGAAATGAAGGCCAGAAGAGAACTTTCTCAATTAACTAAGCTAGTAACTGGCAGAGACAACATTAGGTTCCAGGTAACTAATTCCAGTTCATTTCTAACTGTTTCTTTAATGAGCCTGTATATTCTAATGAGTGCATTTTCAAGGCATCCTTAACAATTTCTTTTATCTTAATAAATAATCTAAGAACTCCTCCAGATGCTATTAACACAAAAATTCCTGGATTGTGTCCAGCAAAGCAGAATATGAACGTCAATATTCCAGTGATCAGAGTGGACAAAACTAAGTAGGCAGTTCCATTTCCAGAACTTCTCTTAATGAAGTGTTTCTGTTCAGAGAAACAGAAATCCAGACATTACACCAGCAATATGGGGTGGGAGATGATCTATAGATACATGAATAATTCCTGCCCCTCAAGAGCTGGTTGAGTTGGAAAGAGTGATACCACGTGAAAATGAACATACAAGAAATAATTTGAAATCAATTTTCAAGTAAACTCAGCATCTTCTCAGGGGTTCCTTGACAGCAAAAAGAAGACTGTGTGTTCTGAGGCACTCAGGTCCTTCGATAAAGGTCTGTTTATTCTACACGTAAGAAAGGCAAGTGAAATTTTGGTTTTCGAACCCAGGATGTGAACTCGTATTTCCACTGACAACCTACTAGGTGACAAATGGTTCCCTGGCAGCAAGAAGACAGACAGTAGAACATTGATGATGGTGTGATGTGGTCCATCATGGAAGGCTCCCTGCAGGAAGCAATTCTTCAGCTCCATCTTCAGCATCATCTTTTGGAAAAAAAAGAAGTCAGATTTCATATCAGGGACGTCTCTGACTGAAGTCCAACCGGCTGTATCTTCTCTGTGCTTGTTTGCATTCCGCCCAAGCAGGTGTGCATGAGGAGGGAGGAAGGACACACGAAGGAAGCAAGAGCAGGAAGAAATGAACAGGTTCTTGAACATGGATGAAAGGAAGAGTAAGCACAGCAGAATGTGACTGAGGAGGAAAGAATGCATGAAGATGAGATCTGCTCAAGGCTGGGTGCAGGAGCTCCCGCAGTGGTGGGGACAGTAATTCACCATCATTAGCTCCTGCTCAGGTCTAAGGTGACTTCTCAGGCTACTGTCACGTCGGTGGTGGTGGAGAGCCGTGTTTTTGCAAAACTAGATAGAGAGTGCCTTGTACATGCTAGGCATTCAAGGAGTGATTCACTGAACCTGTGTATCCTAGTTTCTAGGGACTCAACCTTTTTCCATAGTCCTGGGTTTTCTAAAAGCCCACACTCTCTTCCAAAGGTAGAAATCCTCATATGTGGCAGCTCATTAACAAAAACAAATAACCAGATAAGTAATTTAGTGAATGCAGTGAAGCATCCACATGTATTACAGACACAAGAATAAAATACTTTATCATTTTTGCAGAAGAGATACTCAATGTTAAACGAAAGAAAAACAAAAAGAGTAAAAAAAAATGTGTCTCCATTGATCTTCTCTAATTTTTTTTTTTTTTTTTTTTTCGAGATGGAGTCTTGCTCTGTTGCCCAGGCTGGAGTGCAGTGGCCAGATCTCAGCTCACTGCAAGCTCCGCCTCCCGGGTTTACACCATTCTCCTGCCTCAGCCTCCCGAGTAGCTGGGACTACAGGTGCCCGCTACCTTGCCTGGCTAGTTTTTTGTATTTTTTAGTAGAGACGGGGTTTCACCGTGTTAGCCAGGATGGTCTCGATCTCCTGACCTTGTGATCCGCCCGTCTCAGCCTCCCAAAGTGCTGGGATTACAGGCTTGAGCCACCGTGCCCAGTCGATCTTCTCTAATTGTTTGAGATTTTCAGAGAGGGGGCTGAAGACCGACGCCTTCTCCTTGTGAACGAAGATGTTTCTTATTAACAGGAGGAGCTGTGAATGGGTTGAGCAGGAGAGCCTCGGAGCAGGCTGAGGGCCGTTTTGCTACATTAGCTAGGGCTGCTGAGTCTGATCACCATCAGTGAAGGAGAGCGGGGGCTCCTGAATCCTGTGAGCCAGGGACTCCTGAGCACAGCCCGTGGATGGCAAAGCTCTGGATGGCCATGGACTGCGCTGGCTGCTGTTTGTCCCTCTGTTATTGCTGGGTCACAATCCCACAGACTGCCACCAAGCAGCCCTTCTGCCCATGGCCACCCCACCCCCCCAGAGGCCCAGGTGGGCACCTCCCAATTCATGAGCCAATGTAAATGCTCACACTGGCTGAGGAGGTGGACGAATGCCCTGTCAACACCCACAACCATGCTGACCACTGCACAAAAGGCCCTCAAGAGGAGTGGCCAGACCGGCAAGATATGTCCCTGAGCCCTGGCAGGCCACCAGTTCCACACCCAGCCACTGATCCAGCAGGAAGCTCCTGATTCCAGCACCTGAGTCCAGTCCCACAGGTCCAGCTGGTGCCTGCTCCGCCTGTCTCAGGTGTCCCACACCAGCAAGGCTCCCTCTGGGGCTGGGGCTGCTCAAGGGAGCCACTTAAATTGCCCCATCCTGTTGGCCGCTGACCACCACCTGCCCGCAGCACCTGCTTTCCCCTGAGCACCTGGTCCGTGTTTTCTGCTTCCCTCCTGCGTGCAGGAGCACAGGAGGCTGCATGCTCCTCAGCGGCGCTGGCCTGGTGAAGGACAGACAGACGCGGCCTTAGGAATCCACGGTTCTGCAATCACAGAGCCAGTCCTAGAGAAATCAGGTAAGTTGGTGAGGTGGACTCCGGCTGCCCCAGCGCTAGCTGGCTGTGTCTTGGCCTTCAGCTGCTTGAGGATCTAAATGCAGCTCCCCCATGAAGACCTGTCCTTAGGAAGAAATCTCCTTTGAAAATTCCTCAGCAACTTGCAGGGAAATGCAGTAACAGATGAAGAAAGGATCCAGTGTGAGCCATTTACACCTCAAACGAAGTAAGTCAAAGCATCATATCTTCCAGTAGTGTTTCCAATGGAAACCAGGTCCCGGAAATGCTTCAGTAGTGAGCAGGTTCCAGAGGTGTTTGGCCAACATGAGCAGGTTCTCCAGGCCTGATCCACCGGCTCCGCCCTAGACCACCACGCATCACTGTCTTATATGATGTTTGACTTCTGTGCGCAGGTCTTGCCTTCCCAGCTGGATTGGAAGTCCTTGAAAACAGGCCCTCTGCCCTATATCCCCTCCCTGACCCACCTTGCCTGGAACAGAGGCCTCGGACGTGGCAGAGCAATAGAAACCTGCTGCACGAAGAGCGATGCGCGAAGGAGGGAGAGCAAGGGAACCGTGGCGGCGGCGGCCTGCCCTGACGGAGAGGCAGCTATGCCAGGAGCCTTGTGCGCTCTCTGGTTATTCTCCAGGCGCAGCACAGGGAGCCTGGTGAGGAGGGAGGGCTTGGCAGGCTCCTGGGCTCGCCCTTGCCTGGCACCAAGGAGCCCGCTGTTATTTCTGTGTGTCCGAGGCACACGCTCCAGCACCACTAGGGTACATTGTAAACATTCCGGGGGCAGTTAGCACCTGGTCACCTGGTAGAAAACTAAAAAGGGCCTGAGCATTTCCTAAGCGGGGCCCCTGGGCCTGCCTGAGCGCCTCCTCTCTCCGCCTGGAGGGCGCATGGCCGGGAAGACCCGTCAGGAATCAGCGGCTTCCCCGCCTCACCCCTGTTTTAGAAGCAGGATGGAGGCTGGCGGGCGTTTCTCGGGCAGCACCCCTGTAGGTGGGGGGACCCCACCCTTCGTCCCCTCCAGCCCCGGTGTGGAGTCAGTCCCGGCGCCAGCACCCCCGGGCGCCCTCAAGCGGGGAAGCCTGCGGGCGGGGCGTCTCCCTCGGCCCCGGGGAGGCAGCACCGCGGAGTCGAACAGCAGCCGCTGTTGGTGCCCGAGTCAGAACCAGCGCGTGGCTCGCTAGGACCAGGGACTGAAGCCGCTCCCAAGCAGCTCAGCCCCACGACTGCTCAGCTGCGAGAAACCAGGGGGAAAGAAAGCAGGTTCGTTGGCCATTTTCCAGTTTTTCTTTTTTGCCCAAAGAAAAACACTAAAAACTTCCACCTTGTGGCACCTGCCCTGAGGTACGTGTTTATTTCTGTCATCTGCAGTGGTGCGGCCTGGATCCCCCGCCAGGGCACCAGGTGGACCGCGGGGAAGGAGGAAGAGGAGGGGGAGGAGGAAGAGAAAGCCTGGAGCAGAGGCGGGGTCAGCCGCACAGGTAGAGTCTGGAGAAACACGTTATCTCAGGGGTAGAAAAACAACCCTCTTAAATCAGGGGACTCCAGAGAACACACTCACTATTCGATTCCTGAAACCTGTCAGTTATGCATGAAGTTTCTGGAAAGAAAATCTTGGCCCCAAATCTAAGTGGACAGCCTTACAGCCAATTCCCCAGCCCCTGCCTCTTTAAAAGCCCCACTTCTGAGCTGATAAAGGCAGAAATCAACTCGTTTTAGTTACTTATGGCCCTTAAACCAAAGAAACAAAATGTCTGAGTGTCCTGAGTCTCTCTCAGTGTATCTGTGTGTAAAAGACATTTTGGTGGTCAGCAGTTTCAAACCACGGAGATGTGAGATTCATGTGTCAATGTCACCAACACAAAGCCAGATGAGCACGTGGCCGTGGACACTAAAGAACTCTTGCACAGAACAATGTATTTTCTGGGTCTGGAAGGAGACTAACTCCAACTTGGAGACACAGCAGCCGCTGCAATATCTCAGGACAAACACAAAAGTTCCATTTTAAAAAAAGAAAGATCTAGAAGGAGGACAAATTCTCCTGGAGTCATTCTCTTGCACCTCACCTTCCTGGCTTTTAGAAGGACATGGAAATGAAGTGATATTCCTGGTTTCTGAAAACCCAGGAACAAATAAAAAGCAAAAGTCACTACTTCTTTACTCTGAGAAGTTCAAGCTCCAAGGCCTTCATCTTGGAAGAGAATTACCTTTTTATTTTAATAAACAGCCCAATTCCATCAAGTTTCCCATGCCCTACCAACTTGTGCCAGAATCATTTTGGCCACTAAGCCAATAGCTGTCATAAAGGTGTAGGAGCTACATGTCTCTTTTATTTTCCTGTTTGTTTGTTTGCTGCTGTTATTTATAGGAGATGTATAGTATCTGCTGTATCTGGATACTGACAGTTGCAACTATATAACTGGGTTTTCTTGTTTTTTTGCAGGCAATAGCTCATTTCATTCTTTTATCTCTAATTACTAGTAAAGTATAGAAGTTATAATTTCTGTTGGACACAGTGATTCACACCTTTAATCCCAGCACTTTGGGAGGCCAAGCTGGGCAGATCACCTGAGGTCAGGAGTTCGAGGTGAAATCCCATCTCTACAAAAAATAAAAAAATTAGTTGGGCACGGTGGCACATGCCTGTAATCCCAGCTATTCAGGAGGCTGAGGCAGGAGAATCACTTGAACCCAGGAGGCGGAGGTTGCAATGAGCCGAGATCGTACCATTGCATTCCAGCCTGGGTGACAAGAGCGAAACTCCATCTCAAAAAAAAAAAAAAAAAAAAAGAAAAAGAAGAAAAAAAAAATTCCTTCTCCTTAAAAAATATAATATTACAGATAAAGTTCCCTTGACTGCTGTCCAACATTGGTCCTCTCCCCCTTCCCCAAGGGGGTCCCACTAGCTACCCTTGTGGGCCTTGTCTATTTCCCCATACAATTCTGTGCACCTTGCTCCTTTGTGTTTGTGTGTACATGGGTGCATTATCGTACTCTAAATGTAATTCTCCAACATTATTTTTTATTTGGTAATGTTTCAAATTAATAAACTTTATTTTTTAGAGCAGTTTTAGGATCACAGCAAAATTGAGCAGAGGGCACAGAGATTATACACCCTCTCCCCAAGTATGCACAGCCTCCCCCACCATCAAATCCGCCACCAGAGAGTACATTTATTACAACCAATGAACGTCCACTGACCCATCGTGATCCCCCAAAGTCCATGGTTTACACTGGAGCTCACTCTGCATGTTATACATCCTATGAGTTTGGACAAATGCATAATGACATATATTCACTCTTACAGTACACAGAGTAGTTTCATTGTCCTAAAAATAACCCCTTCCCTCTAACCCCTGACAACCACTGATTTGTTTTTGCTGTCTTCACAGTTTTGCCTTTTCCAGAATGTCCTCTAGTTGGAATCACGCAGTGTGTAGTCTCTTCAGATTGACTCTTTTCACTTAGTAATATGCATTTAAGGTTCGCTCTGTGTCTTTTCATGACTTGGTTGCTTATTTCTTTTTAGTGTTAAATGATATTCCATTGTCTGGATGTACCAGTTTATCTCTTCACCTACTGAAATAAATCTTGATTGCTTCCAAGTTTTGACAATTAAGAATAAAGCTGCTATAAACATCCAAGTGAAGGTTTTTATGTGGACACAAAAAGTTTCCAGCTCCGTTGGGTAAATCTCAAGGAACATATGGCGAGGGTAGGTTTTTGTTTGTAAGAAACTGCCAAACTGTCTTCCAAAGTGGCTGTACCATTTTGCATCCCACCAGCGATGCATGAGAGTTCCTGTTGCTCCACATCCTTGCCAGCATTTGCTGTTGTCAGTGGTCTGGATGCAGCCATTCTCATAGGTATGTCGTGGTGTCTCACTGTTGCTTTTATTTACATTTTCCTGAGGACATGTAATGTGGAGCTTATCTACCATCCTTCTATATATCTTCTTTGGCAGGGTGTTTGTTAAAGCCTTTTGCTCATTTTCCAGTATGTTTCTTGTTCTCCTGTTACTAACTTCAAGAGTTCTTTGTATATTTTGGATAACAGTCATTTATCAAGTGTGTTTTTTACAAATATTTTCTCCCAGTCTGTGGCCTGTCTTTTCATTCTTTTAGCATTGTCTTTCACAGAGCGGAAGTGTTTCATTTTAAAGAAGTTCAGCTTATCAATTATTTATTTTATGGATTGTGCCTCTGGTGTTGTCTCTAAAACGTCCTCACCATACCCATGGTCATCTAGGTTCTCTTCTATGTTATCTTCTAGGAACTTTATAATTTTGCATTTTACATTTATGTATATGGCCTATTTTGAGTTAATCTTTGGGAAGGGTATAAGGTCTGTGTCTAGATTTACTTTTTGGCATGACAATGTCCGCTTGTTCCGATACCATTTTATCTTAGCTCTATCGTATTGCTTTTGCTCCTTTGTCAAAGATCAGTTGAGTATTTTTATGTGGGTCTATTTCTGGGCTCTCTACTCTGTTCTATCTTTATTTTGCTAATACCACACTACCTTGGTTACTATAGCATTCGTCTTCCAACTTTGTTCTTCTCCTTCAATACTGAATTGGTTATTTTGGGCCTCTTGTCTCTCCATATGCACTTTAGAATCAGTTGGCCAATATCCACAAAATAACTTTCTGGGATTTTGGTTGGGATTGCATTGAATCTTGGATCAAGTTGGGAAGAACTGATATCTTGACAATATTGAGTATTCCTATCCATGAGCATGGAATATCTCTCCATTTATTTAATTATTTGATACCTTTCATCAGAAATTTAGAGTTTCTGTCATATAGATTTCATTTTTGGGGTGCTAATGTAAATATTATTGTGTTTTTAATTTCAAATCTCACTTGTTCATTGCTGGTATATGGGAAAGCAATTTACTTTCATATATTAACCTTGTATCCTGCAACCTTGCTATAATCACTTATTAGTTCCAGGAATTTTTTTGTTGATTCTTTCAGATTTTCTACATAGATGATCATGTCATATGTGAAAAAGACAGTTTTATTTCTTCCCTCCCGATCTGTATGCCTTTTATTTCCTTTTCCTGTCTTAATGCGTTAACTAAGACTTACAATGTTGAAAAGCAGTGGTGAGAGGGGATATCTTTGCCTTGTTCCTGATATTAGCAGGAAAGCTTTGAGTTCCTCACCATTACGTGTGACATTAGCTGTTAGGGTTTTTGTAAAGCAAGTTAAGGATGTTCCCCTTCATTCCTAGTTTGCTAGCAGTTATCATGAATGGGTGTTTGATTTTGTCAAATATTTTTCCGCAGCTATTGTTATGATCATGTGATTTTTCTTCTTTAGCCTGTCGATGTGATGGGTTACATGAATTGATTTTTGAAAGTTGATCCAGCCTTGCATACCTGGGGTAAATCCCACCTGTTCATGGTATATAATTCTTTTTATATTTTTTACACATTTTTATACATTTGATTCTTTTTATGTAATTTACAATATTTTGTTGAGGATTTTTGCATTTATATGTTCATGAGAGATACAGTTCTGTAGTTTTCTTTTTTTGTAATGAGCTGCCTCCTACAAAACAGCCCAACTAAAAAAGTATATTATTTCTATTTTCATTCTTTTAGAGAGCACTCAGAAGACACAAGCTATCTTTAAAAGCAAAATAAAACCAAAAAGTACCCTTTAGCTTATTGTTCAGAACTAGTTGCTTAAAATACATTTTCACATTCACAGTAAAATCAGTTGAAGCCAAGTGCACATGATAATGCCTTATTAACAGCAGTGTCTTACATCTGAAAAGTATTTCCTAATATCTCACTTCTCTCATTTTATTTTCACAAGTGTGCTGGTGTTATCATGATTCCATTTGCTGACCAGGAAACAGTGACTCAGCAATGACTGTCTTGCCCAAGGTGGAGTGAAGGCTGAACACAAATGTTTTAATTCCTGATCCAGTTCTTCCACCAGGAAGCCAAATTATCTTCTTTCTTTCTTCTTTCTCCTGCTTCTCTCAATCCCAGGTTTTTGGTCCTTTTTCACCGAAGGCCTCCCTACAGAAGCCTCAGCACAATCCAGCCCAGCAAAGGCCAGAGGCATTGCTTCAACCTGCTTTTATTTACTCCCTTCCACCCACCTGGCCAACTCAAATCCACTGGCTTGGGAATCAGGTCATATTCCCAGACATGTGACTCATAAACTGTTGTCGCTGGGATGCCTTAGCTGCGGCCACCAGGTTTCATGGTGCTCCAGCTATCCTGTCCAGGCCACTTCTGCACAGTGGCCTCAGGCATCTGGGTAGTGAGGAGTAACACACTCACTGTAGCTGCCTGTGGCAGATCTAAAATTAAGATCCAATATGATGTGCTCCCTTGACATCTGGTAAAACTGGGAGGGCTGGGCTGGGCGTGGTGGCTCACGCCTATAATCCCAGCACTTTGGGAGGCTCAGGCAGGCGGATCACGAGGTCAGGAGTTGGTGACCAGTCTGGCCAACTTGGTGAAACCGCGTCTCTACTAAAAATACAAAAATTAGCTGGTCGTGGTGGCGAGTACCTGTAATCCCAGCTACTCGGGAGGCTGAGGCAGGAGAATCACTTGAAACTGGAAGACGTAGGTTGCAGTTAGCTGAGATAGCGCCACTGCACTCCCGCCTGCACAAGAAGAGCGAAACTCTGTCTGGAAAAAAAAAAAAAAAAAAAAGGAAAGAAAAAAACTGGGAGGGCCTCGAATGACCTAGACACAAGTTCCCATCCCCACCCACTCCTGTGGATAATGTCCCCTGACCGAACAGCCGTCCTTCCCGTGGGGACCAGGCACAGTTCATGCTAATCCTTGAGCGGGACCAGCCATGGAATTATTCAAACAGGGCAACACACCCCCATAGGAACCAGGGGCCACGCCCCCACCCTCGATACTACAAAGCTACCTCCCCCAGCCCTGCTGATTCACTCTGCTCCCACACACAACCCTGTGTGGCCCCGTGTGGCATGTGGCGTCTTCCTCCCTGGGCTGTGAGGAATAAACTGTTGTCCATTTCATCTGCTCAGTGTCAGTTGCTGTTTGTTGGGACATCCTTGTAGTCCCAGGAAGCGAATCCCTGCCTCCCCAACAGGGAAAGTAGGAAGTGATGGAAACGCCTCTCCACGGTCATCCCTTTGCTGGGATTCATCTTCTACCTTCATGGTTACAGCTCAGTTCTATAGCTTATCTTGTCAATTGCAGGCAAACACAGCCTGTGTTGGACCTGACTCTGCTCTGGGCCCCACACCCTTTAGCAGGGCCCTGTGTATGCCTAGCCCTGGAGCTCCACCTGCCTTGGAAGCCCTAGCCTGCAGATGATGTTCTTGCAGTTCACATAAAAATGACTCTAACCCTCAAGTCCTCAGTAGTCAGCCGCTCTGAAGTTCCCGGTGACCACGCCCTGACTCCTGGGTCAGAGGCACTGATGGGACCAGCTTCTGGAGCTGCACTTGCTCACTCTCAGAAGCTTTTCTCTCCCACCTGCATCTCAGCCTCCGTTTCAACCTTAACAGCAGATTTCTGCCCTTGTGTGTCATTTCTCTATTCTGCAACCTAAATAGGTCCCTAGTTAACCTTGGAAAATGAAATATTTGAGTTTGTTTTTAAGCAAGGTCATTTTTATTTGTATTTATTTATTTATTTAAGATAAAGTCTTGCTTTGTCGCCCAGGCTGGAGTGCAGTGGCACAATCTTGGCTCACTGCAATCTCTACCTCCAGGGTTCAAGCCATTCTCCTGCCTCAGCCTCCCGAATAGCTGGGATTACAGGCACCCACCACCACGCCTGGCTAATTTTTGTATTTTTAGTAGAGACAGGGTTTCACCATGTTGGCCAGGCTGGTCTCGAACTGCTGACCTCAGGTGATCTGCCCATCTTGGCCTCCCAAAGTGCTGGGATTACAGGCATAAGCCACCGCACCTGGCCATGAAAGGTAATTTTTAGGTAATCCTGAACGTATTAGTACCCACCCACCTCAATGCTATAAAAAAAATTTGTAGGTTCACATTACTTCTGCTGAAATGCATTCCCCTGTATCCTTCCTATGTTTGACCATGGTATTTTTTATTGTGTCGCAGTAGAAATTTCACAATGCACTAAAGCTACTCTAACTCTTTGCCCCACACCTCCCTTCCCCCTCTTTCTCACCGCATGCAAGTATCTAAGCTATTATCAGGGAAACAGGCTACCCAAGGTTAACACCGAGGTGAACGCAGGATGGTTTTCTTTTTTCTTCTCTTTTTTGAGACAGAGTCTGGCTCTGTCGCCAGGTTGGAGTGCAGTGGTGTGCTCTTGGCCCACTGCAACCTCCGACTCCTGGGTTCAAGCGATTCTCCTGCCTCAGCCTCCCAAGTAGCTGGGACTATAGGCACGTGCCACCATGCCCAGCTAATTTTTGTGTTTTTAGTAGAGAGGGGGTTTCACCATGTTGGCCAGGATGGTCTCCATCTCCTGACCTCATGATCCACCCGCCTCCCAAAGTGCTGGGATTACAGGCATGAGCCATCACGCCCCGCCGAATGCAGGATGATTACAGGCGTGAACCATCACGCCCCGCCGAATGCAGGATGGTTTCACTACACTTTGTTGCCATCTGAGACCTATGGTCTCCTTCATGCCTCCGCTTTTATGTATTATTTCTCACAATCTATCTCAATGCCCCAGGTGTTTATTTAGGAATCTTAATGTTTTCAGAAACTGCAGTGCTGTCATTTTACATTTATGCATAATTTGCCATATATGACAATTTTATGTTGTCATTTTCTCATTTCTTGATGGAACAACTGAGGAAATGCCAAATTGAAGCTGGGATAGAAATTCTGAGACTTTAGAGATCCCACTCTTTCCATCTGACCTTCCCAAGCCTAGATTTTCTTACCCTCCAGAGCTGACTCGCAGGCAGACGTCGTTCATCTTCAGCAGAAGAAATCTAGCCATAGCTCATTCTTGGGGATGTGATGGCTAATCCTGTCTAGATACTGACTCTTCCTGCAGGATACCAAAACTGAGACTTCCACAGCGTGTCCCACTTTCTTATCCAGATGTGACATCAGGTGAGGCCCTCAGAGGGGACTGAGTTTGACCTAAGACATGGCAGGAGAGGCTGGTGTTGATGTCCTCTCAGGATACATGTTCCCAGGAAAAGGCTATATAAGGGAAAATCCACTTTAAACAAGAATAAAACTTTCATAGTAAATAATGAAAAAAAGGTCAGTTGGTGGTTCTACCTTGAAACCAAATAAAACCTAATTATACATTTATTTTAGTTTAAATAAAATGTAAGTTATAATTATGCAATAATCCTTAGATTCAACAAAGAAGGCTTTCAGTGTTACTGCTTTTCTGGAGTAATTTTTCCAACACAATTCTAAGCCAGGAGGATGACACACCCCCCAGCTTTCAGCACTCCCCCACAAAAGGTCACATCTGTAAAACTCTTGTATCGCTGTATCATTTTTCTCAAAGGCGTCTTTAACCGGAGCTGCACAGATGCACATCTCTCGATGCTGTTGTGCCACTTTCCATAGTGATTAACTGCTCTTTAATTGCTAATTGTAGTTAACTGTGTGCCAGTGACCGTGGGAAAGTCCTGAGCAATTCTCCAATGTCACTTTCATTGACTTCATGAAATCCCAAATTGCCTGTAAGCTTTGCTGTTGTATTTGAAATGGACATATGCAGAGCCGTGGCCTCACCAAGGCTGCATCATCTCCACTGAACAGCCTGCAGGACGGGTACAAAGGCTCGTCCCTTCGCCTTTGTTCAGGGCCGCTTTGAAGGCCCCCCCAACTCCAGGTCCAGAACTCCCATGGAAAGGGCAGAGGCCTTGGCTGCAGCTGCTGGCCGGTTAGACTCCTCCCTCGGCTCCCTCTTCACTCAGTGCAGGCGTCCTCCCAAGAGTGAGACCTGTAACTCCCCAGCACACACACTGGTCTCAGTGTCCATTCTGGGGAGCAAACTGAACAGCTTCGATTTCCACCTGTTTTCATCTTGTTTAATTCCCACAGCCATTCTGGGTCATAGACAAAGGTGTTAGTCCTTTCATGTTCAGACTGAGGACGCCGGAGCCCACAGGTGGAGTAACTTGCGTGCCAGCTTTCACCAGCGCCCACATGACGGAGCCCAGACTCACACTGCATCTCACGACTTTCATCGTAATGCACAAAGCCAGAGATGAGGACGGGAAAACAGAGGGTGACGATGACGACACCAACGACAAACGGAATAAATCAGTTGTGCAGCTACGGGATTCTCCTCATGCAAACATTGCGAAGGGATTCACCAATGGCATTGAGGTCTGCTAACCTTGACACTCTGCACATGAGCCAGGAAAACTGCTCTCAGCCAACAAGTGAACATGACCTGTGGGTGTGTCTTTCCTTCTAATTCTTGCTAGATGTCGCCACCATGCCATGGCCCCCACAGTCTCTCTGACCTGGCTACAAGCCACGCTCATTGTAGGAGAGTTTCCCCCAGTGGCTGGAGGCCACCCCGTCATACCCACACTTTCCACCTCATTGGAGGGAGCAGGTGTGGAAGCACAAGGAAAATATCAGAACGCAGCGTGGGAGGAGGCATGAAACTCAGAACCTCCCACATTTTATCATGAGCCCTGTGAGTCCAAATATATGTTACATTACAGGCTGGGCACAGTGGCTCATGCCTGCAATTCCGGCACTTTGGGAAGCTGAGGTGGGCAGATCATCTGAGGTCAGGAGTTCGAGGCCAGCCTGGCCAATGTGGTGAAATCCCGTCTTTACTAAAATTAGCCAGGCATGGTGGCGCATGCCTGTAATCCCAGCTACTCAGGAGGCTGAGGCAGGAGAATTGCTTGAACCCGGGAGGAGGATGTTGCAGTGAGTCAAAATCGCACCATTGCACTCCAGCCTGGGCAACAAGAGCAAAACTCCATCTCCAAACAAACAAAAAACCCAAAATATATGTTATAAAAATCTAATAGTTTATTCCCCCAATAAGTTAAAAACAAAACAAAAAACACTAAGTGCTGTGTGGACCTTGAATCTCTCTTCCATTATCCTGTTCCTGCCTTGCCACCACCTCTAAAATGCTGTGTCATTTCTGAGTTTTGGATTTCCCCTTGCAAGATGAGTTGCAACAAGCCCCTGGTACAAACAGCTCTGGCACAAATCCGCAGGAAAGACTGCAGCCGCAAGCCTACCATGAAGATGCCTCTGTTCAGAGAGTATGGGAGAGTCACACAGCTTTCCAGCCAAGGAAGGGCTGCAACCTCAGAGAACATTCTGGAATGTAGTTCGCTAGGGACAAACCATCTCCTTTCCATGCCTCCCGCTCCCCTCCTCATTTGAAAAAGACAGCCATGCACAGACAAATACTACTGCACTTTATCCTCTGCCAGCCAAGAAAGAAAAACGCTTCACCTGTTATCAGTTCCACAAGCTCCGATACTCTTGATATTTCAAATTCAAGCACGGTGCTTGGAGCCCATGCTAGGTGGAAATTCAGAATGCCCTGTGAACCTTATCCTGGGCTTCGGCCTCTGCAATGCAGTTCTTATCCTGTGGGCTGGCCACCAGTCCCCCAAGAGCTGCATTCAGCTGAGTGAGTGGGGACTCTTACAAGTCTTCCCCTTTTTCAAAGCTCCCAGCTCTAGGAAAGACAGCAGCCACCTTCCCTTCCACTGAGACCCCAGCCACCCCTCTGCACATCCTGGCTGGGTGGTAGACCCGCGTGTCTCATCTGCAGGGTGAGAGCTGTGAGAGCTGCTCAGGCAGGGGGACCCTTACAGCAAGGATGCTCCAGCCCGACACACTGTGGGGTGCATTGTGGGTTCATCCAGTGGGCTGTCACCATGGGTACTTCAAGAACTGCATCATGGGACCCTTTTAGCTCTGAGGTGGAACTGAGGGCAGGACGGCAGTGTGGGTTTTTTTTTTTTTTTTTTTTTTTTTTTTTGAGACGGAGTCTCTCTCTGTCGTCCACGTTGGAGTGCAGTGGTGCGATCTCAGCTCACTGCAAGTTCCGCCTCCCGGGTTCATGCCATTCTCCTGCCTCAGCTTCCCAAGTAGCTGGGACTACAGGCGCTCACCACCACACCCGGCTAATTTTTTCTATTTTTAGTAGAGACGGGGTTTCACCGTGTTAGCCAGGATGATCTCGATCTCCTGACCTCGTGATCCGCCCACCTCAGCCTCCCAAAGTGCTGTGATTACAGGCGTGAGCCACCGCGCCCGGCCTGCAGTGTGGTTTTAGAGTCATAACAATATCCACCTTCACGCATCGCTGCCCCGATCCAAGGACCATAGGCCAAACTGTGGGGTGTCTGCAGGGGGTGTGTTCCTGTCCATTCACCACCTGAGTGGCCACTGCCCCATGTTCTGGAGCCCCTCCCAGGTGAGCCAGGCTCAGAGCATACCTTGGCAGTCATTACGGGCTGGATGATTTCCCCAGTATCTTCTGTGGAAATAGCATCTTTGCAGATGATGAAGTTAACATGCGGTCATTAGGGTGGGCCCTAATCCAACATGACTGTGTCCTTACGGAAAGGGAAAATGTGGCCATGGGGACAGACATGCGCATAGGAAGAAGGCCCTATGAAGATGAAGGCAGGGACCAGGGGACGCTTCCTCACACAAAGGAATGCCCAAGAGTGCCAGCAGCCACCACAAACTAGGAGAGGCACCTAGAAAGATTCTCCCGCCCTGCCCTTGGGAGGAACCCACCCTCGGTCCTTGATCTTGGACCTCTCCTCCCTACACCTGTGGGGGAAGAAATTCCTCTTGTTTAGGACTCGCACTCTGTGATGCTCTGTTGTGGCAGAGTCTTGGGAAACTAATGCAGAAGAGGAAACTGACTTTCCACCTCTCTCTGCACACGGGCAACCTGAGTCGATTGCTGGGCCCTCGGTGGCAAGTGCTGTCCTGTCCACCTCCAGTGAGTACTGCCCAGGGCCACATCCCAAGATGGGCCACAGAAGAGCCACTAGCTGTCTCTCCACCTGCCAGCCAAAAGGTAAGGAGGGGAGGGGAGGGTCAGAGAATGCACCACACCCTGAGAGAGAGAGAGAGAGAGAGAGAGAGAGAGACAGAGAAAGAGACAGAGACAGTGGGAGAGACAGAGAGGGAGAAAGAGAGACAGAGAGGCAGGGGAATGGGGGAGAGAGACAGAGGGAGAAAGACAGACAGAAACAAAGAGAAAGACAACGAGAAACAGAAAGAGAAAGAGTGAGAGGCATAGAGAGACAGAGACAGAGCGAAACAGAGACAAAGAGACAGAGAGAAAGAGAGAGAGACAAGTAGGGGAAGGGAGGAGGGAGGGCTCCTCCTGGTCCCCGTGGCCAATGTGAAGCCCAGAGGGAAGCAGGGAGCCCTCCTGGGCAGCTTCTCAGGAAATAAGGGGAGAGGACACTCTCTTTCAACAGAGGGACCAGTCTTTGGGAGACAAGCTCTCCCCATGGGATGCCACCTCTCACCTCCACCCTGCGTCTTAGGAACGTGGCTTTGGTGCAGGGCCTCCCTCTTCAGACCCAGCAGAAGTGAGACTGCACGCACACCAGTCTGAGGGGCACAGTTAAGTCCCAGTTGACCGAAGTCCCAACCCACACTTACACTTTCTCAGACCAGTGGCCACCTCCTCCGAAGTCCCCCAGAGAAAGAAACCCCTGCTTTCTTTGCTGGCCTTTAGGAACCCCCAGCACGCTCCCCGTCCTCTAGAGAGGTGGGATCCAAGGAAAGTGCGAGTCCAGACACAGCGCCACATCAGAAAGTCCAGTCACGGCAGGGAGTGGTGGCTCACGCCTGTAATCCCAGCACTTTGGTAGGGCGAGGTGGGTGGATCACCAGGTCAAGACATTGATGCGATCCTGGCCAACATGGTGAAACCCCGTCTCTACTAAAAATACAAAAAATCAGCCAGGTGTGGTAGCACATGCCTGTGGTCCCAGCTACTTGGGAGACTGAGGCAGGAGAATCGCTTGAACCCGGGAGGTGGAGCTTGCAGTAAGCCGAGATCGTGCCACTGCACTCCAGCCTGGGTGACAGAGTGAGACTCCATCTCAAAAAGGAAGGAAGGAAGGAAGGAAGGAAGGAAGGAAGGAAGGAGGGAGGGAGGGAGGGAGGGAGGGAGGGCGGGAGGGAGGGAGGGAAGGGAAGGGAAGGGAAGGAAGGGAAGGAAAGAAGGAAGGAAGGAAGGAAGGAAGGAAGGAAGGAAGGAAGGAAGGAAGGAAAAGAAAAGAAAGAAAGAAAGAAAAACAAAATTATTTGTCTCCCTACTATTCCTAACTAGAATTGCTCCCTGAATTCCACAGTGTCCAAGCCTAGGAGGCACGTTCCTGTAATGTTCCTGTGGCAATCGATACACCAGTCCTTCTCTGGGCCTGGCCCTTTATTCAGGGTTTGGAATGGATTTTTGTATAAGATCCAGTCTGATTGCATGGTGCAAGCCACCATCTGGAACAGCGGAAGATGATCGAATCGCATTGCGAAATATAAAACACGAAACTTTTTTCTGTGTCAAAAATACTTGTAAATAATGGAACGAATCTGATAGCATGTTGAGAAAAACTTTACTACCCACAAAAGCTGGGAAGAAAAAGTCACGTTAGAGTTTCTTCCTTCCTTTTGCCTGAGTTGCATTTTTTCCAGTTTTAGAACATCATTACTTTTGCAAACAAGGATTTTGCTACAAAAGCATTCTCACATATATTTTCCTTTTTTGTAGGTACTGATGTCACCTTGAGCCAAAGGAAAACAAGGAGCCATAAATCAGTGTATGAATGAGCAAAGGAATACAATGGCACAGAATATTCATTGTCATTCCGTCTTCCTCAGGTGCAAGCAATCATAGGATGGTTGAGACTTTATAGTCTTCTGACAGCTCTACCCACACGAGTGCCACACGCACATGTGAAACAGCTATCATCAAAACTGCGCTAGCAGCTAAGGAGTAAAAGGAAATCTTAACCAAAGCCGTGACATCCCCCAAAGGATATATTTCACCAACGTGATGGAACTGCTGGAACCTGGGCGGCCAGATGCAAATGACCCGAGCAAAGCCGCCTCCTCACTGGCCAGACCTCTTCTCCTCCCACACTCTGAAATCTGAGACCCGTCCATAAATATCCTCAAGTCAAACTCTAAGTACAAAAACATCTAAGAAATGTTGCCTGCACAAAAGCATTTTTCCTCCAAGAAAGGGAATTTCTGACAAAGTCTGGGAAGACAAAGGGACAATTTGGAACAGGCACAAACTGATTATAAACATGCTTTCTTTAATTAAGTGATAAAATGTTAAATAAATATTCTTTAGCACAAAAATACTGAAAGTCGGTACTCAGCAAACAAAATGAATCAGCAATTTTTTTTTTCAAACCTTCGAGATTAGTGAAATTGACTTATCACTCTGGCTAACATATCTTAGGCTTCCTAATATGTTAAAAAGCTTTGGAAAATTTGGAAGGCAATATTCTAGCTCTCAGGAGGCCAACACCTCCTGACACCTAACATCTAGCTTTGAGAGGCAAGACAAGGAGCCCACAGAGACGTGAGCTCTGCACAAGACCAGACGCCCTGGAGATCCTGTTAGGAGGTTGCACGCAGATGATCTCGATCAGTAACCCCCAGCAGGAATCTTGCCAAATCGATATGAATATGTCCATTTTGCAGACGCAGAAATGGAAGGTGAAGAGGCCAAGGGATATGCCCAAGGTAACAGAGCTAGGAAGCAGCTGAGATGGAATTCTAACCGAAGTCTCTTTAACATCAACTGCGTCCACCATTATAGTCTGTGAACCATTCAGTAACGCCATATAAATGGCAAATTGCTTTTTCATTATTCAAGAAATGAATTGACATTATTGTTACTACCTTTAAGAAAGAATTAAGGGGGCCGGGCGCGGTGGCTCAAGCCTGTAATCCCAGCACTTTGGGAGGCCGAGACGGGCGGATCACGAGGTCAGGAGATCGAGACCATCCTGGCTAACATGGTGAAACCCCGTCTCTACTAAAAAATACAAAAAACTAGCCGGGCGAAGTGGCGGGTGCCTGTAGTCCCAGCTACTCGGGAGGCTAAGGCAGGAGAATGGTGTGAACCCGAGAGGAGGAGCTTGCAGTGAGCTGAGATCCGGCCACTGCACTCCAGCCTGGGTGACAGAGCAAGACTCCGTCTCAAAAAAAAAAAAAAAAAAAAAAAAAAAAAAAAAACAGAAAGAATTAAGGACAATAGCCATGAATTCTGACTATACATATTGAAGGATAAGGGCCCAATATGTAAATGAGAGAAGTTGAGGGACCTCATGTCCTAGAGATGGACCACTATTGTTTTATTAGAGAATTCACCGATGTGATGTCGTTCAGAGCATTTTGCTGGCACATTTTAGCATTGATCATTGTACAAATCATTTCAAATTGCATATAGCCGATATGAGTCACTTTCTTAGTTTGCAAAAGAGGGAACTCAGGTTTAGACAAGCCAGATGATTCACCTAAGATCATGCCATTGAAATTCTGAACCCAGATCACCTTACTTGAAATTCCACGATTAAAAAAAAATTAAACCTGGAGAAGGCTACTTCCAGTCTTCTCAGTGACACCTGTTCTAAAGTCTATTCAGAAATTCACATTTTCTAAGGACTTTTGGAAAGTCATCTGGAGAAAATTGTCATGGGATTCTGTAGCCTCTAAAAGTATTATTTTTATGTAGCCATTAATCCTCTAGAAGGGAAATCTTTGGTCCTACCGATAGACTGAAGGTGCAAAGGGCCTTTCTGAGGCACCCGCCACAGAAAGCCGGGTCCTCACAGCCGGACAGCTCTTGCCTCTGTCGTGTTCTGCCATTTCTGTTATCCCAGAACCAGTTCCTCACTCACATGTAAGGAAAACCAGTCTTTTATTACAAACACAGGGGATCCAGACAAAGATGACTGACTCAGCTGCCTTCAAAACACTGACATGACTCATGCTAGTTTGATCAGCATTTAATGGTTTTCTTTTTTTTTTTGATGGAGTCTTGCTCTGTTGCCAGGTTGGAGTACAGTGATCTTGGCTCACTGCAAGCTCCTCCTCCCGGGTTCAAGTGATTCTCCTGCCTCAGCCTCCCGAGTAGTTGGGACCACAGACGTGCACCACCACGGTCAGCTAATTTTTGTATTTTTAGTAGAGACGGGGTTTCACCATGTTGGCCAGGATGGTTTCGATCTCTTGACCTCGTGATCCACCCACCTCCACCTCCCAAAGTGCTGGGATTACAGGTGTGAGCCCCCACACCCGGCCGCATTTATTGGTTTTGAGTGCACAGGTACAGCTCCTGCGTCAGTGGGCATGGTCCCCGCCACCCCATGGACAGGCACCTTCGGGACTCTGGTGTCAGCGGCAGGAGCGCACCTGTCCTGTCTCAGGACGGCCCTGCCCATCTCACCCAGAGTGAGAGATGCTGAACTGGACACCACACAGACGTAGCAGCCACTGGGAGCCGAGCCGCCCCAGGGACCTCAGGAGGCAGAGGGGCGTCCACACAGCATGGACACCGGCGACTGGCATGTCTGCGGGGGAACAGTGGCCTCGCGGAGCATGGGCAGGGCAGACCAAAACCAGGTCTGTTGCAGAATGAACCCACCCCACTGAGGAAGTGGCTGGCTCTGGGGCAGAACAGATGCTGACCCCACGGTGTCCTGATAGAAGCACCATATTCCAGACTTGTCCATCCAGAAACTTGAGTTTGGCTCTGTTGTTGTGGTGATTAGAACATCAGAGCCCACCCCAGCTTACCCAAGCCAGAACTCACTAATCTGTTGACCAGGATTACACAACACTCAGCACATGTATGGAGCATACGCCGTGCATCTAGTGAACAAAACGGACAAAGCTCCGGGTTCCCGTGGAGCAGATTGTCCCCCAGGAGAACGTGCTGAGTTTTGATGAGATGCCTCCTCTCTATGATTCTTATTTTTACCCTCTTCCCTGTGAGGTATCTGGGACGTTGAAATTCATAATCAGCTGCGTGTTGCTCCACACATTCAGAGAAAAGAGCATCATTTATTCAGCAAGGACGTTTCTCCAGGCCTTGCCCAGGGAGAGTCCCTTCCCACGGACTGCACGCTCAGGCCCACGCCCTTTCTCCTGTCTGGTCGCACAGCAGCCAAGCCCTCGGGTGACCGGGATCGCCCAGCTCGTGCTTGTGCGTCCCGGGTGTCCTCAGCAGGAGCGGCCTGGGGTCATCACTACAGACCCATCACAGCAACCTGCAAACTCGCCCACAGTCAGCAAAGCGTTCTCCACGCCCTGCTCGGAAGAGGGTCACAGGTCTCAGAAGTGGCCAAAGCTTCTTCCCTGCATCTGAGACATTTATGCAAGGCCAGTATGGTGCAGGAGGGCTGGAGCTGGGTCCCAGAGGCTGGAGGACGATGGAGAGGACGGGGCACCACAGTCCTTGCTGAGGGGATGCGCGGGGCACCTGGGGATACCTTCTTTTCTCTTCAGGACTAGCACTTGGATGACAAGCCTGAGAGGCTCCTCAGGAAGCAGCCGAGGGCAGGGGTTCCGACGCTTTCTCTTTTAATCCTCAAGGCCTCCAGTTGTCCCTGGGAGAGGAAAGCTCCAGAATTTTTCACACAGTTCTTCTCACAGGTTAGGATGCTAAGAAAAAGGTTAAGAAACTGGATATTGAAGAGAACGATCGTCCCTTGTTAAAAATATATATTTCTTTTTGGGAGGAAACACTAATGCTGCTGTCTGGAGTGTCACCTCCTGTCCTTGAGAAAATAAAAATCAACAAAACAAAAATGCCCTGTGGCCAACAGAATGGACAGGATGAATCCTGGGTCCGTGTAGGGAGAGCCGGCAATGTGGCTGCGGAGAGAGAGAAGGCCCTGTGGGGGCCTCCTCATCCTCCCTAGTACCCAGGAGTGAGGCTACGGCAACCAGCCCAGTACCTGCGGTTACAGAAACGCTGAGTTACACACAAGCAAAATGCGACTTGGTGACACACAGTTTACTTCCCATTGAACTAAACTGTTAACTCTGAACCTGACACCCAGCCCTCTGCCTCTGAGGGGGGAGCCACCTCCGTACCCCCCACTCCAAGTGCCATCAGGGCATCTCAGGGTTAGGAACCCAGCAGTGTGGACACACACACACACATACATGTACACACGCTCACAGGGCCCATTCATTACACATGGCCAGGACCTTTCACAGTGAGGATAAATCATTGCCTCTTTCTAGTCCCCAACTAATTTAAATGAAGCCATCACTACTCGCTAAGAGAAGGTTTCTTTTAACTTTTAGGTTCAGGAGTACATGTGCAGGTTTGTTGTGTAGGTAAACTGCATGTCATGGGGGTGTGGTGTACAGATGACGTCATCACCCAGGTAATGAGTGGGTCGGTTTCTGATCCTCTCCCTCCTCCCATCCTCCATCATTAAGGAGGCCCCAGTGTCTGTTGTTCCCTTCTTTGTGTTCATGTGCTGGATGTTTACTTCTAACTCATGAGTACATGCAGTATTTCGTTTTCTGTTCCTACATTAGTTCACTTAGTATAATGGCCTCCAGCTCCAACCATGTTCCTGCAAAGGACATGATCTCTTTCCTTTTCATGACTGCCTAGTATTCTAGGGTGTCTATGTACCACATTCTCTTTATCCAGTCTACTGGATAAAAGTTACTTTTTTGTAGTATGGTCTTTTTCATTGTTTAATTATGCAATGACTACATAATGAGGAAAAGTTACTTATTTTATTCGGAGTATCTCCTTGACCCACTTTCATTTCATTCATTCCCATGATATTTGACACACAGATGGGCATCTAGGTGGGTTCCACGGCTTTGCTATTGTGAACAGTGCTGTGATGAATAGCCACCTGCATGTGTCTTTATGGTGGAATGATTTCTATTCCTTTGGGAGCAATTTTTAAAATCATGTTTCTTTTCAATTTTCTCTGACTCTGTAGTTCCTTTTTAGCTTACTTTGAGACAGGCACTTTGAGCACAAGCTTATCTCAGGGCTATACAGAGATTACCATGACTGACGACCCTTCTGGATGTTGTCGCACACAAACACACAATGCACACACACATGCACACCACGTGCTTTCCAACAGCTCATCTTGTCAAATTGGGATGATAATTGCATTTGTGAAGATGAAAAACAGTAATGAATATAAAGTGTTTAGAGCTGGGCTGGGGCATAGAAAGTGCCTGATGAATGTTAGCTATTATCGTTGTTGTTATATTATCATTTTATTACTCTTTTGTAATATGTTTTTTTCATTGTTTAATTATGCAATGACTACATAATGAGGAAAAGTTGCTCATTTTATTCTGAATATCTCCTTGACCCACTTTCATTTTCATTCAGTCCCATCATATTTGACACACATTTGGAGTGGCATTCACCCCACCAAAGTCTCACACGCTCAGGTGTTCATGCACTTCCTAATTTACATACTTAATGACTTTCTTGTCCACCTACACACCCAGCGCTGTGGTAGGAGCTGGAAAAACCAGCTTGAACAGTTCCCCTGCTGCCCATGAGCAGCTTCCGGTAGGCACACCCATGGGGAGTGACAATGGGACTGTTCATTGCCAATGGGAAGGTGACCTCAGGGCCACGATCATGGGAGGGATGAGAAGGATGACGGCTGGGCGGCCCCTCAGAGGCAGCAGCCTGTGCAGAGGTGCAGAGGCCACGGAAGAGGAGCTGGACTTGTGACCGATGAAACCGGTGCAGTGACGGGGATGCGGCGGGACAAGGAGGCTGATCATGGCGTGGGCGGCAGCAGGAGGAAGCCCTGCAAGGCTGGGCTTGGTTTCCCAGCAGTGCTTCCAGGGGAAACAGGACCAAGCCCAGTCCACGGGACGCCACTTATCTGGAAGCTGAATATTTGCCCAATGAACTAATGGCAAGACTCAGTGAGAAAATCATCCATCCATGGCATCTCTCTCCTGTAGTGACAGAGGTTGAATGGCAGGTACTCCCCACTCACCTTTCGTGAGGGGAGCGGATCCTCACAGTCAGGAAGTGAGCCCGAGGCACAGAGATGAAGGAAGTCCCTTAAAAGGATAAATGATGAATGACTTCGTAGGGAAAGAATGTGAGAAACCAGGCTGTGCTGGATTAATTCTTGTCATTAAGAAATGAGTTAGCAAACCAGTTCCTTAAACGTTTAGATTATTGTGGAAAAGAAACCATTAGAGGGTTGGAGGGAAACGGAAAGTGCTAGTAAGATACAGTATTTGCTGGCCGGGCGTGGTGGCTCACACCTGTAGTCTCAGCACTTTGGGAGGTGGATCACGAGGTCAGGAGATCAAAACCATCCTGGCCAACATGGTGAAACCCTGTCTCTACAAAAATACAAAAATTGGCCAGGCATGGTGGCACACACCTATAGTCCCAGCTAGCTACTCGGGAGGCTGAGGCAGGAGAATTGCTTGAACCCGGGAGGCGGAGGTTGCAGTGAGTGGAGATCACGCCATTGCCCTCCAGCCTGGGTGACAAAGTGAGACTCTGTCTCACAAAAAATAAAAATAAAAATAAAAAAGATACAGTATTTGTTGCTAGGGATGATAGAAATGTTCCAAAATTACTGTGGTAAGAGTTGTAGAACTCTGAGTATACCAATCACTGTTGGATTGTACACTTTAAATGGGTGAATTATTTGGTGCACGAATGATTCCAGCCACGCCATTACTAGAGAACAGGATGTCAGGGGTTTTCCCTGGCGGCCCCCCCAGACTGCAGTGACATGTAAGAGGCACCAGTCGGGCTTCTGCTCCTCTCACGGCTCTTGGGGCCACAGGGTCTTGGTGTGTCCTCCCTCCCCTCCCACTACAGATGATGGACGATTCCTCCCCATCCAACCACAGAACCCAAGAGAAGGCGTCCGTGGATAGGACCATCACGGTTGTGCAAGAAGGGGCACGCGGACCACGAGAGGCCGTCAGGGTCCTCTTCAGGATTCTTCAAATTGAAGCCCCAGGGGAAGACATCCCCTTCACGATCATAAGCTGGGAGCCAGCAGATGTGCTGTCCAGAGCAGGGAGAAACTCCGTCTGTGTTCCCCATCACTCCCGGGGTCACGTGACCACATTCTCCCTCCTCTTTTCTTAACGTAAGCTAGTGCAAATGGAGTTTCTGTCACCTGCAGCCAAAAAGTCCTGAGAGAGATAGTATCATGATGGGCAAAGACCGATTCCAAAGCCAGTGCAACACCGGATGTCAAGGTGTCTCGCTTGTCAATTTCTGACTTCAAAACTTATTTATTTATTTATTTATTTATTTGACAAAATCTCACTCTGTAGCCCAGGCTAGAGTGCAGTGAGGTGATCTTGGCTCACTGCAACCTCCGCCTCCCAGGTTCAAGCAATTCTCCTGCCTCAGCCTTCCAAGTAGCTGGGATTACAGGCGCCCACCACCACGCCCAGCTAATTTTATATTTTTAGTAGAGACAGGGTTTCACCATATTGGTCAGGCTGGTCTTGAACTCCTGACCTCAAGTGATCCACTCGCCTCGGCCTCCCAAAGTGCTGGGATTACAGGCATGGGCCACCGCACCTGGCTCAAAACTTTTAATATGACAAACTTTCATGTACTGGGAAACTACATTCCGCATTTATTATTTTGATACATTTAAAAATATTGTTGTAATTGAGAACTACATTTTCAAAAACCACAAACGATAACAACATGAAGCCATGAGTAGGCTGAAAGTGAAGTGAAAACAGCTGAAGCGTGAATGGAAAAGTCCAAAGATCAGATTGAGGAATTCTCCTATAAGGCAAAAGGAAAGGATAGAGATAGAAAAGAGAAAAGAAAGGCTAAGGGAAATGAGGATAGAAATGCCAACATCCGGCAGGGTACAGTGACTCACGCCTGTAATCCCAGCTACTCAGGAGGCTGAGGCAGGAGAATCACTTGAACCCAGGAGGTAGAGGCTGCAGTGAACTAAGACTGTGCCACTGCACTCCAGCCTGAGCAACGGAGTGAGACTCCATCCCCAAAAACAAAACAAACAGACAAAAACAAACAAACAAACAAAAACGAAGTGCCAACATCGGGATGATAGGAATCCCAGAAAGAGTGACAAATAAAATCCAAGAGGAGAAAATTTTTTAAACTAATGAAGATATATTTCTGAAGGAAAAAAAGACTGATATAATCAAAAAGACAGGGCAGGGGGTAAGGAAAAACCCACACCTAGACATGTTGTAGTTAATTTAATATAATCAAATACAAAGAAAATATTCCAAGAGCTTTCATAAGTAAAGAGCAGCTCACCTGCACAGGAACAAGACCCAGACCGCCATTCGATTTCCGAACAGCCGCACTGAGTGCAAAACAGTACAGCCATATTTTTAAATAATTGAAGGAAAAGAAATTTGAACCTAGAATATTTTTTCTAGACAAACTGTCATTCGAATTTGAAGGTATAATAAATGTACTCTCTCATATAGCTCTCAAATGGTTTGCCATACAAAGACTCATTTTTTGTGAGAAAACATTTTGGGAGAAAGCAATAAAAATAAGAGAAGCACAGCAGGTGTGGTGGCTCACAGCCATAATCCCAGCACTTTGGGAAGTTGAGGTGGGTGGATCAGTTGAGCCTAGGAGTTTGAGACCAGCCTGAGCAACATGATGAAACACAGTCTCTATAAAAAATAAAAAATAATTAGTTGCGCGTGGTGGTGTGTGCCTGTAGTCCCAGCTACCTGGGAGCCGAGGCAGAAGGATCAACCGAGCCTGGGAGGTGGAGGCTACACTGAGCTTTGAGTGTGCCACTGCAATCCAGCCTGGGCTGCAGTAGAATAAGACCCTGTATCAAAAAAAAAAAAAAAAAAAAAAGGAGAGAGAAACAGAACCCTGAAAATTGCTGTAAGAGATAGAGAATTAGTGAAAACCAAATACTTTGGTAATATTCATTATTCAAAAGAATCCAGAATTTAAATTCTGGGCAGTATCAAGAGATTAAATTTAGGCAGATGACAATATGACAAAGTACTTTTCCTCTTAGGAGAAAAATGCAGATATTAATAAGTTCGAGAAGTCAATAGGGATAAGTAAACATGAGACTATATCTTAGGATAAGGATAACAAGTATAAAAACAACTTCTGGCTGGGCGCGGTGGCTCACGCCTGTAATCCCAGCACTTTGGGAGGCCGAGATGGGCGGATCCCGAGGTCAGGAGATCGAGACCATCCTGGCTAACACGGTGAAACCCCGTCTCTACTAAAAAAAATACAAAAAACTAGCCAGGTGAGGTGGCGGGCAACTGTAGTCCCAGCTACTCGGGAGGCTGAGGCAGGAGAATGGCGTGAACCCGGGAGGCGGAGCTTGCAGTGAGCCGAGATCCGGCCACTGCACTCCAGCCTGAGCGACAGAGCGAGACTCCGTCTCAAAAAATAAATAAATAAATAAAATTAAAAAATAAAAATAAAATAAATAAAAACAACTTCTAAACTAGCAGAAGAAAACTTGACCTATACAATCAAAATCAGCAACAAAAACAAAAAGGAAGAAATGAGAAGTTCAGTAAATTAAAAATGTAATAAGCTACCAGAAGTAAGCTTTTAAAATATGAGTAAATATAAGTACAAATAGGTTAAATCCACCAACTGAAAGACAGATACTGTCAACCTGGAGTTAAAAACAAGAATATTAAAGAAACTCATGGAAGACAAAACGAAAAAAAAATGTTAAAAGTAAAAGAAATGAAAGTTTATATTAAGCAACTATGAACCCAAAGAAAGTTGGTATAGTAATCTTAATATCAGACAAAGGAGAATATAAGGCTAAAAAATACCATGAGGCCAAAGGATGACATTACATACTGATGAAGGCAGTCAGAGAGCTAGAAGTGATGTCCTTCATGAACTTCAGTGACAGCCTCAACGCACACTGAGCCACGGGCGACAGGACGGCAGGGAGAAATAGTTAAATCAATAATTGTAGTTGGAGATGTTAGTACATCTTTTTCAAAAACGGACAGAGCAAGAAGACAAAAGCTTAGCATGGATGTCAAAGATCCAAACAATATGATTCATATGCTTGAGCTACCAGAGATAAGAAGAACTCCATACCTAAGAGAGTGCACGTGTTTGTGAATACACATGCGAGACATTTGCAGAAATAGGCCATGCGTTAGGCCACAAAGGATCAGTATCATTCAGATGCGGCTCTCTAACAATACTGCAACAAAAAGAAATTTCTAAAACAGTGATCGTCGTTTAAAAGTCCCTTTGTTTGCAAACAACAAAACAACAAAACATACTACTAAGTAACTCTTGGATTAAAAAGAAAGTTAATTAATGTTTAAAACTAGGTGATAATGAAACCACTATACAACAAAAAAATGTGAGACATCATAAAAGCAGTGCTTCGGAGGGATGGAATTGCTAGCCTCGAATACATTTATGAGAAAATGAAATTACACTTAAATAAGCCAATTATTCAATTTAAGAAGCCGAAAAGGGAACAACACAGCAAAACTAAATAAAAGAGAAAACAATGAAAATGAAGATGTAATTCAATGAAACAGACAACAAAAACACTAGAGGAGATTTAAAAAGCAAAGGCTGGTTATTGAAACAAATTAATGGGTGAGATTTCTAGCCAGACAGAGGAAGACAGGAAGAGAGATGACCCAGAGCTCAAGATGCACAAAGAAATAGGGCAATGTCTTCCGGCCCAACGTATTAAAAACGCCACTGTGAACAACTGCTAATAACTTCGAAAAGCCGTATAAAGAAAAAATGCCAAAATTCACACAGGGAGAAACATGGGAAATAAATAGACCAAAAGGTGTTTAAAAAATTGAAATGAGCATTAAAGATCTCCCCTTTTCAAAACATCTCAGCCATAGATAGCTTTACAAGGGAGTGCTACCAAACAGTACAGCTCTTAGGAGATGTAATTTACATGCCACAAAGTTCGCTCACTTAATGCCTACCAATCAACGGCTGTCATGTATTTCGAGTTGTGCAACTTTAGCAGTCACTTCCCATTTCCCTCCCCAACCTCTCCTCCCCACCCCTAGCCTTGCACAACCACTTATGACTCTTTGTGTCAACAGATTTGTCTATTGTGAACATTTCATACAAATAGTATATTTTATTTGTGTGTGTGCGTGTGTGTGCGCGCGTGTGTGTTTAAGAGACGGTCTCACTCTGTCACCGAGGCTGGAGCGCAGTGGTGCAATCACAGCTCACTGCAACATCAAGCTCCCAGGCTCCTGAGTAGCTGGGACTACAGCTGTGTGCCACCGTGTGTGGTTAATTTTGAAACTTTTTGTATGGACGAGGTGTCATTACATTACCCAGGCTGGTTTCAAACTACTGGACTTAAGCAATTTGCCCTCCTCCGTGTCCCAAAGTGTTGGGATTACAAGTGTAACCCACCACGATGAGCACAATGGGGGTCCTTTGTGTCTGGCTTCTATCACTTGGTGCAGTGTCTTCAAGGTTAGTCCACATTGTAGCATGTATCAGCAATCCATTCATCTTTATTGCCAAGTAGCATTCCATCATGTGGATACACCACGTTATACGTTCATTGCCCATTCACTGGGTGATGGACGTTTGGATTCTTTTCACTCTTTGGCTATTATGAACAATGCTTTTATGAATATTTGTGTATAAGTTTTTGTGTGAACATGTTTTACTTTTTTTTTTTTTAATTCTCTTTAGTATATACCTAGGAATACAATTGCTGGGTCATCTAATAACCCTATGTTTAACATTTTGAGAAACGGCTGATGTGTTTTCCACATTGGCTGCACCATTTTTATCCCTCCCAAAATCTTCACATCCTTGCCAACACTCATTATTTTCTATTTATTTCATCATAGCCATTCTGGTAGGTGTAAAGTAGTATTGCATTACGGTGGGGTCTTTTGGGTTTGTTTTTGTTTTTAACTCAGGGTCTCACTGCTGCCCAGGCTGGAGTACAGTGACCCCAATCAGAGCTTACTGCAGCTTTAAACTCCTGGGCTCAAGTCATCCTCTCTCTTCAGTCTCCCAAGTAGCCAGATTTACAGGCGCAAAAACCCATGTCGAGCGAATTCATTACAGTTTTTATTTGCATTTCTCTAGTGACTAATAATGGTCAGCTTCTTTTCATGTACTTGTTGGCTGTTGATACATCTGTCTTAAAGAAATGTCTATGTAGGGCCAGGCGCGGTGCCTCACGCCTGTTATCCCAGCACTTTGGGAGGCCAAGGCCGGAGAATCACGAGGTCAGGAGATGGAGACCATCCTGGCTAACACGGTGAAACCCCGTCTCTACTACAAATACAAAAAACTAGCCGGGCGAGGTGGCGCCTGTAGTCCCAGCTACTCGGGAGGCTGAGGCAGGAGAATGGCGGGAACCCGGAGGCGGAGCTTGCAGTGAGCTGAGATCCGGCCACTGCACTCCAGCCTGGGCGACAGCGAGACTCCGTCTCAAAAAAAAAAAAAAAAAAGAAATGTCTATGTATATCCTTTGCCCACAATGTTTAAATTGGTTGTCTTTCTGTTATCGAGTTGTAAGAGTTCCGACCCGGCCCCTGCCTGAGGACGAAGACCCGCTAACGCGACCCTCTGTACAGGGAGAATGGAGAGACACGAACCGTCCGGGCACACCACTGATGGTACAGGTTTTGTGACTTCAGACCACGCATCTTTCTGGGAAGCCTCAGCACATGCTGCACACAGGATTCTCTCAAATCTAAGGATGAACTGCATGAAGCTTTAAGAAAAGGTGCCCTTGGCCAGGCATGGTGGCTCAGGCCTGCAATCCCAGCACTTTGGAAGGCTGAGGCAGGTGGATCACCTGAGGTCGGGAGTTGGAGACCAGCTTGACCAACATGGAAAAACCCTGTCTCTACTAAAAAAAAAAAAAAAAAAAAAATTAGCCGGGCTTGGTGGTGCAGCCCTGTAATCCCAGCTACTCGGGAGGCTGAGGCAGGAGAATTGCTTGAACCCTGGAGGCGGAGGTTGTGGTGAGCCGAGATCGCGCCATTGCACTCCAGCCTGGGCAACAGGAGCAAAACTCGATCTCAAAAAAAAAAAAAAAAAAAAAAAAGAAGAAGAAGAAGAAAAGAAAAGATGCCCTTTAATGGTCTAGGAAACTCCCAGTCTGGGGTTCTACCGGTCTCTTAAGAAACCTCGCGGGCCTTGCTCTCTTGGTTACCACGTTAAGCTGCAGCCGGAGTGGTACGGAGGCAGGTCAGAGCTTCACAGCTGGCCTCGCTCACACACACACTCACGGTTTTACCCTTTGTGCACACATGTTGGATGATTTCTTCCATGTACCTGGCTTGATACACATTTACAGTTTCTACCACGCTGTCTCGCTCTGCCTGATTACAGGATATTAGTGAAGTTTTCGTTCACCAGCTATTGAAATCTCAAGTGTATAATTAATAGGGGCTGTAAAGGTTTAAATCGATTTCTATCATATCTATTAGAGGATGAGCTGTATTAGATAATGCATCGCAGACTTCCCAGGCAAATGAGGGGGACTTTGCTCTCTGAGAAATGTCATTCTGAAGAGAGGTCAGAAGAGTGGAGAGCAAACAGCTTGAGAGCTGCTTAGACAGCTGCAAGGATGCATTTCCTAGCCCAGAGGATGGTTATGTCTTTGAGTGAATGACTGAAGGAGACTGTGAGGTCCATTCTTGGAAGAGCCTTGAAGACAGGGGAGTGGAAGAAATAAACGGAGAGACAACCCCGCAGCAGACATCGCTTTCAGAGGCTCTTCTCTCTCGGAGTAGCATTAGGTAATGAAGGCTCAAGAAATGCAGTGGTATGGATGACCCCGGTGAAACGACATTAGAATTATTTTTAATAATTTAAATTCCCTTCTTGTCCGATGCTTTTTATGTTAACATCATGTAGAATTTTGCTGAGGTGTGTTTTCCTAAGGTTTAGAATTCTGGTCAGTCTTTATATGTCAAGATTAATTGCATCGTTATGGGAAGCCTACTTGAGACTCAAGTGCGAGGAGACAGAATAAAATAAAATTCTATACCATCCTGTCTCCTGGTTTGTGCAGCAGCCTCGTAATTATTTCCAGTAAACCTTTTTCTCCCTACCCCCTTCCCCTGGTTCATTGTTAGTAATAATGACAGCGTGGAAAACCCCAAACAAAGCTCACCAAAAAAGGAAAAAAAAATACAGAAGAATCAGATTGACCCTCAAAGCTCTAAAAAGAAAGAAAAAAAGAAACAAAACAGAGCAATGCAACATCCTGGGACAACTCTTCCTGCCTCCTCACATAAGGTAGCCTCACCTCGACCTTTCCTGTCTCTCTCCCAAAATCCAATTATTTGTGACAATTAAGAGAACAAATGCAGAGGCGTGCACTTCCTTACTGCTTGCTCCTTGACTTCCGGCTGGGAAGAGCCAACGTATTAGAAGAGATGGGCATGAAGAAAGTAAGGAGGGAGCATTCTAATCGTCTCCATCTGGAAGATGTTCTTGAAACAGGGATCTGTGTCCCTGGTTCTTGCACACTTTAAAACAGAAGAAAACATGCCTCTTTCTGCCCGTGCAATGTGATCATAGAAAGCAAACAAAGCGAGTCATTTGTGAAATCCATTCTCTTCCCCAGCAGTTTAAGGAGTGGGGAAACCTATGACCCCCTGCCTCCTTTTTTGCTTTTGTGAATACGATTCAGGCTAGTGGGAGATTTGGCTGGTCTTCCCTGCTCTGAAATGGCAGGTTGTGGTCTTGGACCGCAGGCAGGTCACACCTTCAGAGCAGCTCCTAGTCCCAACTGACTGCGCCCCTGTGAGGGCCACACCGATTTCCATAATGAGACGTGACAAGCAGTGCTATTTTAATCCCGCCTTTGAGGTGGGAACGGAATACAAAGCAAAACACACTCTGATTTCCTCACCAGGCCATGGGAAGTGGCTACACGATTTCAGCTTAACCTAGTTCTTTTTATCATGTGCCACAAAAGATGCAATTTGTTGGACATAACAAAGTTAGAAAAACCTACGGATGTGAGGTTGCAAAATGGAAACGGAGCATGTGTGAGTTGTGTGCCTTCTGCGGCAAACAGGCCTGTGTGTTGGAAAGGAGTGCTGGGCTGTTGGACTTGTGTGGGGCATGTTGCACTGTGGACGTGCCTTGGTTGAGCTGCCCCCAAAGCAGTTTGCAGTGACTGAGGTCTTCCAACAGAGGGGCTGGGACACAACTTGCCAAAACCTGGCACATTACCCCTTATTTCCAGATGCAGGTCTCTTTTTAACTTTCAGGTTGTCATAGCACCATTTATTTCTTTCTTAAAACAGTTTTCTTGAATCACATTTAACTATTCAAAAACATTGCCCTGATACTGATCATTTCCTTAAATATTTAAATAGCCCAACTCACAGTGACTCCCCCTACACACATATGCAGCCGTGTGCACACACACAGATACACGTGCATGCACACCCCCACCATGTGCCGCAGGCACACCTCCCACACACACACACACGTGCTTTCCTGCATGCACATGCATGCGCGCGCACGAGCCCCCATCAGCGCCATGGTCTGATCAGCAACTGATGCTGAAGAAAGAACTCAAGAGAGGAAGCTACTGACCCGGCGTCATCCTATTGACTCTTGAGAGAGTCAGGGTTGGTTTGCAAAACCATGCTTTCCACATTTTGCTGTTTTTCAACATTTATTGAGTGTTATGTAGACCGGGCACTGTTAGGCAGCTTATGGGTAATTTATTTAAGAAGAGTAAGTAGAAAAGCAAAAGTACACACACACACACACACACACACACACACATAAAGGAATCCTCCTGATCTTGGGGGTGGCCAGCGTCTTAGGTCCAGCTCACCTATCAGAGGCCCCAGGGCAGCTTTCCCAGAAAAGCTAGGAGGAGTTTGTTGGAGCCCCTTCCCCTCTAAGCTCCTCGCTGCTTCTCTCCAAAGGTCTTTTCCTGACACTTAGCCCACCCAGCCCCGAAACCCCCCTGCCTCTTCTGCACCAGCCCAGACCCACAGGGCCCTCCAGGCCTGCTCTCAGGGAGCCACCAGGAGGGAAGGGAGCTGATGAACCAGTTCACACTCAGCTGCTAATGGGTGGTAAGGACTTCAGAGGTTTGCCCTGCTCTACCCCTGCAGGGTGCTACATTTCAAAAGCCATGCCAGCCAGGAAGAAGCCTTTTATCCAACCAGATGAATGTTTAATAACGTCATTCCACAAATTGGTGGCAGACGATGCCACTCAAATCATATTACATAAGTCCACCCTGCCTATTCATCAAACAAAGTCCTAGTCAGAGCACATGCACATTCATTCATCCGTTCCCTCATTCCACAAAGCTTCAGTGAATGTCTCCTATGTAATAGGAACAGGGGACCCAAAGAGAAAAAATGCACTCTGCCTGCCCGAAGGAGCCTCCCAGCCAAAGAAATGAAACAGAGCTATATACTCGAAACATGGTCAAATGCTCTAACAAATCAACAGAGCTGTGGGGCCTTGATGAGGTAGCAGGTAACGAAGGGACTGATTTTCCCAGTCTGTGTGTCTCTGTCATGACCACAGCCATGATGCCACTTGAAATTCTGCACATAGGCCGGGCACAGTAACTCACGCCTGTAATCCCAGTACTTTGGGACGCCCAGGAGGGTGGATCACCTGAGGTCAGGAGTTCGAGACCAGCCTGGCCAACATGATGAAACTCTGTCTCTACTGAAAATACAAAAATTAGCCAGGTGCTGAGGCAGGTGCCTGTAATCCCAGCTACCTAGGAGGCCGAGACAGGGGAATTGCTTGAACCTGGGAAATGGAGGTTGCAGTGAGCCAAGATCATGCCATTATACTCCAGCCTGGGCGACAAGAGCGAGACTCCATCTCAAAAAAAAAAATTCTGCACATCATGAAGCCAAACCCTCCAAGCCTGACTCCAGCATAACTTCTGTTATTTAACCCTCCGGTCCTCCGGTTTGGGGCCAATCACCCACGCAGTTTAACTCGCCTTGGAGGGTTTCTCCAACTCTGGGAGGACAGAGAACTCACAAAGGTAACCTACCTCAAAGCACGTTAGAAGTCAGCTTAACAGAGCCTGGTGTCCACTGTGCAGAGGATAGCTGTCCCCCAAAACCAGCACATAAATCAGTCCAAGGGGACAGCCCAGCAGTTTGGATTTTGCCTGGGAGTGATGGGTTGCTGACAATTTGGGATTCCCCCTACAAACATAAGAATGAGATCAACATGTTCAGATTTCAATTCAACGACCAGCACTTCCTAAGCTCTGAGTGGCACACATTCACTGTCTCTCCTACACGTCTTTCTGGCGCCTCCTTGCCTGCAGGAACGTGACCGTGATCAGCCCTAGATGGAAAGTGCACATTATGCAAAAGACCAGGATACATCTTTTTTTTTTTTTTTTTTTTTGAGACAGAGTCTTGCTCTGTTGCCCAGACTGGAGTGCAATGGCACAGTCTAGGCTCACTGCAACCTCTGCCTCCCAGGTTCAAGTGATTCTCCTGCCTCAGCCTCCCGAGTAACTGAGACTACAGGCTTATGCCACCACACCTGCTAATTTTTGTATTTTTAGTAGAGACAGGATTTCACCATGTTGGCCAGGCTGGTCTCAAACCCCTGACCTCGTCATCCAGCCACCCTGGCATTACAGGCGTGAGCCACCGCACCTGACCACATCTTTTTTTCCTCACATTTTTGGTGGTGGGGTGGATGGGGCCAAGTTGCTTCAGGGACTTGGGAGGCAGAGTCCCGGGTAGGTACTTGAAGACCATCCATGAAACAGCTGGACCAAATCTCTTGTCATATATATTTGCCCTGAAGTGTAAAGCGGTGAGCAAAAGCATTAAGTACATGTTTAATATTTCAACAGCTAATATTTTCATTTAGGTCTTATTTACGCTATAGTAGAACTGTGAATTCTTAGAATCTTTTTATATGCAAATGTGACAAAACACTAGGGCTCTTGTACAATCAGGCTGTTCCATATGCATGTTGTATAGCGTGGCCGTATAGAATGGGGGGAAAGTACTGAATTGGAAATCAGGAAATATGAGTTCTGGTCCTGGATGTGTGATTAACCTCTTTGAGACTCAATTTCCATATCTTAAAAATAATGTTAGATTAATGATCTCTTAGGTGCTTCTCAGCTCTGAAATGCAATGACATGGAGCATAATTTGACTATTTAAAATTAGTGTAGGCATCAATAATTATTGCAGCTTTGCTTTTATGGCATACTGTTTTAATCATGAACATACCATTTATTTAATGTCAATTTTTTTAAGGAATACAATCTCCAACTAAAACTTTTTTTGAGAAAAATATCCAGACAAACCACACGAAATTGCTTATATTTGACCATTTTTGACTGAACGAGTGGTAATTTTATGTGGCTCAACCTAATAGTATCTTTTAAAAAAGACCTACTTTAAGGCAAGATTTCCAGATATACGGTGATGTTTTAAAAATTATGTGAAAATCTGCAATGCACACAGAGAAAGAGGATGTGTTATAAAATCTATTCACTGTAATTTTCCACACATTTTATATCTTAAAAATGAATAAAGTTTTTCCTGCTCATATTCTCTTCCTATTAAATAAAATCTTACCACCATTTACAAAGTTCTTTGTAGTTTAAAGCAGCTCTTACGTGCTGGTATTTTATAACGTCCTTAAGAAGTGGGTAACAGCATCGCTCCAATGTCACAAAGAGGAAACTGAGGCTGAAGAAGTTAAGTCATCTGCTCAAGACGTCGGAAGGGGGTCTGGACTCCAGCCAAGATAACAGCATCGCAGAGGTCTTGCTCTCTCCCCTTCTGCCAGATGTGCAGCCCGTGAATATCAGCACATTAGGAAAGATACAAACATCATCTCCTGATCACCGAACGCACTGAAATGGAGGCTCCTAGTGATGAATGGGATGAACACACATTGAGATGAGAGCTGCCGCCTTCTTCTTTCTCTTAGTGTCGCCCCAGAGCCGACAGAGCTGGTGGCTTGTGCTCTCCAAGGCCTGCCCCTTCCTGGGAGTTCTTGGCTCCCCGTAGAGGAGGTGATGTTCCAGGAGTCACTGAAACTTCTGCTTCAGGAGATCTGTCCAGTGGCCACGGAGCCAGGTCTCGCGTGCCACCAAACGGCTTCCTGGAAATGTTCCAATAACATGGATTCTTGCCAAGGGGACGGTAAATTTCTATCAGAAAAAATGTGATACTTTGGCAAAAACCAGACCTTGCGAACACATTGATCAGTTGATTTCCCACAAAAGAGAATGGTAAAGGGAAACACAGCACTGCCGATATTTACAATTGCTAAAATGGTGAGATGACAATTCACAAATCAATCCATGTAATTAAAGCCAACGTGCTGGCCAGGGTGACCGTCAAGTGAGCATCTGAGCCAGAGCCCCATTGTTTACCCGACTGGAACCTGACATGGAAACTAGGGCAAGGGGCTGCGGGGACGACTCAGAAGAACCAGGTCTCTTTAGGAAGCACCTCAACCAACAAATTGACAACAGGGACTGAGACAGGAACCTGTGCACTAATGTTGGAAGCAGCACTAGATTCATAAGAACCGAAACGTGGAAGGAACACAAATGTCCTCCCTGACGAACCTATAAACAACATATGACACCCATGTAATGACATATTGATACAGGCTACACCTTGGATGAATCTTGAAAATACTCTGTTCTGTGAACGAAGCTCATCACAAAAGACAAATACTGTCCAATGCCATCTTGTACTAGCTAGGGTTCTCCAGGGACACAGAACCCACGGAATGAAAATATACAGAGACAGAGATATTTGTTTTTTAATATTTATTTATTTGAGACGGAGTCTCGCTCTGTCGCCCAGGCTTGAGTGCAGTGGTGCGACCTTGGCTCACTGCAAGCTCTGCCTCCCGGGTTCACGCCCTTCTCCTGCCTCAGCCTCCCAAGTAGCTGGGACCACAGGCGCCCGCCACCACGCCCGGCTAAGTTTTTTGTGTTTTTAGTAGACATGGGGTTCCACCGTGTTAGCCAGGATGGTCTCGATCTCCTGACCTCGTGATCTGCCCGCCTCAGCCTCCCAAAGTGCTGGGACTACAGGCATGAGACACTGGGCCTGGCTGGGAGATTTGTTTAAGGAATGGGCTCACATGACTGTGGAGGAAGGCAAGGCCATGATTGACTGGGGCAGGTGGACAGGCTGGGGACCCTGGGAAGAGCTGCAGAGGTCCCTCCGGGGAGACCAGCTTTTTCTCTCAAATTGTGAACTGATTGGATGAGGCTCATCTGCACTGTGGAGATGAATTTGCTTTACTCCGTCTACTAATTGAAATGTTAATCTCATCCAAAAAATACCTTCACGGAAACGTCCACAATAATAATGTTTACCAAATATCTGGACACTGTGGCCCAACCAAGTTGACACTTAACATTAGCCATCACACACAGATGAAACATCTAGAATAGACACATTCATAGCCACAGTAAGTGGATGAGGGTAGATGAGAGGGGCTGAGAGAAGGGAAATTGTGGTGGAATGGTTTTATATCGTATCACAATTTAAAAACAAGCAAGTACACCAATGAATGTTTTTATAAAGTAATCCAAACGTGTGTGATAACTTTTTTCTCCAAAAGGCATTTCCTAGCAAAATGCTCACCTTCATCCTATTGGGCTAGGAGGATAGATTTTATCAAAAACACTTGTTAGTATCCACAGCTGTCATTCTTCCAGTGAGGAGTTTTCCTTTTTCTTCAAGTAATAAAGGGAAACCAGTGTCTCTCCCTCTCCTGCCTCTCATAAACCCGGTTCTTTTGTGGAGAGCCATCCAGGCAGCCAGAGGACCCCCAAGAAAGCAATACACGCCCCTCAGCCCTCCCCTTCCCTGGTCCGAAACAGGGCTCTACGCTTTGGGGAAAGTTTCTGATGGAAAGATGTGTGCACACACACTCATACACACACACTCACGCACACACCTGTGCACACACACTCATACACACACACTCACGCACACACCTGTGCACACACTCATGCACACACACTCATACACACCTGTGCACACACACTCATGCACACACTCACGCACACACCCGTGCACACACACTCATACACACACACTCACGCACACACCTGTGCACACACTCATGCACACACTCACACACACACCCGTGCACGCACACGCACACACCGGTGCACACACTCGTGCACACACCTGTGCGCACACACGCACACACCTGTGCGCACACACGCACACACCTGTGCACGCACACGCACGCACACACCTGTGCACACACTCATGCACACACACGCACACACCCGTGCACACACACGCACACGCCTGCGCACACACTCATGCATACACCCGTGCGCACACACACACACACACACCTGTGCACACACACGCACACACCTGTGCACGCACACGCACGCACACACCTGTGCACACACTCATGCACACACACTCACACACACACCTGTGCATACACACTCATGCACACACCCAGTCCTCAGCAGCAGGTATTTGCCGAGGGGCTCCACACCAGCTCACACAGTTGCACAATTGCACCCAAGGCGTCACCTCGGGCAGCCAACGCATGGCACTCTCCCTGCCCTGTACATTCAGACTTTTAGGGGACAGCTGTTTGGCCGGATAGGGATGCCAAGAGCTGGAGCAACAGGAAGGAGGCAACGCCGAGTGGTGGGATTTCAAAAGTCCATGGAGAATCATGGGTTTCGTCTGCATTTTAGAATCCCAACTGTGGTCCTTAGATGATATATGAATTTTTAAACCATGATGGGGATTTTAGAAAAGTAGTATTTTGTAATAAAAAAGGAAGAGGAAAGGAAGAAAATATTACATTAAGCTCTAAGCCAAATAACATTAAAGATATTTAATGATGAGTATGACCTCCAACCTCTGAGACGAGATGACTGCCTGGTGAGCACCCCTACCCACCTCCACTCCAGGCTGAGTCCCCAGGGGCAGGAGGCAGCTGAATTTGGTAAATACAAATCCTCCTGGTTCAGGGGTGTGGGCCACATGAGAAGCAGCCAGGGACCACTGGCAAGAGCGGGGACCCAGAGTGGCCCCGAGGAAGGGCAGGCCTGGCCAGGCACTGCCTCATCTCTGAGAGGAGCCAGATGTGGGATTTAGATGTAAAATCTTCCATTTAAAGTATTGGTCATTTGTTGAGGTTTGTTTGTAAAAACTGTAGAACAAACACAACTGCAGGCTGGACTGGGTGACCTATGTATGCCTTCCACCACCAGATTGACTTAGATAAAGAAGAGACAATTCATAATAGCTGAAAGGTGGAAGGAACCCAAACGTCCACCCTGAAGAATCTATAAACAATATGTGATACCCACGTAATGACACATTGATACCGGCTACACCTTGGATGAATCTTGAAAATATTCTGTTCTGTGAACAAAGCTAGTCAGAAAAGACAAATACTGTCCAATTCTACCTCGTACTAGCCAGGGTTCTCCAGGGAAACAGTACCTATGGAATGAAAATATATGGAGAGAGGCAGATTTGTTTTAAGGGATTGGCTCACGTGACGGGAAGTCGGCATCAGGGTCCTGGAGCCTGGTAAGCTTATAGTGGAGAAAAAGTCCTAAATGACCTGTTAATTAGGGTCTGGAAATAGTGAATCCATAGATGTTCCCCAACCTCACTTTAATTTCCCTCCCTACCCCGTCTTTAGAAGTGCTAATGGCAAAGAAAACACAGGGGAAAGAGGAGAAGCAAAGGCTGGGTGTGGACGACCTCCCAGGCACTCAGAGCTCAGACATCGTGTGGGATAGGACCCAGGAGGCTGAACGGAGATCACACCTGTCAGGCCAATCAGGGGGACAGGGAAATGCTGTGGAATTGGTGGCAAGAGAATGGTGTATCGAGTCAGCGGGTTTCCAAATAGGCTTTATTCTGGCTTTTAGGTTTCAGGACGTTTTCTAGTGGCCTGCCTTAACCAAAGTAAATATGTATTGAAATAAAGGCACAGAGGCTGGGCGCAGTGGCTCATGCCTATAATCCCAGCACTTTGGGAGGCCGAGGCAGGCGGATCATGAGGTCAAATCGAGACCATCCTGGCTAACACGGTGAAACGCCGTCTCTACTAAAAATACAAAAAATTAGCCAGGCATGGTGGCTGGTGTCTGTAGTCCCAGCTACTCGGGAGGCTGAGGCAGGAGAATGGCGTGAACCCGGGAGGTGGAGCTTGCAGTGAGCCGTGATGGCGCCACTGCACTCCAGCCTAGGCGACAGAGCGAGACTCCGTCTCCAAAAAAAAAAAAAAAAAAAAGAAAAGAAAAGAAAAGAAAACAGGCCGGGCACAGTGGCTCATGCTTGTGATCCGAGCACACTTTGGGAGGCCAAGACGGACAGATCACCTGAGGTCAGGAGTTTGAGACCAGCCTGGTCAACATGGTGAAACCCTGTCTCAACTAAAAATACAAAAATTAGCTGGGTATGGTGGTAGGCACCTGTAATCCCAGCTACTTGGGAGGCTGAGGCAGGAGAATTGCTTGAACCTGGGAGGCGGAGGTTGCAGTCAGCCAAGATTGCACCACTGCACTCCAGCCTGGGTGAAAGAGTGAAGACTCCACCTCCAAAATAAATAAAACAAATAAATAAATACAAGAAAACAAATGAGCAAAATGCATCCCAGTGAGGTGTCCCTGGAACAAAGGTCCTCAGGTTGGAAGTGGGATTGGAGTAAATACCAGGGAGGAGGAGCGGCGCCCGTCCGGCAGACGGTGTCTCCCGCATGAACGTGACCCAGCTGGGCTGGCAGATATCGTACCTTCCAGCAGCGCACGGTGGAGTGTAAGGAACCAGTCATCCTAAGACAATGAAATAATTTCTTTACTAAAAGGAAAAGAATATGTTATGGGAGCCTAAAGGGTAGCAAGTCTATAAAAGTTGAAGTTAAAATTGTAAAAAGGAAAGAACACCCTGGCGGCTCAGAGTTGCATTCCATCGCATCCCTTGCTGCTGGGCCTCACTTTCTGCCTGGCTCCCTCCAGTGCGTTTAAAAATTGCTCTGAACGCAAACTCAGAGAAAACAGAGGCACTCGGCAAGTGGAGATTTTGCTTCAACTGATGAGCACAGCCTCATTCTGCGAGAAATTCTACCGGCTCACCCCCTGAGGCATCTTCTGACCAGATACCACCAGCGGCAGAGAGTTTCACAGAAGCGACTAGGTCTACGTAAGTAGAAACACTGTTTTTAGAGAATTTTCAAGTGAGATGCTCTCCTCTGCCAATGAAGACTCTGACTTTGCTCTGCCAGTGTTTAGAGCAATAAGATACCAAAATGGTTAAAAGTCAAACCATCTATTCTTCTAAATACACTATACTGAAAAATGACAGATCCATCTATTCATTTTGGGAACTGTATTCTTCATGCACTATTATTTCTTTTCAACTCCTAAATTATATGCTATAGTAGTTCCTAGAAAAGGAGTCAGATGAAAATAGGGGGAACTGGTGACTAAATTTCACTCGACATAGGATGAACACACACGTTATTCATATACTCTAAATCTACACTTGGACAAATTTGTTTGGAAAAACCCTATATGAGATTGCTCATTATTATAATCATCTTGATGTTTCAGTGAGTTTTTGGTCTATATTAAAGTTGATTTTAGGATATGGTCATTTCTTGGAGTGGCACACAATTTCATGGAAGCAGGGCAGAGGCGTGTGGGCATATATTTCATGATGGGCACATGGGTGCTGGAGGAAGGAGGTTAAACAAATGATATTTTAATTTTTGGCTGGTTTGCTGAAATTTCAAGAGAGCCTGCCCAGCACATCTGAGGACGAAATGAAATTTTTTGTATACCTATGAAACACACAGCGTGTGGCATGGAAGAGACACTTGGTACCTTTATTCATGAATGGGGGCTCCACACCGACTAAAGAAGGGAAGGCATGGGAAGGGGAGAGGAACCGTCCTGGGACAGAAATGAAAGAGAAGGAACTGAGACACCCACCTGCTGGGGCTTTTCTCAGGCTCTGCCTGGCAGAACCCCGTTATCTGTTGCATCTCCACTCAGCGCTCACCTTCTCTTCCCGCCGAGCAACCCACCAAGCCAGGGAAACAAGTCCTGCCAGCCAAGCTCCCGCACCCCACAGGCCTGCCTTCATGTCATCATCACTATCATCATCATCATCATCATCATCAATGACATCTGTAGCTACAGTCACTGGGACTCAGCCGCTTGACTAACCCGAGCGTCTTTCTGCCTCTGTTTCTGCACAGCTCCTCCTCTTCCTGGAGCTTACAGGATGGCATTCCTCAGCCTCCTATGTGTGTCTGTCACCTCTCCTAAATGGGCGGCTCTTTGAAAGGGGGATGCTATTCCCATTTACTGTGCATTTCCACCCGCAACGCTGAGTAAATGCGGCCTCAGTCCTTGGTGAGTAGTTGAATCTTTACTGCCTTTGGGCATATTTGTTGAACATCATAGTGTAACCATTGTAGACAGTTCCATCTATAATGCCAATTAGAATGTCACACTGATTGCATCCCAGCAGGGACCCCTAACAGGTGAACCAGTCATCAAAACCAATATCCGTGGCCAATGTGACGACACAGATACTGCTCTAAAAACCTTCATTTGGGGGCCAAGCACTGTGGCTCACACCTGTAATCCCAGCACTTTGGGAGGCCGAGACGGGCGGATGACTTGAGGTCAGGAGTTTGAGACCAGCCTGGCCAAAAACATGGTGAAATCCAATCTCTATTAAAAATACAAAAAATTAGCTGGGTGTGGTGGCACGCACCTGTAATCCCCTCTACTAGCGAGGCTGAGGTGGGAGAACTGCTGGAACCCACGAAGAGGAGGTTACAGTGAGTTGAGATCGTGCCATTACACTCCAGCATGTGAGACAGAGTGAGATTCTGTCTCAAAAAACAAACAAACAAACAAACAAAAAACAGAAAAAGCAAAACCCATCATTTGGGATGGTTTACATTAAATTTTAATGTTGCTTTTTTGTGGATTTTACAAAGGTCACAAATGTACACTTAGATATTTGTGTTCTCCTGCAAGATATTATGAATCTTTAATATTATAAATGTATCGGCCGGGCGCGGTGGCTCACGCCTGTAATCCCAGCACTTTGGGAGGCTGAGACGGGTGGATCATGAGGTCAGGAGATGCAGACCATCCCGGTGAACAGGGTTAAACCCCATCTCTACTAAAAATACAAAAAATTAGCCAGGCATGGTGGCTGGTGCCTGTAGTCCCAGCTACTCAGGAGGCTGAGGCAGGAGAATGGCATGAACCAAGGAGGTGGAGCTTGCAGTGAGCCGAGATTGCGCCACTGCACTCCAGCCTGGGTGACAGAGCGAGACTCCGTCTCAAAAAAAAAAAAAAAAAAAAAAAAAAAAAAGAAGAAAAAATATTATAAATGCATTCAATCCAATATCACAAATTAACTAAGATGGGAGCAACATTGATCATCCCACTGTAAAAACTCCATGGCTCCAGCAACAATTGTATGCCATTAAAATAATGTACATTCTGGAACACTATCAATTGGGATGGGAAAAAACAGGTTCTGCAAGCTACTCAATGTCATACAAATGCCCTGCTTTCTAAACAAGCACATGGCTTACGGTGATGGGAGAAGAGAGGTTCTGGAAAGGGTTAAAACCCTGTGCCTGCGGACACTGCCTGTACCTGCAGACCACCTCCATCTGAAGGTAGCTGCAAAGCCATTTGAAGCCATCTCACTTTCACCAGGGCAGAGGGATGTGGTTTGAATACGAACGTCCTTTCCGATTTGCAATATTGTGTATTAGTTCCATTGTAGTCTGCTTACCTTCCTTGCTATGTTTTTTTTTTTATTTTTATTTTTTTGTTTGTTTGTTTTGAGATGGAGTCTCCCTCTGTCGCCCAGGCTGGAGTGCAGTGGCACGATCTCAGCTCACTGCAAGCTCCGCCTCCTGGGTTCACGCCATTCTCCTGCCTCAGCCTCCCGAGTAGCTGGGAGTACAGGAACCCGCCACCACACCTGGCTAATTTTTTTTGTATTTTCAGTAGAGACGGGGTTTCACCATGTTAGCCAGGATAATCTTGATCTCCAGACCTCATGATCCGCCTGCCTCAGTCTCCCAAAGTGCTGGGATTGCAAATGTGAGCCACCGTGCCTGGCCCCTTGCTAAGTTTTTAGGGAGCAAATGACCTCTGGGCAACCCCTTTCAACTACAAAGTTCCATTATCAGAGCAGTATAATATTCTTTAAAGAACACCAACAAATACACAGGCATGCTTTCAGTAACTGCAACTCTATGCCCAGTTCACAGTTAAATACGCTGACATGGCAGGATGCAATGATTTTCCCACATCACAGATCAAGTTATTAGATCAGTTTTTGATTCTTTTCAAAGTGCTTTCTCATATGTCTTTCAACCAAATCTATTTACTGAATCTCCATGTAGCACTTATTTTGTATCATGCTCTATTCCACATGCTTTAAAAATATGAACTCACTTAAGCCTCACACAGCCTACAAAGTAGGTCCTGCCACTCTCCCTATTTGCAGAGGAGAAAACTGTGGCCCGGCCACTGGTCCTGCAGTTGGGAAGCAGTAGAGGCAGTGTTCAAACACAGGCAGCCTGCCCAGAGCACACGGGTCCAACAACCGCACTGTGCCGCCTCCAACAAACTGTGAGCATCCACTTCCCAAGCTTTGTTCTTTTGTCTTGTGTGGGGAAGGTTTTATTTTAATCAACTGTATACACCAGGCTTTGAAAAGCAATTTGCCTCAAACCATAAAAGGATGAAACTTGGATGACAATTGTAAGCCTCTCCATTCCCCTTCCCCGTCAGCCCTGTCATCTGTGGGCCCACCTGCCCAGAATCCACCTGGCCGAGACCCACCTGTCTAAAACTCCCCTGCCCAGGACCCACCTGCCCAAGACCCACCTGTCTAACACTCACCTGGCCAGAACTCCCCTGCCTAGGACACACCTACCCAGAATCTACCTGCCCAGAATCCACCTTCCCAGAATCCACCTACCTAAGAGCCATCTGCCTGGAACTCACCTGCCCAGGACCCATTCACCCAGGACCCACCTGCCCAGGACCCCACCTGTCCAAAACTTACCTGACCAGAATCCACCTGCCCATGACCCGCCTGCCCAGGACCCACCTGCCCAGAATCTAGCTTCCCTGAACCCACCTTCTCAGAATCTGGCTGCTGAGAATCCACCTGCCCAGAACCCACCTATTCCAGAATCCACCTGCCCGGACCCACCTGCCCAGGACCCACCTGCCTAGGACCCATCTATTCCAGAATCCAACCACCCAGAACCCACCTGCCCAGAACCCACCCCTCCTGTCCAGAAGAACCCACCTACCCAGGATGTACCTGCTGAAGACCCACTCCACCTGCCCAAGACCCAGTTGCCCAAGACCTACTCCACCTACTCAGGAGCCATCTGCCCAGGACCCAACTGCCCAGGCCCTCACCCACAGACAGCCAGGTATGGCCACACCTGAGTCCTTTCCTCATCAAATGACTTCTGATGTCCACCTCCTTGGGGCTAAGTCTTGGAGCTGCCATTTGCTGCCTTTGTGAGTTTGGGTGAGTTACACTGGGGGACAGAACCCTCCAAGCAGTGTGAACTCCAAAGAGCCAGCACTCCCAGCGAACTCACCCACACCAAATCTGGAAGAGCAGCCATGTCTTGTGACCTTCCAGGCACACCAACTGCAGCCCAAAGTCATCCCCAGACATTTCCCAAGCCAGGAACAAGTGACACCCAAGGCATGCTGCCTGGCCACAGAAGCAGGTCTTTTGCCTTTCACCCTTAACCGTTTTGAAGTCAGTGATGTCCCCAAAGGGGCAGGTCTTTGGCCTTTTATCCTTAAGCATTTGGAAGTCAGTGATGTCCCCAAGAGGGTTATTGCTTCCCCAGGGAATCACAGTTTAGTGGCAGATCCTTTCCAACCCACAACAGCTGTCATGCCTGAGACAGTTCAAGCAAGCTTGAGGGACATAGGAAGAGAGCATCCCAGGCCCGTTCTGATCAGTGGGAATCTAAGATCTCCTGGGGAAGGCGAGATTTGAATGTGTCCTGGAGAGCAGGTAGGCATTGGTGGTAGACACTGTAGTGGGCCACCCAGAGTCCCCCTCAACCAAGCGCTGTCCCGCCAGCTGCAGAAAGTGCCGGCTATTGACAGCCCCTATCTGGGGGCTCTCCAGGAACTGCCCTTCTTGAAGGGAAGCTCACCCAAGCACTGGACACACCCTCCCTGGACACAGCCTATCCCCAGCGAGGACCAGTTGCAACACCTGGCCTCCTGCCTCAGGTGGAGCGACTCTCAGGGCTTCCAGATTCAGAGCCCTCCGTGGGGTCGGCCCAGGCCTCTGTTGCAACTATTCCTCAGTTCACCTTCTTCTTCTGCCCACCCTGGGTCCTGCCATTCTTCAAGTGTGGCTCCTGAGAGCACTGGCCTGTGCGCCCCTGCATGCAAAGCACAGCTGACCGTGTGAGCACTCACCGCAGGGGAACAGCCTTCCACCGCCTCCACCTCCGCCTCCTGACCAAGCCCTCTAGCAGCACCAGGCCTCAGCTTCCTCATCTGTAAGACAGGGGTCAAAATGGTCTTAATTCTCAGAATGTCATAAGCATGAAATGAGAACGTGCACAGAAAGTCCTTACTCAGGTTTGGTGTGCGGTGAACGCACAATAGAAGCGGTGATATGTGGCCGGGCATGGTAGCGCAGGCCTATGATCCCAACATTTTGGGAGGCCGAGGCGGGCCGATCACAAGGTCAGGAGATCGAGACCATCCTGGCTAACACGGTGAAACCCCGTCTCTACTAAAAATACAAAAAATTAGCCGGGGGCGGTGGCGGCGCCTGTAGCCCCAGCTACTTGGGAGGCTGAGGCAGGAGAATGGCGGGAACCCGGGAGGCGGAGCTTGCAGTGAGCCAAGATGGCGCCGCTCACTCCAGCCTGAGAGACAGAGCGAGACTCCAAAAAAGAAAAAGAAAAAGAAAAAAAGAAGTAGCGATATGTATGATGATGTTCTTCGTCACAGAAAGCATGGAAAATACAGAAAGACACAGAGAAGACAGTAAATTCACCCAGGGCTCTGCTGCCGGGAAACAGGTCGTAACACGATTTCAGGTGGGGGGTGCACGCGCATGCGTACCAACACGCGGGCCTTAGGAAAATCAACTCGGGATCCCAGCGTGGACCCACACACGCGGCTGCCATTCTCACCCGCTTTTCTGCTTTAATTTTCTCCTTAAATTGGTCATTTGCTGTGAAATGCACATTCCACTTCTGGGTAGTGTGCACCGCCCTTCTCCCCCACGGAGTGCAGGAAAGTGGCAACGCGGCTGTGCTCCAGGCCGAGGCCAGGCAGCTGGGGGGTGGGGGGCGCACGCGGGGGCGGCCTTGGTGCACGAGGCCTTTCATTTGTTGGTTACAGCCGGAAGAATTCGGATATAGTTGTTGACCGAGAGAAGAATCCAAAACTGAGGAGCGGAAAATAACGAAGAATGAAGAAAGGAAACAGGAAGAGGTTGACCTTATGGATGGAAAGGGAGCTCCTCTTTCTCCAAAGCCAGAAGGAAAAGGAAGATTTAGAGCAGAGGAGGGTAAGTTTCCCCCGGATAATATGGATCCAGTTGCATAATGCGGCCAGGATGTTATCTGCAAAGAAGCTGTGGGGAGGAGAAGGCAGAGCAAGGAGACCAGGGCTGAGGTTGTGGGAGATTCAGCCGGAAATGACAAAACAGAAACAAAACGTGACCAAGGCCATTTGGGGTCCAGCTGAAGTTCAGTGGCTTAGATGTGTAGCAAGCCCCATGAGCACTGTTGCACGACTTGCCCACAGCTGTTCACATATGGACTTTGCAGCTCTCATTCACTCCAGCCGTGGCGGGAGAGCCAGAGAGCCAGGCAGGTGCGTGGGAAGGGAGAGAAGAAAGGGAGGACGCGCTGCGGATTCCGTATTTACCCTAGTAGTCATCCAGACACGCTTCCCTTTCCAATCCCCAAAAAGGAAGAGGCAGAAACTGTCTACCAGTTAGACGGGAGGTGTCAGTGCCCCTGGAGGCTGTGGCCATTGCCAGGGAGACCCCACTCTGCACAGCTCACAAACACACCGTGTGTGTGTGTGTGTGTGTGTGCGCGCGCGCGCGCGTGTGTGCAGGGTCCTCACCCGCCCTGGGCAGCAGATGGGGAGTTCTACGTCCACTTTGTCACGCAGACAATGAAGGGGACCGCAGAAGGGGCTTCCCCAAGGACACAGAGCCAGTGGCCGCCTCACTGTGTGCCCCTCAGCAGGCGTTTCCACACTGCCTGGCAACTTTGAGAACAGCCGCTCTCGCTCGGTCTCCAGTGAAACTTGAAACCATTTGCATCTGCAAGTACTTTACTTATTCCATTTGAAAGGCATGCACATTTTTAAAGGGACACTGTTTTTAGCTCCTGCGTCCCTGAGTCATCCCGCATAATCTGACTTTATGAGACAGGGTCCCCTAAGGAGTGTCCTTGTCTTGACAGTCCTGTCTTGAAAGCTGTGCAGACCAAGTGGTGCCATATATATTGTTTTAAACTTATGGACTACCTAGAAAAAAGGTGCAATAGTAAAAAAAGCAAAACTTTTAATATTCAATGACAAACACAGACAGAAAATATGGAAAAATTAAATGTTAATGTGTTGGGATGACTGGATTTTGAACACATTTTATTTATTGAATTGATATGAAGTTTATGGAACAGGGATAAGTAGAGCTTGTTTCATACGATTATATATTTAGGTATTCGCTGACATATCTGTATACATAAACATGTATGTATCGCTGTGTTTACATATAGACACACATAACATGTATGCATAAAACACATATATTGGTACCAAATTACTAAACCAGAAATTGTGTCGCTCATCCTACTCTATTATATGAAACATCAGGCAACAGTAGGTATTGGAAAATGCCAAGTCTGCGTGATCCCGGCAAGGGCAGATCCTGGCACTGGAGTTCTGGAATGCATCTCTCCCCACTTGGCAAAGATGCAGGGTGCAGAGGGGGTGTTAGCAGAGGGGCTGGGTGCAGAGGGGTCGCAGACCTACCACAGGAGGACTTTATCAAGAGATGTGGGTTTTCTGGACATCCAGGACACCCACAATGGGGTGACAGAATTGCCTGTGGAGTGGAGTCTTAGTATTGAACTTGGCAGCTGCTACCGGATGCTCTTCTGGCACCTATGTTTTCAGAAAAGCAGGAGCTGGCCAAGAGTATGTGCCAGATTTCTCCCTGGATTGGACTGATTCTGCACTCAGCCCAGCTTTTTTTTTTTTTTTTTTTTTTTCCGAGACAGGTCTCGCTCTGTCACCCAGGCTGGAGTGCAGTGGTGTAAGCTTGGCTCACTGCGACCTCCACTTCCCCAGTTCAAGCGATTCTTCTGCCTCAGCTTCCTGAGTAGCTGGGACTACAGGCGCCCGCCACCACGCCCGGCTAGTTTTTGTATTTTTAGTAGAGACGGGGTTTCACCTTGTTAGTCAGGCTGGTCTCGAACTCCTGACCTCAGGTGATCTGCCCACCTTGACCTCCCAAAAGTGCTGGGATTACAGGCGTGAGCCACTGTGCCCAACCTCAAACCAGCTTTAATCTGAGGGACGTGCATGCTCTCCACAGGCCCCACCAGTCTTTCTAGGGTCCTTGGCCCTTACGTGCATTTCCTCTCTGAAGAAGTCCTTCCTCCACCATGTTGTCCCAGCCTGAAATTGTCCCTCATTATGGAGACTTGAGAGGTGTCTCCCACTGACTCCTCTCTCAAGGGGTGAGGGTTTGCCTGACCAGACACCAGAGCTGGGGCACACCCCCTCCAGTTCACCCTGATGAGCTCCTTAGGCCACCACAGGGTCAAAATCAGATTTAATAGCAGCAGCATTCACAGTAGCCACAATATGGAAACAACGCAAGCATCCCTCCGCGGGTGAATGGATAAGTAAAGTGTGCTGTATCTCCACAATGGAATATTATTCACTCATGAAAAGGAGGGAACACTGGCATATGCCACAACGTGGATAAACCTCGAAAGCCTTACGCTGAGTGGAGGATGTCAGGCACAAAATAACCATAGATTGTTATGAGCCCAGTTGTATGAAATGTCCAGAACAGGCAGATCCATAGAGACAGAAAGCAGATCTGAAGTGACCAGGGTCTGGAGGAGTCAGGGATGGGGAATGGTTGCTAACGGGTCCGAGAGGGCTTTCCTTTCTGCATGAGGACAGTGTTTTGAAACTAGAGGTGATGGTTACATAACACTGTGAATGCACTAAATGCCACTGAATTGTACACTTTTTATTTTATGCTATGTGAGTTTTACTTGAGTTAAAAAAATAGATGTAAGGTTCAGAGAGATTTATTTAGGGGTTGGAGGGTAGGGATTTAGGATTCAAAGGAGCTTGACTAAGGAGCTGAGAATCTTAAATATATTTCCAGTGTCACTGGGTTACTGGCTGACCTCTGTGTGTTACCTTGGTACCCAACCCCAATCGACTGCTTTGTTCTATGAGAAAAATCACTCTGAGCTTCAAGTAACTGAAGTAACTGACTTAGAAACAAACCTTTGGAATATAATCTTTTTCTTTTTAATTGTTGGGGACTATCTGTAATTTAGTCTCTAAAATATAGTTAATCTTTGGCTCTTGCTCTGAATTAATCAATAAAAAAGACATCATAGTAGTAATCTTTGGGGAAGTGAAATTCAATTTAATCCATTTTTTCTATTTGTTAGCTCCTCTGGTAATTGGTTTGATGGGGAAGAAGTTTGAAGTTATTGGTTAAATAGAGGTTTTTGGATTATCTGTGAATTTCAATTATCCATGCTTCACCTGGCCCCAATTAGCACTAATAATCGAGTTAACTGAATAGAAGTCATTTCCCATCATATCAGTTTTGCTATAGGCTTATTAATTGTTTCACTAATGGGCCCCCCAAAAGACAAAGCCCCTTTCTCCATCAGGCACTCACACCCCTGTACCACAATTTGTCAAACTAGTGCTATATTGTTAATGGTATGAAACAAATGCTCTTAGTAACAAAACATATGTAGCTGAGGAGTGAAACCAGAAATGTCTAAAGTGCATTTATAGTCAGAAGGTATTACAAGACATTTCTAAAGTCTAGTTAGAAATCTTAATCAACGTTTTCAAGTGATTTGTATTTTCAATTTCAATTGAGGTTGTCACTGTCTTAATTTATCCTGATTTAAATTAAGACGGCTTTTAAAAGTGCCTGTTAATTTTAGCAATCTACCCATTTTCA